>NC_080448.1:640306-1280613 GCF_028018845.1 Melospiza georgiana
GTCGGGTTGGGGTTAGGTAGGCCTTGTGCTAGGAATTTGAAAATCAGGAAGCCCAGACCTCCAGGCACACTGGAGCTGTGAAAGGCATCCAAAAGGGAGTGCAAAAGTGCCACAACATGGCTGCTTTCACAGCTTTTTTCTTGGCACCATCACTATACCTTCTCTGATATATCTCCCTAGGGTTAGGGTTAGGGTTCAGCCTAGGGCTAGGATTTTTTGAACCAGGAAGCCCTGTGTTCCAGGCTTACTGTAGCTGCCAAAGGCATCCCAAAGGGAGCGCAGAAGTGCCACAACATGGCTGCTTTCACAGCTTTTTCCTAAGGAAGAACCCTAATACCCGGCTGATTTACCTTCCTAGGGTTACTGTTAGGCTTGGGCCAAGGACTTTTAAAACCAGGAAGCCCTGTGCTCCAGGCACACTGCAGCTGTTCAAGGCATCCCAAGGGGAGCGCAAAAGTGACACAACTTGGCTGCCTCCACTGCTATTTCCATGAGACCATCCCCAACCATAGGCTGATTTTCCTTCCTAGCGTTGAGGTTTGAGTTAGGCCTAGGGTTAGGGTTCTTTCAACCAGAAAGCCCTGAGTTCCAAGAATACAGCAGCTGCGAAGGACTACCCAAGAAGAGCACAAAAGTACCACAACATGCCTGCCTCCACAGCTATTTCCTTGGGGACATCCCTAATTCCTGGCTGATTTGCCTTTCTTGTCGTCGGGTTGGGGTTAGGTAGGCCTTGTGCTAGGATTTTTAAAATCAGGAAGCCCAGACCTCCAGGCACACTGGAGCTGTGAAAGGCATCCAAAAGGGAGTGCAAAAGTGCCACAACATGGCTGCTTTCACAGCTTTTTCCTTAGGAAGAACCCTAATCCCCGGCTGATTTACCTTCCTAGGGTTACTTTTAGGCTTGGGCCAAGGACTTTTAAAACCAGGAAGCCCTGTGCTCCAGGCACACTGCAGCTGTTCAAGGCATCCCAAGGGGAGCACAAAAGTGACACAACTTGGCTGCCTCCACTGCTATTTCCATGAGACCATCCCCAAACTTAGGCTGGTTTTCCTTCTTAGCGTTGAGGTTTGAGTTAGGCCTAGGGTTAGTGTTCTTTTAACCTGAAAGCCCTGAGTTCCAAGAACACAGCAGCTGCGAAGGACTACCCAAGAAGAGCACAAAAGTACCACCACATGCCTGCCTCCACAGCTATTTCCTTGGGGACATCCCTAATTCCTGGCTCATTTGCCTTTCTCGTCGTCGGGTTGGGGTTAGGTAGGCCTTGTGCTAGGATTTTTAAAATCAGGAAGCCCAGACCTCCAGGCACACTGGAGCTGTGAAAGGCATCCAAAAGGGAGTGCAAAAGTGCCACAACATGGCTGCTTTCACAGCTTTTTCCTTAGGAAGAACCCTAATACCCGGCTGATTTACCTTCCTAGGGTTACTTTTAGGCTTGGGCCAAGGACTTTTAAAACCAGGAAGCCCTGTGCTCCAGGCACACTGCAGCGGTTCAAGGCATCCCAACGGGAGTGCAAAAGTGACACAACTTGGCTGCCTCCACTGCTATTTCCATGAGACCATCCCCAACCATAGGCTGATTTTCCTTCCTAGCGTTGAGGTTTGAGTTAGGCCTAGGGTTAGAGTTTTTTAACCAGAAAGCCCTGAGTTCCAAGAACACAGCAGCTGCGAAGGACTACCCAAGAAGAGCACAAAAGTACCACAACATGCCTGCCTCCACAGCTATTTCCTTGGGGACATCCCTAATTCCTGGCTGATTTGCCTTTCATGTCGTCAGGTTGGGGATAGTTAGGCCTTGTGCTAGGAATTTGAAAATCAGGAAGCCCAGACCTCCAGGCACACTGGAGCTGTGAAAGGCATCCAAAAGGGAGTGCAAAAGTGCCACAACATGGCTGCTTTCACAGCTTTTTCCTTAGGAAGAACCCTAATACCCGGCTGATTTACCTTCCTAGGGTTACTGTTAGGCTTCGGCCTAGGACTTTTAAAATCAGGAAGCCCTGTGCTCCAGGAACACTGCAGCTGTTCAAGGCATCCCAATGGGAGTGCAAAAGTGACACAACTTGGCTGCCTCCACTGCTATTTCCATGAGACCATCCCCAACCTTAGGCTGGTTTTCCTTCCTAGCGTTGAGTTTTGAGTTAGGCCTAGGGTTAGGGTTCTTTCAACCAGAAAGCCCTGAGTTCCAAGAATACAGCAGCTGCGAAGGACTACCCAAGAAGAGCACAAAAGTACCACCACATGCCTGCCTCCACAGCTATTTCCTTGGGGACATCCCTAATTCCTGGCTGATTTGCCTTTCTCGTCGTCGGGTTGGGGTTAGGTAGGCCTTGTGCTAGGATTTTTAAAATCAGGAAGCCCAGACCTCCAGGCACACTGGAGCTGTGAAAGGCAGCCAAAAGGGAGTGCAAAAGTGCCACAACATGGCTGCTTTCACAGCTTTTTCCTTAGGAAGAACCCTAATACCCGGCTGATTTACCTTCCTAGAGTTACTGTTAGGCTTCGGCCTAGGACTTTTAAAACCAGGAAGCCCTGTGCTCCAGGCACACTGCAGCTGTTCAAGGAATCCCAACGGGAGTGCAAAAGTGACACAACTTGGCTGCCTCCACTGCTATTTCCATAAGACCATCCCGAATCATAGGCTGATTTTCCTTCCTAGCGTTGAGGTTTGAGTTAGGCCTAGGGTTAGAGTTTTAAAACCAGAAAGCCCTGAGTTCCAAGAACAGAGCAGCTGCGAAGGACTACCCAAGAAGAGCACAAAAGTACCACAACATGCCTGCCTCCACAGCTATTTCCTTGGGGACATCCCTAATTCCTGGCTGATTTGCCTTTCTCGTCGTCGGGTTGGGGTTAGGTAGGCCTTGTGCTAGGATATTTAAAAGCAGGAAACCCAGACCTCCAAGCACACTGGAGCTGTGAAAGGCATCCAAAAGGGAGTGCAAAAGTGCCACAACATGGCTGCTTTCACAGCTTTTTTCTTGGCACCATCACTATACCTTCTCTGATATATCTCCCTAGGGTTAGGGTTAGGGTTCAGCCTAGGGCTAGGATATTTTGAACCAGGAAGCCCTGTGTTCCAGGCTTACTGTAGCTGCCAAAGGCATCCCAAAGGGAGCGCAGAAGTGCCACAACATGGCTGCTTTCACAGCTTTTTCCTTAGGAAGAACCCTAATACCCGGCTGATTTACCTTCCTAGGGTTACTGTTAGGCTTGGGCCAAGGACTTTTAAAACCAGGAAGCCCTGTGCTCCAGGCACACTGCAGCTGTTCAATGCATCCCAAGGGGAGCGCAAAAGTGACACAACTTGGCTGCCTCCACTGCTATTTCCATGAGACCATCCTGAACCATAGGCTGATTTTCCTTCCTAGCGTTGAGGTTTGAGTTAGGCCTAGGGTTAGAGATTTTTAACCAGAAAGCCCTGAATACCAAGAACACAGCAGCTGCGAAGGACTACCCAAGAAGAGCACAAAAGTACCACAACATGCCTGCCTCCACAGCTATTTCCTTGGGGACATCCCTAATTCCTGGCTGATTTGCCTTTCTCGTCGTCGGGTTGGGGTTAGGTAGGCCTTGTGCTAGGAATTTGAAAATCAGGAAGCCCAGACCTCCAGGCACACTGGAGCTGTGAAAGGCATCCAAAAGGGAGTGCAAAAGTGCCACAACATGGCTGCTTTCACAGCTTTTTCCTTAGGAAGAACCCTAATACCCGGCTGATTTACCTTCCTAGGGTTACTATTAGGCTTCGGCCTAGAACTTTTAAAACCAGGAAACCCTGTGCTCCAGGCACACTGCAGCTGTTCAAGGCATTCCAATGGGAGTGCAAAAGTGACGCAACTTGGCTGCCTCCACTGCTATTTCCATGAGACCATCCCGAACCATAGGCTGATTTTCCTTCCTAGCGTTGAGTTTTGAGTTAGGCCTAGGGTTAGAGTTTTTTAACCAGAAAGCCCTGAGTTCCAAGAACACAGCAGCTGCGAAGGACTACCCAAGAAGAGCACAAAAGTACCACAACATGCCTGCCTCCACAGCTATTTCCTTGGGGACATCCCTAATTCCTGGCTGATTTGCCTTTCTCGTCGTCGGGTTGGGGTTAGGTAGGCCTTGTGCTAGGATTTTTAAAATCAGGAAGCCCAGACCTCCAGGCACACTGGAGCTGTGAAAGGCATCCAAAAGGGAGTGCAAAAGTGCCACAACATGGCTGCTTTCACAGCTTTTTCCTTAGGAAGAACCCTAATACCCGGCTGATTTACCTTCCTAGGGTTACTGTTAGGCTTGGGCCAAGGACTTTTAAAACCAGGAAGCCCTGTGCTCCAGGCACACTGCAGCTGTTCAAGGCATCCCAACGGGAGTGCAAAAGTGACACAACTTGGCTGCGTCCACTGCTATTTCCATGAGACCATCCCCAAACTTAGGCTGGTTTTCCTTCCTAGCGTTGAGTTTTGAGTTAGGCCTATGGTAAGTGTTCTTTAAATCAGAAAGCCCTGAGTTCCAAGAACACAGCAGCTGCGAAGGACTACCCAAGAAGAGCACAAAAGTACCACAACATGCCTGCCTCCACAGCTATTTCCTTGGGGACATCCCTAATTCCTGGCTGATTTGCCTTTCTCGTCGTCGGGTTGGGGTTAGGTAGGCCTTGTGCTAGGATTTTGAAAATCAGGAAGCCCAGACCTCCAGGCACACTGGAGCTGTGAAAGGCATCCAAAAGGGAGTGCAAAAGTGCCACAACATGGCTGCTTTCACAGCTTTTTCCTTAGGAAGAACCCTAATCCCCGGCTGATTTACCTTCCTAGGGTTACTGTTAGGCTTGGGCCAAGGACTTTTAAAACCAGGAAGCCCTGTGCTCCAGGCACACTGCAGCTGTTCAAGGCATCCCAATGGGAGTGCAAAAGTGACACAACTTGGCTGCCTCCACTGCTATTTCCATGAGACCATCCCGAATCATAGGCTGATTTTCCTTCCTAGCGTTGAGGTTTGAGTTAGGCCTAGGGTTAGAGTTTTTTAACCAGAAAGCCCTGAGTTCCAAGAACACAGCAGCTGCGAAGGACTACCCAAGAAGAGCACAAAAGTACCACAACATGCCTGCCTCCACAGCTATTTCCTTGGGGGCATCCCTAATTCCTGGCTGATTTGCCTTTCTCGTCGTCGGGTTGGGGTTAGGTAGGCCTTGTGCTAGGATATTTAAAAGCAGGAAACCCAGACCTCCAAGCACACTGGAGCTGTGAAAGGCATCCAAAAGGGAGTGCAAAAGTGCCACAACATGGCTGCTTTCACAGCTTTTTTCTTGGCACCATCACTATACCTTCTCTGATATATCTCCCTATGGTTTGGGTTAGGGATCAGCCTAGGGGTAGGATATTTTGAACCAGGAAGCCCTGTGTTCCTGGCTTACTGTAGCTGCCAAAGGCATCCCAAAGGGAGCGCAGAAGTGCCACAACATGGCTGCTTTCACAGCTTTTTCCTTAGGAAGAACCCTAATACCCGGCTGATTTACCTTCCTAGGGTTACTGTTAGGCTTGGGCCAAGGACTTTTAAAACCAGGAAGCCCTGTGCTCCAGGCACACTGCAGCTGTTCAAGGCATCCCAACGGGAGTGCAAAAGTGACACAACTTGGCTGCCTCCACTGCTATTTCCATGAGACCATCCCCAACCTTAGGCTGATTTTCCTTCCTAGCGTTGAGGTTTGAGTTAGGCGTAGGGTTAGTGTTCTTTAACCAGAAAGCCCTGAGGTCCAAGAACACAGCAGCTGCGAAGGACTACCCAAGAAGAGCACAAAAGTACCACAACATGCCTGCCTCCACAGCAATTTCCTTGGGGACATCCCTAATTCCTGGCTGATTTGCCTTTCTCGTCGTCGGGTTGGGGTTAGGTAGGCCTTGTGCTAGGATTTTGAAAATCAGGAAGCCCAGACCTCCAGGCACACTGGAGCTGTGAAAGGCATCCAAAAGGGAGTGCAAAAGTGCCACAACATGGCTGCTTTCACAGCTTTTTCCTTAGGAAGAACCCTAATACCCGGCTGATTTACCTTCCTAGGGTTACTGTTAGGCTTGGGCCAAGGACTTTTAAAATCAGGAAGCCCTGTGCTCCAGGAACACTGCAGCTGTTCAAGGCATCCCAACGGGAGCGCAAAAGTGACACAACTTGGCTGCCTCCACTGCTATTTCCATGAGACCATCCCGAACCATAGGCTGATTTTCCTTCCTAGCGTTGAGGTTTGAGTTAGGCCTAGGGTTAGAGTTTTTTAACCAGAAAGCCCTGAGTTCCAAGAACACAGCAGCTGCGAAGGACTACCCAAGAAGAGCACAAAAGTACCACAACATGCCTGCCTCCACAGCAATTTCCTTGGGGACATCCCTAATTCCTGGCTGATTTGCCTTTCTCGTCGTCGGGTTGGGGTTAGGTAGGCCTTGTGCTAGGATTTTGAAAATCAGGAAGCCCAGACCTCCAGGCACACTGGAGCTGTGAAAGGCATCCAAAAGGGAGTGCAAAAGTGCCACAACATGGCTGCTTTCACAGCTTTTTCCTTAGGAAGAACCCTAATCCCCGGCTGATTTACCTTCCTAGGGTTACTGTTAGGCTTGGGCCAAGGACTTTTAAAACCAGGAAGCCCTGTGCTCCAGGCACACTGCAGCTGTTCAAGGCATCCCAAGGGGAGCGCAAAAGTGACACAACTTGGCGGCCTCCACTGCTATTTCCATGAGACCATCCCCAACCTTAGGCTGGTTTTCCTTCCTAGCGTTGAGGTTTGAGTTAGGCCTAGGGTTAGTGTTCTTTTAACCTGAAAGCCCTGAGTTCCAAGAACACAGCAGCTGCGAAGGACTACCCAAGAAGAGCACAAAAGTACCACCACATGCCTGCCTCCACAGCTATTTCCTTGGGGACATCCCTAATTCCTGGCTGATTTGCCTTTCTCGTCGTCGGGTTGGGGTTAGGTAGGCCTTGTGCTAGGATTTTGAAAATCAGGAAGCCCAGACCTCCAGGCACACTGGAGCTGTGAAAGGCATCCAAAAGGGAGTGCAAAAGTGCCACAACATGGCTGCTTTCACAGCTTTTTCCTTAGGAAGAACCCTAATACCCGGCTGATTTACCTTCCTAGGGTTACTGTTAGGCTTGGGCCAAGGACTTTTAAAATCAGGAAGCCCTGTGCTCCAGGAACACTGCAGCTGTTCAAGGCATCCCAACGGGAGCGCAAAAGTGACACAACTTGGCTGCCTCCACTGCTATTTCCATGAGACCATCCCGAACCATAGGCTGATTTTCCTTCCTAGCGTTGAGGTTTGAGTTAGGCCTAGGGTTAGAGTTTTTAACCAGAAAGCCCTGAGTTCCAAGAACACAGCAGCTGCGAAGGACTACCCAAGAAGAGCACAAAAGTACCACAACATGCCTGCCTCCACAGCAATTTCCTTGGGGACATCCCTAATTCCTGGCTGATTTGCCTTTCTCGTCGTCGGGTTGGGGTTAGGTAGGCCTTGTGCTAGGATTTTGAAAATCAGGAAGCCCAGACCTCCAGGCACACTGGAGCTGTGAAAGGCATCCAAAAGGGAGTGCAAAAGTGCCACAACATGGCTGCTTTCACAGCTTTTTCCTTAGGAAGAACCCTAATCCCCGGCTGATTTACCTTCCTAGGGTTACTGTTAGGCTTGGGCCAAGGACTTTTAAAACCAGGAAGCCCTGTGCTCCAGGCACACTGCAGCTGTTCAAGGCATCCCAAGGGGAGCGCAAAAGTGACACAACTTGGCGGCCTCCACTGCTATTTCCATGAGACCATCCCCAACCTTAGGCTGGTTTTCCTTCCTAGCGTTGAGGTTTGAGTTAGGCCTAGGGTTAGTGTTCTTTTAACCTGAAAGCCCTGAGTTCCAAGAACACAGCAGCTGCGAAGGACTACCCAAGAAGAGCACAAAAGTACCACCACATGCCTGCCTCCACAGCTATTTCCTTGGGGACATCCCTAATTCCTGGCTGATTTGCCTTTCTCGTCGTCGGGTTGGGGTTAGGTAGGCCTTGTGCTAGGATTTTGAAAATCAGGAAGCCCAGACCTCCAGGCACACTGGAGCTGTGAAAGGCATCCAAAAGGGAGTGCAAAAGTGCCACAACATGGCTGCTTTCACAGCTTTTTCCTTAGGAAGAACCCTAATACCCGGCTGATTTACCTTCCTAGAGTTACTGTTAGGCTTCGGCCTAGGACTTTTAAAACCAGGAAGCCCTGTGCTCCAGGCACACTGCAGCTGTTCAAGGCATCCCAACGGGAGTGCAAAAGTGACACAACTTGGCTGCCTCCACTGCTATTTCCATGAGACCATCCCGAATCATAGGCTGATTTTCCTTCCTAGCGTTGAGGTTTGAGTTAGGCCTAGGGTTAGAGTTTTAAAACCAGAAAGCCCTGAGTTCCAAGAACAGAGTAGCTGCGAAGGACCACCCAAGAAGAGCACAAAAGTACCACAACATGCCTGCCTCCACAGCTATTTCCTTGGGGACATCCCTAATTCCTGGCTGATTTGCCTTTCTCGTCGTCGGGTTGGGGTTAGGTAGGCCTTGTGCTAGGATATTTAAAAGCAGGAAACCCAGACCTCCAAGCACACTGGAGCTGTGAAAGGCATCCAAAAGGGAGTGCAAAAGTGCCACAACATGGCTGCTTTCACAGCTTTTTTCTTGGCACCATCACTATACCTTCTCTGATATATCTCCCTAGGGTTAGGGTTAGGGTTCAGCCTAGGGCTAGGATATTTTGAACCAGGAAGCCCTGTGTTCCAGGCTTACTGTAGCTGCCAAAGGCATCCCAAAGGGAGCGCAGAAGTGCCACAACATGGCTGCTTTCACAGCTTTTTCCTTAGGAAGAACCCTAATACCCGGCTGATTTACCTTCCTAGGGTTACTGTTAGGCTTGGGCCAAGGACTTTTAAAATCAGGAAGCCCTGTGCTCCAGGAACACTGCAGCTGTTCAAGGCATCCCAACGGGAGCGCAAAAGTGACACAACTTGGCTGCCTCCACTGCTATTTCCATGAGACCATCCCCAACCTTAGGCTGGTTTTCCTTCCTAGCGTTGAGGTTTGAGTTAGGCCTAGGGTTAGAGATTTTTAACCAGAAAGCCCTGAGTTCCAAGAACACAGCAGCTGCGAAGGACTACCCAAGAAGAGCACAAAAGTACCACAACATGCCTGCCTCCACAGCAATTTCCTTGGGGACATCCCTAATTCCTGGCTGATTTGCCTTTCTCGTCGTCGGGTTGGGGTTAGGTAGGCCTTGTGCTAGGATTTTGAAAATCAGGAAGCCCAGACCTCCAGGCACACTGGAGCTGTGAAAGGCATCCAAAAGGGAGTGCAAAAGTGCCACAACATGGCTGCTTTCACAGCTTTTTCCTTAGGAAGAACCCTAATCCCCGGCTGATTTACCTTCCTAGGGTTACTGTTAGGCTTGGGCCAAGGACTTTTAAAACCAGGAAGCCCTGTGCTCCAGGCACACTGCAGCTGTTCAAGGCATCCCAAGGGGAGCGCAAAAGTGACACAACTTGGCGGCCTCCACTGCTATTTCCATGAGACCATCCCCAACCTTAGGCTGGTTTTCCTTCCTAGCGTTGAGGTTTGAGTTAGGCCTAGGGTTAGTGTTCTTTTAACCTGAAAGCCCTGAGTTCCAAGAACACAGCAGCTGCGAAGGACTACCCAAGAAGAGCACAAAAGTACCACCACATGCCTGCCTCCACAGCTATTTCCTTGGGGACATCCCTAATTCCTGGCTGATTTGCCTTTCTCGTCGTCGGGTTGGGGTTAGGTAGGCCTTGTGCTAGGATTTTGAAAATCAGGAAGCCCAGACCTCCAGGCACACTGGAGCTGTGAAAGGCATCCAAAAGGGAGTGCAAAAGTGCCACAACATGGCTGCTTTCACAGCTTTTTCCTTAGGAAGAACCCTAATACCCGGCTGATTTACCTTCCTAGGGTTACTGTTAGGCTTGGGCCAAGGACTTTTAAAATCAGGAAGCCCTGTGCTCCAGGAACACTGCAGCTGTTCAAGGCATCCCAACGGGAGCGCAAAAGTGACACAACTTGGCTGCCTCCACTGCTATTTCCATGAGACCATCCCGAACCATAGGCTGATTTTCCTTCCTAGCGTTGAGGTTTGAGTTAGGCCTAGGGTTAGAGTTTTTTAACCAGAAAGCCCTGAGTTCCAAGAACACAGCAGCTGCGAAGGACTACCCAAGAAGAGCACAAAAGTACCACAACATGCCTGCCTCCACAGCTATTTCCTTGGGGACATCCCTAATTCCTGGCTGATTTGCCTTTCTCGTCGTCGGGTTGGGGTTAGGTAGGCCTTGTGCTAGGATTTTGAAAATCAGGAAGCCCAGACCTCCAGGCACACTGGAGCTGTGAAAGGCATCCAAAAGGGAGTGCAAAAGTGCCACAACATGGCTGCTTTCACAGCTTTTTCCTTAGGAAGAACCCTAATACCCGGCTGATTTACCTTCCTAGGGTTACTGTTAGGCTTGGGCCAAGGACTTTTAAAATCAGGAAGCCCTGTGCTCCAGGAACACTGCAGCTGTTCAAGGCATCCCAACGGGAGCGCAAAAGTGACACAACTTGGCTGCCTCCACTGCTATTTCCATGAGACCATCCCGAACCATAGGCTGATTTTCCTTCCTAGCGTTGAGGTTTGAGTTAGGCCTAGGGTTAGAGTTTTTTAACCAGAAAGCCCTGAGTTCCAAGAACACAGCAGCTGCGAAGGACTACCCAAGAAGAGCACAAAAGTACCACAACATGCCTGCCTCCACAGCAATTTCCTTGGGGACATCCCTAATTCCTGGCTGATTTGCCTTTCTCGTCGTCGGGTTGGGGTTAGGTAGGCCTTGTGCTAGGATTTTGAAAATCAGGAAGCCCAGACCTCCAGGCACACTGGAGCTGTGAAAGGCATCCAAAAGGGAGTGCAAAAGTGCCACAACATGGCTGCTTTCACAGCTTTTTCCTTAGGAAGAACCCTAATCCCCGGCTGATTTACCTTCCTAGGGTTACTGTTAGGCTTGGGCCAAGGACTTTTAAAACCAGGAAGCCCTGTGCTCCAGGCACACTGCAGCTGTTCAAGGCATCCCAAGGGGAGCGCAAAAGTGACACAACTTGGCGGCCTCCACTGCTATTTCCATGAGACCATCCCCAACCTTAGGCTGGTTTTCCTTCCTAGCGTTGAGGTTTGAGTTAGGCCTAGGGTTAGTGTTCTTTTAACCTGAAAGCCCTGAGTTCCAAGAACACAGCAGCTGCGAAGGACTACCCAAGAAGAGCACAAAAGTACCACCACATGCCTGCCTCCACAGCTATTTCCTTGGGGACATCCCTAATTCCTGGCTGATTTGCCTTTCTCGTCGTCGGGTTGGGGTTAGGTAGGCCTTGTGCTAGGATTTTTAAAATCAGGAAGCCCAGACCTCCAGGCACACTGGAGCTGTGAAAGGCATCCAAAAGGGAGTGCAAAAGTGCCACAACATGGCTGCTTTCCCAGCTTTTTCCTTAGGAAGAACCCTAATACCCGGCTGATTTACCTTCCTAGAGTTACTGTTAGGCTTCCGCCTAGGACTTTTAAAACCAGGAAGCCCTGTGCTCCAGGCACACTGCAGCTGTTCAAGGCATCCCAACGGGAGTGCAAAAGTGACACAACTTGGCTGCCTCCACTGCTATTTCCGTGAGACCATCCCGAATCATAGGCTGATTTTCCTTCCTAGCGTTGAGGTTTGAGTTAGGCCTAGGGTTAGAGTTTTAAAACCAGAAAGCCCTGAGTTCCAAGAACAGAGCAGCTGCGAAGGACCACCCAAGAAGAGCACAAAAGTACCACAACATGCCTGCCTCCACAGCTATTTCCTTGGGGACATCCCTAATTCCTGGCTGATTTGCCTTTCTCGTCGTCGGGTTGGGGTTAGGTAGGCCTTGTGCTAGGATATTTAAAAGCAGGAAACCCAGACCTCCAAGCACACTGGAGCTGTGAAAGGCATCCAAAAGGGAGTGCAAAAGTGCCACAACATGGCTGCTTTCACAGCTTTTTTCTTGGCACCATCACTATACCTTCTCTGATATATCTCCCTAGGGTTAGGGTTAGGGTTCAGCCTAGGGCTAGGATATTTTGAACCAGGAAGCCCTGTGTTCCAGGCTTACTGTAGCTGCCAAAGGCATCCCAAAGGGAGCGCAGAAGTGCCACAACATGGCTGCTTTCACAGCTTTTTCCTTAGGAAGAACCCTAATACCCGGCTGATTTACCTTCCTAGGGTTACTGTTAGGCTTGGGCCAAGGACTTTTAAAACCAGGAAGCCCTGTGCTCCAGGCACACTGCAGCTGTTCAAGGCATCCCAAGGGGAGCGCAAAAGTGACACAACTTGGCTGCCTCCACTGCTATTTCCATGAGACCATCCTGAACCATAGGCTGATTTTCCTTCCTAGCGTTGAGGTTTGAGTTAGGCCTAGGGTTAGGGTACTTTCAACCAGAAAGCCCTGAGTTCCAAGAATACAGCAGCTGCGAAGGACTACCCAAGAAGAGCACAAAAGTACCACAACATGCCTGCCTCCACAGCTATTTCCTTGGGGACATCCCTAATTCCTGGCTGATTTGCCTTTCTTGTCGTCGGGTTGGGGTTAGGTAGGCCTTGTGCTAGGATTTTTAAAATCAGGAAGCCCAGACCTCCAGGCACACTGGAGCTGTGAAAGGCATCCAAAAGGGAGTGCAAAAGTGCCACAACATGGCTGCTTTCACAGCTTTTTCCTTAGGAAGAACCCTAATCCCCGGCTGATTTACCTTCCTAGGGTTACTTTTAGGCTTGGGCCAAGGACTTTTAAAACCAGGAAGCCCTGTGCTCCAGGCACACTGCAGCTGTTCAAGGCATCCCAATGGGAGTGCAAAAGTGACACAACTTGGCTGCCTCCACTGCTATTTCCATGAGACCATCCCGAATCACAGGCTGATTTTCCTTCCTAGCGTTGAGGTTTGAGTTAGGCCTAGGGTTAGTGTTCTTTTAACCTGAAAGCCCTGAGTTCCAAGAACACAGCAGCTGCGAAGGACTACCCAAGAAGATCACAAAAGTACCACCACATGCCTGCCTCCACAGCTATTTCCTTGGGGACATCCCTAATTCCTGGCTGATTTGCCTTTCTCGTCGTCGGGTTGGGGTGAGGTAGGCCTTGTGCTAGGATTTTTAAAATCAGGAAGCCCAGACCTCCAGGCACACTGGAGCTGTGAAAGGCATCCAAAAGGGAGTGCAAAAGTGCCACAACATGGCTGCTTTCACAGCTTTTTCCTTAGGAAGAACCCTAATACCCGGCTGATTTACCTTCCTAGGGTTAGTGTTAGGCTTGGGCCAAGGACTTTTAAAACCAGGAAGCCCTGTGCTCCAGGCACACTGCAGCGGTTCAAGGCATCCCAACGGGAGTGCAAAAGTGACACAACTTGGCTGCCTCCACTGCTATTTCCATGAGACCATCCCCAACCATAGGCTGATTTTCCTTCCTAGCGTTGAGGTTTGAGTTAGGCCTAGGGTTAGAGTTTTTTAACCAGAAAGCCCTGAGTTCCAAGAACACAGCAGCTGCGAAGGACTACCCAAGAAGAGCACAAAAGTACCACAACATGCCTGCCTCCACAGCTATTTCCTTGGGGACATCCCTAATTCCTGGCTGATTTGCCTTTCATGTCGTCAGGTTGGGGATAGGTAGGCCTTGTGTTAGGATTTTGAAAATCAGGAAGCCCAGACCTCCAGGCACACTGGAGCTGTGAAAGGCATCCAAAAGGGAGTGCAAAAGTGCCACAACATGGCTGCTTTCACAGCTTTTTCCTTAGGAAGAACCCTAATACCCGGCTGATTTACCTTCCTAGGGTTACTGTTAGGCTTGGGCCAAGGACTTTTAAAACCAGGAAGCCCTGTGCTCCAGGCACACTGCAGCTGTTCAAGGCATCCCAATGGGAGTGCAAAAGTGACACAACTTGGCTGCCTCCACTGCTATTTCCATGAGACCATCCCGAATCATAGGCTGGTTTTCCATCCTAGCGTTGAGTTTTGAGTTAGGCCTATGGTAAGTGTTCTTTTAATCAGAAAGCCCTGAGGTCCAAGAACACAGCAGCTGCGAAGGACTACCCAAGAAGAGCACAAAAGTACCACAACATGCCTGCCTCCACAGCAATTTCCTTGGGGACATCCCTAATTCCTGGCTGATTTGCCTTTCTCGTCGTCGGGTTGGGGTTAGGTAGGCCTTGTGCTAGGATTTTGAAAATCAGGAAGCCCAGACCTCCAGGCACACTGGAGCTGTGAAAGGCATCCAAAAGGGAGTGCAAAAGTGCCACAACATGGCTGCTTTCACAGCTTTTTCCTTAGGAAGAACCCTAATACCCGGCTGATTTACCTTCCTAGGGTTACTGTTAGGCTTGGGCCAAGGACTTTTAAAACCAGGAAGCCCTGTGCTCCAGGCACACTGCAGCTGTTCAAGGCATCCCAAGGGGAGCGCAAAAGTGACACAACTTGGCTGCCACCACTGCTATTTCCATGAGACCATCCCCAACCATAGGCTGATTTTCCTTCCTAGCGTTGAGGTTTGAGTTAGGCCTAGGGTTAGTGTTCTTTTAACCAGAAAGCCCTGAGTTCCAAGAACACAGCAGCTGCGAAGGACTACCCAAGAAGAGCACAAAAGTACCACAACATGCCTGCCTCCACAGCTATTTCCTTGGGGACATCCCTAATTCCTGGCTGATTTGCCTTTCATGTCGTCAGGTTGGGGATAGGTAGGACTTGTGCTAGGATTTTTAAAAGCAGGAAGCCCAGACCTCCAAGCACACTGGAGCTGTGAAAGGCATCCAAAAGGGAGTGCAAAAGTGCCACAACATGGCTGCTTTCACAGCTTTTTCCTTAGGAAGAACCCTAATACCCGGCTGATTTACCTTCCTAGGGTTACTGTTAGGCTTGGGCCAAGGACTTTTAAAACCAGGAAGCCCTGTGCTCCAGGCACACTGCAGCTGTTCAAGGCATCCCAACGGGAGTCAAAAGTGACACAACTTGGCTGCCTCCACTGCTATTTCCATGAGACCATCCCCAAACTTAGGCTGGTTTTCCTTCCTAGCGTTGAGTTTTGAGTTAGGCCTATGGTAAGTGTTCTTTTAATCAGAAAGCCCTGAGGTCCAAGAACACAGCAGCTGCGAAGGACTACCCAAGAAGAGCACAAAAGTACCACAACATGCCGGCCTCCACAGCAATTTCCTTGGGGACATCCCTAATTCCTGGCTGATTTGCCTTTCTCGTCATCGGGTTGGGGTTTGGTAGGCCTTGTGCTAGGATTTTTAAAATCAGGAAGCCCAGACCTCCAGGCACACTGGAGCTGTGAAAGGCATCCAAAAGGGAGTGCAAAAGTGCCACAACATGGCTGCTTTCACAGCTTTTTCCTTAGGAAGAACCCTAATACCCGGCTGATTTACATTCCTAGGGTTACTGTTAGGCTTGGGCCAAGGACTTTTAAAACCGGGAAGCCCTGTGCTCCAGGCACACTGCAGCTGTTCAAGGCATCCCAACGGGAGTGCAAAAGTGACACAACTTGGCTGCCTCCACTGCTATTTCCATGAGACCATCCTGAACCATAGGCTGATTTTCCTTCCTAGCGTTGAGGTTTGAGTTAGGCCTAGGGTTAGAGTTTTTTAACCAGAAAGCCCTGAGTTCCAAGAACACAGCAGCTGCGAAGGACTACCCAAGAAGAGCACAAAAGTACCACCACATGCCTGCCTCCACAGCTATTTCCTTGGGGACATCCCTAATTCCTGGCTGATTTGCCTTTCTCGTCGTCGGGTTGGGGTTAGGTAGGCCTTGTGCTAGGATATTTAAAAGCAGGAAGCCCAGACCTCCAGGCACACTGGAGCTGTGAAAGGCATCCAAAAGGGAGTGCAAAAGTGCCACAACATGGCTGCTTTCACAGCTTTTTTCTTGGCACCATCACTATACCTTCTCTGATATATCTCCCTAGGGTTAGGGTTAGGGTTCAGCCTAGGGCTAGGATTTTTTGAACCAGGAAGCCCTGTGTTCCAGGCTTACTGTAGCTGCCAAAGGCATCCCAAAGGGAGCGCAGAAGTGCCACAACATGGCTGCTTTCACAGCTTTTTCCTAAGGAAGAACCCTAATACCCGGCTGATTTACCTTCCTAGGATTACTGTTAGGCTTGGGCCAAGGACTTTTAAAACCAGGAAGCCCTGTGCTCCAGGCACACTGCAGCTGTTCAAGGCATCCCAAGGGGAGCGCAAAAGTGACACAACTTGGCTGCCTCCACTGCTATTTCCATGAGACCATCCTGAACCATAGGCTGATTTTCCTTCCTAGCGTTGAGGTTTGAGTTAGGCCTAGGGTTAGGGTTCTTTCAACCAGAAAGCCCTGAGTTCCAAGAATACAGCAGCTGCGAAGGACTACCCAAGAAGAGCACAAAAGTACCACAACATGCCTGCCTCCACAGCTATTTCCTTGGGGACATCCCTAATTCCTGGCTGATTTGCCTTTCTTGTCGTCGGGTTGGGGTTAGGTAGGCCTTGTGCTAGGATTTTTAAAATCAGGAAGCCCAGACCTCCAGGCACACTGGAGCTGTGAAAGGCATCCAAAAGGGAGTGCAAAAGTGCCACAACATGGCTGCTTTCACAGCTTTTTCCTTAGGAAGAACCCTAATACCCGGCTGATTTACCTTCCTAGGGTTACTGTTAGGCTTGGGCCAAGGACTTTTAAAACCAGGAAGCCCTGTGCTCCAGGCACACTGCAGCTGTTCAAGGCATCCCAAGGGGAGCGCAAAAGTGACACAACTTGGCTGCCTCCACTGCTATTTCCATGAGACCATCCCCAACCTTAGGCTGGTTTTCCTTCCTAGCGTTGAGGTTTGAGTTAGGCCTAGGGTTAGTGTTCTTTTAACCTGAAAGCCCTGAGTTCCAAGAACACAGCAGCTGCGAAGGACTACCCAAGAAGAGCACAAAAGTACCACCACATGCCTGCCTCCACAGCTATTTCCTTGGGGACATCCCTAATTCCTGGCTGATTTGCCTTTCTCGTCGTCGGGTTGGGGTGAGGTAGGCCTTGTGCTAGGATTTTGAAAATCAGGAAGCCCAGACCTCCAGGCACACTGGAGCTGTGAAAGGCATCCAAAAGGGAGTGCAAAAGTGCCACAACATGGCTGCTTTCACAGCTTTTTCCTTAGGAAGAACCCTAATACCCGGCTGATTTACCTTCCTAGGGTTACTTTTAGGCTTGGGCCAAGGACTTTTAAAACCAGGAAGCCCTGTGCTCCAGGCACACTGCAGCGGTTCAAGGCATCCCAAGGGGAGTGCAAAAGTGACACAACTTGGCTGCCTCCACTGCTATTTCCATGAGACCATCCCCAAACTTAGGATGGTTTTCCTTCCTAGCGTTGAGGTTTGAGTTAGGCCTATGGTAAGTGTTCTTTTAATCAGAAAGCCCTGAGGTCCAAGAACACAGCAGCTGCGAAGGACTACCCAAGAAGAGCACAAAAGTACCACAACATGCCGGACTCCACAGCAATTTCCTTGGGGACATCCCTAATTCCAGGCTGATTTGCCTTTCTCGTCGTCGGGTTGGGGTTAGGTAGGCCTTGTGCTAGGATTTTGAAAATTAGGAAGCCCAGACCTCCAGGCACACTGGAGCTGTGAAAGGCATCCAAAAGGGAGTGCAAAAGTGCCACAACATGGCTGCTTTCACAGCTTTTTCCTTAGGAAGAACCCTAATCCCCGGCTGATTTACCTTCCTAGGGTTACTGTTAGGCTTGGGCCAAGGACTTTTAAAACCGGGAAGCCCTGTGCTCCAGGCACACTGCAGCTGTTCAAGGCATCCCAACGGGAGTGCAAAAGTGACACAACTTGGCTGCCTCCACTGCTATTTCCATGAGACCATCCTGAACCATAGGCTGATTTTCCTTCCTAGCGTTGAGGTTTGAGTTAGGCCTAGGGTTAGAGTTTTTTAACCAGAAAGCCCTGAGTTCCAAGAACACAGCAGCTGCGAAGGACTACCCAAGAAGAGCACAAAAGTACCACAACATGCCTGCCTCCACAGCTATTTCCTTGGGGACATCCCTAATTCCTGGCTGATTTGCCTTTCTCGTCGTCGGGTTGGGGTTAGGTAGGCCTTGTGCTAGGATTTTGAAAATCAGGAAGCCCAGACCTCCAGGCACACTGGAGCTGTGAAAGGCATCCAAAAGGGAGTGCAAAAGTGCCACAACATGGCTGCTTTCACAGCTTTTTCCTTAGGAAGAACCCTAATACCCGGCTGATTTACCTTCCTAGGGTTACTGTTAGGCTTCGGCCTAGGACTTTTAAAACCAGGAAGCCCTGTGCTCCAGGCACACTGCAGCTGTTCAAGGCATCCCAATGGGAGTGCAAAAGTGACACAACTTGGCTGCCTCCACTGCTATTTCCATGAGACCATCCCGAATCACAGGCTGATTTTCCTTCCTAGCGTTGAGGTTTGAGTTAGGCCTAGGGTTAGAGTTTTTTAACCAGAAAGCCCTGAGTTCCAAGAACACAGCAGCTGCGAAGGACTACCCAAGAAGAGCACAAAAGTACCACAACATGCCTGCCTCCACAGCTATTTCCTTGGGGACATCCCTAATTCCTGGCTGATTTGCCTTTCTCGTCGTCGGGTTGGGGTTAGGTAGGCCTTGTGCAAGGATATTTAAAAGCAGGAAACCCAGACCTCCAAGCACACTGGAGCTGTGAAAGGCATCCAAAAGGGAGTGCAAAAGTGCCACAACATGGCTGCTTTCACAGCTTTTTTCTTGGCACCATCACTATACCTTCTCTGATATATCTCCCTAGGGTTAGGGTTAGGGTTCAGCCTAGGGCTAGGATTTTTTGAACCAGGAAGCCCTGTGTTCCAGGCTTACTGTAGCTGCCAAAGGCATCCCAAAGGGAGCGCAGAAGTGCCACAACATGGCTGCTTTCACAGCTTTTTCCTTAGGAAGAACCCTAATACCCGGCTGATTTACCTTCCTAGGGTTACTGTTAGGCTTGGGCCAAGGACTTTGAAAACCAGGAAGC
Source organism: Melospiza georgiana (assembly GCF_028018845.1). Taxonomy (NCBI): domain Eukaryota; kingdom Metazoa; phylum Chordata; class Aves; order Passeriformes; family Passerellidae; genus Melospiza; species Melospiza georgiana. The sequence continues at coordinate 659,314 of NC_080448.1, forward strand.
CCTGTGCTCCAGGAACACTGCAGCTGTTCAAGGCATCCCAACGGGAGTGCAAAAGTGACACAACTTGGCTGCCTCCACTGCTATTTCCATGAGACCATCCCAAACCTTAGGCTGATTTTCCTTCCTAGCGTTGAGGTTTGAGTTAGGCGTAGGGTTAGTGTTCTTTAACGAGAAAGCCCTGAGGTCCAAGAACACAGCAGCTGCGAAGGACTACCCAAGAAGAGCACAAAAGTACCACAACATGCCTGCCTCCACAGCTATTTCCTTGGGGACATCCCTAATTCCTGGCTGATTTGCCTTTCTCGTCGTCGGGTTGGGGTTAGGTAGGCCTTGTGCTAGGATTTTGAAAATCAGGAAGCCCAGACCTCCAGGCACACTGGAGCTGTGAAAGGCATCCAAAAGGGAGTGCAAAAGTGCCACAACATGGCTGCTTTCACAGCTTTTTCCTTAGGAAGAACCCTAATACCCGGCTGATTTACCTTCCCAGGGTTACTGTTAGGCTTCGGCCTAGGACTTTTAAAACCAGGAAGCCCTGTGCTCCAGGCACACTGCAGCTGTTCAAGGCATCCCAATGGGAGTGCAAAAGTGACACAACTTGGCTGCGTCCACTGCTATTTCCATGAGACCATCCCGAATCACAGGCTGATTTTCCTTCCTAGCGTTGAGGTTTGAGTTAGGCCTAGGGTTAGAGTTTTTTAACCTGAAAGCCCTGAGTTCCAAGAACACAGCAGCTGCGAAGGACTACCCAAGAAGAGCACAAAAGTACCACAACATGCCTGCCTCCACAGCTATTTCCTTGGGGACATCCCTAATTCCTGGCTGATTTGCCTTTCTCGTCGTCGGGTTGGGGTTAGGTAGGCCTTGTGCTAGGATATTTAAAAGCAGGAAACCCAGACCTCCAAGCACACTGGAGCTGTGAAAGGCATCCAAAAGGGAGTGCAAAAGTGCCACAACATGGCTGCTTTCACAGCTTTTTTCTTGGCACCATCACTATACCTTCTCTGATATATCTCCCTAGGGTTAGGGTTAGGGTTCAGCCTAGGGCTAGGATATTTTGAACCAGGAAGCCCTGTGTTCCAGGCTTACTGTAGCTGCCAAAGGCATCCCAAAGGGAGCGCAGAAGTGCCACAACATGGCTGCTTTCACAGCTTTTTCCTTAGGAAGAACCCTAATACCCGGCTGATTTACCTTCCTAGGGTTACTGTTAGGCTTGGGCCAAGGACTTTTAAAACCAGGAAGCCCTGTGCTCCAGGCACACTGCAGCTGTTCAAGGCATCCCAACGGGAGTGCAAAAGTGACACAACTTGGCTGCCTCCACTGCTATTTCCATGAGACCATCCCAAACCTTAGGCTGATTTTCCTTCCTAGCGTTGAGGTTTGAGTTAGGCGTAGGGTTAGTGTTCTTTAACGAGAAAGCCCTGAGGTCCAAGAACACAGCAGCTGCGAAGGACTACCCAAGAAGAGCACAAAAGTACCACAACATGCCTGCCTCCACAGCTATTTCCTTGGGGACATCCCTAATTCCTGGCTGATTTGCCTTTCTCGTCGTCGGGTTGGGGTTAGGTAGGCCTTGTGCTAGGATTTTGAAAATCAGGAAGCCCAGACCTCCAGGCACACTGGAGCTGTGAAAGGCATCCAAAAGGGAGTGCAAAAGTGCCACAACATGGCTGCTTTCACAGCTTTTTCCTTAGGAAGAACCCTAATACCCGGCTGATTTACCTTCCTAGGGTTACTGTTAGGCTTGGGCCAAGGACTTTTAAAACCAGGAAGCCCTGTGCTCCAGGAACACTGCAGCTGTTCAAGGCATCCCAAGGGGAGCGCAAAAGTGACACAACTTGGCGGCCTCCACTGGTATTTCCATGAGACCATCCCCAACCTTAGGCTGGTTTTCCTTCCTAGCGTTGAGTTTTGAGTTAGGCCTATGGTTAGTGTTCTTTTAACCTGAAAGCCCTGAGTTCCAAGAACACAGCAGCTGCGAAGGACTACCCAAGAAGAGCACAAAAGTACCACAACATGCCTGCCTCCACAGCTATTTCCTTGGGGACATCCCTAATTCCTGGCTGATTTGCCTTTCTCGTCGTCGGGTTGGGGTTAGGTAGGCCTTGTGCTAGGATTTTTAAAATCAGGAAGCCCAGACCTCCAGGCACACTGGAGCTGTGAAAGGCATCCAAAAGGGAGTGCAAAAGTGCCACAACATGGCTGCTTTCACAGCTTTTTCCTTAGGAAGAACCCTAATCCCCGGCTGATTTACCTTCCTAGGGTTACTGTTAGGCTTGGGCCAAGGACTTTTAAAACCAGGAAGCCCTGTGCTCCAGGCACACTGCAGCTGTTCAAGGCATCCCAAGGGGAGCGCAAAAGTGACACAACTTGGCTGCCTCCACTGCTATTTCCATGAGACCATCCCCAACCTTAGGCTGGTTTTCCTTCCTAGCGTTGAGGTTTGAGTTAGGCCTAGTGTTAGGGTTCTTTTAACCTGAAAGCCCTGAGTTCCAAGAATACAGCAGCTGCGAAGGACTACCCAAGAAGAGCACAAAAGTACCACCACATGCCTGCCTCCACAGCTATTTCCTTGGGGACATCCCTAATTCCTGGCTGATTTGCCTTTCTCGTCGTCGGGTTGGGGTTAGGTAGGCCTTGTGCTAGGATTTTGAAAATCAGGAAGCCCAGACCTCCAGGCACACTGGAGCTGTGAAAGGCAGCCAAAAGGGAGTGCAAAAGTGCCACAACATGGCTGCTTTCACAGCTTTTTCCTTAGGAAGAACCCTAATACCCGGCTGATTTACCTTCCTAGAGTTACTGTTAGGCTTCGGCCTAGGACTTTTAAAACCAGGAAGCCCTGTGCTCCAGGCACACTGCAGCTGTTCAAGGCATCCCAACGGGAGTGCAAAAGTGACACAACTTGGCTGCCTCCACTGCTATTTCCATGAGACCATCCCGAATCATAGGCTGATTTTCCTTCCTAGCGTTGAGGTTTGAGTTAGGCCTAGGGTTAGAGTTTTTTAACCAGAAAGCCCTGAGTTCCAAGAACACAGCAGCTGCGAAGGACTACCCAAGAAGAGCACAAAAGTACCACCACATGCCTGCCTCCACAGCTATTTCCTTGGGGACATCCCTAATTCCTGGCTGATTTGCCTTTCTCGTCGTCGGTTTGGGGTTAGGTAGGCCTTGTGCTAGGATATTTAAAAGCAGGAAACCCAGACCTCCAAGCACACTGGAGCTGTGAAAGGCATCCAAAAGGGAGTGCAAAAGTGCCACAACATGGCTGCTTTCACAGCTTTTTTCTTGGCACCATCACTATACCTTCTCTGATATATCTCCCTAGGGTTAGGGTTAGGGTTCAGCCTAGGGCTAGGATTTTTTGAACCAGGAAGCCCTGTGTTCCAGGCTTACTGTAGCTGCCAAAGGCATCCCAAAGGGAGCGCAGAAGTGCCACAACATGGCTGCTTTCACAGCTTTTTCCTTAGGAAGAACCCTAATACCCGGCTGATTTACCTTCCTAGGGTTACTGTTAGGCTTGGGCCAAGGACTTTTAAAACCAGGAAGCCCTGTGCTCCAGGCACACTGCAGCTGTTCAAGGCATCCCAACGGGAGCGCAAAAGTGACACAACTTGGCTGCCTCCACTGCTATTTCCATGAGACCATCCTGAACCATAGGCTGATTTTCCTTCCTAGCGTTGAGGTTTGAGTTAGGCCTAGGGTTAGAGATTTTTAACCAGAAAGCCCTGAATACCAAGAACACAGCAGCTGCGAAGGACTACCCAAGAAGAGCACAAAAGTACCACAACATGCCTGCCTCCACAGCTATTTCCTTGGGGACATCCCTAATTCCTGGCTGATTTGCCTTTCTCGTCGTCGGGTTGGGGTTAGGTAGGCCTTGTGCTAGGAATTTGAAAATCAGGAAGCCCAGACCTCCAGGCACACTGGAGCTGTGAAAGGCATCCAAAAGGGAGTGCAAAAGTGCCACAACATGGCTGCTTTCACAGCTTTTTCCTTAGGAAGAACCCTAATACGCGGCTGATTTACCTTCCTAGGGTTACTATTAGGCTTCGGCCTAGGACTTTTAAAACCAGGAAACCCTGTGCTCCAGGCACACTGCAGCTGTTCAAGGCATTCCAATGGGAGTGCAAAAGTGACGCAACTTGGCTGCCTCCACTGCTATTTCCATGAGACCATCCCGAACCATAGGCTGATTTTCCTTCCTAGCGTTGAGTTTTGAGTTAGGCCTAGGGTTAGAGTTTTTTAACCAGAAAGCCCTGAGTTCCAAGAACACAGCAGCTGCGAAGGACTACCCAAGAAGAGCACAAAAGTACCACAACATGCCTGCCTCCACAGCTATTTCCTTGGGGACATCCCTAATTCCTGGCTGATTTGCCTTTCTCGTCGTCGGGTTGGGGTTAGGTAGGCCTTGTGCTAGGATATTTAAAATCAGGAAGCCCAGACCTCCAGGCACACTGGAGCTGTGAAAGGCATCCAAAAGGGAGTGCAAAAGTGCCACAACATGGCTGCTTTCACAGCTTTTTTCTTGGCACCATCACTATACCTTCTCTGATATATCTCCCTAGGGTTAGGGTTAGGGTTCAGCCTAGGGCTAGGATTTTTTGAACCAGGAAGCCCTGTGTTCCAGGCTTACTGTAGCTGCCAAAGGCATCCCAAAGGGAGCGCAGAAGTGCCACAACATGGCTGCTTTCACAGCTTTTTCCTAAGAAAGAACCCTAATACCCGGCTGATTTACCTTCCTAGGGTTACTGTTAGGCTTGGGCCAAGGACTTTTAAAATCAGGAAGCCCTGTGCTCCAGGAACACTGCAGCTGTTCAAGGCATCCCAACGGGAGCGCAAAAGTGACACAACTTGGCTGCCTCCACTGCTATTTCCATGAGACCATCCCCAACCATAGGCTGATTTTCCTTCCTAGCATTGAGGTTTGAGTTAGGCCTAGGGTTAGGGTTCTTTCAACCAGAAAGCCCTGAGTTCCAAGAATACAGCAGCTGCGAAGGACTACCCAAGAAGAGCACAAAAGTACCACCACATGCCTGCCTCCACAGCTATTTCCTTGGGGACATCCCTAATTCCTGGCTGATTTGCCTTTCTCGTCGTCGGGTTGGGGTTAGGAAGGCCTTGTGCTAGGATTTTGAAAATCAGGAAGCCCAGACCTCCAGGCACACTGGAGCTGTGAAAGGCATCCCAAAGGGAGTGCAAAAGTGCCACAACATGGCTGCTTTCACAGCTTTTTCCTTAGGAAGAACCCTAATACCCGGCTGATTTACCTTCCTAGGGTTACTGTTAGGCTTGGGCCAAGGACTTTTAAAACCAGGAAGCCCTGTGCTCCAGGAACACTGCAGCTGTTCAAGGCATCCCAACGGGAGCGCAAAAGTGACACAACTTGGCTGCCTCCACTGCTATTTCCATGAGACCATCCCCAACCTTAGGCTGATTTTCCTTCCTAGCGTTGAGGTTTGAGTTAGGCCTAGGGTTAGAGTTTTTTAACCAGAAAGCCCTGAGTTCCAAGAACACAGATGCTGCGAAGGACTACCCAAGAAGAGCACAAAAGTACCACAACATGCCTGCCTCCACAGCAATTTCCTTGGGGACATCCCTAATTCCTGGCTGATTTGCCTTTCTCGTCGTCGGGTTGGGGTTGAGTAGGCCTTGTGCTAGGATTTTGAAAATCAGGAAGCCCAGACCTCCAGGCACACTGGAGCTGTGAAAGGCATCCAAAAGGGAGTGCAAAAGTGCCACAACATGGCTGCTTTCACAGCTTTTTCCTTAGGAAGAACCCTAATACCCGGCTGATTTACCTTCCTAGGGTTACTGTTAGGCTTCGGCCTAGGACTTTTAAAACCAGGAAGCCCTGTGCTCCAGGAACACTGCAGCTGTTCAAGGCATCCCAACGGGAGTGCAAAAGTGACACAACTTGGCTGCCTCCACTGCTATTTCCATGAGACCATCCCCAACCTTAGGCTGGTTTTCCTTCCTAGCGTTGAGTTTTGAGTTAGGCCAAGGGTTAGGGTTCTTTCAACCAGAAAGCCCTGAGTTCCAAGAACACAGCAGCTGCGAAGGACTACCCAAGAAGAGCACAAAAGTACCACCACATGCCTGCCTCCACAGCTATTTCCTTGGGGACATCCCTAATTCCTGGCTGATTTGCCTTTCTCGTCGTCGGGTTGGGGTGAGGTAGGCCTTGTGCTAGGATTTTGAAAATCAGGAAGCCCAGACCTCCAGGCACACTGGAGCTGTGAAAGGCATCCAAAAGGGAGTGCAAAAGTGCCACAACATGGCTGCTTTCACAGCTTTTTCCTTAGGAAGAACCCTAATACCCGGCTGATTTACCTTCCTAGAGTTACTGTTAGGCTTCGGCCTAGGACTTTTAAAACCAGGAAGCCCTGTGCTCCAGGCACACTGCAGCTGTTCAAGGCATCCCAACGGGAGTGCAAAAGTGACACAACTTGGCTGCCTCCACTGCTATTTCCATGAGACCATCCCGAATCATAGGCTGATTTTCCTTCCTAGCGTTGAGGTTTGAGTTAGGCCTAGGGTTAGAGTTTTTTAACCAGAAAGCCCTGAGTTCCAAGAACACAGCAGCTGCGAAGGACTACCCAAGAAGAGCACAAAAGTACCACCACATGCCTGCCTCCACAGCTATTTCCTTGGGGACATCCCTAATTCCTGGCTGATTTGCCTTTCTCGTCGTCGGGTTGGGGTTAGGTAGGCCTTGTGCTAGGATATTTAAAAGCAGGAAACCCAGACCTCCAAGCACACTGGAGCTGTGAAAGGCATCCAAAAGTGAGTGCAAATGTGCCACAACATGGCTGCTTTCACAGCTTTTTTCTTGGCACCATCACTATACCTTCTCTGATATATCTCCCTAGGGTTAGGGTTAGGGTTCAGCCTAGGGCTAGGATTTTTTGAACCAGGAAGCCCTGTGTTCCAGGCTTACTGTAGCTGCCAAAGGCATCCCAAAGGGAGCGCAGAAGTGCCACAACATGGCTGCTTTCACAGCTTTTTCCTTAGGAAGAACCCTAATACCCGGCTGATTTACCTTCCTAGGGTTACTGTTAGGCTTGGGCCAAGGACTTTTAAAACCAGGAAGCCCTGTGCTCCAGGCACACTGCAGCTGTTCAAGGCATCCCAAGGGGAGCGCAAAAGTGACACAACTTGGCTGCCTCCACTGCTATTTCCATGAGACCATCCTGAACCATAGGCTGATTTTCCTTCCTAGCGTTGAGGTTTGAGTTAGGCCTAGGGTTAGAGATTTTTAACCAGAAAGCCCTGAATACCAAGAACACAGCAGCTGCGAAGGACTACCCAAGAAGAGCACAAAAGTACCACAACATGCCTGCCTCCACAGCTATTTCCTTGGGGACATCCCTAATTCCTGGCTGATTTGCCTTTCTCGTCGTCGGGTTGGGGTTAGGTAGGCCTTGTGCTAGGAATTTGAAAATCAGGAAGCCCAGACCTCCAGGCACACTGGAGCTGTGAAAGGCATCCAAAAGGGAGTGCAAAAGTGCCACAACATGGCTGCTTTCACAGCTTTTTCCTTAGGAAGAACCCTAATACGCGGCTGATTTACCTTCCTAGGGTTACTATTAGGCTTCGGCCTAGGACTTTTAAAACCAGGAAACCCTGTGCTCCAGGCACACTGCAGCTGTTCAAGGCATTCCAATGGGAGTGCAAAAGTGACGCAACTTGGCTGCCTCCACTGCTATTTCCATGAGACCATCCCGAACCATAGGCTGATTTTCCTTCCTAGCGTTGAGTTTTGAGTTAGGCCTAGGGTTAGAGTTTTTTAACCAGAAAGCCCTGAGTTCCAAGAACACAGCAGCTGCGAAGGACTACCCAAGAAGAGCACAAAAGTACCACAACATGCCTGCCTCCACAGCTATTTCCTTGGGGACATCCCTAATTCCTGGCTGATTTGCCTTTCTCGTCGTCGGGTTGGGGTTAGGTAGGCCTTGTGCTAGGATATTTAAAATCAGGAAGCCCAGACCTCCAGGCACACTGGAGCTGTGAAAGGCATCCAAAAGGGAGTGCAAAAGTGCCACAACATGGCTGCTTTCACAGCTTTTTTCTTGGCACCATCACTATACCTTCTCTGATATATCTCCCTAGGGTTAGGGTTAGGGTTCAGCCTAGGGCTAGGATTTTTTGAACCAGGAAGCCCTGTGTTCCAGGCTTACTGTAGCTGCCAAAGGCATCCCAAAGGGAGCGCAGAAGTGCCACAACATGGCTGCTTTCACAGCTTTTTCCTTAGGAAGAACCCTAATACCCGGCTGATTTACCTTCCTAGGGTTACTGTTAGGCTTGGGCCAAGGACTTTTTAAACCAGGAAGCCCTGTGCTCCAGGAACACTGCAGCTGTTCAAGGCATCCCAACGGGAGCGCAAAAGTGACACAACTTGGCTGCCTCCACTGCTATTTCCATGAGACCATCCCCAACCATAGGCTGATTTTCCTTCCTAGCGTTGAGGTTTGAGTTAGGCCTAGGGTTAGGGTTCTTTCAACCAGAAAGCCCTGAGTTCCAAGAATACAGCAGCTGCGAAGGACTACCCAAGAAGAGCACAAAAGTACCACAACATGCCTGCCTCCACAGCTATTTCCTTGGGGACATCTCTAATTCCTGGCTGATTTGCCTTTCTTGTCGTCGGGTTGGGGTTAGGTAGGCCTTGTGCTAGGATTTTTAAAATCAGGAAGCCCAGACCTCCAGGCACACTGGAGCTGTGAAAGGCATCCAAAAGGGAGTGCAAAAGTGCCACAACATGGCTGCTTTCACAGCTTTTTCCTTAGGAAGAACCCTAATCCCCGGCTGATTTACCTTCCTAGGGTTACTGTTAGGCTTGGGCCAAGGACTTTTAAAACCAGGAAGCCCTGTGCTCCAGGCACACTGCAGCTGTTCAAGGCATCCCAAGGGGAGCACAAAAGTGACACAACTTGGCTGCCTCCACTGCTATTTCCATGAGACCATCCCCAACCTTAGGCTGGTTTTCCTTCCTAGCGTTGAGGTTTGAGTTAGGCCTATGGTTAGTGTTCTTTTAACCTGAAAGCCCTGAGTTCCAAGAACACAGCAGCTGCGAAGGACTACCCAAGAAGAGCACAAAAGTACCACCACATGCCTGCCTCCACAGCTATTTCCTTGGGGACATCCCTAATTCCTGGCTGATTTGCCTTTCTCGTCGTCGGGTTGGGGTTAGGTAGGCCTTGTGCTAGGATTTTGAAAATCAGGAAGCCCAGACCTCCAGGCACACTGGAGCTGTGAAAGGCATCCCAAAGGGAGTGCAAAAGTGCCACAACATGGCTGCTTTCACAGCTTTTTCCTTAGGAAGAACCCTAATACCCGGCTGATTTACCTTCCTAGGGTTACTGTTAGGCTTGGGCCAAGGACTTTTAAAACCAGGAAGCCCTGTGCTCCAGGAACACTGCAGCTGTTCAAGGCATCCCAACGGGAGCGCAAAAGTGACACAACTTGGCTGCCTCCACTGCTATTTCCATGAGACCATCCCCAACGTTAGGCTGATTTTCCTTCCTAGCGTTGAGGTTTGAGTTAGGCCTAGGGTTAGAGTTTTTTAACCAGAAAGCCCTGAGTTCCAAGAACACAGCAGCTGCGAAGGACTACCCAAGAAGAGCACAAAAGTACCACCACATGCCTGCCTCCACAGCTATTTCCTTGGGGACATCCCTAATTCCTGGCTGATTTGCCTTTCTCGTCGTCGGGTTGGGGTTAGGTAGGCCTTGTGCTAGGATATTTAAAAGCAGGAAACCCAGACCTCCAAGCACACTGGAGCTGTGAAAGGCATCCAAAAGGGAGTGCAAAAGTGCCACAACATGGCTGCTTTCACAGCTTTTTTCTTGGCACCATCACTATACCTTCTCTGATATATCTCCCTAGGGTTAGGGTTAGGGTTCAGCCTAGGGCTAGGATTTTTTGAACCAGGAAGCCCTGTGTTCCAGGCTTACTGTAGCTGCCAAAGGCATCCCAAAGGGAGCGCAGAAGTGCCACAACATGGCTGCTTTCACAGCTTTTTCCTTAGGAAGAACCCTAATACCCGGCTGATTTACCTTCCTAGGGTTACTGTTAGGCTTGGGCCAAGGACTTTTAAAACCAGGAAGCCCTGTGCTCCAGGCACACTGCAGCTGTTCAAGGCATCCCAAGGGGAGCGCAAAAGTGACACAACTTGGCTGCCTCCACTGCTATTTCCATGAGACCATCCTGAACCATAGGCTGATTTTCCTTCCTAGCGTTGAGGTTTGAGTTAGGCCTAGGGTTAGTGTTCTTTTAACCTGAAAGCCCTGAGTTCCAAGAACACAGCAGCTGCGAAGGACTACCCAAGAAGAGCACAAAAGTACCACAACATGCCTGCCTCCACAGCTATTTCCTTGGGGACATCCCTAATTCCTGGCTGATTTGCCTTTCTCGTCGTCGGGTTGGGGTTAGGTAGGCCTTGTGCTAGGATTTTGAAAATCAGGAAGCCCAGACCTCCAGGCACACTGGAGCTGTGAAAGGCAGCCAAAAGGGAGTGCAAAAGTGCCACAACATGGCTGCTTTCACAGCTTTTTCCTTAGGAAGAACCCTAATACCCGGCTGATTTACCTTCCTAGGGTTACTTTTAGGCTTGGGCCAAGGACTTTTAAAACCAGGAAGCCCTGTGCTCCAGGCACACTGCAGCGGTTCAAGGCATCCCAAGGGGAGTGCAAAAGTGACACAACTTGGCTGCCACCACTGCTATTTCCATGAGACCATCCCCAACCATAGGCTGATTTTCCTTCCTAGCGTTGAGGTTTGAGTTAGGTCTAGGGTTAGGGTTCTTTTAACCAGAAAGCCCTGAGTTCCAAGAACACAGCAGCTGCGAAGGACTACCCAAGAAGAGCACAAAAGTACCACAACATGCCTGCCTCCACAGCTATTTCCTTGGGGACATCCCTAATTCCTGGCTGATTTGCCTTTCTCGTCGTCGGGTTGGGGTTAGGTAGGCCTTGTGCTAGGATTCTTAAAATCAGGAAGCCCAGACCTCCAGGCACACTGGAGCTGTGAAAGGCATCCAAAAGGGAGTGCAAAAGTGCCACAACATGGCTGCTTTCACAGCTTTTTCCTTAGGAAGAACCCTAATCCCCGGCTGATTTACCTTCCTAGGGTTACTGTTAGGCTTGGGCCAAGGACTTTTAAAACCAGGAAGCCCTGTGCTCCAGGCACACTGCAGCTGTTCAAGGCATCCCAAGGGGAGCGCAAAAGTGACACAACTTGGCGGCCTCCACTGCTATTTCCATGAGACCATCCCCAACCTTAGGCTGGTTTTCCTTCCTAGCGTTGAGTTTTGAGTTAGGCCTAGGGTTAGTGTTCTTTTAACCTGAAAGCCCTGAGTTCCAAGAACACAGCAGCTGCGAAGGACTACCCAAGAAGAGCACAAAAGTACCACAACATGCCTGCCTCCACAGCTATTTCCTTGGGGACATCCCTAATTCCTGGCTGATTTGCCTTTCTCGTTGTCGGGTTGGGGTTAGGTAGGCGTTGTGCTAGGATTTTTAAAATCAGGAAGCCCAGACCTCCAGGCACACTGGAGCTGTGAAAGGCATCCAAAAGGGAGTGCAAAAGTGCCACAACATGGCTGCTTTCACAGCTTTTTCCTTAGGAAGAACCCTAATACCCGGCTGATTTACCTTCCTAGGGTTACTGTTAGGCTTCGGCCTAGGACTTTTAAAACCAGGAAGCCCTGTGCTCCAGGAACACTGCAGCTGTTCAAGGCATCCCAACGGGAGCGCAATAGTGACACAACTTGGCTGCCTCCACTGCTATTTCCATGAGTCCATCCCCAAACTTAGGCTGGTTTTCCTTCCTAGCGTTGAGTTTTGAGTTAGGCCTAGGGTTAGGGTTCTTTCAACCAGAAAGCCCTGAGTTCCAAGAATACAGCAGCTGCGAAGGACTACCCAAGAAGAGCACAAAAGTACCACCACATGCCTGCCTCCACAGCTATTTCCTTGGGGACATCCCTAATTCCTGGCTGATTTGCCTTTCTCGTCGTCGGGTTGGGGTTAGGTAGGCCTTGTGCTAGGATTTTTAAAATCAGGAAGCCCAGACCTCCAGGCACACTGGAGCTGTGAAAGGCAGCCAAAAGGGAGTGCAAAAGTGCCACAACATGGCTGCTTTCACAGCTTTTTCCTTAGCAAGAACCCTAATACCCGGCTGATTTACCTTCCTAGAGTTACTGTTAGGCTTCGGCCTAGGACTTTTAAAACCAGGAAGCCCTGTGCTCCAGGCACACTGCAGCTGTTCAAGGCATCCCAACGGGAGTGCAAAAGTGACACAACTTGGCTGCCTCCACTGCTATTTCCATGAGACCATCCCGAATCATAGGCTGATTTTCCTTCCTAGCGTTGAGGTTTGAGTTAGGCCTAGGGTTAGAGTTTTTTAACCAGAAAGCCCTGAGTTCCAAGAACACAGCAGCTGCGAAGGACTACCCAAGAAGAGCACAAAAGTACCACCACATGCCTGCCTCCACAGCTATTTCCTTGGGGACATCCCTAATTCCTGGCTGATTTGCCTTTCTCGTCGTCGGGTTGGGGTTAGGTAGGCCTTGTGCTAGGATATTTAAAAGCAGGAAACCCAGACCTCCAAGCACACTGGAGCTGTGAAAGGCATCCAAAAGGGAGTGCAAAAGTGCCACAACATGGCTGCTTTCACAGCTTTTTTCTTGGCACCATCACTATACCTTCTCTGATATATCTCCCTAGGGTTAGGGTTAGGGTTCAGCCTAGGGCTAGGATTTTTTGAACCAGGAAGCCCTGTGTTCCAGGCTTACTGTAGCTGCCAAAGGCATCCCAAAGGGAGCGCAGAAGTGCCACAACATGGCTGCTTTCACAGCTTTTTCCTTAGGAAGAACCCTAATACCCGGCTGATTTACCTTCCTAGGGTTACTGTTAGGCTTGGGCCAAGGACTTTTAAAACCAGGAAGCCCTGTGCTCCAGGCACACTGCAGCTGTTCAAGGCATCCCAAGGGGAGCGCAAAAGTGACACAACTTGGCTGCCTCCACTGCTATTTCCATGAGACCATCCTGAACCATAGGCTGATTTTCCTTCCTAGCGTTGAGGTTTGAGTTAGGCCTAGGGTTAGAGATTTTTAACCAGAAAGCCCTGAATACCAAGAACACAGCAGCTGCGAAGGACTACCCAAGAAGAGCACAAAAGTACCACAACATGCCTGCCTCCACAGCTATTTCCTTGGGGACATCCCTAATTCCTGGCTGATTTGCCTTTCTCGTCGTCGGGTTGGGGTTAGGTAGGCCTTGTGCTAGGAATTTGAAAATCAGGAAGCCCAGACCTCCAGGCACACTGGAGCTGTGAAAGGCATCCAAAAGGGAGTGCAAAAGTGCCACAACATGGCTGCTTTCACAGCTTTTTCCTTAGGAAGAACCCTAATACGCGGCTGATTTACCTTCCTAGGGTTACTATTAGGCTTCGGCCTAGGACTTTTAAAACCAGGAAACCCTGTGCTCCAGGCACACTGCAGCTGTTCAAGGCATCCCAACGGGAGCGCAAAAGTGACACAACTTGGCTGCCTCCACTGCTATTTCCATGAGACCATCCCGAACCATAGGCTGATTTTCCTTCCTAGCGTTGAGTTTTGAGTTAGGCCTAGGGTTAGAGTTTTTTAACCAGAAAGCCCTGAGTTCCAAGAACACAGCAGCTGCGAAGGACTACCCAAGAAGAGCACAAAAGTACCACAACATGCCTGCCTCCACAGCTATTTCCTTGGGGACATCCCTAATTCCTGGCTGATTTGCCTTTCTCGTCGTCGGGTTGGGGTTAGGTAGGCCTTGTGCTAGGATATTTAAAATCAGGAAGCCCAGACCTCCAGGCACACTGGAGCTGTGAAAGGCATCCAAAAGGGAGTGCAAAAGTGCCACAACATGGCTGCTTTCACAGCTTTTTTCTTGGCACCATCACTATACCTTCTCTGATATATCTCCCTAGGGTTAGGGTTAGGGTTCAGCCTAGGGCTAGGATTTTTTGAACCAGGAAGCCCTGTGTTCCAGGCTTACTGTAGCTGCCAAAGGCTTCCCAAAGGGAGCGCAGAAGTGCCACAACATGGCTGCTTTCACAGCTTTTTCCTAAGGAAGAACCCTAATACCCGGCTGATTTACCTTCCTAGGGTTACTGTTAGGCTTGGGCCAAGGACTTTTAAAACCAGGAAGCCCTGTGCTCCAGGCACACTGCAGCTGTTCAAGGCATCCCAAGGGGAGCGCAAAAGTGACACAACTTGGCTGCCTCCACTGCTATTTCCATGAGACCATCCCCAACCATAGGCTGATTTTCCTTCCTAGCGTTGAGGTTTGAGTTAGGCCTAGGGTTAGGGTTCTTTCAACCAGAAAGCCCTGAGTTCCAAGAATACAGCAGCTGCGAAGGACTACCCAAGAAGAGCACAAAAGTACCACAACATGCCTGCCTCCACAGCTATTTCCTTGGGGACATCCCTAATTCCTGGCTGATTTGCCTTTCTTGTCGTCGGGTTGGGGTTAGGTAGGCCTTGTGCTAGGATTTTTAAAATCAGGAAGCCCAGACCTCCAGGCACACTGGAGCTGTGAAAGGCATCCAAAAGGGAGTGCAAAAGTGCCACAACATGGCTGCTTTCACAGCTTTTTCCTTAGGAAGAACCCTAATCCCCGGCTGATTTACCTTCCTAGGGTTACTGTTAGGCTTGGGCCAAGGACTTTTAAAACCAGGAAGCCCTGTGCTCCAGGCACACTGCAGCTGTTCAAGGCATCCCAAGGGGAGCGCAAAAGTGACACAACTTGGCTGCCTCCACTGCTATTTCCATGAGACCATCCTGAACCATAGGCTGATTTTCCTTCCTAGCGTTGAGGTTTGAGTTAGGCCTAGGGTTAGAGTTTTTTAACCAGAAAGCCCTGAGTTCCAAGAACACAGCAGCTGCGAAGGACTACCCAAGAAGAGCACAAAAGTACCACAACATGCCTGCCTCCACAGCTATTTCCTTGGGGACATCCCTAATTCCTGGCTGATTTGCCTTTCTCGTCGTCGGGTTGGGGTTAGGTAGGCCTTGTGCTAGGATTTTGAAAATCAGGAAGCCCAGACCTCCAGGCACACTGGAGCTGTGAAAGGCATCCAAAAGGGAGTGCAAAAGTGCCACAACATGGCTGCTTTCACAGCTTTTTCCTTAGGAAGAACCCTAATACCCGGCTGATTTACCTTCCTAGGGTTACTGTTAGGCTTGGGCCAAGGACTTTTAAAACCAGGAAGCCCTGTGCTCCAGGAACACTGCAGCTGTTCAAGGCATCCCAACGGGAGCGCAAAAGTGACACAACTTGGCTGCCTCCACTGCTATTTCCATGAGACCATCCCCAACCTTAGGCTGATTTTCCTTCCTAGCGTTGAGGTTTGAGTTAGGCCTAGGGTTAGAGTTTTTTAACCAGAAAGCCCTGAGTTCCAAGAACACAGCAGCTGCGAAGGACTACCCAAGAAGAGCACAAAAGTACCACAACATGCCTGCCTCCACAGCTATTTCCTTGGGGACATCCCTAATTCCTGGCTGATTTGCCTTTCTCGTCGTCGGGTTGGGGTTAGGTAGGCCTTGTGCTAGGATATTTAAAAGCAGGAAACCCAGACCTCCAAGCACACTGGAGCTGTGAAAGGCATCCAAAAGGGAGTGCAAAAGTGCCACAACATGGCTGCTTTCACAGCTTTTTTCTTGGCACCATCACTATACCTTCTCTGATATATCTCCCTAGGGTTAGGGTTAGGGTTCAGCCTAGGGCTAGGATTTTTTGAACCAGGAAGCCCTGTGTTCCAGGCTTACTGTAGCTGCCAAAGGCATCCCAAAGGGAGCGCAGAAGTGCCACAACATGGCTGCTTTCACAGCTTTTTCCTTAGGAAGAACCCTAATACCCGGCTGATTTACCTTCCTAGGGTTACTGTTAGGCTTGGGCCAAGGACTTTTAAAACCAGGAAGCCCTGTGCTCCAGGCACACTGCAGCTGTTCAAGGCATCCCAAGGGGAGCGCAAAAGTGACACAACTTGGCTGCCTCCACTGCTATTTCCATGAGACCATCCTGAACCATAGGCTGATTTTCCTTCCTAGCGTTGAGGTTTGAGTTAGGCCTAGGGTTAGTGTTCTTTTAACCTGAAAGCCCTGAGTTCCAAGAACACAGCAGCTGCGAAGGATTACCCAAGAAGAGCACAAAAGTACCACAACATGCCTGCCTCCACAGCTATTTCCTTGGGGACATCCCTAATTCCTGGCTGATTTGCCTTTCTTGTCGTCGGGTTGGGGTTAGGTAGGCGTTGTGCTAGGATTTTTAAAATCAGGAAGCCCAGACCTCCAGGCACACTGGAGCTGTGAAAGGCATCCAAAAGGGAGTGCAAAAGTGCCACAACATGGCTGCTTTCACAGCTTTTTCCTTAGGAAGAACCCTAATACCCGGCTGATTTACCTTCCTAGGGTTACTGTTAGGCTTGGGCCAAGGACTTTTAAAACCAGGAAGCCCTGTGCTCCAGGAACACTGCAGCTGTTCAAGGCATCCCAACGGGAGTGCAAAAGTGACACAACTTGGCTGCCTCCACTGCTATTTCCATGAGACCATCCCCAACCTTAGGCTGGTTTTCCTTCCTAGCGTTGAGTTTTGAGTTAGGCCAAGGGTTAGGGTTCTTTCAACCAGAAAGCCCTGAGTTCCAAGAACACAGCAGCTGCGAAGGACTACCCAAGAAGAGCACAAAAGTACCACCACATGCCTGCCTCCACAGCTATTTCCTTGGGGACATCCCTAATTCCTGGCTGATTTGCCTTTCTCGTCGTCGGGTTGGGGTGAGGTAGGCCTTGTGCTAGGATTTTGAAAATCAGGAAGCCCAGACCTCCAGGCACACTGGAGCTGTGAAAGGCATCCAAAAGGGAGTGCAAAAGTGCCACAACATGGCTGCTTTCACAGCTTTTTCCTTAGGAAGAACCCTAATACCCGGCTGATTTACCTTCCTAGAGTTACTGTTAGGCTTCGGCCTAGGACTTTTAAAACCAGGAAGCCCTGTGCTCCAGGCACACTGCAGCTGTTCAAGGCATCCCAACGGGAGTGCAAAAGTGACACAACTTGGCTGCCTCCACTGCTATTTCCATGAGACCATCCCGAATCATAGGCTGATTTTCCTTCCTAGCGTTGAGGTTTGAGTTAGGCCTAGGGTTAGAGTTTTTTAACCAGAAAGCCCTGAGTTCCAAGAACACAGCAGCTGCGAAGGACTACCCAAGAAGAGCACAAAAGTACCACCACATGCCTGCCTCCACAGCTATTTCCTTGGGGACATCCCTAATTCCTGGCTGATTTGCCTTTCTCGTCGTCGGGTTGGGGTTAGGTAGGCCTTGTGCTAGGATATTTAAAAGCAGGAAACCCAGACCTCCAAGCACACTGGAGCTGTGAAAGGCATCCAAAAGGGAGTGCAAAAGTGCCACAACATGGCTGCTTTCACAGCTTTTTTCTTGGCACCATCACTATACCTTCTCTGATATATCTCCCTAGGGTTAGGGTTAGGGTTCAGCCTAGGGCTAGGATTTTTTGAACCAGGAAGCCCTGTGTTCCAGGCTTACTGTAGCTGCCAAAGGCATCCCAAAGGGAGCGCAGAAGTGCCACAACATGGCTGCTTTCACAGCTTTTTCCTTAGGAAGAACCCTAATACCCGGCTGATTTACCTTCCTAGGGTTACTGTTAGGCTTGGGCCAAGGACTTTTAAAACCAGGAAGCCCTGTGCTCCAGGCACACTGCAGCTGTTCAAGGCATCCCAAGGGGAGCGCAAAAGTGACACAACTTGGCTGCCTCCACTGCTATTTCCATGAGACCATCCTGAACCATAGGCTGATTTTCCTTCCTAGCGTTGAGGTTTGAGTTAGGCCTAGGGTTAGAGATTTTTAACCTGAAAGCCCTGAATACCAAGAACACAGCAGCTGCGAAGGACTACCCAAGAAGAGCACAAAAGTACCACAACATGCCTGCCTCCACAGCTATTTCCTTGGGGACATCCCTAATTCCTGGCTGATTTGCCTTTCTCGTCGTCGGGTTGGGGTTAGGTAGGCCTAGTGCTAGGAATTTGAAAATCAGGAAGCCCAGACCTCCAGGCACACTGGAGCTGTGAAAGGCATCCAAAAGGGAGTGCAAAAGTGCCACAACATGGCTGCTTTCACAGCTTTTTCCTTAGGAAGAACCCTAATACGCGGCTGATTTACCTTCCTAGGGTTACTATTAGGCTTCGGCCTAGGACTTTTAAAACCAGGAAACCCTGTGCTCCAGGCACACTGCAGCTGTTCAAGGCATTCCAATGGGAGTGCAAAAGTGACGCAACTTGGCTGCCTCCACTGCTATTTCCATGAGACCATCCCGAACCATAGGCTGATTTTCCTTCCTAGCGTTGAGTTTTGAGTTAGGCCTAGGGTTAGAGTTTTTTAACCAGAAAGCCCTGAGTTCCAAGAACACAGCAGCTGCGAAGGACTACCCAAGAAGAGCACAAAAGTACCACAACATGCCTGCCTCCACAGCTATTTCCTTGGGGACATCCCTAATTCCTGGCTGATTTGCCTTTCTCGTCGTCGGGTTGGGGTTAGGTAGGCCTTGTGCTAGGATATTTAAAATCAGGAAGCCCAGACCTCCAGGCACACTGGAGCTGTGAAAGGCATCCAAAAGGGAGTGCAAAAGTGCCACAACATGGCTGCTTTCACAGCTTTTTTCTTGGCACCATCACTATACCTTCTCTGATATATCTCCCTAGGGTTAGGGTTAGGGTTCAGCCTAGGGCTAGGATTTTTTGAACCAGGAAGCCCTGTGTTCCAGGCTTACTGTAGCTGCCAAAGGCATCCCAAAGGGAGCGCAGAAGTGCCACAACATGGCTGCTTTCACAGCTTTTTCCTTAGGAAGAACCCTAATACCCGGCTGATTTACCTTCCTAGGGTTACTGTTAGGCTTGGGCCAAGGACTTTTAAAACCAGGAAGCCCTGTGCTCCAGGAACACTGCAGCTGTTCAAGGCATCCCAACGGGAGCGCAAAAGTGACACAACTTGGCTGCCTCCACTGCTATTTCCATGAGACCATCCCCAACCATAGGCTGATTTTCCTTCCTAGCGTTGAGGTTTGAGTTAGGCCTAGGGTTAGGGTTCTTTCAACCAGAAAGCCCTGAGTTCCAAGAATACAGCAGCTGCGAAGGACTACCCAAGAAGAGCACAAAAGTACCACAACATGCCTGCCTCCACAGCTATTTCCTTGGGGACATCTCTAATTCCTGGCTGATTTGCCTTTCTTGTCGTCGGGTTGGGGTTAGGTAGGCCTTGTGCTAGGATTTTTAAAATCAGGAAGCCCAGACCTCCAGGCACACTGGAGCTGTGAAAGGCATCCAAAAGGGAGTGCAAAAGTGCCACAACATGGCTGCTTTCACAGCTTTTTCCTTAGGAAGAACCCTAATCCCCGGCTGATTTACCTTCCTAGGGTTACTGTTAGGCTTGGGCCAAGGACTTTTAAAACCAGGAAGCCCTGTGCTCCAGGCACACTGCAGCTGTTCAAGGCATCCCAAGGGGAGCACAAAAGTGACACAACTTGGCTGCCTCCACTGCTATTTCCATGAGACCATCCCCAACCTTAGGCTGGTTTTCCTTCCTAGCGTTGAGGTTTGAGTTAGGCCTAGGGTTAGTGTTCTTTTAACCTGAAAGCCCTGAGTTCCAAGAACACAGCAGCTGCGAAGGACTACCCAAGAAGAGCACAAAAGTACCACCACATGCCTGCCTCCACAGCTATTTCCTTGGGGACATCCCTAATTCCTGGCTGATTTGCCTTTCTCGTCGTCGGGTTGGGGTTAGGTAGGCCTTGTGCTAGGATTTTGAAAATCAGGAAGCCCAGACCTCCAGGCACACTGGAGCTGTGAAAGGCATCCCAAAGGGAGTGCAAAAGTGCCACAACATGGCTGCTTTCACAGCTTTTTCCTTAGGAAGAACCCTAATACCCGGCTGATTTACCTTCCTAGGGTTACTGTTAGGCTTGGGCCAAGGACTTTTAAAACCAGGAAGCCCTGTGCTCCAGGAACACTGCAGCTGTTCAAGGCATCCCAACGGGAGTGCAAAAGTGACACAACTTGGCTGCCTCCACTGCTATTTCCATGAGACCATCCCCAACGTTAGGCTGATTTTCCTTCCTAGCGTTGAGGTTTGAGTTAGGCCTAGGGTTAGAGTTTTTTAACCAGAAAGCCCTGAGTTCCAAGAACACAGCAGCTGCGAAGGACTACCCAAGAAGAGCACAAAAGTACCACCACATGCCTGCCTCCACAGCAATTTCCTTGGGGACATCCCTAATTCCTGGCTGATTTGCCTTTCTCGTCGTCGGGTTGGGGTTAGGTAGGCCTTGTGCTAGGATATTTAAAAGCAGGAAACCCAGACCTCCAAGCACACTGGAGCTGTGAAAGGCATCCAAAAGGGAGTGCAAAAGTGCCACAACATGGCTGCTTTCACAGCTTTTTTCTTGGCACCATCACTATACCTTCTCTGATATATCTCCCTAGGGTTAGGGTTAGGGTTCAGCCTAGGGCTAGGATTTTTTGAACCAGGAAGCCCTGTGTTCCAGGCTTACTGTAGCTGCCAAAGGCATCCCAAAGGGAGCGCAGAAGTGCCACAACATGGCTGCTTTCACAGCTTTTTCCTTAGGAAGAACCCTAATACCCGGCTGATTTACCTTCCTAGGGTTACTGTTAGGCTTGGGCCAAGGACTTTTAAAACCAGGAAGCCCTGTGCTCCAGGCACACTGCAGCTGTTCAAGGCATCCCAAGGGGAGCGCAAAAGTGACACAACTTGGCTGCCTCCACTGCTATTTCCATGAGACCATCCTGAACCATAGGCTGATTTTCCTTCCTAGCGTTGAGGTTTGAGTTAGGCCTAGGGTTAGTGTTCTTTTAACCTGAAAGCCCTGAGTTCCAAGAACACAGCAGCTGCGAAGGACTACCCAAGAAGAGCACAAAAGTACCACAACATGCCTGCCTCCACAGCTATTTCCTTGGGGACATCCCTAATTCCTGGCTGATTTGCCTTTCTCGTCGTCGGGTTGGGGTTAGGTAGGCCTTGTGCTAGGATTTTGAAAATCAGGAAGCCCAGACCTCCAGGCACACTGGAGCTGTGAAAGGCAGCCAAAAGGGAGTGCAAAAGTGCCACAACATGGCTGCTTTCACAGCTTTTTCCTTAGGAAGAACCCTAATACCCGGCTGATTTACCTTCCTAGGGTTACTTTTAGGCTTGGGCCAAGGACTTTTAAAACCAGGAAGCCCTGTGCTCCAGGCACACTGCAGCGGTTCAAGGCATCCCAAGGGGAGTGCAAAAGTGACACAACTTGGCTGCCACCACTGCTATTTCCATGAGACCATCCCCAACCATAGGCTGATTTTCCTTCCTAGCGTTGAGGTTTGAGTTAGGCCTAGGGTTAGGGTTCTTTTAACCAGAAAGCCCTGAGTTCCAAGAACACAGCAGCTGCGAAGGACTACCCAAGAAGAGCACAAAAGTACCACAACATGCCTGCCTCCACAGCTATTTCCTTGGGGACATCCCTAATTCCTGGCTGATTTGCCTTTCTCGTCGTCGGGTTGGGGTTAGGTAGGCCTTGTGCTAGGATTCTTAAAATCAGGAAGCCCAGACCTCCAGGCACACTGGAGCTGTGAAAGGCATCCAAAAGGGAGTGCAAAAGTGCCACAACATGGCTGCTTTCACAGCTTTTTCCTTAGGAAGAACCCTAATCCCCGGCTGATTTACCTTCCTAGGGTTACTGTTAGGCTTGGGCCAAGGACTTTTAAAACCAGGAAGCCCTGTGCTCCAGGCACACTGCAGCTGTTCAAGGCATCCCAAGGGGAGCGCAAAAGTGACACAACTTGGCGGCCTCCACTGCTATTTCCATGAGACCATCCCCAACCTTAGGCTGGTTTTCCTTCCTAGCGTTGAGTTTTGAGTTAGGCCTAGGGTTAGTGTTCTTTTAACCTGAAAGCCCTGAGTTCCAAGAACACAGCAGCTGCGAAGGACTACCCAAGAAGAGCACAAAAGTACCACAACATGCCTGCCTCCACAGCTATTTCCTTGGGGACATCCCTAATTCCTGGCTGATTTGCCTTTCTCGTTGTCGGGTTGGGGTTAGGTAGGCGTTGTGCTAGGATTTTTAAAATCAGGAAGCCCAGACCTCCAGGCACACTGGAGCTGTGAAAGGCATCCAAAAGGGAGTGCAAAAGTGCCACAACATGGCTGCTTTCACAGCTTTTTCCTTAGGAAGAACCCTAATACCCGGCTGATTTACCTTCCTAGGGTTACTGTTAGGCTTCGGCCTAGGACTTTTAAAACCAGGAAGCCCTGTGCTCCAGGAACACTGCAGCTGTTCAAGGCATCCCAACGGGAGCGCAATAGTGACACAACTTGGCTGCCTCCACTGCTATTTCCATGAGTCCATCCCCAAACTTAGGCTGGTTTTCCTTCCTAGCGTTGAGTTTTGAGTTAGGCCTAGGGTTAGGGTTCTTTCAACCAGAAAGCCCTGAGTTCCAAGAATACAGCAGCTGCGAAGGACTACCCAAGAAGAGCACAAAAGTACCACCACATGCCTGCCTCCACAGCTATTTCCTTGGGGACATCCCTAATTCCTGGCTGATTTGCCTTTCTCGTCGTCGGGTTGGGGTTAGGTAGGCCTTGTGCTAGGATTTTTAAAATCAGGAAGCCCAGACCTCCAGGCACACTGGAGCTGTGAAAGGCAGCCAAAAGGGAGTGCAAAAGTGCCACAACATGGCTGCTTTCACAGCTTTTTCCTTAGGAAGAACCCTAATACCCGGCTGATTTACCTTCCTAGAGTTACTGTTAGGCTTCGGCCTAGGACTTTTAAAACCAGGAAGCCCTGTGCTCCAGGCACACTGCAGCTGTTCAAGGCATCCCAACGGGAGTGCAAAAGTGACACAACTTGGCTGCCTCCACTGCTATTTCCATGAGACCATCCCGAATCATAGGCTGATTTTCCTTCCTAGCGTTGAGGTTTGAGTTAGGCCTAGGGTTAGAGTTTTTTAACCAGAAAGCCCTGAGTTCCAAGAACACAGCAGCTGCGAAGGACTACCCAAGAAGAGCACAAAAGTACCACCACATGCCTGCCTCCACAGCTATTTCCTTGGGGACATCCCTAATTCCTGGCTGATTTGCCTTTCTCGTCGTCGGGTTGGGGTTAGGTAGGCCTTGTGCTAGGATATTTAAAAGCAGGAAACCCAGACCTCCAAGCACACTGGAGCTGTGAAAGGCATCCAAAAGGGAGTGCAAAAGTGCCACAACATGGCTGCTTTCACAGCTTTTTTCTTGGCACCATCACTATACCTTCTCTGATATATCTCCCTAGGGTTAGGGTTAGGGTTCAGCCTAGGGCTAGGATTTTTTGAACCAGGAAGCCCTGTGTTCCAGGCTTACTGTAGCTGCCAAAGGCATCCCAAAGGGAGCGCAGAAGTGCCACAACATGGCTGCTTTCACAGCTTTTTCCTTAGGAAGAACCCTAATACCCGGCTGATTTACCTTCCTAGGGTTACTGTTAGGCTTGGGCCAAGGACTTTTAAAACCAGGAAGCCCTGTGCTCCAGGCACACTGCAGCTGTTCAAGGCATCCCAAGGGGAGCGCAAAAGTGACACAACTTGGCTGCCTCCACTGCTATTTCCATGAGACCATCCTGAACCATAGGCTGATTTTCCTTCCTAGCGTTGAGGTTTGAGTTAGGCCTAGGGTTAGAGATTTTTAACCAGAAAGCCCTGAATACCAAGAACACAGCAGCTGCGAAGGACTACCCAAGAAGAGCACAAAAGTACCACAACATGCCTGCCTCCACAGCTATTTCCTTGGGGACATCCCTAATTCCTGGCTGATTTGCCTTTCTCGTCGTCGGGTTGGGGTTAGGTAGGCCTTGTGCTAGGAATTTGAAAATCAGGAAGCCCAGACCTCCAGGCACACTGGAGCTGTGAAAGGCATCCAAAAGGGAGTGCAAAAGTGCCACAACATGGCTGCTTTCACAGCTTTTTCCTTAGGAAGAACCCTAATACGCGGCTGATTTACCTTCCTAGGGTTACTATTAGGCTTCGGCCTAGGACTTTTAAAACCAGGAAACCCTGTGCTCCAGGCACACTGCAGCTGTTCAAGGCATCCCAACGGGAGCGCAAAAGTGACACAACTTGGCTGCCTCCACTGCTATTTCCATGAGACCATCCCGAACCATAGGCTGATTTTCCTTCCTAGCGTTGAGTTTTGAGTTAGGCCTAGGGTTAGAGTTTTTTAACCAGAAAGCCCTGAGTTCCAAGAACACAGCAGCTGCGAAGGACTACCCAAGAAGAGCACAAAAGTACCACAACATGCCTGCCTCCACAGCTATTTCCTTGGGGACATCCCTAAACCCTGGCTGATTTGCCTTTCTCGTCGTCGGGTTGGGGTTAGGTAGGCCTTGTGCTAGGATATTTAAAATCAGGAAGCCCAGACCTCCAGGCACACTGGAGCTGTGAAAGGCATCCAAAAGGGAGTGCAAAAGTGCCACAACATGGCTGCTTTCACAGCTTTTTTCTTGGCACCATCACTATACCTTCTCTGATATATCTCCCTAGGGTTAGGGTTAGGGTTCAGCCTAGGGCTAGGATTTTTTGAACCAGGAAGCCCTGTGTTCCAGGCTTACTGTAGCTGCCAAAGGCTTCCCAAAGGGAGCGCAGAAGTGCCACAACATGGCTGCTTTCACAGCTTTTTCCTAAGGAAGAACCCTAATACCCGGCTGATTTACCTTCCTAGGGTTACTGTTAGGCTTGGGCCAAGGACTTTTAAAACCAGGAAGCCCTGTGCTCCAGGCACACTGCAGCTGTTCAAGGCATCCCAAGGGGAGCGCAAAAGTTACACAACTTGGCTGCCTCCACTGCTATTTCCATGAGACCATCCCCAACCATAGGCTGATTTTCCTTCCTAGCGTTGAGGTTTGAGTTAGGCCTAGGGTTAGGGTTCTTTCAACCAGAAAGCCCTGAGTTCCAAGAATACAGCAGCTGCGAAGGACTACCCAAGAAGAGCACAAAAGTACCACAACATGCCTGCCTCCACAGCTATTTCCTTGGGGACATCCCTAATTCCTGGCTGATTTGCCTTTCTTGTCGTCGGGTTGGGGTTAGGTAGGCCTTGTGCTAGGATTTTTAAAATCAGGAAGCCCAGACCTCCAGGCACACTGGAGCTGTGAAAGGCATCCAAAAGGGAGTGCAAAAGTGCCACAACATGGCTGCTTTCACAGCTTTTTCCTTAGGAAGAACCCTAATCCCCGGCTGATTTACCTTCCTAGGGTTACTGTTAGGCTTGGGCCAAGGACTTTTAAAACCAGGAAGCCCTGTGCTCCAGGCACACTGCAGCTGTTCAAGGCATCCCAAGGGGAGCGCAAAAGTGACACAACTTGGCTGCCTCCACTGCTATTTCCATGAGACCATCCTGAACCATAGGCTGATTTTCCTTCCTAGCGTTGAGGTTTGAGTTAGGCCTAGGGTTAGAGTTTTTTAACCAGAAAGCCCTGAGTTCCAAGAACACAGCAGCTGCGAAGGACTACCCAAGAAGAGCACAAAAGTACCACAACATGCCTGCCTCCACAGCTATTTCCTTGGGGACATCCCTAATTCCTGGCTGATTTGCCTTTCTCGTCGTCGGGTTGGGGTTAGGTAGGCCTTGTGCTAGGATTTTGAAAATCAGGAAGCCCAGACCTCCAGGCACACTGGAGCTGTGAAAGGCATCCAAAAGGGAGTGCAAAAGTGCCACAACATGGCTGCTTTCACAGCTTTTTCCTTAGGAAGAACCCTAATACCCGGCTGATTTACCTTCCTAGGGTTACTGTTAGGCTTGGGCCAAGGACTTTTAAAACCAGGAAGCCCTGTGCTCCAGGAACACTGCAGCTGTTCAAGGCATCCCAACGGGAGCGCAAAAGTGACACAACTTGGCTGCCTCCACTGCTATTTCCATGAGACCATCCCCAACCTTAGGCTGATTTTCCTTCCTAGCGTTGAGGTTTGAGTTAGGCCTAGGGTTAGAGTTTTTTAACCAGAAAGCCCTGAGTTCCAAGAACACAGCAGCTGCGAAGGACTACCCAAGAAGAGCACAAAAGTACCACAACATGCCTGCCTCCACAGCTATTTCCTTGGGGACATCCCTAATTCCTGGCTGATTTGCCTTTCTCGTCGTCGGGTTGGGGTTAGGTAGGCCTTGTGCTAGGATATTTAAAAGCAGGAAACCCAGACCTCCAAGCACACTGGAGCTGTGAAAGGCATCCAAAAGGGAGTGCAAAAGTGCCACAACATGGCTGCTTTCACAGCTTTTTTCTTGGCACCATCACTATACCTTCTCTGATATATCTCCCTAGGGTTAGGGTTAGGGTTCAGCCTAGGGCTAGGATTTTTTGAACCAGGAAGCCCTGTGTTCCAGGCTTACTGTAGCTGCCAAAGGCATCCCAAAGGGAGCGCAGAAGTGCCACAACATGGCTGCTTTCACAGCTTTTTCCTTAGGAAGAACCCTAATACCCGGCTGATTTACCTTCCTAGGGTTACTGTTAGGCTTGGGCCAAGGACTTTTAAAACCAGGAAGCCCTGTGCTCCAGGCACACTGCAGCTGTTCAAGGCATCCCAAGGGGAGCGCAAAAGTGACACAACTTGGCTGCCTCCACTGCTATTTCCATGAGACCATCCTGAACCATAGGCTGATTTTCCTTCCTAGCGTTGAGGTTTGAGTTAGGCCTAGGGTTAGTGTTCTTTTAACCTGAAAGCCCTGAGTTCCAAGAACACAGCAGCTGCGAAGGATTACCCAAGAAGAGCACAAAAGTACCACAACATGCCTGCCTCCACAGCTATTTCCTTGGGGACATCCCTAATTCCTGGCTGATTTGCCTTTCTTGTCGTCGGGTTGGGGTTAGGTAGGCGTTGTGCTAGGATTTTTAAAATCAGGAAGCCCAGACCTCCAGGCACACTGGAGCTGTGAAAGGCATCCAAAAGGGAGTGCAAAAGTGCCACAACATGGCTGCTTTCACAGCTTTTTCCTTAGGAAGAACCCTAATACCCGGCTGATTTACCTTCCTAGGGTTACTGTTAGGCTTGGGCCAAGGACTTTTAAAACCAGGAAGCCCTGTGCTCCAGGAACACTGCAGCTGTTCAAGGCATCCCAACGGGAGCGCAAAAGTGACACAACTTGGCTGCCTCCACTGCTATTTCCATGAGACCATCCCCAAACTTAGGCTGGTTTTCCTTCCTAGCGTTGAGTTTTGAGTTAGGCCTAGGGTTAGTGTTCTTTTAACCTGAAAGCCCTGAGTTCCAAGAACACAGCAGCTGCGAAGGACTACCCAAGAAGAGCACAAAAGTACCACAACATGCCTGCCTCCACAGCTATTTCCTTGGGGACATCCCTAATTCCTGGCTGATTTGCCTTTCTCGTCGTCGGGTTGGGGTTAGGTAGGCCTTGTGCTAGGATTTTGAAAATCAGGAAGCCCAGACCTCCAGGCACACTGGAGCTGTGAAAGGCAGCCAAAAGGGAGTGCAAAAGTGCCACAACATGGCTGCTTTCACAGCTTTTTCCTTAGGAAGAACCCTAATACCCGGCTGATTTACCTTCCTAGGGTTACTTTTAGGCTTGGGCCAAGGACTTTTAAAACCAGGAAGCCCTGTGCTCCAGGCACACTGCAGCGGTTCAAGGCATCCCAATGGGAGTGCAAAAGTGACACAACTTGGCTGCCACCACTGCTATTTCCATGAGACCATCCCCAACCATAGGCTGATTTTCCTTCCTAGCGTTGAGTTTTGAGTTAGGCCTAGGGTTAGGGTTCTTTTAACCAGAAAGCCCTGAGTTCCAAGAACACAGCAGCTGCGAAGGACTACCCAAGAAGAGCACAAAAGTACCACAACATGCCTGCCTCCACAGCTATTTCCTTGGGGACATCCCTAATTCCTGGCTGATTTGCCTTTCATGTCGTCAGGTTGGGGATAGGTAGGACTTGTGCTAGGATTTTTAAAAGCAGGAAGCCCAGACCTCCAAGCACACTGGAGCTGTGAAAGGCATCCAAAAGGGAGTGCAAAAGTGCCACAACATGGCTGCTTTCACAGCTTTTTCCTTAGGAAGAACCCTAATACCCGGCTGATTTACCTTCCTAGGGTTACTGTTAGGCTTGGGCAAAGGACTTTTAAAACCGGGAAGCCCTGTGCTCCAGGCACACTGCAGCTGTTCAAGGCATCCCAACGGGAGTGCAAAAGTGACACAACTTGGCTGCCTCCACTGCTATTTCCATGAGACCATCCTGAACCATAGGCTGATTTTCCTTCCTAGCGTTGAGGTTTGAGTTAGGCCTAGGGTTAGAGTTTTTTAACCAGAAAGCCCTGAGTTCCAAGAACACAGCAGCTGCGAAGGACTACCCAAGAAGAGCACAAAAGTACCACAACATGCCTGCCTCCACAGCTATTTCCTTGGGGACATCCCTAATTCCTGGCTGATTTGCCTTTCTCGTCGTCGGGTTGGGGTTAGGTAGGCCTTGTGCTAGGATTTTGAAAATCAGGAAGCCCAGACCTCCAGGCACACTGGAGCTGTGAAAGGCATCCAAAAGGGAGTGCAAAAGTGCCACAACATGGCTGCTTTCACAGCTTTTTCCTTAGGAAGAACCCTAATACCCGGCTGATTTACCTTCCTAGGGTTACTGTTAGGCTTCGGCCTAGGACTTTTAAAACCAGGAAGCCCTGTGCTCCAGGAACACTGCAGCTGTTCAAGGCATCCCAACGGGAGCGCAAAAGTGACACAACTTGGCTGCCTCCACTGCTATTTCCATGAGACCATCCCCAACCTTAGGCTGGTTTTCCTTCCTAGCGTTGAGTTTTGAGTTAGGCCTAGGGTTAGGGTTCTTTCAACCAGAAAGCCCTGAGTTCCAAGAATACAGCAGCTGCGAAGGACTACCCAAGAAGAGCACAAAAGTACCACCACATGCCTGCCTCCACAGCTATTTCCTTGGGGACATCCCTAATTCCTGGCTGATTTGCCTTTCTCGTCGTCGGGTTGGGGTTAGGTAGGCCTTGTGCTAGGATTTTTAAAATCAGGAAGCCCAGACCTCCAGGCACACTGGAGCTGTGAAAGGCATCCAAAAGGGAGTGCAAAAGTGCCACAACATGGCTGCTTTCACAGCTTTTTCCTTAGGAAGAACCCTAATACCCGGCTGATTTACCTTCCTAGAGTTACTGTTAGGCTTGGGCCAAGGACTTTTAAAACCAGGAAGCCCTGTGCTCCAGGCACACTGCAGCTGTTCAAGGCATCCCAACGGGAGTGCAAAAGTGACACAACTTGGCTGCCTCCACTGCTATTTCCATGAGACCATCCTGAACCATAGGCTGATTTTCCTTCCTAGCGTTGAGGTTTGAGTTAGGCCTAGGGTTAGAGTTTTTTAACCAGAAAGCCCTGAGTTCCAAGAACACAGCAGCTGCGAAGGACTACCCAAGAAGAGCACAAAAGTACCACCACATGCCTGCCTCCACAGCTATTTCCTTGGGGACATCCCTAATTCCTGGCTGATTTGCCTTTCTCGTCGTCGGGTTGGGGTTAGGTAGGCCTTGTGCTAGGATATTTAAAAGCAGGAAACCCAGACCTCCAAGCACACTGGAGCTGTGAAAGGCATCCAAAAGGGAGTGCAAAAGTGCCACAACATGGCTGCTTTCACAGCTTTTTTCTTGGCACCATCACTATACCTTCTCTGATATATCTCCCTAGGGTTAGGGTTAGGGTTCAGCCTAGGGCTAGGATTTTTTGAACCAGGAAGCCCTGTGTTCCAGGCTTACTGTAGCTGCCAAAGGCATCCCAAAGGGAGCGCAGAAGTGCCACAACATGGCTGCTTTCACAGCTTTTTCCTTAGGAAGAACCCTAATACCCGGCTGATTTACCTTCCTAGGGTTACTGTTAGGCTTGGGCCAAGGACTTTTAAAACCAGGAAGCCCTGTGCTCCAGGCACACTGCAGCTGTTCAAGGCATCCCAAGGGGAGCGCAAAAGTGACACAACTTGGCTGCCTCCACTGCTATTTCCATGAGACCATCCCGAACCTTAGGCTGATTTTCCTTCCTAGCGTTGAGGTTTGAGTTAGGCCTAGGGTTAGAGATTTTTAACCAGAAAGCCCTGAATACCAAGAACACAGCAGCTGCGAAGGACTACCCAAGAAGAGCACAAAAGTACCACAACATGCCTGCCTCCACAGCTATTTCCTTGGGGACATCCCTAATTCCTGGCTGATTTGCCTTTCTCGTCGTCGGGTTGGGGTTAGGTAGGCCTTGTGCTAGGAATTTGAAAATCAGGAAGCCCAGACCTCCAGGCACACTGGAGCTGTGAAAGGCATCCAAAAGGGAGTGCAAAAGTGCCACAACATGGCTGCTTTCACAGCTTTTTCCTTAGGAAGAACCCTAATACGCGGCTGATTTACCTTCCTAGGGTTACTATTAGGCTTCGGCCTAGGACTTTTAAAACCAGGAAACCCTGTGCTCCAGGCACACTGCAGCTGTTCAAGGCATTCCAATGGGAGTGCAAAAGTGACGCAACTTGGCTGCCTCCACTGCTATTTCCATGAGACCATCCCGAACCATAGGCTGATTTTCCTTCCTAGCGTTGAGTTTTGAGTTAGGCCTAGGGTTAGAGTTTTTTAACCAGAAAGCCCTGAGTTCCAAGAACACAGCAGCTGCGAAGGACTACCCAAGAAGAGCACAAAAGTACCACAACATGCCTGCCTCCACAGCTATTTCCTTGGGGACATCCCTAATTCCTGGCTGATTTGCCTTTCTCGTCGTCGGGTTGGGGTTAGGTAGGCCTTGTGCTAGGATTTTGAAAATCAGGAAGCCCAGACCTCCAGGCACACTGGAGCTGTGAAAGGCATCCCAAAGGGAGTGCAAAAGTGCCACAACATGGCTGCTTTCACAGCTTTTTTCTTGGCACCATCACTATACCTTCTCTGATATATCTCCCTAGGGTTAGGGTTAGGGTTCAGCCTAGGGCTAGGATTTTTTGAACCAGGAAGCCCTGTGTTCCAGGCTTACTGTAGCTGCCAAAGGCATCCCAAAGGGAGCGCAGAAGTGCCACAACATGGCTGCTTTCACAGCTTTTTCCTAAGGAAGAACCCTAATACCCGGCTGATTTACCTTCCTAGGGTTACTGTTAGGCTTGGGCCAAGGACTTTTAAAACCAGGAAGCCCTGTGCTCCAGGCACACTGCAGCTGTTCAAGGCATCCCAAGGGGAGCGCAAAAGTGACACAACTTGGCTGCCTCCACTGCTATTTCCATGAGACCATCCTGAACCATAGGCTGATTTTCCTTCCTAGCGTTGAGGTTTGAGTTAGGCCTAGGGTTAGAGTTTTTTAACCAGAAAGCCCTGAGTTCCAAGAACACAGCAGCTGCGAAGGACTACCCAAGAAGAGCACAAAAGTACCACAACATGCCTGCCTCCACAGCTATTTCCTTGGGGACATCCCTAATTCCTGGCTGATTTGCCTTTCTCGTCGTCGGGTTGGGGTTAGGTAGGCCTTGTGCTAGGATTTTGAAAATCAGGAAGCCCAGACCTCCAGGCACACTGGAGCTGTGAAAGGCATCCAAAAGGGAGTGCAAAAGTGCCACAACATGGCTGCTTTCACAGCTTTTTCCTTAGGAAGAACCCTAATACCCGGCTGATTTACCTTCCTAGGGTTACTGTTAGGCTTCGGCCTAGGACTTTTAAAACCAGGAAGCCCTGTGCTCCAGGAACACTGCAGCTGTTCAAGGCATCCCAACGGGAGCGCAAAAGTGACACAACTTGGCTGCCTCCACTGCTATTTCCATGAGACCATCCCCAACCTTAGGCTGGTTTTCCTTCCTAGCGTTGAGTTTTGAGTTAGGCCTAGGGTTAGGGTTCTTTCAACCAGAAAGCCCTGAGTTCCAAGAATACAGCAGCTGCGAAGGACTACCCAAGAAGAGCACAAAAGTACCACCACATGCCTGCCTCCACAGCTATTTCCTTGGGGACATCCCTAATTCCTGGCTGATTTGCCTTTCTCGTCGTCGGGTTGGGGTTAGGTAGGCCTTGTGCTAGGATTTTGAAAATCAGGAAGCCCAGACCTCCAGGCACACTGGAGCTGTGAAAGGCATCCAAAAGGGAGTGCAAAAGTGCCACAACATGGCTGCTTTCACAGCTTTTTCCTTAGGAAGAACCCTAATACCCGGCTGATTTACCTTCCTAGAGTTACTGTTAGGCTTGGGCCAAGGACTTTTAAAACCAGGAAGCCCTGTGCTCCAGGCACACTGCAGCTGTTCAAGGCATCCCAACGGGAGTGCAAAAGTGACACAACTTGGCTGCCTCCACTGCTATTTCCATGAGACCATCCTGAACCATAGGCTGATTTTCCTTCCTAGCGTTGAGGTTTGAGTTAGGCCTAGGGTTAGAGATTTTTAACCAGAAAGCCCTGAGTTCCAAGAACACAGCAGCTGCGAAGGACTACCCAAGAAGAGCACAAAAGTACCACCACATGCCTGCCTCCACAGCTATTTCCTTGGGGACATCCCTAATTCCTGGCTGATTTGCCTTTCTCGTCGTCGGGTTGGGGTTAGGTAGGCCTTGTGCTAGGATATTTAAAAGCAGGAAACCCAGACCTCCAAGCACACTGGAGCTGTGAAAGGCATCCAAAAGGGAGTGCAAAAGTGCCACAACATGGCTGCTTTCACAGCTTTTTTCTTGGCACCATCACTATACCTTCTCTGATATATCTCCCTAGGGTTAGGGTTAGGGTTCAGCCTAGGGCTAGGATTTTTTGAACCAGGAAGCCCTGTGTTCCAGGCTTACTGTAGCTGCCAAAGGCATCCCAAAGGGAGCGCAGAAGTGCCACAACATGGCTGCTTTCACAGCTTTTTCCTTAGGAAGAACCCTAATACCCGGCTGATTTACCTTCCTAGGGTTACTGTTAGGCTTGGGCCAAGGACTTTTAAAACCAGGAAGCCCTGTGCTCCAGGCACACTGCAGCTGTTCAAGGCATCCCAAGGGGAGCGCAAAAGTGACACAACTTGGCTGCCTCCACTGCTATTTCCATGAGACCATCCCGAACCTTAGGCTGATTTTCCTTCCTAGCGTTGAGGTTTGAGTTAGGCCTAGGGTTAGAGATTTTTAACCAGAAAGCCCTGAATACCAAGAACACAGCAGCTGCGAAGGACTACCCAAGAAGAGCACAAAAGTACCACAACATGCCTGCCTCCACAGCTATTTCCTTGGGGACATCCCTAATTCCTGGCTGATTTGCCTTTCTCGTCGTCGGGTTGGGGTTAGGTAGGCCTTGTGCTAGGAATTTGAAAATCAGGAAGCCCAGACCTCCAGGCACACTGGAGCTGTGAAAGGCATCCAAAAGGGAGTGCAAAAGTGCCACAACATGGCTGCTTTCACAGCTTTTTCCTTAGGAAGAACCCTAATACCCGGCTGATTTACCTTCCTAGGGTTACTATTAGGCTTCGGCCTAGGACTTTTAAAACCAGGAAACCCTGTGCTCCAGGCACACTGCAGCTGTTCAAGGCATTCCAATGGGAGTGCAAAAGTGACGCAACTTGGCTGCCTCCACTGCTATTTCCATGAGACCATCCCGAACCATAGGCTGATTTTCCTTCCTAGCGTTGAGTTTTGAGTTAGGCCTAGGGTTAGTGTTCTTTTAACCTGAAAGCCCTGAGTTCCAAGAACACAGCAGCTGCGAAGGACTACCCAAGAAGAGCACAAAAGTACCACAACATGCCTGCCTCCACAGCTATTTCCTTGGGGACATCCCTAATTCCTGGCTGATTTGCCTTTCTCGTCGTCGGGTTGGGGTTAGGTAGGCCTTGTGCTAGGATTTTGAAAATCAGGAAGCCCAGACCTCCAGGCACACTGGAGCTGTGAAAGGCATCCAAAAGGGAGTGCAAAAGTGCCACAACATGGCTGCTTTCACAGCTTTTTTCTTGGCACCATCACTATACCTTCTCTGATATATCTCCCTAGGGTTAGGGTTAGGGTTCAGCCTAGGGCTAGGATTTTTTGAACCAGGAAGCCCTGTGTTCCAGGCTTACTGTAGCTGCCAAAGGCATCCCAAAGGGAGCGCAGAAGTGCCACAACATGGCTGCTTTCACAGCTTTTTCCTAAGGAAGAACCCTAATACCCGGCTGATTTACCTTCCTAGGGTTACTGTTAGGCTTGGGCCAAGGACTTTTAAAACCAGGAAGCCCTGTGCTCCAGGCACACTGCAGCTGTTCAAGGCATCCCAAGGGGAGCGCAAAAGTGACACAACTTGGCTGCCTCCACTGCTATTTCCATGAGACCATCCTGAACCATAGGCTGATTTTCCTTCCTAGCGTTGAGGTTTGAGTTAGGCCTAGGGTTAGGGTTCTTTCAACCAGAAAGCCCTGAGTTCCAAGAATACAGCAGCTGCGAAGGACTACCCAAGAAGAGCACAAAAGTACCACAACATGCCTGCCTCCACAGCTATTTCCTTGGGGACATCCCTAATTCCTGGCTGATTTGCCTTTCTTGTCGTCGGGTTGGGGTTAGGTAGGCCTTGTGCTAGGATTTTGAAAATCAGGAAGCCCAGACCTCCAGGCACACTGGAGCTGTGAAAGGCATCCAAAAGGGAGTGCAAAAGTGCCACAACATGGCTGCTTTCACAGCTTTTTCCTTAGGAAGAACCCTAATCCCCGGCTGATTTACCTTCCTAGGGTTACTGTTAGGCTTGGGCCAAGGACTTTTAAAACCGGGAAGCCCTGTGCTCCAGGCACACTGCAGCTGTTCAAGGCATCCCAAGGGGAGCGCAAAAGTGACACAACTTGGCTGCCTCCACTGCTATTTCCATGAGACCATCCCCAACCTTAGGCTGGTTTTCCTTCCTAGCGTTGAGGTTTGAGTTAGGCCTAGGGTTAGTGTTCTTTTAACCTGAAAGCCCTGAGTTCCAAGAACACAGCAGCTGCGAAGGACTACCCAAGAAGAGCACAAAAGTACCACCACATGCCTGCCTCCACAGCTATTTCCTTGGGGACATCCCTAATTCCTGGCTCATTTGCCTTTCTCGTCGTCGGGTTGGGGTGAGGTAGGCCTTGTGCTAGGATTTTGAAAATCAGGAAGCCCAGACCTCCAGGCACACTGGAGCTGTGAAAGGCATCCAAAAGGGAGTGCAAAAGTGCCACAACATGGCTGCTTTCACAGCTTTTTCCTTAGGAAGAACCCTAATACCCGGCTGATTTACCTTCCTAGGGTTACTGTTAGGCTTGGGCCAAGGACTTTTAAAACCAGGAAGCCCTGTGCTCCAGGAACACTGCAGGTGTTCAAGGCATCTCAACGGGAGCGCAAAAGTGACACAACTTGGCTGCCTCCACTGCTATTTCCATGAGACCATCCTGAACCATAGGCTGATTTTCCTTCCTAGCGTTGAGGTTTGAGTTAGGCCTAGGGTTAGAGTTTTTTAACCAGAAAGCCCTGAGATCCAAGAACACAGCAGCTGCGAAGGACTACCCAAGAAGAGCACAAAAGTACCACAACATGCCTGCCTCCACAGCTATTTCCTTGGGGACATCCCTAATTCCTGGCTGATTTGCCTTTCTCGTCGTCGGGTTGGGGTTAGGTAGGCCTTGTGCTAGGATATTTTAAAGCAGGAAACCCAGACCTCCAAGCACACTGGAGCTGTGAAAGGCATCCAAAAGGGAGTGCAAAAGTGCCACAACATGGCTGCTTTCACAGCTTTTTTCTTGGCACCATCACTATACCTTCTCTGATATATCTCCCTAGGGTTAGGGTTAGGGTTCAGCCTAGGGCTAGGATTTTTTGAACCAGGAAGCCCTGTGTTCCAGGCTTACTGTAGCTGCCAAAGGCATCCCAAAGGGAGCGCAGAAGTGCCACAACATGGCTGCTTTCACAGCTTTTTCCTTAGGAAGAACCCTAATACCCGGCTGATTTACCTTCCTAGGGTTACTGTTAGGCTTGGGCCAAGGACTTTTAAAACCAGGAAGCCCTGTGCTCCAGGCACACTGCAGCTGTTCAAGGCATCCCAAGGGGAGCGCAAAAGTGACACAACTTGGCTGCCTCCACTGCTATTTCCATGAGACCATCCTGAACCATAGGCTGATTTTCCTTCCTAGCGTTGAGGTTTGAGTTAGGCCTAGGGTTAGTGTTCTTTTAACCTGAAAGCCCTGAGTTCCAAGAACACAGCAGCTGCGAAGGATTACCCAAGAAGAGCACAAAAGTACCACAACATGCCTGCCTCCACAGCTATTTCCTTGGGGACATCCCTAATTCCTGGCTGATTTGCCTTTCTTGTCGTCGGGTTGGGGATAGGTAGGACTTGTGCTAGGATTTTGAAAATCAGGAAGCCCAGACCTCCAGGCACACTGGAGCTGTGAAAGGCATCCAAAAGGGAGTGCAAAAGTGCCACAACATGGCTGCTTTCACAGCTTTTTCCTTAGGAAGAACCCTAATACCCGGCTGATTTACCTTCCTAGGGTTACTGTTAGGCTTGGGCCAAGGACTTTTAAAACCAGGAAGCCCTGTGCTCCAGGCACACTGCAGCTGTTCAAGGCATCCCAACGGGAGCGCAAAAGTGACACAACTTGGCTGCCTCCACTGCTATTTCCATGAGACCATCCCCAACCTTAGGCTGGTTTTCCTTCCTAGCGTTGAGTTTTGAGTTAGGCCTAGGGTTAGTGTTCTTTTAACCTGAAAGCCCTGAGTTCCAAGAACACAGCAGCTGCGAAGGACTACCCAAGAAGAGCACAAAAGTACCACCACATGCCTGCCTCCACAGCTATTTCCTTGGGGACATCCCTAATTCCTGGCTGATTTGCCTTTCTCGTCGTCGGGTTGGGGTTAGGTAGGCCTTGTGCTAGGATTTTGAAAATCAGGAAGCCCAGACCTCCAGGCACACTGGAGCTGTGAAAGGCAGCCAAAAGGGAGTGCAAAAGTGCCACAACATGGCTGCTTTCACAGCTTTTTCCTTAGGAAGAACCCTAATACCCGGCTGATTTACCTTCCTAGGGTTACTGTTAGGCTTGGGCCAAGGACTTTTAAAACCGGGAAGCCCTGTGCTCCAGGCACACTGCAGCTGTTCAAGGCATCCCAACGGGAGTGCAAAAGTGACACAACTTGGCTGCCACCACTGCTATTTCCATGAGACCATCCCCAACCATAGGCTGATTTTCCTTCCTAGCGTTGAGGTTTGAGTTAGGCCTAGGGTTAGGGTTCTTTTAACCAGAAAGCCCTGAGTTCCAAGAACACAGCAGCTGCGAAGGACTACCCAAGAAGAGCACAAAAGTACCACCACATGCCTGCCTCCACAGCTATTTCCTTGGGGACATCCCTAATTCCTGGCTCATTTGCCTTTCTCGTCGTCGGGTTGGGGTGAGGTAGGCCTTGTGCTAGGATTTTGAAAATCAGGAAGCCCAGACCTCCAGGCACACTGGAGCTGTGAAAGGCATCCAAAAGGGAGTGCAAAAGTGCCACAACATGGCTGCTTTCACAGCTTTTTCCTTAGGAAGAACCCTAATACCCGGCTGATTTACCTTCCTAGGGTTACTGTTAGGCTTGGGCCAAGGACTTTTAAAACCAGGAAGCCCTGTGCTCCAGGAACACTGCAGGTGTTCAAGGCATCTCAACGGGAGCGCAAAAGTGACACAACTTGGCTGCCTCCACTGCTATTTCCATGAGACCATCCCCAACCTTAGGCTGATTTTCCTTCCTAGCGTTGAGGTTTGAGTTAGGCCTAGGGTTAGAGTTTTTTAACCAGAAAGCCCTGAGATCCAAGAACACAGCAGCTGCGAAGGACTACCCAAGAAGAGCACAAAAGTACCACAACATGCCTGCCTCCACAGCTATTTCCTTGGGGACATCCCTAATTCCTGGCTGATTTGCCTTTCTCGTCGTCGGGTTGGGGTTAGGTAGGCCTTGTGCTAGGATATTTTAAAGCAGGAAACCCAGACCTCCAAGCACACTGGAGCTGTGAAAGGCATCCAAAAGGGAGTGCAAAAGTGCCACAACATGGCTGCTTTCACAGCTTTTTTCTTGGCACCATCACTATACCTTCTCTGATATATCTCCCTAGGGTTAGGGTTAGGGTTCAGCCTAGGGCTAGGATTTTTTGAACCAGGAAGCCCTGTGTTCCAGGCTTACTGTAGCTGCCAAAGGCATCCCAAAGGGAGCGCAGAAGTGCCACAACATGGCTGCTTTCACAGCTTTTTCCTTAGGAAGAACCCTAATACCCGGCTGATTTACCTTCCTAGGGTTACTGTTAGGCTTGGGCCAAGGACTTTTAAAACCAGGAAGCCCTGTGCTCCAGGCACACTGCAGCTGTTCAAGGCATCCCAAGGGGAGCGCAAAAGTGACACAACTTGGCTGCCTCCACTGCTATTTCCATGAGACCATCCTGAACCATAGGCTGATTTTCCTTCCTAGCGTTGAGGTTTGAGTTAGGCCTAGGGTTAGTGTTCTTTTAACCTGAAAGCCCTGAGTTCCAAGAACACAGCAGCTGCGAAGGATTACCCAAGAAGAGCACAAAAGTACCACAACATGCCTGCCTCCACAGCTATTTCCTTGGGGACATCCCTAATTCCTGGCTGATTTGCCTTTCTTGTCGTCGGGTTGGGGTTAGGTAGGCGTTGTGCTAGGATTTTGAAAATCAGGAAGCCCAGACCTCCAGGCACACTGGAGCTGTGAAAGGCATCCAAAAGGGAGTGCAAAAGTGCCACAACATGGCTGCTTTCACAGCTTTTTCCTTAGGAAGAACCCTAATACCCGGCTGATTTACCTTCCTAGGGTTACTGTTAGGCTTGGGCCAAGGACTTTTAAAACCAGGAAGCCCTGTGCTCCAGGAACACTGCAGCTGTTCAAGGCATCCCAACGGGAGTGCAAAAGTGACACAACTTGGCTGCCTCCACTGCTATTTCCATGAGACCATCCCCAACCTTAGGCTGGTTTTCCTTCCTAGCGTTGAGTTTTGAGTTAGGCCTAGGGTTAGTGTTCTTTTAACCTGAAAGCCCTGAGTTCCAAGAACACAGCAGCTGCGAAGGACTACCCAAGAAGAGCACAAAAGTACCACCACATGCCTGCCTCCACAGCTATTTCCTTGGGGACATCCCTAATTCCTGGCTGATTTGCCTTTCTCGTTGTCGGGTTGGGGTTAGGTAGGCCTTGTGCTAGGATTTTGAAAATCAGGAAGCCCAGACCTCCAGGCACACTGGAGCTGTGAAAGGCAGCCAAAAGGGAGTGCAAAAGTGCCACAACATGGCTGCTTTCACAGCTTTTTCCTTAGGAAGAACCCTAATACCCGGCTGATTTACCTTCCTAGGGTTACTGTTAGGCTTGGGCCAAGGACTTTTAAAACCGGGAAGCCCTGTGCTCCAGGCACACTGCAGCTGTTCAAGGCATCCCAACGGGAGTGCAAAAGTGACACAACTTGGCTGCCACCACTGCTATTTCCATGAGACCATCCCCAACCATAGGCTGATTTTCCTTCCTAGCGTTGAGGTTTGAGTTAGGCCTAGGGTTAGGGTTCTTTTAACCTGAAAGCCCTGAGTTCCAAGAACACAGCAGCTGCGAAGGACTACCCAAGAAGAGCACAAAAGTACCACAACATGCCTGCCTCCACAGCTATTTCCTTGGGGACATCCCTAATTCCTGGCTGATTTGCCTTTCATGTCGTCAGGTTGGGGATAGGTAGGACTTGTGCTAGGATTTTTAAAAGCAGGAAGCCCAGACCTCCAAGCACACTGGAGCTGTGAAAGGCATCCAAAAGGGAGTGCAAAAGTGCCACAACATGGCTGCTTTCACAGCTTTTTCCTTAGGAAGAACCCTAATACCCGGCTGATTTACCTTCCTAGGGTTACTGTTAGGCTTGGGCCAAGGACTTTTAAAACCGGGAAGCCCTGTGCTCCAGGCACACTGCAGCTGTTCAAGGCATCCCAACGGGAGTGCAAAAGTGACACAACTTGGCTGCCACCACTGCTATTTCCATGAGACCATCCCCAACCATAGGCTGATTTTCCTTCCTAGCGTTGAGGTTTGAGTTAGGCCTAGGGTTAGGGTTCTTTTAACCAGAAAGCCCTGAGTTCCAAGAACACAGCAGCTGCGAAGGACTACCCAAGAAGAGCACAAAAGTACCACAACATGCCTGCCTCCACAGCTATTTCCTTGGGGACATCCCTAATTCCTGGCTGATTTGCCTTTCATGTCGTCAGGTTGGGGATAGGTAGGACTTGTGCTAGGATTTTTAAAAGCAGGAAGCCCAGACCTCCAAGCACACTGGAGCTGTGAAAGGCATCCAAAAGGGAGTGCAAAAGTGCCACAACATGGCTGCTTTCACAGCTTTTTTCTTGGCACCATCACTATACCTTCTCTGATATATCTCCCTAGGGTTAGGGTTAGGGTTCAGCCTAGGGCTAGGATTTTTTGAACCAGGAAGCCCTGTGTTCCAGGCTTACTGTAGCTGCCAAAGGCATCCCAAAGGGAGCGCAGAAGTGCCACAACATGGCTGCTTTCACAGCTTTTTCCTTAGGAAGAACCCTAATACCCAGCTGATTTACCTTCCTAGGATTACTGTCAGGCTTGGGCCAAGGACTTTTAAAAACCAGGAAGCCCTGTGCTCCAGGCACACTGCAGCTGTTCAAGGCATCCCAAGGGGAGCGCAAAAGTGACACAACTTGGCTGCCTCCACTGCTATTTCCATGAGACCATCCTGAACCATAGGCTGATTTTCCTTCCTAGCGTTGAGGTTTGAGTTAGGCCTAGGGTTAGGGTTCTTTCAACCAGAAAGCCCTGAGTTCCAAGAATACAGCAGCTGCGAAGGACTACCCAAGAAGAGCACAAAAGTACCACAACATGCCTGCCTCCACAGCTATTTCCTTGGGGACATCCCTAATTCCTGGCTGATTTGCCTTTCTTGTCGTCGGGTTGGGGTTAGGTAGGCCTTGTGCTAGGATTTTTAAAATCAGGAAGCCCAGACCTCCAGGCACACTGGAGCTGTGAAAGGCATCCAAAAGGGAGTGCAAAAGTGCCACAACATGGCTGCTTTCACAGCTTTTTCCTTAGGAAGAACCCTAATACGCGGCTGATTTACCTTCCTAGGGTTACTGTTAGGCTTGGGCCAAGGACTTTTAAAACCAGGAAGCCCTGTGCTCCAGGCACACTGCAGCTGTTCAAGGCATCCCAAGGGGAGCACAAAAGTGACACAACTTGGCTGCCTCCACTGCTATTTCCATGAGACCATCCCCAACCTTAGGCTGGTTTTCCTTCCTAGCGTTGAGGTTTGAGTTAGGCCTATGGTTAGTGTTCTTTCAACCTGAAAGCCCTGAGTTCCAAGAACACAGCAGCTGCGAAGGACTACCCAAGAAGAGCACAAAAGTACCACCACATGCCTGCCTCCACAGCTATTTCCTTGGGGACATCCCTAATTCCTGGCTGATTTGCCTTTCTCGTCGTCGGGTTGGGGTGAGGTAGGCCTTGTGCTAGGATTTTTAAAATCAGGAAGCCCAGACCTCCAGGCACACTGGAGCTGTGAAAGGCATCCAAAAGGGAGTGCAAAAGTGCCACAACATGGCTGCTTTCACAGCTTTTTCCTTAGGAAGAACCCTAATACCCGCCTGATTTACCTTCCTAGGGTTACTTTTAGGCTTGGGCCAAGGACTTTTAAAACCAGGAAGCCCTGTGCTCCAGGCACACTGCAGCGGTTCAAGGCATCCCAACGGGAGTGCAAAAGTGACACAACTTGGCTGCCTCCACTGCTATTTCCATGAGACCATCCTGAACCATAGGCTGATTTTCCTTCCTAGCGTTGAGGTTTGAGTTAGGCCTAGGGTTAGAGTTTTTTAACCAGAAAGCCCTGAGTTCCAAGAACACAGAAGCTGCGAAGGACTACCCAAGAAGAGCACAAAAGTACCACAACATGCCTGCCTCCACAGCTATTTCCTTGGGGACATCCCTAATTCCTGGCTGATTTGCCTTTCTCGTCGTCGGGTTGGGGTTAGGTAGGCCTTGTGCTAGGATTTTGAAAATCAGGAAGCCCAGACCTCCAGGCACACTGGAGCTGTGAAAGGCATCCAAAAGGGAGTGCAAAAGTGCCACAACATGGCTGCTTTCACAGCTTTTTCCTTAGGAAGAACCCTAATACCCGGCTGATTTACCTTCCTAGGGTTACTGTTAGGCTTCGGCCTAGGACTTTTAAAACCAGGAAGCCCTGTGCTCCAGGAACACTGCAGCTGTTCAAGGCATCCCAACGGGAGCGCAAAAGTGACACAACTTGGCTGCCTCCACTGCTATTTCCATGAGACCATCCCCAACCTTAGGCTGGTTTTCCTTCCTAGCGTTGAGTTTTGAGTTAGGCCTAGGGTTAGGGTTCTTTCAACCAGAAAGCCCTGAGTTCCAAGAATACAGCAGCTGCGAAGGACTACCCAAGAAGAGCACAAAAGTACCACCACATGCCTGCCTCCACAGCTATTTCCTTGGGGACATCCCTAATTCCTGGCTGATTTGCCTTTCTCGTCGTCGGGTTGGGGTTAGGTAGGCCTTGTGCTAGGATTTTTAAAATCAGGAAGCCCAGACCTCCAGGCACACTGGAGCTGTGAAAGGCATCCAAAA
This sequence comes from Melospiza georgiana, assembly GCF_028018845.1. Classification (NCBI taxonomy): domain Eukaryota; kingdom Metazoa; phylum Chordata; class Aves; order Passeriformes; family Passerellidae; genus Melospiza; species Melospiza georgiana. The sequence continues at coordinate 701,902 of NC_080448.1, forward strand.
GGGAGTGCAAAAGTGCCACAACATGGCTGCTTTCACAGCTTTTTCCTTAGGAAGAACCCTAATACCCGGCTGATTTACCTTCCTAGAGTTACTGTTAGGCTTGGGCCAAGGACTTTTAAAACCAGGAAGCCCTGTGCTCCAGGCACACTGCAGCTGTTCAAGGCATCCCAACGGGAGTGCAAAAGTGACACAACTTGGCTGCCTCCACTGCTATTTCCATGAGACCATCCTGAACCATAGGCTGATTTTCCTTCCTAGCGTTGAGGTTTGAGTTAGGCCTAGGGTTAGAGTTTTTTAACCAGAAAGCCCTGAGTTCCAAGAACACAGCAGCTGCGAAGGACTACCCAAGAAGAGCACAAAAGTACCACCACATGCCTGCCTCCACAGCTATTTCCTTGGGGACATCCCTAATTCCTGGCTGATTTGCCTTTCTCGTCGTCGGGTTGGGGTTAGGTAGGCCTTGTGCTAGGATATTTAAAAGCAGGAAACCCAGACCTCCAAGCACACTGGAGCTGTGAAAGGCATCCAAAAGGGAGTGCAAAAGTGCCACAACATGGCTGCTTTCACAGCTTTTTTCTTGGCACCATCACTATACCTTCTCTGATATATCTCCCTAGGGTTAGGGTTAGGGTTCAGCCTAGGGCTAGGATTTTTTGAACCAGGAAGCCCTGTGTTCCAGGCTTACTGTAGCTGCCAAAGGCATCCCAAAGGGAGCGCAGAAGTGCCACAACATGGCTGCTTTCACAGCTTTTTCCTTAGGAAGAACCCTAATACCCGGCTGATTTACCTTCCTAGGGTTACTGTTAGGCTTGGGCCAAGGACTTTTAAAACCAGGAAGCCCTGTGCTCCAGGCACACTGCAGCTGTTCAAGGCATCCCAAGGGGAGCGCAAAAGTGACACAACTTGGCTGCCTCCACTGCTATTTCCATGAGACCATCCCGAACCTTAGGCTGATTTTCCTTCCTAGCGTTGAGGTTTGAGTTAGGCCTAGGGTTAGAGATTTTTAACCAGAAAGCCCTGAATACCAAGAACACAGCAGCTGCGAAGGACTACCCAAGAAGAGCACAAAAGTACCACAACATGCCTGCCTCCACAGCTATTTCCTTGGGGACATCCCTAATTCCTGGCTGATTTGCCTTTCTCGTCGTCGGGTTGGGGTTAGGTAGGCCTTGTGCTAGGAATTTGAAAATCAGGAAGCCCAGACCTCCAGGCACACTGGAGCTGTGAAAGGCATCCAAAAGGGAGTGCAAAAGTGCCACAACATGGCTGCTTTCACAGCTTTTTTCTTGGCACCATCACTATACCTTCTCTGATATATCTCCCTAGGGTTAGGGTTAGGGTTCAGCCTAGGGCTAGGATTTTTTGAACCAGGAAGCCCTGTGTTCCAGGCTTACTGTAGCTGCCAAAGGCATCCCAAAGGGAGCGCAGAAGTGCCACAACATGGCTGCTTTCACAGCTTTTTCCTAAGGAAGAACCCTAATACCCGGCTGATTTACCTTCCTAGGGTTACTGTTAGGCTTGGGCCAAGGACTTTAAAAACCAGGAAGCCCTGTGCTCCAGGCACACTGCAGCTGTTCAAGGCATCCCAAGGGGAGCGCAAAAGTGACACAACTTGGCTGCCTCCACTGCTATTTCCATGAGACCATCCTGAACCATAGGCTGATTTTCCTTCCTAGCGTTGAGGTTTGAGTTAGGCCTAGGGTTAGGGTTCTTTCAACCAGAAAGCCCTGAGTTCCAAGAATACAGCAGCTGCGAAGGACTACCCAAGAAGAGCACAAAAGTACCACAACATGCCTGCCTCCACAGCTATTTCCTTGGGGACATCCCTAATTCCTGGCTGATTTGCCTTTCTTGTCGTCGGGTTGGGGTTAGGTAGGCCTTGTGCTAGGATTTTGAAAATCAGGAAGCCCAGACCTCCAGGCACACTGGAGCTGTGAAAGGCATCCAAAAGGGAGTGCAAAAGTGCCACAACATGGCTGCTTTCACAGCTTTTTCCTTAGGAAGAACCCTAATCCCCGGCTGATTTACCTTCCTAGGGTTACTGTTAGGCTTGGGCCAAGGACTTTTAAAACCGGGAAGCCCTGTGCTCCAGGCACACTGCAGCTGTTCAAGGCATCCCAAGGGGAGCACAAAAGTGACACAACTTGGCTGCCTCCACTGCTATTTCCATGAGACCATCCCCAACCTTAGGCTGGTTTTCCTTCCTAGCGTTGAGGTTTGAGTTAGGCCTATGGTTAGTGTTCTTTCAACCTGAAAGCCCTGAGTTCCAAGAACACAGCAGCTGCGAAGGACTACCCAAGAAGAGCACAAAAGTACCACCACATGCCTGCCTCCACAGCTATTTCCTTGGGGACATCCCTAATTCCTGGCTGATTTGCCTTTCTCGTCGTCGGGTTGGGGTGAGGTAGGCCTTGTGCTAGGATTTTTAAAATCAGGAAGCCCAGACCTCCAGGCACACTGGAGCTGTGAAAGGCATCCAAAAGGGAGTGCAAAAGTGCCACAACATGGCTGCTTTCACAGCTTTTTCCTTAGGAAGAACCCTAATACCCGGCTGATTTACCTTCCTAGGGTTACTTTTAGGCTTGGGCCAAGGACTTTTAAAACCAGGAAGCCCTGTGCTCCAGGCACACTGCAGCGGTTCAAGGCATCCCAACGGGAGTGCAAAAGTGACACAACTTGGCTGCCTCCACTGCTATTTCCATGAGACCATCCTGAACCATAGGCTGATTTTCCTTCCTAGCGTTGAGGTTTGAGTTAGGCCTAGGGTTAGAGTTTTTTAACCAGAAAGCCCTGAGTTCCAAGAACACAGAAGCTGCGAAGGACTACCCAAGAAGAGCACAAAAGTACCACAACATGCCTGCCTCCACAGCTATTTCCTTGGGGACATCCCTAATTCCTGGCTGATTTGCCTTTCTCGTCGTCGGGTTGGGGTTAGGTAGGCCTTGTGCTAGGATTTTGAAAATCAGGAAGCCCAGACCTCCAGGCACACTGGAGCTGTGAAAGGCATCCAAAAGGGAGTGCAAAAGTGCCACAACATGGCTGCTTTCACAGCTTTTTCCTTAGGAAGAACCCTAATACCCGGCTGATTTACCTTCCTAGGGTTACTGTTAGGCTTCGGCCTAGGACTTTTAAAACCAGGAAGCCCTGTGCTCCAGGAACACTGCAGCTGTTCAAGGCATCCCAACGGGAGCGCAAAAGTGACACAACTTGGCTGCCTCCACTGCTATTTCCATGAGACCATCCCGAACCTTAGGCTGGTTTTCCTTCCTAGCGTTGAGTTTTGAGTTAGGCCTAGGGTTAGGGTTCTTTCAACCAGAAAGCCCTGAGTTCCAAGAATACAGCAGCTGCGAAGGACTACCCAAGAAGAGCACAAAAGTACCACCACATGCCTGCCTCCACAGCTATTTCCTTGGGGACATCCCTAATTCCTGGCTGATTTGCCTTTCTCGTCGTCGGGTTGGGGTTAGGTAGGCCTTGTGCTAGGATTTTTAAAATCAGGAAGCCCAGACCTCCAGGCACACTGGAGCTGTGAAAGGCATCCAAAAGGGAGTGCAAAAGTGCCACAACATGGCTGCTTTCACAGCTTTTTCCTTAGGAAGAACCCTAATACCCGGCTGATTTACCTTCCTAGAGTTACTGTTAGGCTTGGGCCAAGGACTTTTAAAACCAGGAAGCCCTGTGCTCCAGGCACACTGCAGCTGTTCAAGGCATCCCAACGGGAGTGCAAAAGTGACACAACTTGGCTGCCTCCACTGCTATTTCCATGAGACCATCCTGAACCATAGGCTGATTTTCCTTCCTAGCGTTGAGGTTTGAGTTAGGCCTAGGGTTAGAGTTTTTTAACCAGAAAGCCCTGAGTTCCAAGAACACAGCAGCTGCGAAGGACTACCCAAGAAGAGCACAAAAGTACCACCACATGCCTGCCTCCACAGCTATTTCCTTGGGGACATCCCTAATTCCTGGCTGATTTGCCTTTCTCGTCGTCGGGTTGGGGTTAGGTAGGCCTTGTGCTAGGATATTTAAAAGCAGGAAACCCAGACCTCCAAGCACACTGGAGCTGTGAAAGGCATCCAAAAGGGAGTGCAAAAGTGCCACAACATGGCTGCTTTCACAGCTTTTTTCTTGGCACCATCACTATACCTTCTCTGATATATCTCCCTAGGGTTAGGGTTAGGGTTCAGCCTAGGGCTAGGATTTTTTGAACCAGGAAGCCCTGTGTTCCAGGCTTACTGTAGCTGCCAAAGGCATCCCAAAGGGAGCGCAGAAGTGCCACAACATGGCTGCTTTCACAGCTTTTTCCTTAGGAAGAACCCTAATACCCGGCTGATTTACCTTCCTAGGGTTACTGTTAGGCTTGGGCCAAGGACTTTTAAAACCAGGAAGCCCTGTGCTCCAGGCACACTGCAGCTGTTCAAGGCATCCCAAGGGGAGCGCAAAAGTGACACAACTTGGCTGCCTCCACTGCTATTTCCATGAGACCATCCCGAACCTTAGGCTGATTTTCCTTCCTAGCGTTGAGGTTTGAGTTAGGCCTAGGGTTAGAGATTTTTAACCAGAAAGCCCTGAATACCAAGAACACAGCAGCTGCGAAGGACTACCCAAGAAGAGCACAAAAGTACCACAACATGCCTGCCTCCACAGCTATTTCCTTGGGGACATCCCTAATTCCTGGCTGATTTGCCTTTCTCGTCGTCGGGTTGGGGTTAGGTAGGCCTTGTGCTAGGAATTTGAAAATCAGGAAGCCCAGACCTCCAGGCACACTGGAGCTGTGAAAGGCATCCAAAAGGGAGTGCAAAAGTGCCACAACATGGCTGCTTTCACAGCTTTTTCCTTAGGAAGAACCCTAATACGCGGCTGATTTACCTTCCTAGGGTTACTATTAGGCTTCGGCCTAGGACTTTTAAAACCAGGAAACCCTGTGCTCCAGGCACACTGCAGCTGTTCAAGGCATTCCAATGGGAGTGCAAAAGTGACGCAACTTGGCTGCCTCCACTGCTATTTCCATGAGACCATCCCGAACCATAGGCTGATTTTCCTTCCTAGCGTTGAGTTTTGAGTTAGGCCTAGGGTTAGTGTTCTTTTAACCTGAAAGCCCTGAGTTCCAAGAACACAGCAGCTGCGAAGGACTACCCAAGAAGAGCACAAAAGTACCACAACATGCCTGCCTCCACAGCTATTTCCTTGGGGACATCCCTAATTCCTGGCTGATTTGCCTTTCTCGTCGTCGGGTTGGGGTTAGGTAGGCCTTGTGCTAGGATTTTGAAAATCAGGAAGCCCAGACCTCCAGGCACACTGGAGCTGTGAAAGGCATCCAAAAGGGAGTGCAAAAGTGCCACAACATGGCTGCTTTCACAGCTTTTTTCTTGGCACCATCACTATACCTTCTCTGATATATCTCCCTAGGGTTACTGTTAGGGTTCAGCCTAGGGCTAGGATTTTTTGAACCAGGAAGCCCTGTGTTCCAGGCTTACTGTAGCTGCCAAAGGCATCCCAAAGGGAGCGCAGAAGTGCCACAACATGGCTGCTTTCACAGCTTTTTCCTAAGGAAGAACCCTAATACCCGGCTGATTTACCTTCCTAGGGTTACTGTTAGGCTTGGGCCAAGGACTTTTAAAACCAGGAAGCCCTGTGCTCCAGGCACACTGCAGCTGTTCAAGGCATCCCAAGGGGAGCGCAAAAGTGACACAACTTGGCTGCCTCCACTGCTATTTCCATGAGACCATCCTGAACCATAGGCTGATTTTCCTTCCTAGCGTTGAGGTTTGAGTTAGGCCTAGGGTTAGGGTTCTTTCAACCAGAAAGCCCTGAGTTCCAAGAATACAGCAGCTGCGAAGGACTACCCAAGAAGAGCACAAAAGTACCACAACATGCCTGCCTCCACAGCTATTTCCTTGGGGACATCCCTAATTCCTGGCTGATTTGCCTTTCTTGTCGTCGGGTTGGGGTTAGGTAGGCCTTGTGCTAGGATTTTGAAAATCAGGAAGCCCAGACCTCCAGGCACACTGGAGCTGTGAAAGGCATCCAAAAGGGAGTGCAAAAGTGCCACAACATGGCTGCTTTCACAGCTTTTTCCTTAGGAAGAACCCTAATCCCCGGCTGATTTACCTTCCTAGGGTTACTGTTAGGCTTGGGCCAAGGACTTTTAAAACCGGGAAGCCCTGTGCTCCAGGCACACTGCAGCTGTTCAAGGCATCCCAAGGGGAGCACAAAAGTGACACAACTTGGCTGCCTCCACTGCTATTTCCATGAGACCATCCCCAACCTTAGGCTGGTTTTCCTTCCTAGCGTTGAGGTTTGAGTTAGGCCTAGGGTTAGTGTTCTTTTAACCTGAAAGCCCTGAGTTCCAAGAACACAGCAGCTGCGAAGGACTACCCAAGAAGAGCACAAAAGTACCACCACATGCCTGCCTCCACAGCTATTTCCTTGGGGACATCCCTAATTCCTGGCTCATTTGCCTTTCTCGTCGTCGGGTTGGGGTTAGGTAGGCCTTGTGCTAGGATTTTGAAAATCAGGAAGCCCAGACCTCCAGGCACACTGGAGCTGTGAAAGGCATCCAAAAGGGAGTGCAAAAGTGCCACAACATGGCTGCTTTCACAGCTTTTTCCTTAGGAAGAACCCTAATACCCGGCTGATTTACCTTCCTAGGGTTACTGTTAGGCTTGGGCCAAGGACTTTTAAAACCAGGAAGCCCTGTGCTCCAGGAACACTGCAGGTGTTCAAGGCATCTCAACGGGAGCGCAAAAGTGACACAACTTGGCTGCCTCCACTGCTATTTCCATGAGACCATCCCCAACCTTAGGCTGATTTTCCTTCCTAGCGTTGAGGTTTGAGTTAGGCCTAGGGTTAGAGTTTTTTAACCAGATAGCCCTGAGATCCAAGAACACAGCAGCTGCGAAGGACTACCCAAGAAGAGCACAAAAGTACCACAACATGCCTGCCTCCACAGCTATTTCCTTGGGGACATCCCTAATTCCTGGCTGATTTGCCTTTCTCGTCGTCGGGTTGGGGTTAGGTAGGCCTTGTGCTAGGATATTTAAAAGCAGGTAACCCAGACCTCCAAGCACACTGGAGCTGTGAAAGGCATCCAAAAGGGAGTGCAAAAGTGCCACAACATGGCTGCTTTCACAGCTTTTTTCTTGGCACCATCACTATACCTTCTCTGATATATCTCCCTAGGGTTAGGGTTAGGGTTCAGCCTAGGGCTAGGATTTTTTGAACCAGGAAGCCCTGTGTTCCAGGCTTACTGTAGCTGCCAAAGGCATCCCAAAGGGAGCGCAGAAGTGCCACAACATGGCTGCTTTCACAGCTTTTTCCTTAGGAAGAACCCTAATACCCGGCTGATTTACCTTCCTAGGGTTACTGTTAGGCTTGGGCCAAGGACTTTTAAAACCAGGAAGCCCTGTGCTCCAGGCACACTGCAGCTGTTCAAGGCATCCCAAGGGGAGCGCAAAAGTGACACAACTTGGCTGCCTCCACTGCTATTTCCATGAGACCATCCTGAACCATAGGCTGATTTTCCTTCCTAGCGTTGAGGTTTGAGTTAGGCCTAGGGTTAGTGTTCTTTTAACCTGAAAGCCCTGAGTTCCAAGAACACAGCAGCTGCGAAGGATTACCCAAGAGGAGCACAAAAGTACCACAACATGCCTGCCTCCACAGCTATTTCCTTGGGGACATCCCTAATTCCTGGCTGATTTGCCTTTCTTGTCGTCGGGTTGGGGTTAGGTAGGCGTTGTGCTAGGATTTTGAAAATCAGGAAGCCCAGACCTCCAGGCACACTGGAGCTGTGAAAGGCATCCAAAAGGGAGTGCAAAAGTGCCACAACATGGCTGCTTTCACAGCTTTTTCCTTAGGAAGAACCCTAATACCCGGCTGATTTACCTTCCTAGGGTTACTGTTAGGCTTGGGCCAAGGACTTTTAAAACCAGGAAGCCCTGTGCTCCAGGAACACTGCAGCTGTTCAAGGCATCCCAACGGGAGCGCAAAAGTGACACAACTTGGCTGCCTCCACTGCTATTTCCATGAGACCATCCCCAACCTTAGGCTGGTTTTCCTTCCTAGCGTTGAGTTTTGAGTTAGGCCTAGGGTTAGTGTTCTTTTAACCTGAAAGCCCTGAGTTCCAAGAACACAGCAGCTGCGAAGGACTACCCAAGAAGAGCACAAAAGTACCACCACATGCCTGCCTCCACAGCTATTTCCTTGGGGACATCCCTAATTCCTGGCTGATTTGCCTTTCTCGTCGTCGGGTTGGGGTTAGGTAGGCCTTGTGCTAGGATTTTGAAAATCAGGAAGCCCAGACCTCCAGGCACACTGGAGCTGTGAAAGGCAGCCAAAAGGGAGTGCAAAAGTGCCACAACATGGCTGCTTTCACAGCTTTTTCCTTAGGAAGAACCCTAATACCCGGCTGATTTACCTTCCTAGGGTTACTGTTAGGCTTGGGCCAAGGACTTTTAAAACCGGGAAGCCCTGTGCTCCAGGCACACTGCAGCTGTTCAAGGCATCCCAACGGGAGTGCAAAAGTGACACAACTTGGCTGCCACCACTGCTATTTCCATGAGACCATCCCCAACCATAGGCTGATTTTCCTTCCTAGCGTTGAGGTTTGAGTTAGGCCTAGGGTTAGGGTTCTTTTAACCTGAAAGCCCTGAGTTCCAAGAACACAGCAGCTGCGAAGGACTACCCAAGAAGAGCACAAAAGTACCACAACATGCCTGCCTCCACAGCTATTTCCTTGGGGACATCCCTAATTCCTGGCTGATTTGCCTTTCATGTCGTCAGGTTGGGGATAGGTAGGACTTGTGCTAGGATTTTTAAAAGCAGGAAGCCCAGACCTCCAAGCACACTGGAGCTGTGAAAGGCATCCAAAAGGGAGTGCAAAAGTGCCACAACATGGCTGCTTTCACAGCTTTTTCCTTAGGAAGAACCCTAATACCCGGCTGATTTACCTTCCTAGGGTTACTGTTAGGCTTGGGCCAAGGACTTTTAAAACCGGGAAGCCCTGTGCTCCAGGCACACTGCAGCTGTTCAAGGCATCCCAACGGGAGTGCAAAAGTGACACAACTTGGCTGCCACCACTGCTATTTCCATGAGACCATCCCCAACCATAGGCTGATTTTCCTTCCTAGCGTTGAGGTTTGAGTTAGGCCTAGGGTTAGGGTTCTTTTAACCAGAAAGCCCTGAGTTCCAAGAACACAGCAGCTGCGAAGGACTACCCAAGAAGAGCACAAAAGTACCACAACATGCCTGCCTCCACAGCTATTTCCTTGGGGACATCCCTAATTCCTGGCTGATTTGCCTTTCATGTCGTCAGGTTGGGGATAGGTAGGACTTGTGCTAGGATTTTTAAAAGCAGGAAGCCCAGACCTCCAAGCACACTGGAGCTGTGAAAGGCATCCAAAAGGGAGTGCAAAAGTGCCACAACATGGCTGCTTTCACAGCTTTTTTCTTGGCACCATCACTATACCTTCTCTGATATATCTCCCTAGGGTTAGGGTTAGGGTTCAGCCTAGGGCTAGGATTTTTTGAACCAGGAAGCCCTGTGTTCCAGGCTTACTGTAGCTGCCAAAGGCATCCCAAAGGGAGCGCAGAAGTGCCACAACATGGCTGCTTTCACAGCTTTTTCCTTAGGAAGAACCCTAATACCCGGCTGATTTACCTTCCTAGGATTACTGTCAGGCTTGGGCCAAGGACTTTTAAAACCAGGAAGCCCTGTGCTCCAGGCACACTGCAGCTGTTCAAGGCATCCCAAGGGGAGCGCAAAAGTGACACAACTTGGCTGCCTCCACTGCTATTTCCATGAGACCATCCTGAACCATAGGCTGATTTTCCTTCCTAGCGTTGAGGTTTGAGTTAGGCCTAGGGTTAGGGTTCTTTCAACCAGAAAGCCCTGAGTTCCAAGAATACAGCAGCTGCGAAGGACTACCCAAGAAGAGCACAAAAGTACCACAACATGCCTGCCTCCACAGCTATTTCCTTGGGGACATCCCTAATTCCTGGCTGATTTGCCTTTCTTGTCGTCGGGTTGGGGTTAGGTAGGCCTTGTGCTAGGATTTTTAAAATCAGGAAGCCCAGACCTCCAGGCACACTGGAGCTGTGAAAGGCATCCAAAAGGGAGTGCAAAAGTGCCACAACATGGCTGCTTTCACAGCTTTTTCCTTAGGAAGAACCCTAATACGCGGCTGATTTACCTTCCTAGGGTTACTGTTAGGCTTGGGCCAAGGACTTTTAAAACCAGGAAGCCCTGTGCTCCAGGCACACTGCAGCTGTTCAAGGCATCCCAAGGGGAGCACAAAAGTGACACAACTTGGCTGCCTCCACTGCTATTTCCATGAGACCATCCCCAAACTTAGGCTGGTTTTCCTTCCTAGCGTTGAGGTTTGAGTTAGGCCTATGGTTAGTGTTCTTTCAACCTGAAAGCCCTGAGTTCCAAGAACACAGCAGCTGCGAAGGACTACCCAAGAAGAGCACAAAAGTACCACCACATGCCTGCCTCCACAGCTATTTCCTTGGGGACATCCCTAATTCCTGGCTGATTTGCCTTTCTCGTCGTCGGGTTGGGGTGAGGTAGGCCTTGTGCTAGGATTTTTAAAATCAGGAAGCCCAGACCTCCAGGCACACTGGAGCTGTGAAAGGCATCCAAAAGGGAGTGCAAAAGTGCCACAACATGGCTGCTTTCACAGCTTTTTCCTTAGGAAGAACCCTAATACCCGGCTGATTTACCTTCCTAGGGTTACTTTTAGGCTTGGGCCAAGGACTTTTAAAACCAGGAAGCCCTGTGCTCCAGGCACACTGCAGCGGTTCAAGGCATCCCAACGGGAGTGCAAAAGTGACACAACTTGGCTGCCTCCACTGCTATTTCCATGAGACCATCCTGAACCATAGGCTGATTTTCCTTCCTAGCGTTGAGGTTTGAGTTAGGCCTAGGGTTAGAGTTTTTTAACCAGAAAGCCCTGAGTTCCAAGAACACAGCAGCTGCGAAGGACTACCCAAGAAGAGCACAAAAGTACCACAACATGCCTGCCTCCACAGCTATTTCCTTGGGGACATCCCTAATTCCTGGCTGATTTGCCTTTCATGTCGTCAGGTTGGGGATAGGTAGGCCTTGTGTTAGGATTTTGAAAATCAGGAAGCCCAGACCTCCAGGCACACTGGAGCTGTGAAAGGCATCCAAAAGGGAGTGCAAAAGTGCCACAACATGGCTGCTTTCACAGCTTTTTCCTTAGGAAGAACCCTAATACCCGGCTGATTTACCTTCCTAGGGTTACTGTTAGGCTTGGGCCAAGGACTTTTAAAACCAGGAAGCCCTGTGCTCCAGGCACACTGCAGCTGTTCAAGGCATCCCAATGGGAGTGCAAAAGTGACACAACTTGGCTGCCTCCACTGCTATTTCCATGAGACCATCCCGAATCATAGGCTGGTTTTCCTTCCTAGCGTTGAGTTTTGAGTTAGGCCTATGGTAAGTGTTCTTTTAATCAGAAAGCCCTGAGGTCCAAGAACACAGCAGCTGCGAAGGACTACCCAAGAAGAGCACAAAAGTACCACAACATGCCTGCCTCCACAGCAATTTCCTTGGGGACATCCCTAATTCCTGGCTGATTTGCCTTTCTCGTCGTCGGGTTGGGGTTAGGTAGGCCTTGTGCTAGGATTTTGAAAATCAGGAAGCCCAGACCTCCAGGCACACTGGAGCTGTGAAAGGCATCCAAAAGGGAGTGCAAAAGTGCCACAACATGGCTGCTTTCACAGCTTTTTCCTTAGGAAGAACCCTAATACCCGGCTGATTTACCTTCCTAGGGTTACTGTTAGGCTTGGGCCAAGGACTTTTAAAATCAGGAAGCCCTGTGCTCCAGGAACACTGCAGCTGTTCAAGGCATCCCAAGGGGAGCGCAAAAGTGACACAACTTGGCTGCCTCCACTGCTATTTCCATGAGACCATCCCCAACCTTAGGCTGATTTTCCTTCCTAGCGTTGAGTTTTGAGTTAGGCCTAGGGTTAGAGTTTTTTAACCAGAAAGCCCTGAGTTCCAAGAACACAGCAGCTGCGAAGGACTACCCAAGAAGAGCACAAAAGTACCACAACATGCCTGCCTCCACAGCTATTTCCTTGGGGACATCCCTAATTCCTGGCTGATTTGCCTTTCTCATCGTCGGGTTGGGGTTAGGTAGGCCTTGTTCTAGGATATTTAAAATCAGGAAGCCCAGACCTCCAGGCACACTGGAGCTGTGAAAGGCATCCAAAAGGGAGCGCAGAAGTGCCACAACATGGCTGCTTTCACAGCTTTTTTCTTGGCACCATCACTATACCTTCTCTGATATATCTCCCTAGGGTTAGGGTTAGGGTTCAGCCTAGGGCTAGGAGTTTTTGAACCAGGAAGCCCTGTGTTCCAGGCTTACTGTAGCTGCCAAAGGCATCCCAAAGGGAGCGCAGAAGTGCCACAACATGGCTGCTTTCACAGCTTTTTCCTTAGGAAGAACCCTAATACCCGGCTGATTTACCTTCCTAGGGTTACTGTTAGGCTTGGGCCAAGGACTTTTAAAACCAGGAAGCCCTGTGCTCCAGGCACACTGCAGCTGTTCAAGGCATCCCAAGGGGAGCGCAAAAGTGACACAACTTGGCTGCCTCCACTGCTATTTCCATGAGACCATCCTGAACCATAGGCTGATTTTCCTTCCTAGCGTTGAGGTTTGAGTTAGGCCTAGGGTTAGAGTTTTTTAACCAGAAAGCCCTGAGTTCCAAGAACACAGCAGCTGCGAAGGACTACCCAAGAAGAGCACAAAAGTACCACAACATGCCTGCCTCCACAGCTATTTCCTTGGGGACATCCCTAATTCCTGGCTGATTTGCCTTTCTCGTCGTCGGGTTGGGGTTAGGTAGGCCTTGTGCTAGGATTTTGAAAATCAGGAAGCCTAGACCTCCAGGCACACTGGAGCTGTGAAAGGCATCCAAAAGGGAGTGCAAAAGTGCCACAACATGGCTGCTTTCACAGCTTTTTCCTTAGGAAGAACCCTAATACCCGGCTGATTTACCTTCCTAGGGTTACTGTTAGGCTTGGGCCAAGGACTTTTAAAATCAGGAAGCCCTGTGCTCCAGGAACACTGCAGCTGTTCAAGGCATCCCAACGGGAGCGCAAAAGTGACACAACTTGGCTGCCTCCACTGCTATTTCCATGAGACCATCCCCAACCTTAGGCTGATTTTCCTTCCTAGCGTTGAGTTTTGAGTTAGGCCTAGGGTTAGAGTTTTTTAACCAGAAAGCCCTGAGTTCCAAGAACACAGCAGCTGCGAAGGACTACCCAAGAAGAGCACAAAAGTACCACAACATGCCTGCCTCCACAGCTATTTCCTTGGGGACATCCCTAATTCCTGGCTGATTTGCCTTTCTCGTCGTCGGGTTGGGGTTAGGTAGGCCTTGTGCTAGGATATTTAAAATCAGGAAGCCCAGACCTCCAGGCACACTGGAGCTGTGAAAGGCATCCAAAAGGGAGCGCAGAAGTGCCACAACATGGCTGCTTTCACAGCTTTTTTCTTGGCACCATGACTATACCTTCTCTGATATATCTCCCTAGGGTTAGGGTTAGGGTTCAGCCTAGGGCTAGGATTTTTTGAACCAGGAAGCCCTGTGTTCCAGGCTTACTGTAGCTGCCAAAGGCATCCCAAAGGGAGCGCAGAAGTGCCACAACATGGCTGCTTTCACAGCTTTTTCCTTAGGAAGAACCCTAATACCCGGCTGATTTACCTTCCTAGGGTTACTGTTAGGCTTCGGCCTAGGACTTTTAAAACCAGGAAGCCCTGTGCTCCAGGCACACTGCAGCTGTTCAAGGCATCCCAATGGGAGTGCAAAAGTGACACAACTTGGCTGCCTCCACTGCTATTTCCATGAGACCATCCCGAATCACAGGCTGATTTTCCTTCCTAGCGTTGAGGTTTGAGTTAGGCCTAGGGTTAGAGTTTTTTAACCAGAAAGCCCTGAGTTCCAAGAACACAGCAGCTGCGAAGGACTACCCAAGAAGAGCACAAAAGTACCACAACATGCCTGCCTCCACAGCTATTTCCTTGGGGACATCCCTAATTCCTGGCTGATTTGCCTTTCTCGTCGTCGGGTTGGGGTTAGGTAGGCCTTGTGCTAGGATATTTAAAAGCAGGAAACCCAGACCTCCAAGCACACTGGAGCTGTGAAAGGCATCCAAAAGGGAGTGCAAAAGTGCCACAACATGGCTGCTTTCACAGCTTTTTTCTTGGCACCATCACTATACCTTCTCTGATATATCTCCCTAGGGTTAGGGTTAGGGTTCAGCCTAGGGCTAGGATTTTTTGAACCAGGAAGCCCTGTGTTCCAGGCTTACTGTAGCTGCCAAAGGCATCCCAAAGGGAGCGCAGAAGTGCCACAACATGGCTGCTTTCACAGCTTTTTCCTTAGGAAGAACCCTAATACCCGGCTGATTTACCTTCCTAGGGTTACTGTTAGGCTTGGGCCAAGGACTTTGAAAACCAGGAAGCCCTGTGCTCCAGGCACACTGCAGCTGTTCAAGGCATCCCAACGGGAGTGCAAAAGTGACACAACTTGGCTGCCTCCACTGCTATTTCCATGAGACCATCCCAAATCTTAGGCTGATTTTCCTTCCTAGCGTTGAGGTTTGAGTTAGGCGTAGGGTTAGTGTTCTTTAACCAGAAAGCCCTGAGGTCCAAGAACACAGCAGCTGCGAAGGACTACCCAAGAAGAGCACAAAAGTACCACAACATGCCTGCCTCCACAGCAATTTCCTTGGGGACATCCCTAATTCCTGGCTGATTTGCCTTTCTCGTCGTCGGGTTGGGGTGAGGTAGGCCTTGTTCTAGGATTTTGAAAATCAGGAAGCCCAGACCTCCAGGCACACTGGAGCTGTGAAAGGCATCCAAAAGGGAGTGCAAAAGTGCCACAACATGGCTGCTTTCACAGCTTTTTCCTTAGGAAGAACCCTAATACCCGGCTGATTTACCTTCCTAGGGTTACTGTTAGGCTTGGGCCAAGGACTTTTAAAACCAGGAAGCCCTGTGCTCCAGGAACACTGCAGCTGTTCAAGGCATCCCAAGGAGAGCGCAAAAGTGACACAACTTGGCGGCCTCCACTGGTATTTCCATGAGACCATCCCCAACCTTAGGCTGGTTTTCCTTCCTAGCGTTGAGTTTTGAGTTAGGCCTAGGGTTAGTGTTCTTTTAACCTGAAAGCCCTGAGTTCCAAGAACACAGCAGCTGCGAAGGACTACCCAAGAAGAGCACAAAAGTACCACCACATGCCTGCCTCCACAGCTATTTCCTTGGGGACATCCCTAATTCCTGGCTGATACGCCTTTCTCGTTGTCGGGTTGGGGTTAGGTAGGCCTTGTGCTAGGATTTTTAAAATCAGGAAGCCCAGACCTCCAGGCACACTGGAGCTGTGAAAGGCATCCAAAAGGGAGTGCAAAAGTGCCACAACATGGCTGCTTTCACAGCTTTTTCCTTAGGAAGAACCCTAATACCCGGCTGATTTACCTTCCTAGGGTTACTGTTAGGCTTGGGCCAAGGACTTTTAAAACCAGGAAGCCCTGTGCTCCAGGCACACTGCAGCTGTTCAAGGCATCCCTTGGGGAGCGCAAAAGTGACACAACTTGGCTGCCTCCACTGCTATTTCCATGAGACCATCCCGAACCTTAGGCTGATTTTCCTTCCTAGCGTTGAGGTTTGAGTTAGGCCTAGGGTTAGGGTTCTTTCAACCAGAAAGCCCTGAGTCCCAAGAATACAGCAGCTGCGAAGGACTACCCAAGAAGAGCACAAAAGTACCACCACATGCCTGCCTCCACAGCTATTTCCTTGGGGACATCCCTAATTCCTGGCTGATTTGCCTTTCTCTTCGTCGGGTTGGGGATAGGTAGGCCTTGTGTTAGGATTTTGAAAATCAGGAAGCCCAGACCTCCAGGCACACTGGAGCTGTGAAAGGCATCCAAAAGGGAGTGCAAAAGTGCCACAACATGGCTGCTTTCACAGCTTTTTCCTTAGGAAGAAGCCTAATACCCGGCTGATTTACCTTCCTAGGGTTACTGTTAGGCTTGGGCCAAGGACTTTTAAAACCAGGAAGCCCTGTGCTCCAGGCACACTGCAGCTGTTCAAGGCATCCCAAGGGGAGCGCAAAAGTGACACAACTTGGCTGCCTCCACTGCTATTTCCATGAGACCATCCCGAATCATAGGCTGGTTTTCCTTCCTAGCGTTGAGTTTTGAGTTAGGCCTATGGTAAGTGTTCTTTTAATCAGAAAGCCCTGAGTTCCAAGAACACAGCAGCTGCGAAGGACTACCCAAGAAGAGCACAAAAGTACCACAACATGCCTGCCTCCACAGCTATTTCCTTGGGGACATCCCTAATTCCTGGCTGATTTGCCTTTCTCGTTGTCGGGTTGGGGTTAGGTAGGCCTTGTGCTAGGATTTTGAAAATCAGGAAGCCCAGACCTCCAGGCACACTGGAGCTGTGAAAGGCATCCAAAAGGGAGCGCAGAAGTGCCACAACATGGCTGCTTTCACAGCTTTTTTCTTGGCACCATGACTATACCTTCTCTGATATATCTCCCTAGGGTTGGGGTTAGGGTTCAGCCTAGGGCTAGGATTTTTTGAACCAGGAAGCCCTGTGTTCCAGGCTTACTGTAGCTGCCAAAGGCATCCCAAAGGGAGCGCAGAAGTGCCACAACATGGCTGCTTTCACAGCTTTTTCCTTAGGAAGAACCCTAATACCCGGCTGATTTACCTTCCTAGGGTTACTGTTAGGCTTCGGCCTAGGACTTTTAAAACCAGGAAGCCCTGTGCTCCAGGAACACTGCAGCTGTTCAAGGCATCCCAACGGGAGCGCAAAAGTGACACAACTTGGCTGCCTCCACTGCTATTTCCATGAGACCATCCCCAACCTTAGGCTGGTTTTCCTTCCTAGCGTTGAGTTTTGAGTTAGGCCTAGGGTTAGGGTTCTTTCAACCAGAAAGCCCTGAGTTCCAAGAATACAGCAGCTGCGAAGGACTACCCAAGAAGAGCACAAAAGTACCACCACATGCCTGCCTCCACAGCTATTTCCTTGGGGACATCCCTAATTCCTGGCTGATTTGCCTTTCTCGTCGTCGGGTTGGGGTTAGGTAGGCCTTGTGCTAGGATTTTTAAAATCAGGAAGCCCAGACCTCCAGGCACACTGGAGCTGTGAAAGGCATCCAAAAGGGAGTGCAAAAGTGCCACAACATGGCTGCTTTCACAGCTTTTTCCTTAGGAAGAACCCTAATACCCGGCTGATTTACCTTCCTAGAGTTACTGTTAGGCTTCGGCCTAGGACTTTTAAAACCAGGAAGCCCTGTGCTCCAGGCACACTGCAGCTGTTCAAGGCATCCCAACGGGAGTGCAAAAGTGACACAACTTGGCTGCCTCCACTGCTATTTCCATGAGACCATCCTGAACCATAGGCTGATTTTCCTTCCTAGCGTTGAGGTTTGAGTTAGGCCTAGGGTT
Source organism: Melospiza georgiana (assembly GCF_028018845.1). Lineage (NCBI taxonomy): Eukaryota > Metazoa > Chordata > Aves > Passeriformes > Passerellidae > Melospiza > Melospiza georgiana. The sequence goes on from NC_080448.1 coordinate 719,384, forward strand.
AGAGTTTTTTAACCAGAAAGCCCTGAGTTCCAAGAACACAGCAGCTGCGAAGGACTACCCAAGAAGAGCACAAAAGTACCACCACATGCCTGCCTCCACAGCTATTTCCTTGGGGACATCCCTAATTCCTGGCTGATTTGCCTTTCTCGTCGTCGGGTTGGGGTTAGGTAGGCCTTGTGCTAGGATATTTAAAAGCAGGAAACCCAGACCTCCAAGCACACTGGAGCTGTGAAAGGCATCCAAAAGGGAGTGCAAAAGTGCCACAACATGGCTGCTTTCACAGCTTTTTTCTTGGCACCATCACTATACCTTCTCTGATATATCTCCCTAGGGTTAGGGTTAGGGTTCAGCCTAGGGCTAGGATTTTTTGAACCAGGAAGCCCTGTGTTCCAGGCTTACTGTAGCTGCCAAAGGCATCCCAAAGGGAGCGCAGAAGTGCCACAACATGGCTGCTTTCACAGCTTTTTCCTTAGGAAGAACCCTAATACCCGGCTGATTTACCTTCCTAGGGTTACTGTTAGGCTTGGGCCAAGGACTTTTAAAACCAGGAAGCCCTGTGCTCCAGGCACACTGCAGCTGTTCAAGGCATCCCAAGGGGAGCGCAAAAGTGACACAACTTGGCTGCCACCACTGCTATTTCCATGAGACCATCCCGAACCTTAGGCTGATTTTCCTTCCTAGCGTTGAGGTTTGAGTTAGGCCTAGGGTTAGAGATTTTTAACCAGAAAGCCCTGAATACCAAGAACACAGCAGCTGCGAAGGACTACCCAAGAAGAGCACAAAAGTACCACCACATGCCTGCCTCCACAGCTATTTCCTTGGGGACATCCCTAATTCCTGGCTGATTTGCCTTTCTCGTCGTCGGGTTGGGGTTAGGTAGGCCTTGTGCTAGGATTTTGAAAATCAGGAAGCCCAGACCTCCAGGCACACTGGAGCTGTGAAAGGCATCCAAAAGGGAGTGCAAAAGTGCCACAACATGGCTGCTTTCACAGCTTTTTCCTTAGGAAGAACCCTAATACCCGGCTGATTTACCTTCCTAGGGTTACTGTTAGGCTTGGGCCAAGGACTTTTAAAACCAGGAAGCCCTGTGCTCCAGGAACACTGCAGGTGTTCAAGGCATCTCAACGGGAGCGCAAAAGTGACACAACTTGGCTGCCTCCACTGCTATTTCCATGAGACCATCCCCAACCTTAGGCTGATTTTCCTTCCTAGCGTTGAGGTTTGAGTTAGGCCTAGGGTTAGAGTTTTAAAACCAGAAAGCCCTGAGTTCCAAGAACACAGCAGCTGCGAAGGACTACCCAAGAAGAGCACAAAAGTACCACAACATGCCTGCCTCCACAGCTATTTCCTTGGGGACATCCCTAATTCCTGGCTGATTTGCCTTTCTCGTCGTCGGGTTGGGGTTAGGTAGGCCTTGTGCTAGGATATTTAAAAGCAGGAAACCCAGACCTCCAAGCACACTGGAGCTGTGAAAGGCATCCAAAAGGGAGTGCAAAAGTGCCACAACATGGCTGCTTTCACAGCTTTTTTCTTGGCACCATCACTATACCTTCTCTGATATATCTCCCTAGGGTTAGGGTTAGGGTTCAGCCTAGGGCTAGGATTTTTTGAACCAGGAAGCCCTGTATTCCAGGCTTACTGTAGCTGCCAAAGGCATCCCAAAGGGAGCGCAGAAGTGCCACAACATGGCTGCTTTCACAGCTTTTTCCTTAGGAAGAACCCTAATACCCGGCTGATTTACCTTCCTAGGGTTACTGTTAGGCTTGGGCCAAGGACTTTTAAAACCAGGAAGCCCTGTGCTCCAGGCACACTGCAGCTGTTCAAGGCATCCCAAGGGGAGCGCAAAAGTGACACAACTTGGCTGCCTCCACTGCTATTTCCATGAGACCATCCTGAACCATAGGCTGATTTTCCTTCCTAGCGTTGAGGTTTGAGTTAGGCCTAGGGTTAGTGTTCTTTTAACCTGAAAGCCCTGAGTTCCAAGAACACAGCAGCTGCGAAGGACTACCCAAGAAGAGCACAAAAGTACCACAACATGCCTGCCTCCACAGCTATTTCCTTGGGGACATCCCTAATTCCTGGCTGATTTGCCTTTCTCGTCGTCGGGTTGGGGTTAGGTAGGCCTTGTGCTAGGATTTTGAAAATCAGGAAGCCCAGACCTCCAGGCACACTGGAGCTGTGAAAGGCAGCCAAAAGGGAGTGCAAAAGTGCCACAACATGGCTGCTTTCACAGCTTTTTCCTTAGGAAGAACCCTAATACCCGGCTGATTTACCTTCCTAGGGTTACTGTTAGGCTTGGGCCAAGGACTTTTAAAACCGGGAAGCCCTGTGCTCCAGGCACACTGCAGCTGTTCAAGGCATCCCAAGGGGAGTGCAAAAGTGACACAACTTGGCTGCCACCACTGCTATTTCCATGAGACCATCCCCAACCATAGGCTGATTTTCCTTCCTAGCGTTGAGGTTTGAGTTAGGCCTAGGGTTAGGGTTCTTTTAACCAGAAAGCCCTGAGTTCCAAGAACACAGCAGCTGCGAAGGACTACCCAAGAAGAGCACAAAAGTACCACAACATGCCTGCCTCCACAGCTATTTCCTTGGGGACATCCCTAATTCCTGGCTGATTTGCCTTTCATGTCGTCAGGTTGGGGATAGGTAGGACTTGTGCTAGGATTTTTAAAAGCAGGAAGCCCAGACCTCCAAGCACACTGGAGCTGTGAAAGGCATCCAAAAGGGAGTGCAAAAGTGCCACAACATGGCTGCTTTCACAGCTTTTTCCTTAGGAAGAACCCTAATACCCGGCTGATTTACCTTCCTAGGGTTACTGTTAGGCTTGGGCCAAGGACTTTTAAAACCGGGAAGCCCTGTGCTCCAGGCACACTGCAGCTGTTCAAGGCATCCCAACGGGAGTGCAAAAGTGACACAACTTGGCTGCCACCACTGCTATTTCCATGAGACCATCCCCAACCATAGGCTGATTTTCCTTCCTAGCGTTGAGGTTTGAGTTAGGCCTAGGGTTAGGGTTCTTTTAACCAGAAAGCCCTGAGTTCCAAGAACACAGCAGCTGCGAAGGACTACCCAAGAAGAGCACAAAAGTACCACAACATGCCTGCCTCCACAGCTATTTCCTTGGGGACATCCCTAATTCCTGGCTGATTTGCCTTTCATGTCGTCAGGTTGGGGATAGGTAGGACTTGTGCTAGGATTTTTAAAAGCAGGAAGCCCAGACCTCCAAGCACACTGGAGCTGTGAAAGGCATCCAAAAGGGAGTGCAAAAGTGCCACAACATGGCTGCTTTCACAGCTTTTTTCTTGGCACCATCACTATACCTTCTCTGATATATCTCCCTAGGGTTAGGGTTAGGGTTCAGCCTAGGGCTAGGATTTTTTGAACCAGGAAGCCCTGTATTCCAGGCTTACTGTAGCTGCCAAAGGCATCCCAAAGGGAGCGCAGAAGTGCCACAACATGGCTGCTTTCACAGCTTTTTCCTTAGGAAGAACCCTAATACCCGGCTGATTTACCTTCCTAGGGTTACTGTTAGGCTTGGGCCAAGGACTTTTAAAACCAGGAAGCCCTGTGCTCCAGGCACACTGCAGCTGTTCAAGGCATCCCAAGGGGAGCGCAAAAGTGACACAACTTGGCTGCCTCCACTGCTATTTCCATGAGACCATCCTGAACCATAGGCTGATTTTCCTTCCTAGCGTTGAGGTTTGAGTTAGGCCTAGGGTTAGTGTTCTTTTAACCTGAAAGCCCTGAGTTCCAAGAACACAGCAGCTGCGAAGGACTACCCAAGAAGAGCACAAAAGTACCACAACATGCCTGCCTCCACAGCTATTTCCTTGGGGACATCCCTAATTCCTGGCTGATTTGCCTTTCTCGTCGTCGGGTTGGGGTTAGGTAGGCCTTGTGCTAGGATTTTTAAAATCAGGAAGCCCAGACCTCCAGGCACACTGGAGCTGTGAAAGGCAGCCAAAAGGGAGTGCAAAAGTGCCACAACATGGCTGCTTTCACAGCTTTTTCCTTAGGAAGAACCCTAATACCTGGCTGATTTACCTTCCTAGGGTTACTGTTAGGCTTGGGCCAAGGACTTTTAAAACCGGGAAGCCCTGTGCTCCAGGCACACTGCAGCTGTTCAAGGCATCCCAACGGGAGTGCAAAAGTGACACAACTTGGCTGCCACCACTGCTATTTCCATGAGACCATCCCCAACCATAGGCTGATTTTCCTTCCTAGCGTTGAGGTTTGAGTTAGGCCTAGGGTTAGGGTTCTTTTAACCAGAAAGCCCTGAGTTCCAAGAACACAGCAGCTGCGAAGGACTACCCAAGAAGAGCACAAAAGTACCACAACATGCCTGCCTCCACAGCTATTTCCTTGGGGACATCCCTAATTCCTGGCTGATTTGCCTTTCATGTCGTCAGGTTGGGGATAGGTAGGACTTGTGCTAGGATTTTTAAAAGCAGGAAGCCCAGACCTCCAAGCACACTGGAGCTGTGAAAGGCATCCAAAAGGGAGTGCAAAAGTGCCACAACATGGCTGCTTTCACAGCTTTTTCCTTAGGAAGAACCCTAATACCCGGCTGATTTACCTTCCTAGGGTTACTGTTAGGCTTGGGCCAAGGACTTTTAAAACCGGGAAGCCCTGTGCTCCAGGCACACTGCAGCTGTTCAAGGCATCCCAACGGGAGTGCAAAAGTGACACAACTTGGCAGCCACCACTGCTATTTCCATGAGACCATCCCCAACCATAGGCTGATTTTCCTTCCTAGCGTTGAGGTTTGAGTTAGGCCTAGGGTTAGGGTTCTTTTAACCAGAAAGCCCTGAGTTCCAAGAACACAGCAGCTGCGAAGGACTACCCAAGAAGAGCACAAAAGTACCACAACATGCCTGCCTCCACAGCTATTTCCTTGGGGACATCCCTAATTCCCGGCTGATTTGCCTTTCATGTCGTCAGGTTGGGGATAGGTAGGACTTGTGCTAGTATTTTTAAAAGCAGGAAGCCCAGACCTCCAAGCACACTGGAGCTGTGAAAGGCATCCAAAAGGGAGTGCAAAAGTGCCACAACATGGCTGCTTTCACAGCTTTTTTCTTGGCACCATCACTATACCTTCTCTGATATATCTCCCTAGGGTTAGGGTTAGGGTTCAGCCTAGGGCTAGGATTTTTTGAACCAGGAAGCCCTGTGTTCCAGGCTTACTGTAGCTGCCAAAGGCATCCCAAAGGGAGCGCAGAAGTGCCACAACATGGCTGCTTTCACAGCTTTTTCCTTAGGAAGAACCCTAATACCCGGCTGATTTACCTTCCTAGGATTACTGTCAGGCTTGGGCCAAGGACTTTTAAAACCAGGAAGCCCTGTGCTCCAGGCACACTGCAGCTGTTCAAGGCATCCCAAGGGGAGCGCAAAAGTGACACAACTTGGCTGCCTCCACTGCTATTTCCATGAGACCATCCTGAACCATAGGCTGATTTTCCTTCCTAGCGTTGAGGTTTGAGTTAGGCCTAGGGTTAGGGTTCTTTCAACCAGAAAGCCCTGAGTTCCAAGAATACAGCAGCTGCGAAGGACTACCCAAGAAGAGCACAAAAGTACCACAACATGCCTGCCTCCACAGCTATTTCCTTGGGGACATCCCTAATTCCTGGCTGATTTGCCTTTCTTGTCGTCGGGTTGGGGTTAGGTAGGCCTTGTGCTAGGATTTTTAAAATCAGGAAGCCCAGACCTCCAGGCACACTGGAGCTGTGAAAGGCATCCAAAAGGGAGTGCAAAAGTGCCACAACATGGCTGCTTTCACAGCTTTTTCCTTAGGAAGAAACCTAATCCCCGGCTGATTTACCTTCCTAGGGTTACTGTTAGGCTTGGGCCAAGGACTTTTAAAACCAGGAAGCCCTGTGCTCCAGGCACACTGCAGCTGTTCAAGGCATCCCAAGGGGAGCACAAAAGTGACACAACTTGGCTGCCTCCACTGCTATTTCCATGAGACCATCCTGAACCATAGGCTGATTTTCCTTCCTAGCGTTGAGGTTTGAGTTAGGCCTATGGTTAGTGTTCTTTCAACCTGAAAGCCCTGAGTTCCAAGAACACAGCAGCTGCGAAGGACTACCCAAGAAGAGCACAAAAGTACCACCACATGCCTGCCTCCACAGCTATTTCCTTGGGGACATCCCTAATTCCTGGCTGATTTGCCTTTCTCGTCGTCGGGTTGGGGTGAGGTAGGCCTTGTGCTAGGATTTTTAAAATCAGGAAGCCCAGACCTCCAGGCACACTGGAGCTGTGAAAGGCATCCAAAAGGGAGTGCAAAAGTGCCACAACATGGCTGCTTTCACAGCTTTTTCCTTAGGAAGAACCCTAATACCCGGCTGATTTACCTTCCTAGGGTTACTGTTAGGCTTGGGCCAAGGACTTTTAAAACCAGGAAGCCCTGTGCTCCAGGCACACTGCAGCGGTTCAAGGCATCCCAACGGGAGTGCAAAAGTGACACAACTTGGCTGCCTCCACTGCTATTTCCATGAGACCATCCTGAACCATAGGCTGATTTTCCTTCCTAGCGTTGAGGTTTGAGTTAGGCCTAGGGTTAGAGTTTTTTAACCAGAAAGCCCTGAGTTCCAAGAACACAGAAGCTGCGAAGGACTACCCAAGAAGAGCACAAAAGTACCACAACATGCCTGCCTCCACAGCTATTTCCTTGGGGACATCCCTAATTCCTGGCTGATTTGCCTTTCATGTCGTCAGGTTGGGGATAGGTAGGCCTTGTGTTTGGATTTTGAAAATCAGGAAGCCCAGACCTCCAGGCACACTGGAGCTGTGAAAGGCATCCAAAAGGGAGTGCAAAAGTGCCACAACATGGCTGCTTTCACAGCTTTTTCCTTAGGAAGAACCCTAATACCCGGCTGATTTACCTTCCTAGGGTTACTGTTAGGCTTGGGCCAAGGACTTTTAAAACCAGGAAGCCCTGTGCTCCAGGCACACTGCAGCTGTTCAAGGCATCCCAAGGGGAGCGCAAAAGTGACACAACTTGGCTGCCTCCACTGCTATTTCCATGAGACCATCCTGAACCATAGGCTGATTTTCCTTCCTAGCGTTGAGGTTTGAGTTAGGCCTAGGGTTAGAGTTTTTTAACCAGAAAGCCCTGAGTTCCAAGAACACAGCAGCTGCGAAGGACTACCCAAGAAGAGCACAAAAGTACCACAACATGCCTGCCTCCACAGCTATTTCCTTGGGGACATCCCTAATTCCTGGCTGATTTGCCTTTCTCGTCGTCGGGTTGGGGTTAGGTAGGCCTTGTGCTAGGATTTTGAAAATCAGGAAGCCTAGACCTCCAGGCACACTGGAGCTGTGAAAGGCATCCAAAAGGGAGTGCAAAAGTGCCACAACATGGCTGCTTTCACAGCTTTTTCCTTAGGAAGAACCCTAATACCCGGCTGATTTACCTTCCTAGGGTTACTGTTAGGCTTGGGCCAAGGACTTTTAAAATCAGGAAGCCCTGTGCTCCAGGAACACTGCAGCTGTTCAAGGCATCCCAACGGGAGCGCAAAAGTGACACAACTTGGCTGCCTCCACTGCTATTTCCATGAGACCATCCCCAACCTTAGGCTGATTTTCCTTCCTAGCGTTGAGTTTTGAGTTAGGCCTAGGGTTAGAGTTTTTTAACCAGAAAGCCCTGAGTTCCAAGAACACAGCAGCTGCGAAGGACTACCCAAGAAGAGCACAAAAGTACCACAACATGCCTGCCTCCACAGCAATTTCCTTGGGGACATCCCTAATTCCTGGCTGATTTGCCTTTCTCGTCGTCGGGTTGGGGTTAGGTAGGCCTTGTTCTAGGATATTTAAAATCAGGAAGCCCAGACCTCCAGGCACACTGGAGCTGTGAAAGGCATCCAAAAGGGAGCGCAGAAGTGCCACAACATGGCTGCTTTCACAGCTTTTTTCTTGGCACCATGACTATACCTTCTCTGATATATCTCCCTAGGGTTAGGGTTAGGGTTCAGCCTAGGGCTAGGATTTTTTGAACCAGGAAGCCCTGTGTTCCAGGCTTACTGTAGCTGCCAAAGGCATCCCAAAGGGAGCGCAGAAGTGCCACAACATGGCTGCTTTCACAGCTTTTTCCTTAGGAAGAACCCTAATACCCGGCTGATTTACCTTCCTAGGGTTACTGTTAGGCTTCGGCCTAGGACTTTTAAAACCAGGAAGCCCTGTGCTCCAGGCACACTGCAGCTGTTCAAGGCATCCCAATGGGAGTGCAAAAGTGACACAACTTGGCTGCCTCCACTGCTATTTCCATGAGACCATCCCGAATCACAGGCTGATTTTCCTTCCTAGCGTTGAGGTTTGAGTTAGGCCTAGGGTTAGAGTTTTTTAACCAGAAAGCCCTGAGTTCCAAGAACACAGCAGCTGCGAAGGACTACCCAAGAAGAGCACAAAAGTACCACAACATGCCTGCCTCCACAGCTATTTCCTTGGGGACATCCCTAATTCCTGGCTGATTTGCCTTTCTCGTCGTCGGGTTGGGGTTAGGTAGGCCTTGTGCTAGGATATTTAAAAGCAGGAAACCCAGACCTCCAAGCACACTGGAGCTGTGAAAGGCATCCAAAAGGGAGTGCAAAAGTGCCACAACATGGCTGCTTTCACAGCTTTTTTCTTGGCACCATCACTATACCTTCTCTGATATATCTCCCTAGGGTTAGGGTTAGGGTTCAGCCTAGGGCTAGGATTTTTTGAACCAGGAAGCCCTGTGTTCCAGGCTTACTGTAGCTGCCAAAGGCATCCCAAAGGGAGCGCAGAAGTGCCACAACATGGCTGCTTTCACAGCTTTTTCCTTAGGAAGAACCCTAATACCCGGCTGATTTACCTTCCTAGGGTTACTGTTAGGCTTGGGCCAAGGACTTTGAAAACCAGGAAGCCCTGTGCTCCAGGCACACTGCAGCTGTTCAAGGCATCCCAACGGGAGTGCAAAAGTGACACAACTTGGCTGCCTCCACTGCTATTTCCATGAGACCATCCCAAATCTTAGGCTGATTTTCCTTCCTAGCGTTGAGGTTTGAGTTAGGCGTAGGGTTAGTGTTCTTTAACCAGAAAGCCCTGAGGTCCAAGAACACAGCAGCTGCGAAGGACTACCCAAGAAGAGCACAAAAGTACCACAACATGCCTGCCTCCACAGCAATTTCCTTGGGGACATCCCTAATTCCTGGCTGATTTGCCTTTCTCGTCGTCGGGTTGGGGTGAGGTAGGCCTTGTTCTAGGATTTTGAAAATCAGGAAGCCCAGACCTCCAGGCACACTGGAGCTGTGAAAGGCATCCAAAAGGGAGTGCAAAAGTGCCACAACATGGCTGCTTTCACAGCTTTTTCCTTAGGAAGAACCCTAATCCCCGGCTGATTTACCTTCCTAGGGTTACTGTTAGGCTTGGGCCAAGGACTTTTAAAACCAGGAAGCCCTGTGCTCCAGGAACACTGCAGCTGTTCAAGGCATCCCAAGGAGAGCGCAAAAGTGACACAACTTGGCGGCCTCCACTGGTATTTCCATGAGACCATCCCCAACCTTAGGCTGGTTTTCCTTCCTAGCGTTGAGTTTTGAGTTAGGCCTAGGGTTAGTGTTCTTTTAACCTGAAAGCCCTGAGTTCCAAGAACACAGCAGCTGCGAAGGACTACCCAAGAAGAGCACAAAAGTACCACCACATGCCTGCCTCCACAGCTATTTCCTTGGGGACATCCCTAATTCCTGGCTGATACGCCTTTCTCGTTGTCGGGTTGGGGTTAGGTAGGCCTTGTGCTAGGATTTTTAAAATCAGGAAGCCCAGACCTCCAGGCACACTGGAGCTGTGAAAGCCATCCAAAAGGGAGTGCAAAAGTGCCACAACATGGCTGCTTTCACAGCTTTTTCCTTAGGAAGAACCCTAATACCCGGCTGATTTACCTTCCTAGGGTTACTGTTAGGCTTGGGCCAAGGACTTTTAAAACCAGGAAGCCCTGTGCTCCAGGCACACTGCAGCTGTTCAAGGCATCCCTTGGGGAGCGCAAAAGTGACACAACTTGGCTGCCTCCACTGCTATTTCCATGAGACCATCCCGAATCACAGGCTGATTTTCCTTCCTAGCGTTGAGGTTTGAGTTAGGCCTAGGGTTAGGGTTCTTTCAACCAGAAAGCCCTGAGTCCCAAGAATACAGCAGCTGCGAAGGACTACCCAAGAAGAGCACAAAAGTACCACCACATGCCTGCCTCCACAGCTATTTCCTTGGGGACATCCCTAATTCCTGGCTGATTTGCCTTTCTCGTCGTCGGGTTGGGGATAGGTAGGCCTTGTGTTAGGATTTTGAAAATCAGGAAGCCCAGACCTCCAGGCACACTGGAGCTGTGAAAGGCATCCAAAAGGGAGTGCAAAAGTGCCACAACATGGCTGCTTTCACAGCTTTTTCCTTAGGAAGAAGCCTAATACCCGGCTGATTTACCTTCCTAGGGTTACTGTTAGGCTTGGGCCAAGGACTTTGAAAACCAGGAAGCCCTGTGCTCCAGGCACACTGCAGCTGTTCAAGGCATCCCAATGGGAGTGCAAAAGTGACACAACTTGGCTGCCTCCACTGCTATTTCCATGAGACCATCCCGAATCATAGGCTGGTTTTCCTTCCTAGCGTTGAGTTTTGAGTTAGGCCTATGGTAAGTGTTCTTTTAATCAGAAAGCCCTGAGGTCCAAGAACACAGCAGCTGCGAAGGACTACCCAAGAAGAGCACAAAAGTACCACCACATGCCTGCCTCCACAGCTATTTCCTTGGGGACATCCCTAATTCCTGGCTGATTTGCCTTTCTCGTTGTCGGGTTGGGGTTAGGTAGGCCTTGTGCTAGGATTTTGAAAATCAGGAAGCCCAGACCTCCAGGCACACTGGAGCTGTGAAAGGCATCCAAAAGGGAGCGCAGAAGTGCCACAACATGGCTGCTTTCACAGCTTTTTTCTTGGTACCATGACTATACCTTCTCTGATATATCTCCCTAGGGTTAGGGTTAGGGTTCAGCCTAGGGCTAGGATTTTTTGAACCAGGAAGCCCTGTGTTCCAGGCTTACTGTAGCTGCCAAAGGCATCCCAAAGGGAGCGCAGAAGTGCCACAACATGGCTGCTTTCACAGCTTTTTCCTTAGGAAGAACCCTAATACCCGGCTGATTTTCCTTCCTAGGGTTACTGTTAGGCTTCGGCCTAGGACTTTTAAAACCAGGAAGCCCTGTGCTCCAGGAACACTGCAGCTGTTCAAGGCATCCCAACGGGAGCGCAAAAGTGACACAACTTGGCTGCCTCCACTGCTATTTCCATGAGACCATCCCCAACCTTAGGCTGGTTTTCCTTCCTAGCGTTGAGTTTTGAGTTAGGCCTAGGGTTAGGGTTCTTTCAACCAGAAAGCCCTGAGTTCCAAGAATACAGCAGCTGCGAAGGACTACCCAAGAAGAGCACAAAAGTACCACCACATGCCTGCCTCCACAGCTATTTCCTTGGGGACATCCCTAATTCCTGGCTGATTTGCCTTTCTCGTCGTCGGGTTGGGGTTAGGTAGGCCTTGTGCTAGGATTTTTAAAATCAGGAAGCCCAGACCTCCAGGCACACTGGAGCTGTGAAAGGCATCCAAAAGGGAGTGCAAAAGTGCCACAACATGGCTGCTTTCACAGCTTTTTCCTTAGGAAGAACCCTAATACCCGGCTGATTTACCTTCCTAGAGTTACTGTTAGGCTTCGGCCTAGGACTTTTAAAACCAGGAAGCCCTGTGCTCCAGGCACACTGCAGCTGTTCAAGGCATCCCAACGGGAGTGCAAAAGTGACACAACTTGGCTGCCTCCACTGCTATTTCCATGAGACCATCCTGAACCATAGGCTGATTTTCCTTCCTAGCGTTGAGGTTTGAGTTAGGCCTAGGGTTAGAGTTTTTTAACCAGAAAGCCCTGAGTTCCAAGAACACAGCAGCTGCGAAGGACTACCCAAGAAGAGCACAAAAGTACCACCACATGCCTGCCTCCACAGCTATTTCCTTGGGGACATCCCTAATTCCTGGCTGATTTGCCTTTCTCGTCGTCGGGTTGGGGTTAGGTAGGCCTTGTGCTAGGATATTTAAAAGCAGGAAACCCAGACCTCCAAGCACACTGGAGCTGTGAAAGGCATCCAAAAGGGAGTGCAAAAGTGCCACAACATGGCTGCTTTCACAGCTTTTTTCTTGGCACCATCACTATACCTTCTCTGATATATCTCCCTAGGGTTAGGGTTAGGGTTCAGCCTAGGGCTAGGATTTTTTGAACCAGGAAGCCCTGTGTTCCAGGCTTACTGTAGCTGCCAAAGGCATCCCAAAGGGAGCGCAGAAGTGCCACAACATGGCTGCTTTCACAGCTTTTTCCTTAGGAAGAACCCTAATACCCGGCTGATTTACCTTCCTAGGGTTACTGTTAGGCTTGGGCCAAGGACTTTTAAAACCAGGAAGCCCTGTGCTCCAGGCACACTGCAGCTGTTCAAGGCATCCCAAGGGGAGCGCAAAAGTGACACAACTTGGCTGCCTCCACTGCTATTTCCATGAGACCATCCCGAACCTTAGGCTGATTTTCCTTCCTAGCGTTGAGGTTTGAGTTAGGCCTAGGGTTAGAGATTTTTAACCAGAAAGCCCTGAATACCAAGAACACAGCAGCTGCGAAGGACTACCCAAGAAGAGCACAAAAGTACCACAACATGCCTGCCTCCACAGCTATTTCCTTGGGGACATCCCTAATTCCTGGCTGATTTGCCTTTCTCGTCGTCGGGTTGGGGTTAGGTAGGCCTTGTGCTAGGAATTTGAAAATCAGGAAGCCCAGACCTCCAAGCACACTGGAGCTGTGAAAGGCATCCAAAAGGGAGTGCAAAAGTGCCACAACATGGCTGCTTTCACAGCTTTTTCCTTAGGAAGAACCCTAATACCCCGCTGATTTACCTTCCTAGGGTTACTATTAGGCTTCGGCCTAGGACTTTTAAAACCGGGAAGCCCTGTGCTCCAGGCACACTGCAGCTGTTCAAGGCATTCCAATGGGAGTGCAAAAGTGACGCAACTTGGCTGCCTCCACTGCTATTTCCATGAGACCATCCCGAACCATAGGCTGATTTTCCTTCCTAGCGTTGAGTTTTGAGTTAGGCCTAGGGTTAGAGTTTTTTAACCAGAAAGCCCTGAGTTCCAAGAACACAGCAGCTGCGAAGGACTACCCAAGAAGAGCACAAAAGTACCACAACATGCCTGCCTCCACAGCTATTTCCTTGGGGACATCCCTAATTCCTGGCTGATTTGCCTTTCTCGTCGTCGGGTTGGGGTTAGGTAGGCCTTGTGCTAGGATTTTTAAAATCAGGAAGCCCAGACCTCCAGGCACACTGGAGCTGTGAAAGGCATCCAAAAGGGAGTGCAAAAGTGCCACAACATGGCTGCTTTCACAGCTTTTTTCTTGGCACCATCACTATACCTTCTCTGATATATCTCCCTAGGGTTAGGGTTAGGGTTCAGCCTAGGGCTAGGATTTTTTGAACCAGGAAGCCCTGTGTTCCAGGCTTACTGTAGCTGCCAAAGGCATCCCAAAGGGAGCGCAGAAGTGCCACAACATGGCTGCTTTCACAGCTTTTTCCTAAGGAAGAACCCTAATACCCGGCTGATTTACCTTCCTAGGGTTACTGTTAGGCTTGGGCCAAGGACTTTTAAAACCAGGAAGCCCTGTGCTCCAGGCACACTGCAGCTGTTCAAGGCATCCCAAGGGGAGCGCAAAAGTGACACAACTTGGCTGCCTCCACTGCTATTTCCATGAGACCATCCTGAACCATAGGCTGATTTTCCTTCCTAGCGTTGAGGTTTGAGTTAGGCCTAGGGTTAGGGTTCTTTCAACCAGAAAGCCCTGAGTTCCAAGAATACAGCAGCTGCGAAGGACTACCCAAGAAGAGCACAAAAGTACCACAACATGCCTGCCTCCACAGCTATTTCCTTGGGGACATCCCTAATTCCTGGCTGATTTGCCTTTCTTGTCGTCGGGTTGGGGTTAGGTAGGCCTTGTGCTAGGATTTTGAAAATCAGGAAGCCCAGACCTCCAGGCACACTGGAGCTGTGAAAGGCATCCAAAAGGGAGTGCAAAAGTGCCACAACATGGCTGCTTTCACAGCTTTTTCCTTAGGAAGAACCCTAATCCCCGGCTGATTTACCTTCCTAGGGTTACTGTTAGGCTTGGGCCAAGGACTTTTAAAACCGGGAAGCCCTGTGCTCCAGGCACACTGCAGCTGTTCAAGGCATCCCAAGGGGAGCACAAAAGTGACACAACTTGGCTGCCTCCACTGCTATTTCCATGAGACCATCCCCAACCTTAGGCTGGTTTTCCTTCCTAGCGTTGAGGTTTGAGTTAGGCCTAGGGTTAGTGTTCTTTTAACCTGAAAGCCCTGAGTTCCAAGAACACAGCAGCTGCGAAGGACTACCCAAGAAGAGCACAAAAGTACCACCACATGCCTGCCTCCACAGCTATTTCCTTGGGGACATCCCTAATTCCTGGCTGATTTGCCTTTCTCGTCGTCGGGTTGGGGTTAGGTAGGCCTTGTGCTAGGATTTTGAAAATCAGGAAGCCCAGACCTCCAGGCACACTGGAGCTGTGAAAGGCATCCAAAAGGGAGTGCAAAAGTGCCACAACATGGCTGCTTTCACAGCTTTTTCCTTAGGAAGAACCCTAATACCCGGCTGATTTACCTTCCTAGGGTTACTGTTAGGCTTGGGCCAAGGACTTTTAAAACCAGGAAGCCCTGTGCTCCAGGAACACTGCAGGTGTTCAAGGCATCTCAACGGGAGCGCAAAAGTGACACAACTTGGCTGCCTCCACTGCTATTTCCATGAGACCATCCCCAACCTTAGGCTGATTTTCCTTCCTAGCGTTGAGGTTTGAGTTAGGCCTAGGGTTAGAGTTTTAAAACCAGAAAGCCCTGAGTTCCAAGAACACAGCAGCTGCGAAGGACTACCCAAGAAGAGCACAAAAGTACCACAACATGCCTGCCTCCACAGCTATTTCCTTGGGGACATCCCTAATTCCTGGCTGATTTGCCTTTCTCGTCGTCGGGTTGGGGTTAGGTAGGCCTTGTGCTAGGATATTTAAAAGCAGGAAACCCAGACCTCCAAGCACACTGGAGCTGTGAAAGGCATCCAAAAGGGAGTGCAAAAGTGCCACAACATGGCTGCTTTCACAGCTTTTTTCTTGGCACCATCACTATACCTTCTCTGATATATCTCCCTAGGGTTAGGGTTAGGGTTCAGCCTAGGGCTAGGATTTTTTGAACCAGGAAGCCCTGTATTCCAGGCTTACTGTAGCTGCCAAAGGCATCCCAAAGGGAGCGCAGAAGTGCCACAACATGGCTGCTTTCACAGCTTTTTCCTTAGGAAGAACCCTAATACCCGGCTGATTTACCTTCCTAGGGTTACTGTTAGGCTTGGGCCAAGGACTTTTAAAACCAGGAAGCCCTGTGCTCCAGGCACACTGCAGCTGTTCAAGGCATCCCAAGGGGAGCGCAAAAGTGACACAACTTGGCTGCCTCCACTGCTATTTCCATGAGACCATCCTGAACCATAGGCTGATTTTCCTTCCTAGCGTTGAGGTTTGAGTTAGGCCTAGGGTTAGTGTTCTTTTAACCTGAAAGCCCTGAGTTCCAAGAACACAGCAGCTGCGAAGGACTACCCAAGAAGAGCACAAAAGTACCACAACATGCCTGCCTCCACAGCTATTTCCTTGGGGACATCCCTAATTCCTGGCTGATTTGCCTTTCTCGTCGTCGGGTTGGGGTTAGGTAGGCCTTGTGCTAGGATTTTGAAAATCAGGAAGCCCAGACCTCCAGGCACACTGGAGCTGTGAAAGGCAGCCAAAAGGGAGTGCAAAAGTGCCACAACATGGCTGCTTTCACAGCTTTTTCCTTAGGAAGAACCCTAATACCCGGCTGATTTACCTTCCTAGGGTTACTGTTAGGCTTGGGCCAAGGACTTTTAAAACCGGGAAGCCCTGTGCTCCAGGCACACTGCAGCTGTTCAAGGCATCCCAACGGGAGTGCAAAAGTGACACAACTTGGCTGCCACCACTGCTATTTCCATGAGACCATCCCCAACCATAGGCTGATTTTCCTTCCTAGCGTTGAGGTTTGAGTTAGGCCTAGGGTTAGGGTTCTTTTAACCAGAAAGCCCTGAGTTCCAAGAACACAGCAGCTGCGAAGGACTACCCAAGAAGAGCACAAAAGTACCACAACATGCCTGCCTCCACAGCTATTTCCTTGGGGACATCCCTAATTCCTGGCTGATTTGCCTTTCATGTCGTCAGGTTGGGGATAGGTAGGACTTGTGCTAGGATTTTGAAAAGCAGGAAGCCCAGACCTCCAAGCACACTGGAGCTGTGAAAGGCATCCAAAAGGGAGTGCAAAAGTGCCACAACATGGCTGCTTTCACAGCTTTTTTCTTGGCACCATCACTATACCTTCTCTGATATATCTCCCTAGGGTTAGGGTTAGGGTTCAGCCTAGGGCTAGGATTTTTTGAACCAGGAAGCCCTGTATTCCAGGCTTACTGTAGCTGCCAAAGGCATCCCAAAGGGAGCGCAGAAGTGCCACAACATGGCTGCTTTCACAGCTTTTTCCTTAGGAAGAACCCTAATACCCGGCTGATTTACCTTCCTAGGGTTACTGTTAGGCTTGGGCCAAGGACTTTTAAAACCAGGAAGCCCTGTGCTCCAGGCACACTGCAGCTGTTCAAGGCATCCCAAGGGGAGCGCAAAAGTGACACAACTTGGCTGCCTCCACTGCTATTTCCATGAGACCATCCTGAACCATAGGCTGATTTTCCTTCCTAGCGTTGAGGTTTGAGTTAGGCCTAGGGTTACTGTTCTTTTAACCTGAAAGCCCTGAGTTCCAAGAACACAGCAGCTGCGAAGGACTACCCAAGAAGAGCACAAAAGTACCACAACATGCCTGCCTCCACAGCTATTTCCTTGGGGACATCCCTAATTCCTGGCTGATTTGCCTTTCTCGTCGTCGGGTTGGGGTTAGGTAGGCCTTGTGCTAGGATTTTTAAAATCAGGAAGCCCAGACCTCCAGGCACACTGGAGCTGTGAAAGGCATCCAAAAGGGAGTGCAAAAGTGCCACAACATGGCTGCTTTCACAGCTTTTTTCTTGGCACCATCACTATACCTTCTCTGATATATCTCCCTAGGGTTAGGGTTAGGGTTCAGCCTAGGGCTAGGATTTTTTGAACCAGGAAGCCCTGTGTTCCAGGCTTACTGTAGCTGCCAAAGGCATCCCAAAGGGAGCGCAGAAGTGCCACAACATGGCTGCTTTCACAGCTTTTTCCTAAGGAAGAACCCTAATACCCGGCTGATTTACCTTCCTAGGGTTACTGTTAGGCTTGGGCCAAGGACTTTTAAAACCAGGAAGCCCTGTGCTCCAGGCACACTGCAGCTGTTCAAGGCATCCCAAGGGGAGCGCAAAAGTGACACAACTTGGCTGCCTCCACTGCTATTTCCATGAGACCATCCTGAACCATAGGCTGATTTTCCTTCCTAGCGTTGAGGTTTGAGTTAGGCCTAGGGTTAGGGTTCTTTCAACCAGAAAGCCCTGAGTTCCAAGAATACAGCAGCTGCGAAGGACTACCCAAGAAGAGCACAAAAGTACCACAACATGCCTGCCTCCACAGCTATTTCCTTGGGGACATCCCTAATTCCTGGCTGATTTGCCTTTCTTGTCGTCGGGTTGGGGTTAGGTAGGCCTTGTGCTAGGATTTTGAAAATCAGGAAGCCCAGACCTCCAGGCACACTGGAGCTGTGAAAGGCATCCAAAAGGGAGTGCAAAAGTGCCACAACATGGCTGCTTTCACAGCTTTTTCCTTAGGAAGAACCCTAATCCCCGGCTGATTTACCTTCCTAGGGTTACTGTTAGGCTTGGGCCAAGGACTTTTAAAACCGGGAAGCCCTGTGCTCCAGGCACACTGCAGCTGTTCAAGGCATCCCAAGGGGAGCACAAAAGTGACACAACTTGGCTGCCTCCACTGCTATTTCCATGAGACCATCCCCAACCTTAGGCTGGTTTTCCTTCCTAGCGTTGAGGTTTGAGTTAGGCCTAGGGTTAGTGTTCTTTTAACCTGAAAGCCCTGAGTTCCAAGAACACAGCAGCTGCGAAGGACTACCCAAGAAGAGCACAAAAGTACCACCACATGCCTGCCTCCACAGCTATTTCCTTGGGGACATCCCTAATTCCTGGCTGATTTGCCTTTCTCGTCGTCGGGTTGGGGTTAGGTAGGCCTTGTGCTAGGATTTTGAAAATCAGGAAGCCCAGACCTCCAGGCACACTGGAGCTGTGAAAGGCATCCAAAAGGGAGTGCAAAAGTGCCACAACATGGCTGCTTTCACAGCTTTTTCCTTAGGAAGAACCCTAATACCCGGCTGATTTACCTTCCTAGGGTTACTGTTAGGCTTGGGCCAAGGACTTTTAAAACCAGGAAGCCCTGTGCTCCAGGAACACTGCAGGTGTTCAAGGCATCTCAACGGGAGCGCAAAAGTGACACAACTTGGCTGCCTCCACTGCTATTTCCATGAGACCATCCCCAACCTTAGGCTGGTTTTCCTTCCTAGCGTTGAGGTTTGAGTTAGGCCTAGGGTTAGAGTTTTAAAACCAGAAAGCCCTGAGTTCCAAGAACACAGCAGCTGCGAAGGACTACCCAAGAAGAGCACAAAAGTACCACAACATGCCTGCCTCCACAGCTATTTCCTTGGGGACATCCCTAATTCCTGGCTGATTTGCCTTTCTCGTCGTCGGGTTGGGGTTAGGTAGGCCTTGTGCTAGGATATTTAAAAGCAGGAAACCCAGACCTCCAAGCACACTGGAGCTGTGAAAGGCATCCAAAAGGGAGTGCAAAAGTGCCACAACATGGCTGCTTTCACAGCTTTTTTCTTGGCACCATCACTATACCTTCTCTGATATATCTCCCTAGGGTTAGGGTTAGGGTTCAGCCTAGGGCTAGGATTTTTTGAACCAGGAAGCCCTGTATTCCAGGCTTACTGTAGCTGCCAAAGGCATCCCAAAGGGAGCGCAGAAGTGCCACAACATGGCTGCTTTCACAGCTTTTTCCTTAGGAAGAACCCTAATACCCGGCTGATTTACCTTCCTAGGGTTACTGTTAGGCTTGGGCCAAGGACTTTTAAAACCAGGAAGCCCTGTGCTCCAGGCACACTGCAGCTGTTCAAGGCATCCCAAGGGGAGCGCAAAAGTGACACAACTTGGCTGCCTCCACTGCTATTTCCATGAGACCATCCTGAACCATAGGCTGATTTTCCTTCCTAGCGTTGAGGTTTGAGTTAGGCCTAGGGTTAGTGTTCTTTTAACCTGAAAGCCCTGAGTTCCAAGAACACAGCAGCTGCGAAGGACTACCCAAGAAGAGCACAAAAGTACCACAACATGCCTGCCTCCACAGCTATTTCCTTGGGGACATCCCTAATTCCTGGCTGATTTGCCTTTCTCGTCGTCGGGTTGGGGTGAGGTAGGCCTTGTGCTAGGATTTTGAAAATCAGGAAGCCCAGACCTCCAGGCACACTGGAGCTGTGAAAGGCAGCCAAAAGGGAGTGCAAAAGTGCCACAACATGGCTGCTTTCACAGCTTTTTCCTTAGGAAGAACCCTAATACCCGGCTGATTTACCTTCCTAGGGTTACTGTTAGGCTTGGGCCAAGGACTTTTAAAACCGGGAAGCCCTGTGCTCCAGGCACACTGCAGCTGTTCAAGGCATCCCAACGGGAGTGCAAAAGTGACACAACTTGGCTGCCACCACTGCTATTTCCATGAGACCATCCCCAACCATAGGCTGATTTTCCTTCCTAGCGTTGAGGTTTGAGTTAGGCCTAGGGTTAGGGTTCTTTTAACCAGAAAGCCCTGAGTTCCAAGAACACAGCAGCTGCGAAGGACTACCCAAGAAGAGCACAAAAGTACCACAACATGCCTGCCTCCACAGCTATTTCCTTGGGGACATCCCTAATTCCTGGCTGATTTGCCTTTCATGTCGTCAGGTTGGGGATAGGTAGGACTTGTGCTAGGATTTTTAAAAGCAGGAAGCCCAGACCTCCAAGCACACTGGAGCTGTGAAAGGCATCCAAAAGGGAGTGCAAAAGTGCCACAACATGGCTGCTTTCACAGCTTTTTTCTTGGCACCATCACTATACCTTCTCTGATATATCTCCCTAGGGTTAGGGTTAGGGTTCAGCCTAGGGCTAGGATTTTTTGAACCAGGAAGCCCTGTATTCCAGGCTTACTGTAGCTGCCAAAGGCATCCCAAAGGGAGCGCAGAAGTGCCACAACATGGCTGCTTTCACAGCTTTTTCCTTAGGAAGAACCCTAATACCCGGCTGATTTACCTTCCTAGGGTTACTGTTAGGCTTGGGCCAAGGACTTTTAAAACCAGGAAGCCCTGTGCTCCAGGCACACTGCAGCTGTTCAAGGCATCCCAAGGGGAGCGCAAAAGTGACACAACTTGGCTGCCTCCACTGCTATTTCCATGAGACCATCCTGAACCATAGGCTGATTTTCCTTCCTAGCGTTGAGGTTTGAGTTAGGCCTAGGGTTAGTGTTCTTTTAACCTGAAAGCCCTGAGTTCCAAGAACACAGCAGCTGCGAAGGACTACCCAAGAAGAGCACAAAAGTACCACAACATGCCTGCCTCCACAGCTATTTCCTTGGGGACATCCCTAATTCCTGGCTGATTTGCCTTTCTCGTCGTCGGGTTGGGGTTAGGTAGGCCTTGTGCTAGGATTTTGAAAATCAGGAAGCCCAGACCTCCAGGCACACTGGAGCTGTGAAAGGCAGCCAAAAGGGAGTGCAAAAGTGCCACAACATGGCTGCTTTCACAGCTTTTTCCTTAGGAAGAACCCTAATACCCGGCTGATTTACCTTCCTAGGGTTACTGTTAGGCTTGGGCCAAGGACTTTTAAAACCGGGAAGCCCTGTGCTCCAGGCACACTGCAGCTGTTCAAGGCATCCCAACGGGAGTGCAAAAGTGACACAACTTGGCTGCCACCACTGCTATTTCCATGAGACCATCCCCAACCATAGGCTGATTTTCCTTCCTAGCGTTGAGGTTTGAGTTAGGCCTAGGGTTAGGGTTCTTTTAACCAGAAAGCCCTGAGTTCCAAGAACACAGCAGCTGCGAAGGACTACCCAAGAAGAGCACAAAAGTACCACAACATGCCTGCCTCCACAGCTATTTCCTTGGGGACATCCCTAATTCCTGGCTGATTTGCCTTTCATGTCGTCAGGTTGGGGATAGGTAGGACTTGTGCTAGGATTTTTAAAAGCAGGAAGCCCAGACCTCCAAGCACACTGGAGCTGTGAAAGGCATCCAAAAGGGAGTGCAAAAGTGCCACAACATGGCTGCTTTCACAGCTTTTTCCTTAGGAAGAACCCTAATACCCGGCTGATTTACCTTCCTAGGGTTACTGTTAGGCTTGGGCCAAGGACTTTTAAAACCGGGAAGCCCTGTGCTCCAGGCACACTGCAGCTGTTCAAGGCATCCCAACGGGAGTGCAAAAGTGACACAACTTGGCTGCCACCACTGCTATTTCCATGAGACCATCCCCAACCATAGGCTGATTTTCCTTCCTAGCGTTGAGGTTTGAGTTAGGCCTAGGGTTAGGGTTCTTTTAACCAGAAAGCCCTGAGTTCCAAGAACACAGCAGCTGCGAAGGACTACCCAAGAAGAGCACAAAAGTACCACAACATGCCTGCCTCCACAGCTATTTCCTTGGGGACATCCCTAATTCCTGGCTGATTTGCCTTTCATGTCGTCAGGTTGGGGATAGGTAGGACTTGTGCTAGGATTTTTAAAAGCAGGAAGCCCAGACCTCCAAGCACACTGGAGCTGTGAAAGGCATCCAAAAGGGAGTGCAAAAGTGCCACAACATGGCTGCTTTCACAGCTTTTTTCTTGGCACCATCACTATACCTTCTCTGATATATCTCCCTAGGGTTAGGTTTAGGGTTCAGCCTAGGGCTAGGATTTTTTGAACCAGGAAGCCCTGTGTTCCAGGCTTACTGTAGCTGCCAAAGGCATCCCAAAGGGAGCGCAGAAGTGCCACAACATGGCTGCTTTCACAGCTTTTTCCTTAGGAAGAACCCTAATACCCGGCTGATTTACCTTCCTAGGATTACTGTCAGGCTTGGGCCAAGGACTTTTAAAACCAGGAAGCCCTGTGCTCCAGGCACACTGCAGCTGTTCAAGGCATCCCAAGGGGAGCGCAAAAGTGACACAACTTGGCTGCCTCCACTGCTATTTCCATGAGACCATCCCCAACCTTAGGCTGATTTTCCTTCCTAGCGTTGAGGTTTGAGTTAGGCCTAGGGTTAGGGTTCTTTCAACCAGAAAGCCCTGAGTTCCAAGAATACAGCAGCTGCGAAGGACTACCCAAGAAGAGCACAAAAGTACCACAACATGCCTGCCTCCACAGCTATTTCCTTGGGGACATCCCTAATTCCTGGCTGATTTGCCTTTCTTGTCGTCGGGTTGGGGTTAGGTAGGCCTTGTGCTAGGATTTTTAAAATCAGGAAGCCCAGACCTCCAGGCACACTGGAGCTGTGAAAGGCATCCAAAAGGGAGTGCAAAAGTGCCACAACATGGCTGCTTTCACAGCTTTTTCCTTAGGAAGAAACCTAATCCCCGGCTGATTTACCTTCCTAGGGTTACTGTTAGGCTTGGGCCAAGGACTTTTAAAACCAGGAAGCCCTGTGCTCCAGGCACACTGCAGCTGTTCAAGGCATCCCAAGGGGAGCACAAAAGTGACACAACTTGGCTGCCTCCACTGCTATTTCCATGAGACCATCCCCAACCTTAGGCTGGTTTTCCTTCCTAGCGTTGAGGTTTGAGTTAGGCCTATGGTTAGTGTTCTTTCAACCTGAAAGCCCTGAGTTCCAAGAACACAGCAGCTGCGAAGGACTACCCAAGAAGAGCACAAAAGTACCACCACATGCCTGCCTCCACAGCTATTTCCTTGGGGACATCCCTAATTCCTGGCTGATTTGCCTTTCTCGTCGTCGGGTTGGGGTGAGGTAGGCCTTGTGCTAGGATTTTTAAAATCAGGAAGCCCAGACCTCCAGGCACACTGGAGCTGTGAAAGGCATCCAAAAGGGAGTGCAAAAGTGCCACAACATGGCTGCTTTCACAGCTTTTTCCTTAGGAAGAACCCTAATACCCGGCTGATTTACCTTCCTAGGGTTACTGTTAGGCTTGGGCCAAGGACTTTTAAAACCAGGAAGCCCTGTGCTCCAGGCACACTGCAGCGGTTCAAGGCATCCCAACGGGAGTGCAAAAGTGACACAACTTGGCTGCCTCCACTGCTATTTCCATGAGACCATCCTGAACCATAGGCTGATTTTCCTTCCTAGCGTTGAGGTTTGAGTTAGGCCTAGGGTTAGAGTTTTTTAACCAGAAAGCCCTGAGTTCCAAGAACACAGAAGCTGCGAAGGACTACCCAAGAAGAGCACAAAAGTACCACAACATGCCTGCCTCCACAGCTATTTCCTTGGGGACATCCCTAATTCCTGGCTGATTTGCCTTTCATGTCGTCAGGTTGGGGATAGGTAGGCCTTGTGTTAGGATTTTGAAAATCAGGAAGCCCAGACCTCCAGGCACACTGGAGCTGTGAAAGGCATCCAAAAGGGAGTGCAAAAGTGCCACAACATGGCTGCTTTCACAGCTTTTTCCTTAGGAAGAACCCTAATACCCGGCTGATTTACCTTCCTAGGGTTACTGTTAGGCTTGGGCCAAGGACTTTTAAAACCAGGAAGCCCTGTGCTCCAGGCACACTGCAGCTGTTCAAGGCATCCCAATGGGAGTGCAAAAGTGACACAACTTGGCTGCCTCCACTGCTATTTCCATGAGACCATCCCGAATCATAGGCTGGTTTTCCTTCCTAGCGTTGAGTTTTGAGTTAGGCCTATGGTAAGTGTTCTTTTAATCAGAAAGCCCTGAGGTCCAAGAACACAGCAGCTGCGAAGGACTACCCAAGAAGAGCACAAAAGTACCACAACATGCCTACCTCCACAGCAATTTCCTTGGGGACATCCCTAATTCCTGGCTGATTTGCCTTTCTCGTCGTCGGGTTGGGGTTAGGTAGGCCTTGTGCTAGGATTTTGAAAATCAGGAAGCCCAGACCTCCAGGCACACTGGAGCTGTGAAAGGCATCCAAAAGGGAGTGCAAAAGTGCCACAACATGGCTGCTTTCACAGCTTTTTCCTTAGGAAGAACCCTAATACCCGGCTGATTTACCTTCCTAGGGTTACTGTTAGGCTTGGGCCAAGGACTTTTAAAATCAGGAAGCCCTGTGCTCCAGGAACACTGCAGCTGTTCAAGGCATCCCAACGGGAGCGCAAAAGTGACACAACTTGGCTGCCTCCACTGCTATTTCCATGAGACCATCCCCAACCTTAGGCTGATTTTCCTTCCTAGCGTTGAGTTTTGAGTTAGGCCTAGGGTTAGAGTTTTTTAACCAGAAAGCCCTGAGTTCCAAGAACACAGCAGCTGCGAAGGACTACCCAAGAAGAGCACAAAAGTACCACAACATGCCTGCCTCCACAGCTATTTCCTTGGGGACATCCCTAATTCCTGGCTGATTTGCCTTTCTCGTCGTCGGGTTGGGGTTAGGTAGGCCTTGTTCTAGGATATTTAAAATCAGGAAGCCCAGACCTCCAGGCACACTGGAGCTGTGAAAGGCATCCAAAAGGGAGCGCAGAAGTGCCACAACATGGCTGCTTTCACAGCTTTTTTCTTGGCACCATGACTATACCTTCTCTGATATATCTCCCTAGGGTTAGGGTTAGGGTTCAGCCTAGGGCTAGGATTTTTTGAACTAGGAAGCCCTGTGTTCCAGGCTTACTGTAGCTGCCAAAGGCATCCCAAAGGGAGCGCAGAAGTGCCACAACATGGCTGCTTTCACAGCTTTTTCCTTAGGAAGAACCCTAATCCCCGGCTGATTTACCTTCCTAGGGTTACTGTTAGGCTTGGGCCAAGGACTTTTAAAACCAGGAAGCCCTGTGCTCCAGGCACACTGCAGCTGTTCAAGGCATCCCAAGGGGAGCGCAAAAGTGACACAACTTGGCTGCCTCCACTGCTATTTCCATGAGACCATCCTGAACCATAGTCTGATTTTCCTTCCTAGCGTTGAGGTTTGAGTTAGGCCTAGGGTTAGAGTTTTTTAACCAGAAAGCCCTGAGTTCCAAGAACACAGCAGCTGCGAAGGACTACCCAAGAAGAGCACAAAAGTACCACAACATGCCTGCCTCCACAGCTATTTCCTTGGGGACATCCCTAATTCCTGGCTGATTTGCCTTTCTCGTCGTCGGGTTGGGGTTAGGTAGGCCTTGTGCTAGGATTTTGAAAATCAGGAAGCCCAGACCTCCAGGCACACTGGAGCTGTGAAAGGCATCCAAAAGGGAGTGCAAAAGTGCCACAACATGGCTGCTTTCACAGCTTTTTCCTTAGGAAGAACCCTAATACCCGGCTGATTTACCTTCCTAGGGTTACTGTTAGGCTTGGGCCAAGGACTTTTAAAATCAGGAAGCCCTGTGCTCCAGGAACACTGCAGCTGTTCAAGGCATCCCAACGGGAGCGCAAAAGTGACACAACTTGGCTGCCTCCACTGCTATTTCCATGAGACCATCCCCAACCTTAGGCTGATTTTCCTTCCTAGCGTTGAGTTTTGAGTTAGGCCTAGGGTTAGAGTTTTTTAACCAGAAAGCCCTGAGTTCCAAGAACACAGCAGCTGCGAAGGACTACCCAAGAAGAGCACAAAAGTACCACAACATGCCTGCCTCCACAGCTATTTCCTTGGGGACATCCCTAATTCCTGGCTGATTTGCCTTTCTCGTCGTCGGGTTGGGGTTAGGTAGGCCTTGTTCTAGGATATTTAAAATGAGGAAGCCCAGACCTCCAGGCACACTGGAGCTGTGAAAGGCATCCAAAAGGGAGCGCAGAAGTGCCACAACATGGCTGCTTTCACAGCTTTTTTCTTGGCACCATGACTATACCTTCTCTGATATATCTCCCTAGGGTTAGGGTTAGGGTTCAGCCTAGGGCTAGGATTTTTTGAACCAGGAAGCCCTGTGTTCCAGGCTTACTGTAGCTGCCAAAGGCATCCCAAAGGGAGCGCAGAAGTGCCACAACATGGCTGCTTTCACAGCTTTTTCCTTAGGAAGAACCCTAATACCCGGCTGATTTACCTTCCTAGGGTTACTGTTAGGCTTGGGCCAAGGACTTTTAAAACCAGGAAGCCCTGTGCTCCAGGCACACTGCAGCTGTTCAAGGCATCCCAAGGGGAGCGCAAAAGTGACACAACTTGGCTGCCTCCACTGCTATTTCCATGAGACCATCCCCAACCATAGGCTGATTTTCCTTCCTAGCGTTGAGGTTTGAGTTAGGCCTAGGGTTAGAGTTTTTTAACCAGAAAGCCCTGAGTTCCAAGAACACAGCAGCTGCGAAGGACTACCCAAGAAGAGCACAAAAGTACCACAACATGCCTGCCTCCACAGCTATTTCCTTGGGGACATCCCTAATTCCTGGCTGATTTGCCTTTCTCGTCGTCGGGTTGGGGTTAGGTAGGCCTTGTGCTAGGAATTTGAAAATCAGGAAGCCCAGACCTCCAGGCACACTGGAGCTGTGAAAGGCATCCAAAAGGGAGTGCAAAAGTGCCACAACATGGCTGCTTTCACAGCTTTTTCCTTAGGAAGAACCCTAATACCCGGCTGATTTACCTTCCTAGGGTTACTGTTAGGCTTCGGCCTAGGACTTTTAAAACCAGGAAGCCCTGTGCTCCAGGCACACTGCAGCTGTTCAAGGCATCCCAATGGGAGTGCAAAAGTGACACAACTTGGCTGCCTCCACTGCTATTTCCATGAGACCATCCCGAATCACAGGCTGATTTTCCTTCCTAGCGTTGAGGTTTGAGTTAGGCCTAGGGTTAGAGTTTTTTAACCAGAAAGCCCTGAGTTCCAAGAACACAGCAGCTGCGAAGGACTACCCAAGAAGAGCACAAAAGTACCACAACATGCCTGCCTCCACAGCTATTTCCTTGGGGACATCCCTAATTCCTGGCTGATTTGCCTTTCTCGTCGTCGGGTTGGGGTTAGGTAGGCCTTGTGCTAGGATATTTAAAAGCAGGAAACCCAGACCTCCAAGCACACTGGAGCTGTGAAAGGCATCCAAAAGGGAGTGCAAAAGTGCCACAACATGGCTGCTTTCACAGCTTTTTTCTTGGCACCATCACTATACCTTCTCTGATATATCTCCCTAGGGTTAGGGTTAGGGTTCAGCCTAGGGCTAGGATTTTTTGAACCAGGAAGCCCTGTATTCCAGGCTTACTGTAGCTGCCAAAGGCATCCCAAAGGGAGCGCAGAAGTGCCACAACATGGCTGCTTTCACAGCTTTTTCCTTAGGAAGAACCCTAATACCCGGCTGATTTACCTTCCTAGGGTTACTGTTAGGCTTGGGCCAAGGACTTTTAAAACCAGGAAGCCCTGTGCTCCAGGCACACTGCAGCTGTTCAAGGCATCCCAAGGGGAGCGCAAAAGTGACACAACTTGGCTGCCTCCACTGCTATTTCCATGAGACCATCCTGAACCATAGGCTGATTTTCCTTCCTAGCGTTGAGGTTTGAGTTAGGCCTAGGGTTAGTGTTCTTTTAACCTGAAAGCCCTGAGTTCCAAGAACACAGCAGCTGCGAAGGACTACCCAAGAAGAGCACAAAAGTACCACAACATGCCTGCCTCCACAGCTATTTCCTTGGGGACATCCCTAATTCCTGGCTGATTTGCCTTTCTCGTCGTCGGGTTGGGGTTAGGTAGGCCTTGTGCTAGGATTTTGAAAATCAGGAAGCCCAGACCTCCAGGCACACTGGAGCTGTGAAAGGCAGCCAAAAGGGAGTGCAAAAGTGCCACAACATGGCTGCTTTCACAGCTTTTTCCTTAGGAAGAACCCTAATACCCGGCTGATTTACCTTCCTAGGGTTACTGTTAGGCTTGGGCCAAGGACTTTTAAAACCGGGAAGCCCTGTGCTCCAGGCACACTGCAGCTGTTCAAGGCATCCCAACGGGAGCGCAAAAGTGACACAACTTGGCTGCCACCACTGCTATTTCCATGAGACCATCCCCAACCATAGGCTGATTTTCCTTCCTAGCGTTGAGGTTTGAGTTAGGCCTAGGGTTAGGGTTCTTTTAACCAGAAAGCCCTGAGTTCCAAGAACACAGCAGCTGCGAAGGACTACCCAAGAAGAGCACAAAAGTACCACAACATGCCTGCCTCCACAGCTATTTCCTTGGGGACATCCCTAATTCCTGGCTGATTTGCCTTTCATGTCGTCAGGTTGGGGATAGGTAGGACTTGTGCTAGGATTTTTAAAAGCAGGAAGCCCAGACCTCCAAGCACACTGGAGCTGTGAAAGGCATCCAAAAGGGAGTGCAAAAGTGCCACAACATGGCTGCTTTCACAGCTTTTTTCTTGGCACCATCACTATACCTTCTCTGATATATCTCCCTAGGGTTAGGGTTAGGGTTCAGCCTAGGGCTAGGATTTTTTGAACCAGGAAGCCCTGTATTCCAGGCTTACTGTAGCTGCCAAAGGCATCCCAAAGGGAGCGCAGAAGTGCCACAACATGGCTGCTTTCACAGCTTTTTCCTTAGGAAGAACCCTAATACCCGGCTGATTTACCTTCCTAGGGTTACTGTTAGGCTTGGGCCAAGGACTTTTAAAACCAGGAAGCCCTGTGCTCCAGGCACACTGCAACTGTTCAAGGCATCCCAAGGGGAGCGCAAAAGTGACACAACTTGGCTGCCTCCACTGCTATTTCCATGAGACCATCCCCAACCTTAGGCTGATTTTCCTTCCTAGCGTTGAGGTTTGAGTTAGGCCTAGGGTTAGTGTTCTTTTAACCTGAAAGCCCTGAGTTCCAAGAACACAGCAGCTGCGAAGGACTACCCAAGAAGAGCACAAAAGTACCACAACATGCCTGCCTCCACAGCTATTTCCTTGGGGACATCCCTAATTCCTGGCTGATTTGCCTTTCTCGTCGTCGGGTTGGGGTTAGGTAGGCCTTGTGCTAGGATTTTGAAAATCAGGAAGCCCAGACCTCCAGGCACACTGGAGCTGTGAAAGGCAGCCAAAAGGGAGTGCAAAAGTGCCACAACATGGCTGCTTTCACAGCTTTTTCCTTAGGAAGAACCCTAATCCCCGGCTGATTTACCTTCCTAGGGTTACTGTTAGGCTTGGGCCAAGGACTTTTAAAACCGGGAAGCCCTGTGCTCCAGGCACACTGCAGCTGTTCAAGGCATCCCAACGGGAGTGCAAAAGTGACACAACTTGGCTGCCACCACTGCTATTTCCATGAGACCATCCCCAACCATAGGCTGATTTTCCTTCCTAGCGTTGAGGTTTGAGTTAGGCCTAGGGTTAGGGTTCTTTTAACCAGAAAGCCCTGAGTTCCAAGAACACAGCAGCTGCGAAGGACTACCCAAGAAGAGCACAAAAGTACCACAACATGCCTGCCTCCACAGCTATTTCCTTGGGGACATCCCTAATTCCTGGCTGATTTGCCTTTCATGTCGTCAGGTTGGGGATAGGTAGGACTTGTGCTAGGATTTTTAAAAGCAGGAAGCCCAGACCTCCAAGCACACTGGAGCTGTGAAAGGCATCCAAAAGGGAGTGCAAAAGTGCCACAACATGGCTGCTTTCACAGCTTTTTCCTTAGGAAGAACCCTAATACCCGGCTGATTTACCTTCCTAGGGTTACTGTTAGGCTTGGGCCAAGGACTTTTAAAACCGGGAAGCCCTGTGCTCCAGGCACACTGCAGCTGTTCAAGGCATCCCAACGGGAGTGCAAAAGTGACACAACTTGGCTGCCACCACTGCTATTTCCATGAGACCATCCCCAACCATAGGCTGATTTTCCTTCCTAGCGTTGAGGTTTGAGTTAGGCCTAGGGTTAGGGTTCTTTTAACCAGAAAGCCCTGAGTTCCAAGAACACAGCAGCTGCGAAGGACTACCCAAGAAGAGCACAAAAGTACCACAACATGCCTGCCTCCACAGCTATTTCCTTGGGGACATCCCTAATTCCTGGCTGATTTGCCTTTCATGTCGTCAGGTTGGGGATAGGTAGGACTTGTGCTAGGATTTTTAAAAGCAGGAAGCCCAGACCTCCAAGCACACTGGAGCTGTGAAAGGCATCCAAAAGGGAGTGCAAAAGTGCCACAACATGGCTGCTTTCACAGCTTTTTTCTTGGCACCATCACTATACCTTCTCTGATATATCTCCCTAGGGTTAGGGTTAGGGTTCAGCCTAGGGCTAGGATTTTTTGAACCAGGAAGCCCTGTGTTCCAGGCTTACTGTAGCTGCCAAAGGCATCCCAAAGGGAGCGCAGAAGTGCCACAACATGGCTGCTTTCACAGCTTTTTCCTTAGGAAGAACCCTAATACCCGGCTGATTTACCTTCCTAGGATTACTGTCAGGCTTGGGCCAAGGACTTTTAAAACCAGGAAGCCCTGTGCTCCAGGCACACTGCAGCTGTTCAAGGCATCCCAAGGGGAGCGCAAAAGTGACACAACTTGGCTGCCTCCACTGCTATTTCCATGAGACCATCCCCAACCTTAGGCTGATTTTCCTTCCTAGCGTTGAGGTTTGAGTTAGGCCTAGGGTTAGGGTTCTTTCAACCAGAAAGCCCTGAGTTCCAAGAATACAGCAGCTGCGAAGGACTACCCAAGAAGAGCACAAAAGTACCACAACATGCCTGCCTCCACAGCTATTTCCTTGGGGACATCCCTAATTCCTGGCTGATTTGCCTTTCTTGTCGTCGGGTTGGGGTTAGGTAGGCCTTGTGCTAGGATTTTGAAAATCAGGAAGCCCAGACCTCCAGGCACACTGGAGCTGTGAAAGGCATCCAAAAGGGAGTGCAAAAGTGCCACAACATGGCTGCTTTCACAGCTTTTTCCTTAGGAAGAAACCTAATCCCCGGCTGATTTACCTTCCTAGGGTTACTGTTAGGCTTGGGCCAAGGACTTTTAAAACCAGGAAGCCCTGTGCTCCAGGCACACTGCAGCTGTTCAAGGCATCCCAAGGGGAGCACAAAAGTGACACAACTTGGCTGCCTCCACTGCTATTTCCATGAGACCATCCTGAACCATAGGCTGGTTTTCCTTCCTAGCGTTGAGGTTTGAGTTAGGCCTATGGTTAGTGTTCTTTCAACCTGAAAGCCCTGAGTTCCAAGAACACAGCAGCTGCGAAGGACTACCCAAGAAGAGCACAAAAGTACCACCACATGCCTGCCTCCACAGCTATTTCCTTGGGGACATCCCTAATTCCTGGCTGATTTGCCTTTCTCGTCGTCGGGTTGGGGTGAGGTAGGCCTTGTGCTAGGATTTTTAAAATCAGGAAGCCCAGACCTCCAGGCACACTGGAGCTGTGAAAGGCATCCAAAAGGGAGTGCAAAAGTGCCACAACATGGCTGCTTTCACAGCTTTTTCCTTAGGAAGAACCCTAATACCCGGCTGATTTACCTTCCTAGGGTTACTGTTAGGCTTGGGCCAAGGACTTTTAAAACCAGGAAGCCCTGTGCTCCAGGCACACTGCAGCGGTTCAAGGCATCCCAACGGGAGTGCAAAAGTGACACAACTTGGCTGCCTCCACTGCTATTTCCATGAGACCATCCTGAACCATAGGCTGATTTTCCTTCCTAGCGTTGAGGTTTGAGTTAGGCCTAGGGTTAGAGTTTTTTAACCAGAAAGCCCTGAGTTCCAAGAACACAGAAGCTGCGAAGGACTACCCAAGAAGAGCACAAAAGTACCACAACATGCCTGCCTCCACAGCTATTTCCTTGGGGACATCCCTAATTCCTGGCTGATTTGCCTTTCATGTCCTCAGGTTGGGGATAGGTAGGCCTTGTGTTAGGATTTTGAAAATCAGGAAGCCCAGACCTCCAGGCACACTGGAGCTGTGAAAGGCATCCAAAAGGGAGTGCAAAAGTGCCACAACATGGCTGCTTTCACAGCTTTTTCCTTAGGAAGAACCCTAATACCCGGCTGATTTACCTTCCTAGGGTTACTGTTAGGCTTGGGCCAAGGACTTTTAAAACCAGGAAGCCCTGTGCTCCAGGCACACTGCAGCTGTTCAAGGCATCCCAATGGGAGTGCAAAAGTGACACAACTTGGCTGCCTCCACTGCTATTTCCATGAGACCATCCCGAATCATAGGCTGGTTTTCCTTCCTAGCGTTGAGTTTTGAGTTAGGCCTATGGTAAGTGTTCTTTTAATCAGAAAGCCCTGAGGTCCAAGAACACAGCAGCTGCGAAGGACTACCCAAGAAGAGCACAAAAGTACCACAACATGCCTACCTCCACAGCAATTTCCTTGGGGACATCCCTAATTCCTGGCTGATTTGCCTTTCTCGTCGTCGGGTTGGGGTTAGGTAGGCCTTGTGCTAGGATTTTGAAAATCAGGAAGCCCAGACCTCCAGGCACACTGGAGCTGTGAAAGGCATCCAAAAGGGAGTGCAAAAGTGCCACAACATGGCTGCTTTCACAGCTTTTTCCTTAGGAAGAACCCTAATACCCGGCTGATTTACCTTCCTAGGGTTACTGTTAGGCTTGGGCCAAGGACTTTTAAAATCAGGAAGCCCTGTGCTCCAGGAACACTGCAGCTGTTCAAGGCATCCCAACGGGAGCGCAAAAGTGACACAACTTGGCTGCCTCCACTGCTATTTCCATGAGACCATCCCCAACCTTAGGCTGATTTTCCTTCCTAGCGTTGAGGTTTGAGTTAGGCCTAGGGTTAGAGTTTTTTAACCAGAAAGCCCTGAGTTCCAAGAACACAGCAGCTGCGAAGGACTACCCAAGAAGAGCACAAAAGTACCACAACATGCCTGCCTCCACAGCTATTTCCTTGGGGACATCCCTAATTCCTGGCTGATTTGCCTTTCTCGTCGTCGGGTTGGGGTTAGGTAGGCCTTGTTCTAGGATATTTAAAATCAGGAAGCCCAGACCTCCAGGCACACTGGAGCTGTGAAAGGCATCCAAAAGGGAGCGCAGAAGTGCCACAACATGGCTGCTTTCACAGCTTTTTTCTTGGCACCATGACTATACCTTCTCTGATATATCTCCCTAGGGTTAGGGTTAGGGTTCAGCCTAGGGCTAGGATTTTTTGAACCAGGAAGCCCTGTGTTCCAGGCTTACTGTAGCTGCCAAAGGCATCCCAAAGGGAGCGCAGAAGTGCCACAACATGGCTGCTTTCACAGCTTTTTCCTTAGGAAGAACCCTAATCCCCGGCTGATTTACCTTCCTAGGGTTACTGTTAGGCTTGGGCCAAGGACTTTTAAAACCAGGAAGCCCTGTGCTCCAGGCACACTGCAGCTGTTCAAGGCATCCCAAGGGGAGCGCAAAAGTGACACAACTTGGCTGCCTCCACTGCTATTTCCATGAGACCATCCTGAACCATAGGCTGATTTTCCTTCCTTGCGTTGAGGTTTGAGTTAGGCCTAGGGTTAGAGTTTTTTAACCAGAAAGCCCTGAGTTCCAAGAACACAGCAGCTGCGAAGGACTACCCAAGAAGAGCACAAAAGTACCACAACATGCCTGCCTCCACAGCTATTTCCTTGGGGACATCCCTAATTCCTGGCTGATTTGCCTTTCTCGTCGTCGGGTTGGGGTTAGGTAGGCCTTGTGCTAGGATTTTGAAAATCAGGAAGCCCAGACCTCCAGGCACACTGGAGCTGTGAAAGGCATCCAAAAGGGAGTGCAAAAGTGCCACAACATGGCTGCTTTCACAGCTTTTTCCTTAGGAAGAACCCTAATACCCGGCTGATTTACCTTCCTAGGGTTACTGTTAGGCTTGGGCCAAGGACTTTTAAAATCAGGAAGCCCTGTGCTCCAGGAACACTGCAGCTGTTCAAGGCATCCCAACGGGAGCGCAAAAGTGACACAACTTGGCTGCCTCCACTGCTATTTCCATGAGACCATCCCCAACCTTAGGCTGATTTTCCTTCCTAGCGTTGAGTTTTGAGTTAGGCCTAGGGTTAGAGTTTTTTAACCAGAAAGCCCTGAGTTCCAAGAACACAGCAGCTGCGAAGGACTACCCAAGAAGAGCACAAAAGTACCACAACATGCCTGCCTCCACAGCTATTTCCTTGGGGACATCCCTAATTCCTGGCTGATTTGCCTTTCTCGTCGTCGGGTTGGGGTTAGGTAGGCCTTGTTCTAGGATATTTAAAATGAGGAAGCCCAGACCTCCAGGCACACTGGAGCTGTGAAAGGCATCCAAAAGGGAGCGCAGAAGTGCCACAACATGGCTGCTTTCACAGCTTTTTTCTTGGCACCATGACTATACCTTCTCTGATATATCTCCCTAGGGTTAGGGTTAGGGTTCAGCCTAGGGCTAGGATTTTTTGAACCAGGAAGCCCTGTGTTCCAGGCTTACTGTAGCTGCCAAAGGCATCCCAAAGGGAGCGCAGAAGTGCCACAACATGGCTGCTTTCACAGCTTTTTCCTTAGGAAGAACCCTAATACCCGGCTGATTTACCTTCCTAGGGTTACT
The DNA here is from genome assembly GCF_028018845.1 of Melospiza georgiana. NCBI lineage: Eukaryota > Metazoa > Chordata > Aves > Passeriformes > Passerellidae > Melospiza > Melospiza georgiana. The sequence continues at coordinate 753,940 of NC_080448.1, forward strand.
GTTAGGCTTGGGCCAAGGACTTTTAAAACCAGGAAGCCCTGTGCTCCAGGCACACTGCAGCTGTTCAAGGCATCCCAAGGGGAGCGCAAAAGTGACACAACTTGGCTGCCTCCACTGCTATTTCCATGAGACCATCCCCAACCATAGGCTGATTTTCCTTCCTAGCGTTGAGGTTTGAGTTAGGCCTAGGGTTAGAGTTTTTTAACCAGAAAGCCCTGAGTTCCAAGAACACAGCAGCTGCGAAGGACTACCCAAGAAGAGCACAAAAGTACCACAACATGCCTGCCTCCACAGCTATTTCCTTGGGGACATCCCTAATTCCTGGCTGATTTGCCTTTCTCGTCGTCGGGTTGGGGTTAGGTAGGCCTTGTGCTAGGAATTTGAAAATCAGGAAGCCCAGACCTCCAGGCACACTGGAGCTGTGAAAGGCATCCAAAAGGGAGTGCAAAAGTGCCACAACATGGCTGCTTTCACAGCTTTTTCCTTAGGAAGAACCCTAATACCCGGCTGATTTACCTTCCTAGGGTTACTGTTAGGCTTCGGCCTAGGACTTTTAAAACCAGGAAGCCCTGTGCTCCAGGCACACTGCAGCTGTTCAAGGCATCCCAATGGGAGTGCAAAAGTGACACAACTTGGCTGCCTCCACTGCTATTTCCATGAGACCATCCCGAATCACAGGCTGATTTTCCTTCCTAGCGTTGAGGTTTGAGTTAGGCCTAGGGTTAGAGTTTTTTAACCAGAAAGCCCTGAGTTCCAAGAACACAGCAGCTGCGAAGGACTACCCAAGAAGAGCACAAAAGTACCACAACATGCCTGCCTCCACAGCTATTTCCTTGGGGACATCCCTAATTCCTGGCTGATTTGCCTTTCTCGTCGTCGGGTTGGGGTTAGGTAGGCCTTGTGCTAGGATATTTAAAAGCAGGAAACCCAGACCTCCAAGCACACTGGAGCTGTGAAAGGCATCCAAAAGGGAGTGCAAAAGTGCCACAACATGGCTGCTTTCACAGCTTTTTTCTTGGCACCATCACTATACCTTCTCTGATATATCTCCCTAGGGTTAGGGTTAGGGTTCAGCCTAGGGCTAGGAGTTTTTGAACCAGGAAGCCCTGTGTTCCAGGCTTACTGTAGCTGCCAAAGGCATCCCAAAGGGAGCGCAGAAGTGCCACAACATGGCTGCTTTCACAGCTTTTTCCTTAGGAAGAACCCTAATACCCGGCTGATTTACCTTCCTAGGGTTACTGTTAGGCTTGGGCCAAGGACTTTGAAAACCAGGAAGCCCTGTGCTCCAGGCACACTGCAGCTGTTCAAGGCATCCCAACGGGAGTGCAAAAGTGACACAACTTGGCTGCCTCCACTGCTATTTCCATGAGACCATCCCAAATCTTAGGCTGATTTTCCTTCCTAGCGTTGAGGTTTGAGTTAGGCGTAGGGTTAGTGTTCTTTAACCAGAAAGCCCTGAGGTCCAAGAACACAGCAGCTGCGAAGGACTACCCAAGAAGAGCACAAAAGTACCACCACATGCCTGCCTCCACAGCAATTTCCTTGGGGACATCCCTAATTCCTGGCTGATTTGCCTTTCTCGTCGTCGGGTTGGGGTTAGGTAGGCCTTGTTCTAGGATTTTGAAAATCAGGAAGCCCAGACCTCCAGGCACACTGGAGCTGTGAAAGGCATCCAAAAGGGAGTGCAAAAGTGCCACAACATGGCTGCTTTCACAGCTTTTTCCTTAGGAAGAACCCTAATACCCGGCTGATTTACCTTCCTAGGGTTACTGTTAGGCTTGGGCCAAGGACTTTTAAAATCAGGAAGCCCTGTGCTCCAGGAACACTGCAGCTGTTCAAGGCATCCCAAGGAGAGCGCAAAAGTGACACAACTTGGCTGCCTCCACTGCTATTTCCATGAGACCATCCCCAACCTTAGGCTGGTTTTCCTTCCTAGCGTTGAGTTTTGAGTTAGGCCTAGGGTTAGTGTTCTTTTAACCTGAAAGCCCTGAGTTCCAAGAACACAGCAGCTGCGAAGGACTACCCAAGAAGAGCACAAAAGTACCACCACATGCCTGCCTCCACAGCTATTTCCTTGGGGACATCCCTAATTCCTGGCTGATACGCCTTTCTCGTTGTCGGGTTGGGGTTAGGTAGGCCTTGTGCTAGGATTTTTAAAATCAGGAAGCCCAGACCTCCAGGCACACTGGAGCTGTGAAAGGCATCCAAAAGGGAGTGCAAAAGTGCCACAACATGGCTGCTTTCACAGCTTTTTCCTTAGGAAGAACCCTAATACCCGGCTGATTTACCTTCCTAGGGTTACTGTTAGGCTTGGGCCAAGGACTTTTAAAACCAGGAAGCCCTGTGCTCCAGGCACACTGCAGCTGTTCAAGGCATCCCAAGGGGAGCGCAAAAGTGACACAACTTGGCTGCCTCCACTGCTATTTCCATGAGACCATCCCGAACCTTAGGCTGATTTTCCTTCCTAGCGTTGAGGTTTGAGTTAGGCCTAGGGTTAGGGTTCTTTCAACCAGAAAGCCCTGAGTCCCAAGAATACAGCAGCTGCGAAGGACTACCCAAGAAGAGCACAAAAGTACCACCACATGCCTGCCTCCACAGCTATTTCCTTGGGGACATCCCTAATTCCTGGCTGATTTGCCTTTCTCGTCGTCGGGTTGGGGATAGGTAGGCCTTGTGTTAGGATTTTGAAAATCAGGAAGCCCAGACCTCCAGGCACACTGGAGCTGTGAAAGGCATCCAAAAGGGAGTGCAAAAGTGCCACAACATGGCTGCTTTCACAGCTTTTTCCTTAGGAAGAACCCTAATACCCGGCTGATTTACCTTCCTAGGGTTACTGTTAGGCTTGGGCCAAGGACTTTGAAAACCAGGAAGCCCTGTGCTCCAGGCACACTGCAGCTGTTCAAGGCATCCCAATGGGAGTGCAAAAGTGACACAACTTGGCTGCCTCCACTGCTATTTCCATGAGACCATCCCGAATCATAGGCTGGTTTTCCTTCCTAGCGTTGAGTTTTGAGTTAGTCCTATGGTAAGTGTTCTTTTAATCAGAAAGCCCTGAGGTCCAAGAACACAGCAGCTGCGAAGGACTACCCAAGAAGAGCACAAAAGTACCACAACATGCCTGCCTCCACAGCAATTTCCTTGGGGACATCCCTAATTCCTGGCTGATTTGCCTTTCTCGTTGTCGGGTTGGGGTTAGGTAGGCCTTGTGCTAGGATTTTGAAAATCAGGAAGCCCAGACCTCCAGGCACACTGGAGCTGTGAAAGGCATCCAAAAGGGAGCGCAGAAGTGCCACAACATGGCTGCTTTCACAGCTTTTTTCTTGGCACCATGACTATACCTTCTCTGATATATCTCCCTAGGGTTAGGGTTAGGGTTCAGCCTAGGGCTAGGATTTTTTGAACCAGGAAGCCCTGTGTTCCAGGCTTACTGTAGCTGCCAAAGGCATCCCAAAGGGAGCGCAGAAGTGCCACAACATGGCTGCTTTCACAGCTTTTTCCTTAGGAAGAACCCTAATACCCGGCTGATTTACCTTCCTAGGGTTACTGTTAGGCTTGGGCCAAGGACTTTTAAAACCAGGAAGCCCTGTGCTCCAGGCACACTGCAGCTGTTCAAGGCATCCCAAGGGGAGCGCAAAAGTGACACAACTTGGCTGCCTCCACTGCTATTTCCATGAGACCATCCTGAACCATAGGCTGATTTTCCTTCCTAGCGTTGAGGTTTGAGTTAGGCCTAGGGTTAGAGTTTTTTAACCAGAAAGCCCTGAGTTCCAAGAACACAGCAGCTGCGAAGGACTACCCAAGAAGAGCACAAAAGTACCACAACATGCCTGCCTCCACAGCTATTTCCTTGGGGACATCCCTAATTCCTGGCTGATTTGCCTTTCTCGTCGTCGGGTTGGGGTTAGGTAGGCCTTGTGCTAGGATTTTGAAAATCAGGAAGCCCAGACCTCCAGGCACACTGGAGCTGTGAAAGGCATCCAAAAGGGAGTGCAAAAGTGCCACAACATGGCTGCTTTCACAGCTTTTTCCTTAGGAAGAACCCTAATCCCCGGCTGATTTACCTTCCTAGGGTTACTGTTAGGCTTCGGCCTAGGACTTTTAAAACCAGGAAGCCCTGTGCTCCAGGCACACTGCAGCTGTTCAAGGCATCCCAATGGGAGTGCAAAAGTGACACAACTTGGCTGCCTCCACTGCTATTTCCATGAGACCATCCCGAATCACAGGCTGATTTTCCTTCCTAGCGTTGAGGTTTGAGTTAGGCCTAGGGTTAGAGTTTTTTAACCAGAAAGCCCTGAGTTCCAAGAACACAGCAGCTGCGAAGGACTACCCAAGAAGAGCACAAAAGTACCACAACATGCCTGCCTCCACAGCTATTTCCTTGGGGACATCCCTAATTCCTGGCTGATTTGCCTTTCTCGTCGTCGGGTTGGGGTTAGGTAGGCCTTGTGCTAGGATATTTAAAAGCAGGAAACCCAGACCTCCAAGCACACTGGAGCTGTGAAAGGCATCCAAAAGGGAGTGCAAAAGTGCCACAACATGGCTGCTTTCACAGCTTTTTTCTTGGCACCATCACTATACCTTCTCTGATATATCTCCCTAGGGTTAGGGTTAGGGTTCAGCCTAGGGCTAGGGTTTTTTGAACCAGGAAGCCCTGTGTTCCAGGCTTACTGTAGCTGCCAAAGGCATCCCAAAGGGAGCGCAGAAGTGCCACAACATGGCTGCTTTCACAGCTTTTTCCTTAGGAAGAACCCTAATACCCGGCTGATTTACCTTCCTAGGGTTACTGTTAGGCTTGGGCCAAGGACTTTGAAAACCAGGAAGCCCTGTGCTCCAGGCACACTGCAGCTGTTCAAGGCATCCCAACGGGAGTGCAAAAGTGACACAACTTGGCTGCCTCCACTGCTATTTCCATGAGACCATGCCAAATCTTAGGCTGATTTTCCTTCCTAGCGTTGAGGTTTGAGTTAGGCGTAGGGTTAGTGTTCTTTAACCAGAAAGCCCTGAGTTCCAAGAACACAGCAGCTGCGAAGGACTACCCAAGAAGAGCACAAAAGTACCACAACATGCCTGCCTCCACAGCAATTTCCTTGGGGACATCCCTAATTCCTGGCTGATTTGCCTTTCTCGTCGTCGGGTTGGGGTGAGGTAGGCCTTGTTCTAGGATTTTGAAAATCAGGAAGCCCAGACCTCCAGGCACACTGGAGCTGTGAAAGGCATCCAAAAGGGAGTGCAAAAGTGCCACAACATGGCTGCTTTCACAGCTTTTTCCTTAGGAAGAACCCTAATACCCGGCTGATTTACCTTCCTAGGGTTACTGTTAGGCTTCGGCCTAGGACTTTTAAAACCAGGAAGCCCTGTGCTCCAGGCACACTGCAGCTGTTCAAGGCATCCCAATGGGAGTGCAAAAGTGACACAACTTGGCTGCCTCCACTGCTATTTCCATGAGACCATCCCGAATCACAGGCTGATTTTCCTTCCTAGCGTTGAGGTTTGAGTTAGGCCTAGGGTTAGGGTTCTTTCAACCAGAAAGCCCTGAGTTCCAAGAATACAGCAGCTGCGAAGGACTACCCAAGAAGAGCACAAAAGTACCACAACATGCCTGCCTCCACAGCTATTTCCTTGGGGACATCCCTAATTCCTGGCTGATTTGCCTTTCTCGTCGTCGGGTTGGGGTTAGGTAGGCCTTGTGCTAGGATTTTTAAAATCAGGAAGCCCAGACCTCCAGGCACACTGGAGCTGTGAAAGGCAGCCAAAAGGGAGTGCAAAAGTGCCACAACATGGCTGCTTTCACAGCTTTTTCCTTAGGAAGAACCCTAATACCCGGCTGATTTACCTTCCTAGGGTTACTGTTAGGCTTGGGCCAAGGACTTTTAAAACCAGGAAGCCCTGTGCTCCAGGCACACTGCAGCTGTTCAAGGCATCCCAATGGGAGTGCAAAAGTGACACAACTTGGCTGCCTCCACTGCTATTTCCATGAGACCATCCCGAATCATAGGCTGATTTTCCTTCCTAGCGTTGAGGTTTGAGTTAGGCCTAGGGTTAGAGTTTTTTAACCAGAAAGCCCTGAGTTCCAAGAACACAGCAGCTGCGAAGGACTACCCAAGAAGAGCACAAAAGTACCACAACATGCCTGCCTCCACAGCTATTTCCTTGGGGACATCCCTAATTCCTGGCTGATTTGCCTTTCTCGTCGTCGGGTTGGGGTTAGGTAGGCCTTGTGCTAGGATATTTAAAAGCAGGAAACCCAGACCTCCAAGCACACTGGAGCTGTGAAAGGCATCCAAAAGGGAGTGCAAAAGGGCCACAACATGGCTGCTTTCACAGCTTTTTTCTTGGCACCATCACTATACCTTCTCTGATATATCTCCCTAGGGTTAGGGTTAGGGTTCAGCCTAGGGCTAGGATTTTTTGAACCAGGAAGCCCTGTGTTCCAGGCTTACTGTAGCTGCCAAAGGCATCCCAAAGGGAGCGCAGAAGTGCCACAACATGGCTGCTTTCACAGCTTTTTCCTTAGGAAGAACCCTAATACCCGGCTGATTTACCTTCCTAGGGTTACTGTTAGGCTTGGGCCAAGGACTTTGAAAACCAGGAAGCCCTGTGCTCCAGGCACACTGCAGCTGTTCAAGGCATCCCAACGGGAGTGCAAAAGTGACACAACTTGGCTGCCTCCACTGCTATTTCCATGAGACCATCCCAAATCTTAGGCTGATTTTCCTTCCTAGCGTTGAGGTTTGAGTTAGGCGTAGGGTTAGTGTTCTTTTAACCTGAAAGCCCTGAGTTCCAAGAACACAGCAGCTGCGAAGGACTACCCAAGAAGAGCACAAAAGTACCACCACATGCCTGCCTCCACAGCTATTTCCTTGGGGACATCCCTAATTCCTGGCTGATACGCCTTTCTCGTTGTCGGGTTGGGGTTAGGTAGGCCTTGTGCTAGGATTTTTAAAATCAGGAAGCCCAGACCTCCAGGCACACTGGAGCTGTGAAAGGCATCCAAAAGGGAGTGCAAAAGTGCCACAACATGGCTGCTTTCACAGCTTTTTCCTTAGGAAGAACCCTAATACCCGGCTGATTTACCTTCCTAGGGTTACTGTTAGGCTTGGGCCAAGGACTTTTAAAACCAGGAAGCCCTGTGCTCCAGGCACACTGCAGCTGTTCAAGGCATCCCAAGGGGAGCGCAAAAGTGACACAACTTGGCTGCCTCCACTGCTATTTCCATGAGACCATCCCCAACCTTAGGCTGATTTTCCTTCCTAGCGTTGAGGTTTGAGTTAGGCCTAGGGTTAGGGTTCTTTCAACCAGAAAGCCCTGAGTTCCAAGAATACAGCAGCTGCGAAGGACTACCCAAGAAGAGCACAAAAGTACCACCACATGCCTGCCTCCACAGCTATTTCCTTGGGGACATCCCTAATTCCTGGCTGATTTGCCTTTCTCGTCGTCGGGTTGGGGTTAGGTAGGCCTTGTGCTAGGATTTTGAAAATCAGGAAGCCCAGACCTCCAGGCACACTGGAGCTGTGAAAGGCATCCAAAAGGGAGTGCAAAAGTGCCACAACATGGCTGCTTTCACAGCTTTTTCCTTAGGAAGAACCCTAATACCCGGCTGATTTACCTTCCTAGGGTTACTGTTAGGCTTGGGCCAAGGACTTTTAAAATCAGGAAGCCCTGTGCTCCAGGAACACTGCAGCTGTTCAAGGCATCCCAAGGGGAGCGCAAAAGTGACACAACTTGGCTGCCTCCACTGCTATTTCCATGAGACCATCCCGAATCACAGGCTGATTTTCCTTCCTAGCGTTGAGGTTTGAGTTAGGCCTAGGGTTAGGGTTCTTTCAACCAGAAAGCCCTGAGTTCCAAGAATACAGCAGCTGCGAAGGACTACCCAAGAAGAGCACAAAAGTACCACCACATGCCTGCCTCCACAGCTATTTCATTGGGGACATCCCTAATTCCTGGCTGATTTGCCTTTCTCGTCGTCGGGTTGGGGTTAGGTAGGCCTTGTGCTAGGATTTTTAAAATCAGGAAGCCCAGACCTCCAGGCACACTGGAGCTGTGAAAGGCAGCCAAAAGGGAGTGCAAAAGTGCCACAACATGGCTGCTTTCACAGCTTTTTCCTTAGGAAGAACCCTAATACCCGGCTGATTTACCTTCCTAGGGTTACTGTTAGGCTTGGGCCAAGGACTTTTAAAACCAGGAAGCCCTGTGCTCCAGGCACACTGCAGCTGTTCAAGGCATCCCAATGGGAGTGCAAAAGTGACACAACTTGGCTGCCTCCACTGCTATTTCCATGAGACCATCCCCAATCATAGGCTGATTTTCCTTCCTAGCGTTGAGGTTTGAGTTAGGCCTAGGGTTAGGGTTCTTTCAACCAGAAAGCCCTGAGTTCCAAGAATACAGCAGCTGCGAAGGACTACCCAAGAAGAGCACAAAAGTACCACCACATGCCTGCCTCCACAGCTATTTCCTTGGGGACATCCCTAATTCCTGGCTGATTTGCCTTTCTCGTCGTCGGGTTGGGGTTAGGTAGGCCTTGTGCTAGGATTTTGAAAATCAGGAAGCCCAGACCTCCAGGCACACTGGAGCTGTGAAAGGCATCCAAAAGGGAGTGCAAAAGTGCCACAACATGGCTGCTTTCACAGCTTTTTCCTTAGGAAGAACCCTAATACCCGGCTGATTTACCTTCCTAGGGTTACTGTTAGGCTTGGGCCAAGGACTTTTAAAATCAGGAAGCCCTGTGCTCCAGGAACACTGCAGCTGTTCAAGGCATCCCAAGGGGAGCGCAAAAGTGACACAACTTGGCTGCCTCCACTGCTATTTCCATGAGACCATCCCGAATCACAGGCTGATTTTCCTTCCTAGCGTTGAGGTTTGAGTTAGGCCTAGGGTTAGGGTTCTTTCAACCAGAAAGCCCTGAGTTCCAAGAATACAGCAGCTGCGAAGGACTACCCAAGAAGAGCACAAAAGTACCACCACATGCCTGCCTCCACAGCTATTTCATTGGGGACATCCCTAATTCCTGGCTGATTTGCCTTTCTCGTCGTCGGGTTGGGGTTAGGTAGGCCTTGTGCTAGGATTTTTAAAATCAGGAAGCCCAGACCTCCAGGCACACTGGAGCTGTGAAAGGCAGCCAAAAGGGAGTGCAAAAGTGCCACAACATGGCTGCTTTCACAGCTTTTTCCTTAGGAAGAACCCTAATACCCGGCTGATTTACCTTCCTAGGGTTACTGTTAGGCTTGGGCCAAGGACTTTTAAAACCAGGAAGCCCTGTGCTCCAGGCACACTGCAGCTGTTCAAGGCATCCCAATGGGAGTGCAAAAGTGACACAACTTGGCTGCCTCCACTGCTATTTCCATGAGACCATCCCCAACCATAGGCTGATTTTCCTTCCTAGCGTTGAGGTTTGAGTTAGGCCTAGGGTTAGAGTTTATTAACCAGAAAGCCCTGAGTTCCAAGAACAGAGCAGCTGCGAAGGACTACCCAAGAAGAGCACAAAAGTACCACAACATGCCTGCCTCCACAGCTATTTCCTTGGGGACATCCCTAATTCCTGGCTGATTTGCCTTTCTCGTCGTCGGGTTGGGGTTAGGTAGGCCTTGTGCTAGGATATTTAAAAGCAGGAAACCCAGACCTCCAAGCACACTGGAGCTGTGAAAGGCATCCAAAAGGGAGTGCAAAAGGGCCACAACATGGCTGCTTTCACAGCTTTTTTCTTGGCACCATCACTATACCTTCTCTGATATATCTCCCTAGGGTTAGGGTTAGGGTTCAGCCTAGGGCTAGGATTTTTTGAACCAGGAAGCCCTGTGTTCCAGGCTTACTGTAGCTGCCAAAGGCATCCCAAAGGGAGCGCAGAAGTGCCACAACATGGCTGCTTTCACAGCTTTTTCCTTAGGAAGAACCCTAATACCCGGCTGATTTACCTTCCTAGGGTTACTGTTAGGCTTCGGCCTAGGACTTTTAAAACCAGGAAGCCCTGTGCTCCAGGCACACTGCAGCTGTTCAAGGCATCCCAAGGGGAGCGCAAAAGTGACACAACTTGGCTGCCTCCACTGCTATTTCCATGAGACCATCCTGAACCAAAAGCTGATTTTCCTTCCTAGCGTTGAGGTTTGAGTTAGGCCTAGGGTTAGAGATTTTTAACCAGAAAGCCCTGAATACCAAGAACAGAGCAGCTGCGAAGGACTACCCAAGAAGAGCACAAAAGTACCACAACATGCCTGCCTCCACAGCTATTTCCTTGGGGACATCCCTAATTCCTGGCTGATTTGCCTTTCTCGTCGTCGGGTTGGGGTTAGGTAGGCCTTGCGCTAGGATTTTGAAAATCAGGAAGCCCAGACCTCCAGGCACACTGGAGCTGTGAAAGGCATCCAAAAGGGAGTGCAAAAGTGCCACAACATGGCTGCTTTCACAGCTTTTTCCTTAGGAAGAACCCTAATACCCGGCTGATTTACCTTCCTAGGGTTACTATTAGGCTTCGGCCTAGGACTTTTAAAACCAGGAAACCCTGTGCTCCAGGCACACTGCAGCTGTTCAAGGCATTCCAATGGGAGTGCAAAAGTGACGCAACTTGGCTGCCTCCACTGCTATTTCCATGAGACCATCCCGAACCATAGGCTGATTTTCCTTCCTAGCGTTGAGGTTTGAGTTAGGCCTAGGGTTAGAGTTTTTTAACCAGAAAGCCCTGAGTTCCAAGAACACAGCAGCTGCGAAGGACTACCCAAGAAGAGCACAAAAGTACCACAACATGCCTGCCTCCACAGCTATTTCCTTGGGGACATCCCTAATTCCTGGCTGATTTGCCTTTCTCGTCGTCGGGTTGGGGTTAGGTAGGCCTTGTGCTAGGATATTTAAAAGCAGGAAACCCAGACCTCCAAGCACACTGGAACTGTGAAAGGCATCCAAAAGGGAGTGCAAAAGTGCCACAACATGGCTGCTTTCACAGCTTTTTTCTTGGCACCATCACTATACCTTCTCTGATATATCGCCCCAGGGTTAGGGTTAGGGTTCAGCCTAGGGCTAGGATTTTTTGAACCAGGAAGCCCTGTGTTCCAGGCTTACTGTAGCTGCCAAAGGCATCCCAAAGGGAGCGCAGAAGTGCCACAACATGGCTGCTTTCACAGCTTTTTCCTTAGGAAGAACCCTAATACCCGGCTGATTTACCTTCCTAGGGTTACTGTTAGGCTTGGGCCTAGGACTTTTAAAACCAGGAAGCCCTGTGCTCCAGGCACACTGCAGCTGTTCAAGGCATCCCAAGGGGAGCGCAAAAGTGACACAACTTGGCTGCCTCCACTGCTATTTCCATGAGACCATCCTGAACCATAGGCTGATTTTCCTTCCTAGCGTTGAGGTTTGAGTTAGGCCTAGGGTTAGAGATTTTTAACAGAAAGCCCTGAATACCAAGAACACAGCAGCTGCGAAGGACTACCCAAGAAGAGCACAAAAGTACCACCACATGCCTGCCTCCACAGCTATTTCCTTGGGGACATCCCTAATTCCTGGCTGATTTGCCTTTCTCGTCGTCGGGTTGGGGTTAGGTAGGCCTTGTGCTACGAATTTGAAAATCAGGAAGCCCAGACCTCCAGGCACACTGGAGCTGTGAAAGGCATCCAAAAGGGAGTGCAAAAGTGCCACAACATGGCTGCTTTCACAGCTTTTTTCTTGGGACCATCACTATACTTCTCTGATATATCGCCCTAGGGTTAGGGTTAGGGTTCAGCCTAGGGCTAGGATCTTCTGAACCAGGAAGCCCTGTGTTCCAGGCTTACTGTAGCTGCCAAAGGCATCCCAAAGGGAGCGCAGAAGTGCCACAACATGGCTGCTTTCACAGCTTTTTCCTAAGGAAGAACCCTAATACCCGGCTGATTTACCTTCCTAGGGTTACTGTTAGGCTTGGGCCAAGGACTTTTAAAACCAGGAAGCCCTGTGCTCCAGGCACACTGCAGCTGTTCAAGGCATCCCAAGGGGAGCGCAAAAGTGACACAACTTGGCTGCCTCCACTGCTATTTCCATGAGACCATCCCCAACCATAGGCTGATTTTCCTTCCTAGCGTTGAGGTTTGAGTTAGGCCTAGGGTTAGTGTTCTTTCAACCAGAAAGCCCTGAGTTCCAAGAATACAGCAGCTGCGAAGGACTACCCAAGAAGAGCACAAAAGTACCACAACATGCCTGCCTCCACAGCTATTTCCTTGGGGACATCCCTAATTCCTGGCTGATTTGCCTTTCTCGTCGTCGGGTTGGGGTTAGGTAGGCCTTGTGCTAGGATTTTTAAAATCAGGAAGCCCAGACCTCCAGGCACACTGGAGCTGTGAAAGGCATCCAAAAGGGAGTGCAAAAGTGCCACAACATGGCTGCTTTCACAGCTTTTTCCTTAGGAAGAACCCTAATACCTGGCTGATTTACCTTCCTAGGGTTACTGTTAGGCTTGGGCCAAGGACTTTTAAAACCAGGAAGCCCTGTGCTCCAGGCACACTGCAGCTGTTCAAGGCATCCCAAGGGGAGCGCAAAAGTGACACAACTTGGCTGCCTCCACTGCTATTTCCATGAGACCATCCCCAACCTTAGGCTGATTTTCCTTCCTAGCGTTGAGGTTTGAGTTAGGCGTAGGGTTAGTGTTCTTTAACCAGAAAGCCCTGAGTTCCAAGAACACAGCAGCTGCGAAGGACTACCCAAGAAGAGCACAAAAGTACCACAACATGCCTGCCTCCACAGCAATTTCCTTGGGGACATCCCTAATTCCTGGCTGATTTGCCTTTCTCGTCGTCGGGTTGGGGTTAGGTAGGCCTTGTGCTAGGATTTTGAAAATCAGGAAGCCCAGACCTCCAGGCACACTGGAGCTGTGAAAGGCATCCAAAAGGGAGTGCAAAAGTGCCACAACATGGCTGCTTTCACAGCTTTTTCCTTAGGAAGAACCCTAATACCCGGCTGATTTACCTTCCTAGGGTTACTGTTAGGCTTGGGCCAAGGACTTTTAAAACCAGGAAGCCCTGTGCTCCAGGCACACTGCAGCTGTTCAAGGCATCCCAACGGGAGCGCAAAAGTGACACAACTTGGCTGCCTCCACTGCTATTTCCATGAGACCATCCCCAACCATAGGCTGGTTTTCCTTCCTAGCGTTGAGTTTTGAGTTAGGCCTATGGTTAGTGTTCTTTTAACCTGAAAGCCCTGAGTTCCAAGAACACAGCAGCTGCGAAGGACTACCCAAGAAGAGCACAAAAGTACCACCACATGCCTGCCTCCACAGCTATTTCCTTGGGGACATCCCTAATTCCTGGCTGATTTGCCTTTCTCGTTGTCGGGTTGGGGTTAGGTAGGCCTTGTGCTAGGATTTTGAAAATCAGGAAGCCCAGACCTCCAGGCACACTGGAGCTGTGAAAGGCATCCAAAAGGGAGTGCAAAAGTGCCACAACATGGCTGCTTTCACAGCTTTTTCCTAAGGAAGAGCCCTAATACCCGGCTGATTTACCTTCCTAGGGTTACTGTTAGGCTTGGGCCAAGGACTTTTAAAACCAGGAAGCCCTGTGCTCCAGGCACACTGCAGCTGTTCAAGGCATCCCAACGGGAGTGCAAAAGTGACACAACTTGGCTGCCTCCACTGCTATTTCCATGAGACCATCCCCAACCTTAGGCTGGATTTCCTTCCTAGCGTTGAGGTTTGAGTTAGGCCTAGGGTTAGGGTTCTTTTAACCAGAAAGCCCTGAGTTCCAAGAACACAGCAGCTGCGAAGGACTACCCAAGAAGAGCACAAAAGTACCACAACATGCCTGCCTCCACAGCAATTTCCTTGGGGACATCCCTATTTCCTGGCTGATTTGCCTTTCTCGTCGTCGGGTTGGGGTTAGGTAGGCCTTGTGCTAGGATTTTTAAAATCAGGAAGCCCAGACCTCCAGGCACACTGGAGCTGTGAAAGGCATCCAAAAGGGAGTGCAAAAGTGCCACAACATGGCTGCTTTCACAGCTTTTTCCTTAGGAAGAACCCTAATACCCGGCTGATTTACCTTCCTAGGGTTACTGTTAGGCTTGGGCCAAGGACTTTTAAAACCAGGAAGCCCTGTGCTCCAGGCACACTGCAGCTGTTCAAGGCATCCCAAGGGGAGCGCAAAAGTGAGACAACTTGGCTGCCTCCACTGCTATTTCCATGAGACCATCCCCAACCTTAGGCTGGATTTCCTTCCTAGCGTTGAGGTTTGAGTTAGGCCTAGGGTTAGGGTTCTTTTAACCAGAAAGCCCTGAGTTCCAAGAACACAGCAGCTGCGAAGGACTACCCAAGAAGAGCACAAAAGTACCACAACATGCCTGCCTCCACAGCTATTTCCTTGGGGACATCCCTAATTCCTGGCTGATTTGCCTTTCTCGTCGTCGGGTTGGGGTTAGGTAGGCCTTGTGCTAGGATTTTTAAAATCAGGAAGCCCAGACCTCCAGGCACACTGGAGCTGTGAAAGGCATCCAAAAGGGAGTGCAAAAGTGCCACAACATGGCTGCTTTCACAGCTTTTTCCTTAGGAAGAACCCTAATACCCGGCTGATTTACCTTCCTAGGGTTACTGTTAGGATTGGGCCAAGGACTTTTAAAACCCGGAAGCCCTGTGCTCCAGGCACACTGCAGCTGTTCAAGGCATCCCAACGGGAGCGCAAAAGTGACACAACTTGGCTGCCTCCACTGCTATTTCCATGAGACCATCCTGAACCATAGGCTGATTTTCCTTCCTAGCTTTGAGGTTTGAGTTAGGCCTAGGGTTAGGGTTCTTTCAACCAGAAAGCCCTGAGTTCCAAGAATACAGCAGCTGCGAAGGACTACCCAAGAAGAGCACAAAAGTACCACAACATGCCTGCCTCCACAGCTATTTCCTTGGGGACATCCCTAATTCCTGGCTGATTTGCCTTTCTCGTCGTCGGGTTGGGGTTAGGTAGGCCTTGTGCTAGGATATTTAAAAGCAGGAAACCCAGACCTCCAAGCACACTGGAGCTGTGAAAGGCATCCAAAAGGGAGTGCAAAAGTGCCACAACATGGCTGCTTTCACAGCTTTTTTCTTGGCACCATCACTATACCTTCTCTGATATATCTCCCTAGGGTTAGGGTTAGGGTTCAGCCTAGGGCTAGGATTTTTTGAACCAGGAAGCCCTGTGTTCCAGGCTTACTGTAGCTGCCAAAGGCATCCCAAAGGGAGCGCAGAAGTGCCACAACATGGCTGCTTTCACAGCTTTTTCCTTAGGAAGAACCCTAATACCCGGCTGATTTACCTTCCTAGGGTTACTGTTAGGCTTGGGCCAAGGACTTTTAAAACCAGGAAACCCTGTGCTCCAGGCACACTGCAGCTGTTCAAGGCATCCCAAGGGGAGCGCAAAAGTGACACAACTTGGCTGCCTCCACTGCTATTTCCATGAGACCATCCTGAACCAAAAGCTGATTTTCCTTCCTAGCGTTGAGGTTTGAGTTAGGCCTAGGGTTAGAGATTTTTAACCAGAAAGCCCTGAATACCAAGAACACAGCAGCTGCGAAGGACTACCCAAGAAGAGCACAAAAGTACCACAACATGCCTGCCTCCACAGCTATTTCCTTGGGGACATCCCTAATTCCTGGCTGATTTGCCTTTCTCGTCGTCGGGTTGGGGTTAGGTAGGCCTTGTGCTAGGATTTTGAAAATCAGGAAGCCCAGACCTCCAGGCACACTGGAGCTGTGAAAGGCATCCAAAAGGGAGTGCAAAAGTGCCACAACATGGCTGCTTTCACAGCTTTTTCCTTAGGAAGAACCCTAATACCCGGCTGATTTACCTTCCTAGGGTTACTATTAGGCTTCGGCCTAGGACTTTTAAAACCAGGAAACCCTGTGCTCCAGGCACACTGCAGCTGTTCAAGGCATTCCAATGGGAGTGCAAAAGTGACGCAACTTGGCTGCCTCCACTGCTATTTCCATGAGACCATCCCGAACCATAGGCTGATTTTCCTTCCTAGCGTTGAGGTTTGAGTTAGGCCTAGGGTTAGAGTTTTTTAACCAGAAAGCCCTGAGTTCCAAGAACACAGCAGCTGCGAAGGACTACCCAAGAAGAGCACAAAAGTACCACAACATGCCTGCCTCCACAGCTATTTCCTTGGGGACATCCCTAATTCCTGGCTGATTTGCCTTTCTCGTTGTCGGGTTGGGGTTAGGTAGGCCTTGTGCTAGGATATTTAAAAGCAGGAAACCCAGACCTCCAAGCACACTGGAGCTGTGAAAGGCATCCAAAAGGGAGTGCAAAAGTGCCACAACATGGCTGCTTTCACAGCTTTTTTCTTGGCACCATCACTATACCTTCTCTGATATATCTCCCTAGGGTTAGGGTTAGGGTTCAGCCTAGGGCTAGGATTTTTTGAACCAGGAAGCCCTGTGCTCCAGGCACACTGCAGCTGTTCAAGGCATCCCAAGGGGAGCGCAAAAGTGACACAACTTGGCTGCCTCCACTGCTATTTCCATGAGACCATCCCCAACCATAGGCTGGTTTTCCTTCCTAGCGTTGAGGTTTGAGTTAGGCCTATGGTTAGTGTTCTTTTAACCTGAAAGCCCTGAGTTCCAAGAACACAGCAGCTGCGAAGGACTACCCAAGAAGAGCACAAAAGTACCACCACATGCCTGCCTCCACAGCTATTTCCTTGGGGACATCCCTAATTCCTGGCTGATTTGCCTTTCTCGTTGTCGGGTTGGGGTTAGGTAGGACTTGTGCTAGGATTTTTAAAATCAGGAAGCCCAGACCTCCAGGCACACTGGAGCTGTGAAAGGCATCCAAAAGGGAGTGCAAAAGTGCCACAACATGGCTGCTTTCACAGCTTTTTCCTTAGGAAGAACCCTAATACCCGGCTGATTTACCTTCCTAGGGTTACTGTTAGGCTTGGGCCAAGGACTTTTAAAACCAGGAAGCCCTGTGCTCCAGGCACACTGCAGCTGTTCAAGGCATCCCAAGGGGAGCGCAAAAGTGAGACAACTTGGCTGCCTCCACTGCTATTTCCATGAGACCATCCCCAACCTTAGGCTGGATTTCCTTCCTAGCGTTGAGGTTTGAGTTAGGCCTAGGGTTAGGGTTCTTTTAACCAGAAAGCCCTGAGTTCCAAGAACACAGCAGCTGCGAAGGACTACCCAAGAAGAGCACAAAAGTACCACAACATGCCTGCCTCCACAGCTATTTCCTTGGGGACATCCCTAATTCCTGGCTGATTTGCCTTTCTCGTCGTCGGGTTGGGGTTAGGTAGGCCTTGTGCTAGGATTTTTAAAATCAGGAAGCCCAGACCTCCAGGCACACTGGAGCTGTGAAAGGCATCCAAAAGGGAGTGCAAAAGTGCCACAACATGGCTGCTTTCACAGCTTTTTCCTTAGGAAGAACCCTAATACCCGGCTGATTTACCTTCCTAGGGTTACTGTTAGGATTGGGCCAAGGACTTTTAAAACCCGGAAGCCCTGTGCTCCAGGCACACTGCAGCTGTTCAAGGCATCCCAACGGGAGCGCAAAAGTGACACAACTTGGCTGCCTCCACTGCTATTTCCATGAGACCATCCTGAACCATAGGCTGATTTTCCTTCCTAGCTTTGAGGTTTGAGTTAGGCCTAGGGTTAGGGTTCTTTCAACCAGAAAGCCCTGAGTTCCAAGAATACAGCAGCTGCGAAGGACTACCCAAGAAGAGCACAAAAGTACCACAACATGCCTGCCTCCACAGCTATTTCCTTGGGGACATCCCTAATTCCTGGCTGATTTGCCTTTCTCGTCGTCGGGTTGGGGTTAGGTAGGCCTTGTGCTAGGATATTTAAAAGCAGGAAACCCAGACCTCCAAGCACACTGGAGCTGTGAAAGGCATCCAAAAGGGAGTGCAAAAGTGCCACAACATGGCTGCTTTCACAGCTTTTTTCTTGGCACCATCACTATACCTTCTCTGATATATCTCCCTAGGGTTAGGGTTAGGGTTCAGCCTAGGGCTAGGATTTTTTGAACCAGGAAGCCCTGTGTTCCAGGCTTACTGTAGCTGCCAAAGGCATCCCAAAGGGAGCGCAGAAGTGCCACAACATGGCTGCTTTCACAGCTTTTTCCTTAGGAAGAACCCTAATACCCGGCTGATTTACCTTCCTAGGGTTACTGTTAGGCTTGGGCCAAGGACTTTTAAAACCAGGAAGCCCTGTGCTCCAGGCACACTGCAGCTGTTCAAGGCATCCCAAGGGGAGCGCAAAAGTGACACAACTTGGCTGCCTCCACTGCTATTTCCATGAGACCATCCTGAACCAAAAGCTGATTTTCCTTCCTAGCGTTGAGGTTTGAGTTAGGCCTAGGGTTAGAGATTTTTAACCAGAAAGCCCTGAATACCAAGAACACAGCAGCTGCGAAGGACTACCCAAGAAGAGCACAAAAGTACCACAACATGCCTGCCTCCACAGCTATTTCCTTGGGGACATCCCTAATTCCTGGCTGATTTGCCTTTCTCGTCGTCGGGTTGGGGTTAGGTAGGCCTTGTGCTAGGATTTTGAAAATCAGGAAGCCCAGACCTCCAGGCACACTGGAGCTGTGAAAGGCATCCAAAAGGGAGTGCAAAAGTGCCACAACATGGCTGCTTTCACAGCTTTTTCCTTAGGAAGAACCCTAATACCCGGCTGATTTACCTTCCTAGGGTTACTATTAGGCTTCGGCCTAGGACTTTTAAAACCAGGAAACCCTGTGCTCCAGGCACACTGCAGCTGTTCAAGGCATTCCAATGGGAGTGCAAAAGTGACGCAACTTGGCTGCCTCCACTGCTATTTCCATGAGACCATCCCGAACCATAGGCTGATTTTCCTTCCTAGCGTTGAGGTTTGAGTTAGGCCTAGGGTTAGAGTTTTTTAACCAGAAAGCCCTGAGTTCCAAGAACACAGCAGCTGCGAAGGACTACCCAAGAAGAGCACAAAAGTACCACAACATGCCTGCCTCCACAGCTATTTCCTTGGGGACATCCCTAATTCCTGGCTGATTTGCCTTTCTCGTTGTCGGGTTGGGGTTAGGTAGGCCTTGTGCTAGGATATTTAAAAGCAGGAAACCCAGACCTCCAAGCACACTGGAGCTGTGAAAGGCATCCAAAAGGGAGTGCAAAAGTGCCACAACATGGCTGCTTTCACAGCTTTTTTCTTGGCACCATCACTATACCTTCTCTGATATATCTCCCTAGGGTTAGGGTTAGGGTTCAGCCTAGGGCTAGGATTTTTTGAACCAGGAAGCCCTGTGCTCCAGGCACACTGCAGCTGTTCAAGGCATCCCAAGGGGAGCGCAAAAGTGACACAACTTGGCTGCCTCCACTGCTATTTCCATGAGACCATCCCCAACCATAGGCTGGTTTTCCTTCTTAGCGTTGAGGTTTGAGTTAGGCCTATGGTTAGTGTTCTTTTAACCTGAAAGCCCTGAGTTCCAAGAACACAGCAGCTGCGAAGGACTACCCAAGAAGAGCACAAAAGTACCACCACATGCCTGCCTCCACAGCTATTTCCTTGGGGACATCCCTAATTCCTGGCTGATTTGCCTTTCTCGTTGTCGGGTTGGGGTTAGGTAGGACTTGTGCTAGGATTTTTAAAATCAGGAAGCCCAGACCTCCAGGCACACTGGAGCTGTGAAAGGCATCCAAAAGGGAGTGCAAAAGTGCCACAACATGGCTGCTTTCACAGCTTTTTCCTTAGGAAGAACCCTAATACCCGGCTGATTTACCTTCCTAGGGTTACTGTTAGGCTTGGGCCAAGGACTTTTAAAACCAGGAAGCCCTGTGCTCCAGGCACACTGCAGCTGTTCAAGGCATCCCAACGGGAGTGCAAAAGTGACACAACTTGGCTGCCTCCACTGCTATTTCCATGAGACCATCCCCAACCTTAGGCTGGATTTCCTTCCTAGCGTTGAGGTTTGAGTTAGGCCTAGGGTTAGGGTTCTTTTAACCAGAAAGCCCTGAGTTCCAAGAACACAGCAGCTGCGAAGGACTACCCAAGAAGAGCACAAAAGTACCACAACATGTCTGCCTCCACAGCTATTTCCTTGGGGACATCCCTAATTCCTGGCTGATTTGCCTTTCTCGTCGTCGGGTTGGGGTTAGGTAGGCCTTGTGCTAGGATTTTTAAAATCAGGAAGCCCAGACCTCCAGGCACACTGGAGCTGTGAAAGGCATCCAAAAGGGAGTGCAAAAGTGCCACAACATGGCTGCTTTCACAGCTTTTTCCTTAGGAAGAACCCTAATACCCGGCTGATTTACCTTCCTAGGGTTACTGTTAGGCTTGGGCCAAGGACTTTTAAAACCCGGAAGCCCTGTGCTCCAGGCACACTGCAGCTGTTCAAGGCATCCCAACGGGAGCGCAAAAGTGACACAACTTGGCTGCCTCCACTGCTATTTCCATGAGACCATCCTGAACCATAGGCTGATTTTCCTTCCTAGCTTTGAGGTTTGAGTTAGGCCTAGGGTTAGGGTTCTTTCAACCAGAAAGCCCTGAGTTCCAAGAATACAGCAGCTGCGAAGGACTACCCAAGAAGAGCACAAAAGTACCACAACATGCCTGCCTCCACAGCTATTTCCTTGGGGACATCCCTAATTCCTGGCTGATTTGCCTTTCTCGTCGTCGGGTTGGGGTTAGGTAGGCCTTGTGCTAGGATATTTAAAAGCAGGAAACCCAGACCTCCAAGCACACTGGAGCTGTGAAAGGCATCCAAAAGGGAGTGCAAAAGTGCCACAACATGGCTGCTTTCACAGCTTTTTTCTTGGCACCATCACTATACCTTCTCTGATATATCTCCCTAGGGTTAGGGTTAGGGTTCAGTCTAGGGCTAGGATTTTTTGAACCAGGAAGCCCTGTGTTCCAGGCTTACTGTAGCTGCCAAAGGCATCCCAAAGGGAGCGCAGAAGTGCCACAACATGGCTGCTTTCACAGCTTTTTCCTTAGGAAGAACCCTAATACCCGGCTGATTTACCTTCCTAGGGTTACTGTTAGGCTTGGGCCAAGGACTTTTAAAACCAGGAAGCCCTGTGCTCCAGGCACACTGCAGCTGTTCAAGGCATCCCAAGGGGAGCGCAAAAGTGACACAACTTGGCTGCCTCCACTGCTATTTCCATGAGACCATCCTGAAACATAGGCTGATTTTCCTTCCTAGCGTTGAGGTTTGAGTTAGGCCTATGGTTAGTGTTCTTTTAACCTGAAAGCCCTGAGTTCCAAGAACACAGCAGCTGCGAAGGACTACCCAAGAAGAGCACAAAAGTACCACCACATGCCTGCCTCCACAGCTATTTCCTTGGGGACATCCCTAATTCCTGGCTGATTTGCCTTTCTCGTTGTCGGGTTGGGGTTAGGTAGGCCTTGTGCTAGGATTTTTAAAATCAGGAAGCCCAGACCTCCAGGCACACTGGAGCTGTGAAAGGCATCCAAAAGGGAGTGCAAAAGTGCCACAACATGGCTGCTTTCACAGCTTTTTCCTTAGGAAGAACCCTAATACCCGGCTGATTTACCTTCCTAGGGTTACTGTTAGGCTTGGGCCAAGGACTTTTAAAACCAGGAAGCCCTGTGCTCCAGGCACACTGCAGCTGTTCAAGGCATCCCAAGGGGAGCGCAAAAGTGAGACAACTTGGCTGCCTCCACTGCTATTTCCATGAGACCATCCCCAACCTTAGGCTGGATTTCCTTCCTAGCGTTGAGGTTTGAGTTAGGCCTAGGGTTAGGGTTCTTTTAACCAGAAAGCCCTGAGTTCCAAGAACACAGCAGCTGCGAAGGACTACCCAAGAAGAGCACAAAAGTACCACAACATGCCTGCCTCCACAGCTATTTCCTTGGGGACATCCCTAATTCCTGGCTGATTTGCCTTTCTCGTCGTCGGGTTGGGGTTAGGTAGGCCTTGTGCTAGGATTTTTAAAATCAGGAAGCCCAGACCTCCAGGCACACTGGAGCTGTGAAAGGCATCCAAAAGGGAGTGCAAAAGTGCCACAACATGGCTGCTTTCACAGCTTTTTCCTTAGGAAGAACCCTAATACCCGGCTGATTTACCTTCCTCGGGTTACTGTTAGGCTTGGGCCAAGGACTTTTAAAACCAGGAAGCCCTGTGCTCCAGGCACACTGCAGCTGTTCAAGGCATCCCAAGGGGAGCGCAAAAGTGACACAACTTGGCTGCCTCCACTGCTATTTCCATGAGACCATCCTGAACCATAGGCTGATTTTCCTTCCTAGCGTTGAGGTTTGAGTTAGGCCTAGGGTGAGTGTTCTTTTAACCAGAAAGCCCTGAGTTCCAAGAACACAGCAGCTGCGAAGGACTACCCAAGAAGAGCACAAAAGTACCACCACATGCCTGCCTCCACAGCTATTTCCTTGGGGACATCCCTAATTCCTGGCTGATTTGCCTTTCTCGTCGTCGGGTTGGGGTTAGGTAGGCCTTGTGCTAGGATTTTGAAAATCAGGAAGCCCAGACCTCCAGGCACACTGGAGCTGTGAAAGGCATCCAAAAGGGAGTGCAAAAGTGCCACAACATGGCTGCTTTCACAGCTTTTTCCTTAGGAAGAACCCTAATCCCCGGCTGATTTACCTTCCTAGGGTTACTGTTAGGCTTGGGCCAAGGACTTTTAAAACCAGGAAGCCCTGTGCTCCAGGCACACTGCAGCTGTTCAAGGCATCCCAAGGGGAGCGCAAAAGTGACACAACTTGGCTGCCTCCACTGCTATTTCCATGAGACCATCCCCAACCTTAGGCTGGATTTCCTTCCTAGCGTTGAGGTTTGAGTTAGGCCTAGGGTTAGGGTTCTTTTAACCAGAAAGCCCTGAGTTCCAAGAACACAGCAGCTGCGAAGGACTACCCAAGAAGAGCACAAAAGTACCACAACATGCCTGCCTCCACAGCTATTTCCTTGGGGACATCCCTAATTCCTGGCTGATTTGCCTTTCTCGTCGTCGGGTTGGGGTTAGGTAGGCCTTGTGCTAGGATTTTTAAAATCAGGAAGCCCAGACCTCCAGGCACACTGGAGCTGTGAAAGGCATCCAAAAGGGAGTGCAAAAGTGCCACAACATGGCTGCTTTCACAGCTTTTTCCTTAGGAAGAACCCTAATACCCGGCTGATTTACCTTCCTAGGGTTACTGTTAGGCTTGGGCCAAGGACTTTAAAACCAGGAAGCCCTGTGCTCCAGGCACACTGCAGCTGTTCAAGGCATCCCAACGGGAGTGCAAAAGTGACACAACTTGGCTGCCTCCACTGCTATTTCCATGAGACCATCCCCAACCATAGGCTGATTTTCCTTCCTAGCGTTGAGGTTTGAGTTAGGCCTAGGATTAGTGTCCTTTTAACCAGAAAGCCCTGAGTTCCAAGAACACAGCAGCTGCGAAGGACTACCCAAGAAGAGCACAAAAGTACCACCACATGCCTGCCTCCACAGCTATTTCCTTGGGGACATCCCTAATTCCTGGCTGATTTGCCTTTCTCGTTGTCGGGTTGGGGTTAGGTAGGCCTTGTGCTAGGATTTTTAAAATCAGGAAGCCCAGACCTCCAGGCACACTGGAGCTGTGAAAGGCAGCCAAAAGGGAGTGCAAAAGTGCCACAACATGGCTGCTTTCACAGCTTTTTCCTTAGGAAGAACCCTAATACCCGGCTGATTTACCTTCCTAGGGTTACTGTTAGGCTTGGGCCAAGGACTTTGAAAACCAGGAAGCCCTGTGCTCCAGGCACACTGCAGCTGTTCAAGGCATCCCAAGGGGAGCGCAAAAGTGAAACAACTTGGCTGCCTCCACTGCTATTTCCATGAGACCATCCCCAACCTTAGGCTGGTTTTCCTTCCTAGCGTTGAGTTTTGAGTTAGGCCTATGGTTAGTGTTCTTTTAACCTGAAAGCCCTGAGTTCCAAGAACACAGCAGCTGCGAAGGACTACCCAAGAAGAGCACAAAAGTACCACAACATGCCTGCCTCCACAGCTATTTCATTGGGCACATCCCTAATTCCTGGCTGATTTGCCTTTCTCGTCGTCGGGTTGGGGTTAGGTAGGCCTTGTGCTAGGATTTTTAAAATCAGGAAGCCCAGACCTCCAGGCACACTGGAGCTGTGAAAGGCAGCCAAAAGGGAGTGCAAAAGTGCCACAACATGGCTGCTTTCACAGCTTTTTCCTTAGGAAGAACCCTAATACCCGGCTGATTTACCTTCCTAGGGTTACTGTTAGGCTTGGGCCAAGGACTTTTAAAACCAGGAAGCCCTGTGCTCCAGGCACACTGCAGCTGTTCAAGGCATCCCAACGGGAGTGCAAAAGTGACACAACTTGGCTGCCTCCACTGCTATTTCCATGAGACCATCCCCAACCTTAGGCTGGTTTTCCTTCCTAGCGTTGAGGTTTGAGTTAGGCCTATGGTTAGTGTTCTTTTAACCTGAAAGCCCTGAGTTCCAAGAACACAGCAGCTGCGAAGGACTACCCAAGAAGAGCACAAAAGTACCACAACATGCCTGCCTCCACAGCAATTTCCTTGGGGACATCCCTAATTCCTGGCTGATTTGCCTTTCTCGTCGTCGGGTTGGGGTTAGGTAGGCGTTGTGCTAGGATTTTTAAAATCAGGAAGCCCAGACCTCCAGGCACACTGGAGCTGCCAAAGGCATCCAAAAGGGAGTGCAAAAGTGCCACAACATGGCTGCTTTCACAGCTTTTTCCTTAGGAAGAACCCTAATACCCGGCTGATTTACCTTCCTAGGGTTACTGTTAGGCTTGGGCCAAGGACTTTTAAAACCAGGAAGCCCTGTGCTCCAGGCACACTGCAGCTGTTCAAGGCATCCCAAGGGGAGCGCAAAAGTGACACAACTTGGCTGCCACCACTGCTATTTCCATGAGACCATCCCCAAACATAGGCTGATTTTCCTTCCTAGCGTTGAGGTTTCAGTAAGGCCTAGGGTTAGAGTTTTTTAACCTGAAAGCCCTGAGTTCCAAGAACACAGCAGATGCGAAGGACCACCCAAGAAGAGCACAAAAGTACCACCACATGCCTGCCTCCACAGCTATTTCCTTGGGGACATCCCTAATTCCTGGCTGATTTGCCTTTCTCGTCGTCGGGTTGGGGTTAGGTAGGCCTTGTGCTAGGATATTTAAAAGCAGGAAACCCAGACCTCCAAGCACACTGGAGCTGTGAAAGGCATCCAAAAGGGGGTGCAAAAGGGCCACAACATGGCTACTTTCACAGCTTTTTTCTGTGCACCAACACTATACCTTCTCTGATATATCTCCCTAGGGTTAGGGTTAGGGTTCAGCCTAGGGCTAGGATTTTTTGAACCAGGAAGCCCTGTGTTCCAGGCTTACTGTAGCTGCCAAAGGCATCCCAAAGGGAGCGCAGAAGTGCCACAACATGGCTGCTTTCACAGCTTTTTCCTTAGGAAGAACCCTAATACCTGGCTGATTTACCTTCCTAGGATTACTGTTAGGCTTGGGCCAAGGACTTTTAAAACCAGGAAGCCCTGTGCTCCAGGCACACTGCAGCTGTTCAAGGCATCCCAAGGGGAGCGCAAAAGTGACACAACTTGGCTGCCTCCACTGCTATTTCCATGAGACCATCCTGAACCATAGGCTGATTTTCCTTCCTAGCGTTGAGGTTTGAGTTAGGCCTAGGGTTAGGGTTCTTTTAACCTGAAAGCCCTGAGTTCCAAGAATAGAGCAGCTGCGAAGGACTACCCAAGAAGAGCACAAAAGTACCACAACATGCCTGCCTCCCCAGCTATTTCATTGGGCACATCCCTAATTCCTGGCTGATTTGCCTTTCTCGTCGTCGGGTTGGGGTTAGGTAGGCCTTGTGCTAGGATTTTTAAAATCAGGAAGCCCAGACCTCCAGGCACACTGGAGCTGTGAAAGGCATCCAAAAGGGAGTGCAAAAGTGCCACAACATGGCTGCTTTCACAGCTTTTTCCTTAGGAAGAACCCTAATATCCGGCTGATTTACCTTCCTAGGGTTACTGTTAGGCTTGGGCCAAGGACTTTTAAAACCAGGAAGCCCTGTGCTCCAGGCACACTGCAGCTGTTCAAGGCATCCTAACGGGAGCGCAAAAGTGACACAACTTGGCTGCCTCCACTGCTATTTCCATGAGACCATCCCCAACCTTAGGCTGATTTTCCTTCCTAGCGTTGAGTTTTGAGTTAGGCCTAGGGTTAGTGTTCTTTTAACCTGAAAGCCCTGAGTTCCAAGAACACAGCAGCTGCGAAGGACTACCCAAGAAGAGCACAAAAGTACCACCACATGCCTGCCTCCACAGCTATTTCCTTGGGGACATCCCTAATTCCTGGCTGATTTGCCTTTCTCGTCGTCGGGTTGGGGTTAGGTAGGCCTTGTGCTAGGATATTTAAAAGCAGGAAACCCAGACCTCCAAGCACACTGGAGCTGTGAAAGGCATCCAAAAGGGAGTGCAAAAGGGCCACAAAATGGCTGCTTTCACAGCTTTTTTCTGTGCACCAACACTATACCTTCTCTGATATATCTCCCTAGGGTTAGGGTTAGGGTTCAGCCTTGGGCTAGGATTTTTTGAACCAGGAAGCCCTGTGTTCCAGGCTTACTGTAGCTGCCAAAGGCATCCCAAAGGGAGCGCAGAAGTGCCACAACATGGCTGCTTTCACAGCTTTTTCCTTAGGAAGAACCCTAATACCCGGCTGATTTACCTTCCTAGGGTTACTGTTAGGCTTGGGCCAAGGACTTTTAAAACCAGGAAGCCCTGTGCTCCAGGCACACTGCAGCTGTTCAAGGCATCCCAAGGGGAGCGCAAAAGTGACACAACTTGGCTGCCTCCACTGCTATTTCCATGAGACCATCCCCAACCATAGGCTGATTTTCCTTCCTAGCGTTGAGGTTTGAGTTAGGCCTAGGGTTAGTGTCCTTTTAACCTGAAAGCCCTGAGTTCCAAGAACACAGCAGCTGCGAAGGACTACCCAAGAAGAGCACAAAAGTACCACCACATGCCTGCCTCCACAGCTATTTCCTTGGGGACATCCCTAATTCCTGGCTGATTTGCCTTTCTCGTTGTCGGGTTGGGGTTAGGTAGGCCTTGTGCTAGGATTTTTAAAATCAGGAAGCCCAGACCTCCAGGCACACTGGAGCTGTGAAAGGCATCCAAAAGGGAGTGCAAAAGTGCCACAACATGGCTGCTTTCACAGCTTTTTCCTTAGGAAGAACCCTAATACCCGGCTGATTTACCTTCCTAGGGTTACTGTTAGGCTTGGGCCAAGGACTTTTAAAACCAGGAAGCC
This sequence comes from Melospiza georgiana, assembly GCF_028018845.1. Taxonomy (NCBI): domain Eukaryota; kingdom Metazoa; phylum Chordata; class Aves; order Passeriformes; family Passerellidae; genus Melospiza; species Melospiza georgiana. Next base: position 781,110 of record NC_080448.1, read on the forward strand.
CTGTGCTCCAGGCACACTGCAGCTGTTCAAGGCATCCCAAGGGGAGCGCAAAAGTGACACAACTTGGCTGCCTCCACTGCTATTTCCATGAGACCATCCTGAACCATAGGCTGATTTTCCTTCCTAGCGTTGAGGTTTGAGTTAGGCCTAGGGTGAGTGTTCTTTTAACCAGAAAGCCCTGAGTTCCAAGAACACAGCAGCTGCGAAGGACTACCCAAGAAGAGCACAAAAGTACCACCACATGCCTGCCTCCACAGCTATTTCCTTGGGGACATCCCTAATTCCTGGCTGATTTGCCTTTCTCGTCGTCGGGTTGGGGTTAGGTAGGCCTTGTGCTAGGATTTTGAAAATCAGGAAGCCCAGACCTCCAGGCACACTGGAGCTGTGAAAGGCATCCAAAAGGGAGTGCAAAAGTGCCACAACATGGCTGCTTTCACAGCTTTTTCCTTAGGAAGAACCCTAATCCCCGGCTGATTTACCTTCCTAGGGTTACTGTTAGGCTTGGGCCAAGGACTTTTAAAACCAGGAAGCCCTGTGCTCCAGGCACACTGCAGCTGTTCAAGGCATCCCAAGGGGAGCGCAAAAGTGACACAACTTGGCTGCCTCCACTGCTATTTCCATGAGACCATCCCCAACCTTAGGCTGGATTTCCTTCCTAGCGTTGAGGTTTGAGTTAGGCCTAGGGTTAGGGTTCTTTTAACCAGAAAGCCCTGAGTTCCAAGAACACAGCAGCTGCGAAGGACTACCCAAGAAGAGCACAAAAGTACCACAACATGCCTGCCTCCACAGCTATTTCCTTGGGGACATCCCTAATTCCTGGCTGATTTGCCTTTCTCGTCGTCGGGTTGGGGTTAGGTAGGCCTTGTGCTAGGATTTTTAAAATCAGGAAGCCCAGACCTCCAGGCACACTGGAGCTGTGAAAGGCATCCAAAAGGGAGTGCAAAAGTGCCACAACATGGCTGCTTTCACAGCTTTTTCCTTAGGAAGAACCCTAATACCCGGCTGATTTACCTTCCTAGGGTTACTGTTAGGCTTGGGCCAAGGACTTTAAAACCAGGAAGCCCTGTGCTCCAGGCACACTGCAGCTGTTCAAGGCATCCCAACGGGAGTGCAAAAGTGACACAACTTGGCTGCCTCCACTGCTATTTCCATGAGACCATCCCCAACCATAGGCTGATTTTCCTTCCTAGCGTTGAGGTTTGAGTTAGGCCTAGGGTTAGTGTTCTTTTAACCTGAAAGCCCTGAGTTCCAAGAACACAGCAGCTGCGAAGGACTACCCAAGAAGAGCACAAAAGTACCACCACATGCCTGCCTCCACAGCTATTTCCTTGGGGACATCCCTAATTCCTGGCTGATTTGCCTTTCTCGTTGTCGGGTTGGGGTTAGGTAGGCCTTGTGCTAGGATTTTTAAAATCAGGAAGCCCAGACCTCCAGGCACACTGGAGCTGTGAAAGGCAGCCAAAAGGGAGTGCAAAAGTGCCACAACATGGCTGCTTTCACAGCTTTTTCCTTAGGAAGAACCCTAATACCCGGCTGATTTACCTTCCTAGGGTTACTGTTAGGCTTGGGCCAAGGACTTTGAAAACCAGGAAGCCCTGTGCTCCAGGCACACTGCAGCTGTTCAAGGCATCCCAAGGGGAGCGCAAAAGTGAAACAACTTGGCTGCCTCCACTGCTATTTCCATGAGACCATCCCCAACCTTAGGCTGGTTTTCCTTCCTAGCGTTGAGTTTTGAGTTAGGCCTATGGTTAGTGTTCTTTTAACCTGAAAGCCCTGAGTTCCAAGAACACAGCAGCTGCGAAGGACTACCCAAGAAGAGCACAAAAGTACCACAACATGCCTGCCTCCACAGCTATTTCATTGGGCACATCCCTAATTCCTGGCTGATTTGCCTTTCTCGTCGTCGGGTTGGGGTTAGGTAGGCCTTGTGCTAGGATTTTTAAAATCAGGAAGCCCAGACCTCCAGGCACACTGGAGCTGTGAAAGGCAGCCAAAAGGGAGTGCAAAAGTGCCACAACATGGCTGCTTTCACAGCTTTTTCCTTAGGAAGAACCCTAATACCCGGCTGATTTACCTTCCTAGGGTTACTGTTAGGCTTGGGCCAAGGACTTTTAAAACCAGGAAGCCCTGTGCTCCAGGCACACTGCAGCTGTTCAAGGCATCCCAACGGGAGTGCAAAAGTGACACAACTTGGCTGCCTCCACTGCTATTTCCATGAGACCATCCCCAACCTTAGGCTGGTTTTCCTTCCTAGCGTTGAGGTTTGAGTTAGGCCTATGGTTAGTGTTCTTTTAACCTGAAAGCCCTGAGTTCCAAGAACACAGCAGATGCGAAGGACCACCCAAGAAGAGCACAAAAGTACCACAACATGCCTGCCTCCACAGCTATTTCCTTGGGGACATCCCTAATTCCTGGCTGATTTGCCTTTCTCGTCGTCGGGTTGGGGTTAGGTAGGCCTTGTGCTAGGATATTTAAAAGCAGGAAACCCAGACCTCCAAGCACACTGGAGCTGTGAAAGGCATCCAAAAGGGAGTGCAAAAGGGCCACAACATGGCTACTTTCACAGCTTTTTTCTGTGCACCAACACTATACCTTCTCTGATATATCTCCCTAGGGTTAGGGTTAGGGTTCAGCCTAGGGTTAGGATTTTTTGAACCAGGAAGCCCTGTGTTCCAGGCTTACTGTAGCCGCCAAAGGCATCCCAAAGGGAGCGCAGAAGTGCCACAACATGGCTGCTTTCACAGCTTTTTCCTTAGGAAGAACCCTAATACCCGGCTGATTTACCTTCCTAGGGTTACTGTTAGGCTTGGGCCAAGGACTTTTAAAACCAGGAAGCCCTGTGCTCCAGGCACACTGCAGCTGTTCAAGGCATCCCAAGGGGAGCGCAAAAGTGACACAACTTGGCTGCCTCCACTGCTATTTCCATGAGACCATCCCCAACCATAGGCTGATTTTCCTTCCTAGCGTTGAGGTTTGAGTTAGGCCTAGGGTTAGGGTTCTTTTAACCTGAAAGCCCTGAGTTCCAAGAATAGAGCAGCTGCGAAGGACTACCCAAGAAGAGCACAAAAGTACCACAACATGCCTGCCTCCCCAGCTATTTCATTGGCACATCCCTAATTCCTGGCTGATTTGCCTTTCTCGTCGTCGGGTTGGGGTTAGGTAGGCCTTGTGCTAGGATTTTGAAAATCAGGAAGCCCAGACCTCCAGGCACACTGGAGCTGTGAAAGGCATCCAAAAGGGAGTGCAAAAGTGCCACAACATGGCTGCTTTCACAGCTTTTTCCTTAGGAAGAACCCTAATATCCGGCTGATTTACCTTCCTAGGGTTACTGTTAGGCTTGGGCCAAGGACTTTTAAAACCAGGAAGCCCTGTGCTCCAGGCACACTGCAGCTGTTCAAGGCATCCCAAGGGGAGCGCAAAAGTGAGACAACTTGGCTGCCTCCACTGCTATTTCCATGAGACCATCCCCAACCTTAGGCTGGATTTCCTTCCTAGCGTTGAGGTTTGAGTTAGGCCTAGGGTTAGGGTTCTTTTAACCAGAAAGCCCTGAGTTCCAAGAACACAGCAGCTGCGAAGGACTACCCAAGAAGAGCACAAAAGTACCACCACATGCCTGCCTCCACAGCTATTTCCTTGGGGACATCCCTAATTCCTGGCTGATTTGCCTTTCTCGTCGTCGGGTTGGGGTTAGGTAGGCCTTGTGCTAGGATATTTAAAAGCAGGAAACCCAGACCTCCAAGCACACTGGAGCTGTGAAAGGCATCCAAAAGGGAGTGCAAAAGGGCCACAAAATGGCTGCTTTCACAGCTTTTTTCTGTGCACCAACACTATACCTTCTCTGATATATCTCCCTAGGGTTAGGGTTAGGGTTCAGCCTTGGGCTAGGATTTTTTGAACCAGGAAGCCCTGTGTTCCAGGCTTACTGTAGCTGCCAAAGGCATCCCAAAGGGAGCGCAGAAGTGCCACAACATGGCTGCTTTCACAGCTTTTTCCTTAGGAAGAACCCTAATACCCGGCTGATTTACCTTCCTAGGGTTACTGTTAGGCTTGGGCCAAGGACTTTTAAAACCAGGAAGCCCTGTGCTCCAGGCACACTGCAGCTGTTCAAGGCATCCCAAGGGGAGCGCAAAAGTGACACAACTTGGCTGCCTCCACTGCTATTTCCATGAGACCATCCCCAACCATAGGCTGATTTTCCTTCCTAGCGTTGAGGTTTGAGTTAGGCCTATGGTTAGTGTTCTTTTAACCTGAAAGCCCTGAGTTCCAAGAACACAGCAGCTGCGAAGGACTACCCAAGAAGAGCACAAAAGTACCACAACATGCCTGCCTCCACAGCTATTTCCTTGGGGACATCCCTAATTCCTGGCTGATTTGCCTTTCTCGTCGTCGGGTTGGGGTTAGGTAGGCCTCGTGCTAGGATTTTTAAAATCAGGAAGCCCAGACCTCCAGGCACACTGGAGCTGTGAAAGGCAGCCAAAAGGGAGTGCAAAAGTGCCACAACATGGCTGCTTTCACAGCTTTTTCCTTAGGAAGAACCCTAATCCCCGGCTGATTTACCTTCCTAGGGTTACTGTTAGGCTTGGGCCAAGGACTTTTAAAACCGGGAAGCCCTGTGCTCCAGGCACACTGCAGCTGTTCAAGGCATCCCAACGGGAGCGCAAAAGTGACACAACTTGGCTGCCTCCACTGCTATTTCCATGAGACCATCCTGAACCATAGGCTGATTTTCCTTCCTAGCGTTGAGTTTTGAGTTAGGCCTAGGGTTAGTGTTCTTTTAACCAGAAAGCCCTGAGTTCCAAGAACACAGCAGCTGCGAAGGACTACCCAAGAAGAGCACAAAAGTACCACCACATGCCTGCCTCCACAGCTATTTCCTTGGGGACATCCCTAATTCCTGGCTGATTTGCCTTTCTCGTCGTCGGTTGGGGTTAGGTAGGCCTTGTGCTAGGATATTTAAAAGCAGGAAACCCAGACCTCCAGGCACACTGGAGCTGTGAAAGGCATCCAAAAGGGAGTGCAAAAGGGCCACAACATGGCTGCTTTCACAGCTTTTTTCTGTGCACCAACACTATACCTTCTCTGATATATCTCCCTAGGGTTAGGGTTAGGGTTCAGCCTAGGGCTAGGAGTTTTTGAACCAGGAAGCCCTGTGTTCCAGGCTTACTGTAGCTGCCAAAGGCATCCCAAAGGGAGCGCAGAAGTGCCACAACATGGCTGCTTTCACAGCTTTTTCCTTAGGAAGAACCCTAATACCCGGCTGATTTACCTTCCTAGGGTTACTGTTAGGCTTGGGCCAAGGACTTTTAAAACCAGGAAGCCCTGTGCTCCAGGCACACTGCAGCTGTTCAAGGCATCCCAAGGGGAGCACAAAAGTGACACAACTTGGCTGCCTCCACTGCTATTTCCATGAGACCATCCTGAACCATAGGCTGATTTTCCTTCCTAGCGTTGAGGTTTGAGTTAGGCCTAGGGTTAGGGTTCTTTCAACCAGAAAGCCCTGAGTTCCAAGAACAGAGCAGCTGCGAAGGACTACCCAAGAAGAGCACAAAAGTACCACAACATGCCTGCCTCCCCAGCTATTTCATTGGGCACATCCCTAATTCCTGGCTGATTTGCCTTTCTCGTCGTCGGGTTGGGGTTAGGTAGGCCTTGTGCTAGGATTTTTAAAATCAGGAAGCCCAGACCTCCAGGCACACTGGAGCTGTGAAAGGCATCCAAAAGGGAGTGCAAAAGTGCCACAACATGGCTGCTTTCACAGCTTTTTCCTTAGGAAGAACCCTAATACCCGGCTGATTTACCTTCCTAGGGTTACTGTTAGGCTTGGGCCAAGGACTTTTAAAACCAGGAAGCCCTGTGCTCCAGGCACACTGCAGCTGTTCAAGGCATCCCAACGGGAGTGCAAAAGTGACACAACTTGGCTGCCTCCACTGCTATTTCCATGAGACCATCCCCAACCTTAGGCTGGTTTTCCTTCCTAGCGTTGAGGTTTGAGTTAGGCCTATGGTTAGTGTTCTTTTAACCTGAAAGCCCTGAGTTCCAAGAACACAGCAGCTGCGAAGGACTACCCAAGAAGAGCACAAAAGTACCACCACATGCCTGCCTCCACAGCTATTTCCTTGGGGACATCCCTAATTCCTGGCTGATTTGCCTTTCTCGTCGTCGGGTTGGGGTTAGGTAGGCCTTGTGCTAGGATTTTGAAAATCAGGAAGCCCAGACCTCCAGGCACACTGGAGCTGCCAAAGGCATCCAAAAGGGAGTGCAAAAGTGCCACAACATGGCTGCTTTCACAGCTTTTTCCTTAGGAAGAAGCCTAATACCCGGCTGATTTACCTTCCTAGGGTTACTGTTAGGCTTGGGCCAAGGACTTTTAAAACCAGGAAGCCCTGTGCTCCAGGCACACTGCAGCTGTTCAAGGCATCCCAAGGGGAGCGCAAAAGTGACACAACTTGGCTGCCACCACTGCTATTTCCATGAGACCATCCCCAACCATAGGCTGATTTTCCTTCCTAGCGTTGAGGTTTCAGTAAGGCCTAGGGTTAGAGTTTTTTAACCAGAAAGCCCAGAGTTCCAAGAACACAGCAGATGCGAAGGACCACCCAAGAAGAGCACAAAAGTACCACAACATGCCTGCCTCCACAGCTATTTCCTTGGGGACATCCCTAATTCCTGGCTGATTTGCCTTTCTCGTCGTCGGGTTGGGGTTAGGTAGGCCTTGTGCTAGGATATTTAAAAGCAGGAAACCCAGACCTCCAAGCACACTGGAGCTGTGAAAGGCATCCAAAAGGGAGTGCAAAAGTGCCACAACATGGCTGCTTTCACAGCTTTTTTCTGTGCACCAACACTATACCTTCTCTGATATATCTCCCTAGGGTTAGGGTTAGGGTTCAGCCTAGGGCTAGGATTTTTTGAACCAGGAAGCCCTGTGTTCCAGGCTTACTGTAGCTGCCAAAGGCATCCCAAAGGGAGCGCAGAAGTGCCACAACATGGCTGCTTTCACAGCTTTTTCCTTAGGAAGAACCCTAATACCCGGCTGATTTACCTTCCTAGGGTTACTGTTAGGCTTGGGCCAAGGACTTTTAAAACCAGGAAGCCCTGTGCTCCAGGCACACTGCAGCTGTTCAAGGCATCCCAAGGGGAGCGCAAAAGTGACACAACTTGGCTGCCTCCACTGCTATTTCCATGAGACCATCCTGAACCATAGGCTGATTTTCCTTCCTAGCGTTGAGGTTTGAGTTAGGCCTAGGGTTAGGGTTCTTTTAACCTGAAAGCCCTGAGTTCCAAGAATACAGCAGCTGCGAAGGACTACCCAAGAAGAGCACAAAAGTACCACAACATGCCTGCCTCCACAGCTATTTCCTTGGGGACATCCCTAATTCCTGGCTGATTTGCCTTTCTCGTCGTCGGGTTGGGGTTAGGTAGGCCTTGTGCTAGGAATTTTAAAATCAGGAAGCCCAGACCTCCAGGCACACTGGAGCTGTGAAAGGCAGCCAAAAGGGAGTGCAAAAGTGCCACAACATGGCTGCTTTCACAGCTTTTTCCTTAGGAAGAACCCTAATACCCGGCTGATTTACATTCCTAGGGTTACTGTTAGGCTTGGGCCAAGGACTTTTAAAACCGGGAAGCCCTGTGCTCCAGGCACACTGCAGCTGTTCAAGGCATCCCAACGGGAGTGCAAAAGTGACACAACTTGGCTGCCTCCACTGCTATTTCCATGAGACCATCCTGAACCATAGGCTGATTTTCCTTCCTAGCGTTGAGGTTTGAGTTAGGCCTAGGGTTAGTGTTCTTTTAACCTGAAAGCCCTGAGTTCCAAGAACACAGCAGCTGCGAAGGACTACCCAAGAAGAGCACAAAAGTACCACAACATGCCTGCCTCCACAGCTATTTCCTTGGGGACATTCCTAATTCCTGGCTGATTTGCCTTTCTCGTCGTCGGGTTGGGGTTAGGTAGGCCTTGTGCTAGGATATTTAAAAGCAGGAAACCCAGACCTCCAAGCACACTGGAGCTGTGAAAGGCATCCAAAAGGGAGTGCAAAAGGGCCACAACATGGCTGCTTTCACAGCTTTTTTCTGTGCACCAACACTATAGCTTCTCTGATATATCTCCCTAGGGTTAGGGTTAGGGTTCAGCCTTGGGCTAGGATTTTTTGAACCAGGAAGCCCTGTGTTCCAGGCTTACTGTAGCTGCCAAAGGCATCCCAAAGGGAGCGCAGAAGTGCCACAACATGGCTGCTTTCACAGCTTTTTCCTTAGGAAGAACCCTAATACCCGGCTGATTTACCTTCCTAGGGTTACTGTTAGGCTTGGGCCAAGGACTTTTAAAACCTGGAAGCCCTGTGCTCCAGGCACACTGCAGCTGTTCAAGGCATCCCAACGGGAGTGCAAAAGTGACACAACTTGGCTGCCTCCACTGCTATTTCCATGAGACCATCCTGAACCATAGGCTGATTTTCCTTCCTAGCGTTGAGGTTTGAGTTAGGCCTAGGGTTAGGGTTCTTTCAACCAGAAAGCCCTGAGTTCCAAGAATACAGCAGCTGCGAAGGACTACCCAAGAAGATCACAAAAGTACCACAACATGCCTGCCTCCCCAGCTATTTCATTGGGCACATCCCTAATTCCTGGCTGATTTGCCTTTCTCGTCGTCGGGTTGGGGTTAGGTAGGCCTTGTGCTAGGATTTTTAAAATCAGGAAGCCCAGACCTCCAGGCACACTGGAGCTGTGAAAGGCAGCCAAAAGGGAGTGCAAAAGTGCCACAACATGGCTGCTTTCACAGCTTTTTCCTAAGGAAGAACCCTAATACCCGGCTGATTTACCTTCCTAGGGTTACTGTTAGGCTTGGGCCAAGGACTTTTAAAACCAGGAAGCCCTGTGCTCCAGGCACACTGCAGCTGTTCAAGGCATCCCAACGGGAGTGCAAAAGTGACACAACTTGGCTGCCTCCACTGCTATTTCCATGAGACCATCCCCAACCTTAGGCTGATTTTCCTTCCTAGCGTTGAGGTTTGAGTTAGGCGTAGGGTTAGTGTTCTTTAACCAGAAAGCCCTGAGGTCCAAGAACACAGCAGCTGCGAAGGACTACCCAAGAAGAGCACAAAAGTACCACCACATGCCTGCCTCCACAGCTATTTCCTTGGGGACATCCCTAATTCCTGGCTGATTTGCCTTTCTCGTCGTCGGGTTGGGGTTAGGTAGGCCTTGTGCTAGGATTTTTAAAATCAGGAAGCCCAGACCTCCAGGCACACTGGAGCTGTGAAAGGCATCCAAAAGGGAGTGCAAAAGTGCCACAACATGGCTGCTTTCACAGCTTTTTCCTTAGGAAGAACCCTAATACCCGGCTGATTTACCTTCCTAGGGTTACTGTTAGGCTTGGGCCAAGGACTTTTAAAACCAGGAAGCCCTGTGCTCCAGGCACACTGCAGCTGTTCAAGGCATCCCAACGGGAGTGCAAAAGTGACACAACTTGGCTGCCTCCACTGCTATTTCCATGAGATCATCCCCAACCTTAGGCTGGATTTCCTTCCTAGCGTTGAGGTTTGAGTTCGGCCTATGGTTACTGTTCTTTTAACCTGAAAGCCCTGAGTTCCAAGAAGACAGCAGCTGCGAAGGACTACCCAAGAAGAGCACAAAAGTACCACAACATGCCTGCCTCCCCAGCTATTTCATTGGGCACATCCCTAATTCCTGGCTGACTTGCCTTTCTCGTCGTCGGGTTGGGGTTAGGTAGGCCTTGTGCTAGGATTTTTAAAATCAGGAAGCCCAGACCTCCAGGCACACTGGAGCTGTGAAAGGCATCCAAAAGGGAGTGCAAAAGTGCCACAACATGGCTGCTTTCACAGCTTCTTCCTTGGCACCATCAGTATACCTAGGCTGATTTATCTGCCTAGGTTTATGGTTGGGCTTCAGCCTACGGCTAGGATTTTTTGAACCAGGAAGCCCTGTGTTCCAGGCTTACTGTAGCTGCCAAAGGCATCCCAAAGGGAGCGCAGAAGTGCCAGAACATGGCTGCTTTCACAGCTTTTTCCTAAGGAAGAACCCTAATACCCGGCTGATTTACCTTCCTAGGGTTACTGTTAGGCTTGGGCCAAGGACTTTTAAAACCAGGAAGCCCTGTGCTCCAGGCACCCTGCAGCTGTTCAAGGCATCCCAAGGGGAGTGCAAAAGTGACACAACTTGGCTGCCTCCACTGCTATTTCCATGAGATCATCCCGAAGCACAGGCTGATTTGCCTTCCTAGCGTTGAGGTTTGAGTTAAGCCTAGGGTTAGAGGTTTTTAACCAGAAAGCCCTGAGTTCCAAGAAGACAGCAGCTGCGAAGGACTACCCAAGAAGGGCACAAAAGTACCACAACATGCCTGCCTCCACAGCTATTTTCTTGGGGACATCCCTAATTCCTGGCTGATTTGCCTTTCTTGTCGTCGGGTTGGGGTTAGGTAGGCCTTGTGCTAGATTTTTAAAATCAGGAAGCCCAGACCTCCAGGCACACTGGAGCTGTGAAAGGCATCCAAAAGGGAGTGCAAAAGTGCCACAACATGGCTGCTTTCACAGCTTTTTCCTTAGGAAGAACCCTAATACCCGGCTGAGTTACCTTCCTAGGGTTACTGTTAGGCTTGGGCCAAGGACTTTTAAAACCAGGAAGCCCTGTGCTCCAGGCACACTGCAGCTGTTCAAGGCATCCCAACGGGAGTGCAAAAGTGACACAACTTGGCTGCCTCCTCTGCTATTTCCATGAGACCATCCCGAACCATAGGCTGATTTTCCTTCCTAGCGTTGAGGTTTGAGTTAGGCCTAGGGTTAGTGTTCTTTTAACCTGAAAGCCCTGAGTTCCAAGAAGACAGCAGCTGCGAAGGACTACCCAAGAAGAGCACAAAAGTACCACAACATGCCTGCCTCCACAGCTATTTCCTTGGGGACATCCCTAATTCCTGGCTGATTTGCCTTTCTCGTCGTCGGGTTGGGGTTAGGTAGGCCTTGTGCTAGGATTTTTAAAATCAGGAAGCCCAGACCTCCAGGCACACTGGAGCTGTGAAAGGCATCCAAAAGGGAGTGCAAAAGTGCCACAACATGGCTGCTTTCACAGCTTTTTCCTTAGGAAGAACCCTAATACCCGGCTGATTTACCTTCCTAGGGTTACTGTTAGGCTTGGGCCAAGGACTTTTAAAACCAGGAAGCCCTGTGCTCCAGGCACACTGCAGCTGTTCAAGGCATCCCAACGGGAGTGCAAAAGTGACACAACTTGGCTGCCTCCACTGCTATTTCCATGAGACCATCCCCAACCATAGGCTGATTTTCATTCCTAGCGTTGAGGTTTGAGTTAGGCCTATGGTTACTGTTCTTTTAACCTGAAAGCCCTGAGTTCCAAGAAGACAGCAGCTGCGAAGGACTACCCAAGAAGAGCACAAAAGTACCACAACATGCCTGCCTCCCCAGCTATTTCATTGGGCACATCCCTAATTCCTGGCTGATTTGCCTTTCTCGTCGTCGGGTTGGGGTTAGGTAGGCCTTGTGCTAGGATTTTTAAAATCAGGAAGCCCAGACCTCCAGGCACACTGGAGCTGTGAAAGGCATCCAAAAGGGAGTGCAAAAGTGTCACAACATGGCTGCTTTCACAGCTTCTTCCTTGGCACCATCAGTATACCTAGGCTGATTTATCTGCCTAGGTTTATGGTTAGGGTTCAGCCTAGGGCTAGGATTTTTTGAACCAGGAAGCCCTGAGTTCCAGGCTTACTGTAGCTGCCAAAGGCATCCCAAAGGGAGCGCAGAAGTGCCAGAACATGGCTGCTTTCACAGCTTTTTCCTAAGGAAGAACCCTAATACCCGGCTGATTTACCTTCCTAGGGTTACTGTTAGGCTTGGGCAAAGGACTTTTAAAACCAGGAAGCCCTGTGCTCCAGGCACACTGCAGCTGTTCAAGGCATCCCAAGGGGAGTGCAAAAGTGACACAACTTGGCTGCCTCCACTGCTATTTCCATGAGACCATCCCGAATCACAGGCTGATTTGCCTTCCTAGCGTTGAGGTTTGAGTTAGGCCTAGGGTTAGAGGTTTTTAACCAGAAAGCCCTGAGTTCCAAGAAGACAGCAGCTGCGAAGGACTACCCAAGAAGAGCACAAAAGTACCACAACATGCCTGCCTCCACAGCAATTTCCTTGGGGACATCCCTAATTCCTGGCTGATTTGCCTTTCTCGTCGTCGGGTTGGGGTTAGGTAGGCCTTGTGCTAGGATTTTTAAAATCAGGAAGCCCAGACCTCCAGGCACACTGGAGCTGTGAAAGGCATCCAAAAGGGAGTGCAAAAGTGCCACAACATGGCTGCTTTCACAGCGTTTTCCTTAGGAAGAACCCAAATACCCAGCTGATTTACCTTCCTAAGTTTACTGTTAGGCTTGGGCCAAGGACTTTTAAAACCAGGAAGCCCTGTGCTCCAGGCACACTGCAGCTGTTCAAGGCATCCCAACGGGAGTGCAAAAGTGACACAACTTGGCTGCCTCCACTGCTATTTCCATGAGACCATCCCCAACCTTAGGCTGGTTTTCCTTCCTAGCGTTGAGTTTTGAGTTAGGCCTAGGGTTAGTGTTCTTTTAACCTGAAAGCCCTGAGTTCCAAGAACACAGCAGCTGCGAAGGACTACCCAAGAAGAGCACAAAAGTACCACAACATGCCTGCCTCCACAGCTATTTCCTTGGGGACATCCCTAATTCCTGGCTGATTTGCCTTTCTCGTCGTCGGGTTGGGGTTAGGTAGGCCTTGTGCTAGGATTTTTAAAATCAGGAAGCCCAGACCTCCAGGCACACTGGAGCTGTGAAAGGCATCCAAAAGGGAGTGCAAAAGTGTCACAACATGGCTGCTTTCACAGCTTCTTCCTTGGCACCATCAGTATACCTAGGCTGATTTATCTGCCTAGGTTTATGGTTAGGGTTCAGCCTAGGGCTAGGATTTTTTGAACCAGGAAGCCCTGAGTTCCAGGCTTACTGTAGCTGCCAAAGGCATCCCAAAGGGAGCGCAGAAGTGCCAGAACATGGCTGCTTTCACAGCTTTTTCCTAAGGAAGAACCCTAATACCCGGCTGATTTACCTTCCTAGGGTTACTGTTAGGCTTGGGCCAAGGACTTTTAAAACCAGGAAGCCCTGTGCTCCAGGCACACTGCAGCTGTTCAAGGCATCCCAAGGGGAGCGCAAAAGTGACACAACTTGGCTGCCTCCACTGCTATTTCCATGAGACCATCCCCAACCTTAGGCTGGATCTCCTTCCTAGCGTTGAGGTTTGAGTTAGGCCTAGGGTTAGGGTTCTTTTAACCAGAAAGCCCTGAGTTCCAAGAACACAGCAGCTGCGAAGGACTACCCAAGAAGAGCACAAAAGTACCACAACATGCCTGCCTCCACAGCTATTTCCTTGGGGACATCCCTAATTCCTGGCTGATTTGCCTTTCTCGTCGTCGGGTTGGGGTTAGGTAGGCCTTGTGCTAGGATTTTTAAAATCAGGAAGCCCAGACCTCCAGGCACACTGGAGCTGTGAAAGGCATCCAAAAGGGAGTGCAAAAGTGCCACAACATGGCTGCTTTCACAGCTTCTTCCTTGGCACCATCAGTATACCTAGGCTGATTTATCTGCCTAGGTTTATGGTTAGGGTTCAGCCTAGGGCTAGGATTTTTTGAACCAGGAAGCCCTGTGTTCCAGGCTTACTGTAGCTGCCAAAGGCATCCCAAAGGGAGCGCAGAAGTGCCAGAACATGGCTGCTTTCACAGCTTTTTCCTAAGGAAGAACCCTAATACCCGGCTGATTTACCTTCCTAGGGTTACTGTTAGGCTTGGGCCAAGGACTTTTAAAACCAGGAAGCCCTGTGCTCCAGGCACCCTGCAGCTGTTCAAGGCCTCCCAAGGGGAGTGCAAAAGTGACACAACTTGGCTGCCTCCACTGCTATTTCCATGAGATCATCCCGAAGCATAGGCTGATTTGCCTTCCTAGCGTTGAGGTTTGAGTTAAGCCTAGGGTTAGAGGTTTTTAACCAGAAAGCCCTGAGTTCCAAGAAGACAGCAGCTGCGAAGGACTACCCAAGAAGGGCACAAAAGTACCACAACATGCCTGCCTCCACAGCTATTTTCTTGGGGACATCCCTAATTCCTGGCTGATTTGCCTTTCTCGTCGTCGGGTTGGGGTTAGGTAGGCCTTGTGCTAGGATTTTTAAAATCAGGAAGCCCAGACCTCCAGGCACACTGGAGCTGTGAAAGGCATCCAAAAGGGAGTGCAAAAGTGCCACAACATGGCTGCTTTCACAGCTTTTTCCTTAGGAAGAACCCTAATACCCGGCTGAGTTACCTTCCTAGGGTTACTGTTAGGCTTGGGCCTAGGACTTTTAAAACCAGGAAGCCCTGTGCTCCAGGCACACTGCAGCTGTTCAAGGCATCCCAACGGGAGTGCAAAAGTGACACAACTTGGCTGCCTCCTCTGCTATTTCCATGAGACCATCCCGAACCATAGGCTGATTTTCCTTCCTAGCGTTGAGGTTTGAGTTAGGCCTAGGGTTAGTGTTCTTTTAACCTGAAAGCCCTGAGTTCCAAGAAGACAGCAGCTGCGAAGGACTACCCAAGAAGAGCACAAAAGTACCACAACATGCCTGCCTCCACAGCTATTTCCTTGGGGACATCCCTAATTCCTGGCTGATTTGCCTTTCTCGTCGTCGGGTTGGGGTTAGGTAGGCCTTGTGCTAGGATTTTTAAAATCAGGAAGCCCAGACCTCCAGGCACACTGGAGCTGTGAAAGGCATCCAAAAGGGAGTGCAAAAGTGCCACAACATGGCTGCTTTCACAGCTTTTTCCTTAGGAAGAACCCTAATACCCGGCTGATTTACCTTCCTAGGGTTACTGTTAGGCTTGGGCCAAGGACTTTTAAAACCAGGAAGCCCTGTGCTCCAGGCACACTGCAGCTGTTCAAGGCATCCCAACGGGAGTGCAAAAGTGACACAACTTGGCTGCCTCCACTGCTATTTCCATGAGACCATCCCCAACCATAGGCTGATTTTCATTCCTAGCGTTGAGGTTTGAGTTAGGCCTATGGTTACTGTTCTTTTAACCTGAAAGCCCTGAGTTCCAAGAAGACAGCAGCTGCGAAGGACTACCCAAGAAGAGCACAAAAGTACCACAACATGCCTGCCTCCCCAGCTATTTCATTGGGCACATCCCTAATTCCTGGCTGATTTGCCTTTCTCGTCGTCGGGTTGGGGTTAGGTAGGCCTTGTGCTAGGATTTTTAAAATCAGGAAGCCCAGACCTCCAGGCACACTGGAGCTGTGAAAGGCATCCAAAAGGGAGTGCAAAAGTGTCACAACATGGCTGCTTTCACAGCTTCTTCCTTGGCACCATCAGTATACCTAGGCTGATTTATCTGCCTAGGTTTATGGTTAGGGTTCAGCCTAGGGCTAGGATTTTTTGAACCAGGAAGCCCTGAGTTCCAGGCTTACTGTAGCTGCCAAAGGCATCCCAAAGGGAGCGCAGAAGTGCCAGAACATGGCTGCTTTCACAGCTTTTTCCTAAGGAAGAACCCTAATACCCGGCTGATTTACCTTCCTAGGGTTACTGTTAGGCTTGGGCAAAGGACTTTTAAAACCAGGAAGCCCTGTGCTCCAGGCACCCTGCAGCTGTTCAAGGCATCCCAAGGGGAGTGCAAAAGTGACACAACTTGGCTGCCTCCACTGCTATTTCCATGAGACCATCCCGAATCACAGGCTGATTTGCCTTCCTAGCGTTGAGGTTTGAGTTAGGCCTAGGGTTAGAGGTTTTTAACCAGAAAGCCCTGAGTTCCAAGAAGACAGCAGCTGCGAAGGACTACCCAAGAAGAGCACAAAAGTACCACAACATGCCTGCCTCCACAGCTATTTCCTTGGGGACATCCCTAATTCCTGGCTGATTTGCCTTTCTCGTCGTCGGGTTGGGGTTAGGTAGGCCTTGTGCTAGGATTTTTAAAATCAGGAAGCCCAGACCTCCAGGCACACTGGAGCTGTGAAAGGCATCCAAAAGGGAGTGCAAAAGTGTCACAACATGGCTGCTTTCACAGCTTCTTCCTTGGCACCATCAGTATACCTAGGCTGATTTATCTGCCTAGGTTTATGGTTAGGGTTCAGCCTAGGGCTAGGATTTTTTGAACCAGGAAGCCCTGAGTTCCAGGCTTACTGTAGCTGCCAAAGGCATCCCAAAGGGAGCGCAGAAGTGCCACAACATGGCTGCTTTCACAGCTTTTTCCTAAGGAAGAACCCTAATACCCGGCTGATTTACCTTCCTAGGGTTACTGTTAGGCTTGGGCCAAGGACTTTTAAAACCAGGAAGCCCTGTGCTCCAGGCACACTGCAGCTGTTCAAGGCATCCCAAGGGGAGCGCAAAAGTGACACAACTTGGCTGCCTCCACTGCTATTTCCATGAGACCATCCCCAACCTTAGGCTGGATTTCCTTCCTAGCGTTGAGGTTTGAGTTAGGCCTAGGGTTAGGGTTCTTTTAACCAGAAAGCCCTGAGGTCCAAGAACACAGCAGCTGCGAAAGACTACCCAAGAAGAGCACAAAAGTACCACAACATGCCTGCCTCCACAGCTATTTCCTTGGGGACATCCCTAATTCCTGGCTGATTTGCCTTTCTCGTCGTCGGGTTGGGGTTAGGTAGGCCTTGTGCTAGGATTTTTAAAATCAGGAAGCCCAGACCTCCAGGCACACTGGAGCTGTGAAAGGCATCCAAAAGGGAGTGCAAAAGTGCCACAACATGGCTGCTTTCACAGCTTTTTCCTTAGGAAGAACCCTAATACCCGGCTGATTTACCTTCCTAGGGTTACTGTTAGGCTTGGGCCAAGGACTTTAAAACCAGGAAGCCCTGTGCTCCAGGCACACTGCAGCTGTTCAAGGCATCCCAACGGGAGTGCAAAAGTGACACAACTTGGCTGCCTCCACTGCTATTTCCATGAGACCATCCCCAACCATAGGCTGATTTTCCTTCCTAGCGTTGAGGTTTGAGTTAGGCCTAGGGTTAGTGTCCTTTTAACCAGAAAGCCCTGAGTTCCAAGAACACAGCAGCTGCGAAGGACTACCCAAGAAGAGCACAAAAGTACCACCACATGCCTGCCTCCACAGCTATTTCCTTGGGGACATCCCTAATTCCTGGCTGATTTGCCTTTCTCGTTGTCGGGTTGGGGTTAGGTAGGCCTTGTGCTAGGATATTTAAAATCAGAAAGCCCAGACCTCCAGGCACACTGGAGCTGTGAAAGGCATCCAAAAGGGAGTGCAAAAGTGCCACAACATGGCTGCTTTCACAGCTTTTTCCTTAGGAAGAACCCTAATACCCGGCTGATTTACCTTCCTAGGGTTACTGTTAGGCTTGGGCCAAGGACTTTGAAAACCAGGAAGCCCTGTGCTCCAGGCACACTGCAGCTGTTCAAGGCATCCCAAGGGGAGCGCAAAAGTGAAACAACTTGGCTGCCTCCACTGCTATTTCCATGAGACCATCCCCAACCATAGGCTGGTTTTCCTTCCTAGCATTGAGTTTTGAGTTAGGCCTATGGTTAGTGTTCTTTTAACCTGAAAGCCCTGAGTTCCAAGAACACAGCAGCTGCGAAGGACTACCCAAGAAGAGCACAAAAGTACCACAACATGCCTGCCTCCACAGCAATTTCCTTGGGGACATCCCTAATTCCTGGCTGATTTGCCTTTCTCGTCGTCGGGTTGGGGTTAGGTAGGCCTTGTGCTAGGATTTTTAAAATCAGGAAGCCCAGACCTCCAGGCACACTGGAGCTGCCAAAGGCATCCAAAAGGGAGTGCAAAAGTGCCACAACATGGCTGCTTTCACAGCTTTTTCCTTAGGAAGAACCCTAATACCCGGCTGATTTACCTTCCTAGGGTTACTGTTAGGCTTGGGCCAAGGACTTTTAAAACCAGGAAGCCCTGTGCTCCAGGCACACTGCAGCTGTTCAAGGCATCCCAAGGGGAGCGCAAAAGTGACACAACTTGGCTGCCACCACTGCTATTTCCATGAGACCATCCCCAAACATAGGCTGATTTTCCTTCCTAGCGTTGAGGTTTCAGTAAGGCCTAGGGTTAGAGTTTTTTAACCTGAAAGCCCGGAGTTCCAAGAACACAGCAGATGCAAAGGACCACCCAAGAAGAGCACAAAAGTACCACCACATGCCTGCCTCCACAGCTATTTCCTTGGGGACATCCCTAATTCCTGGCTGATTTGCCTTTCTCGTCGTCGGGTTGGGGTTAGGTAGGCCTTGTGCTAGGATATTTAAAAGCAGGAAACCCAGACCTCCAAGCACACTGGAGCTGTGAAAGGCATCCAAAAGGGAGTGCAAAAGGGCCACAACATGGCTACTTTCACAGCTTTTTTCTGTGCACCAACACTATACCTTCTCTGATATATCTCCCTAGGGTTAGGGTTAGGGTTCAGCCTAGGGCTAGGATTTTTTGAACCAGGAAGCCCTGTGTTCCAGGCTTACTGTAGCTGCCAAAGGCATCCCAAAGGGAGCGCAGAAGTGCCACAACATGGCTGCTTTCACAGCTTTTTCCTTAGGAAGAACCCTAATACCCGGCTGATTTACCTTCCTAGGGTTACTGTTAGGCTTGGGCAAAGGACTTTTAAAACCAGGAAGCCCTGTGCTCCAGGCACACTGCAGCTGTTCAAGGCATCCCAAGGGGAGCGCAAAAGTGACACAACTTGGCTGCCTCCACTGCTATTTCCATGAGACCATCCTGAACCATAGGCTGATTTTCCTTCCTAGCGTTGAGGTTTGAGTTAGGCCTAGGGTTAGGGTTCTTTTAACCTGAAAGCCCTGAGTTCCAAGAATACAGCAGCTGCGAAGGACTACCCAAGAAGAGCACAAAAGTACCACAACATGCCTGCCTCCCCAGCTATTTCATTGGGCACATCCCTAATTCCTGGCTGATTTGCCTTTCTCGTCGTCGGGTTGGGGTTAGGTAGGCCTTGTGCTAGGATTTTTAAAATCAGGAAGCCCAGACCTCCAGGCACACTGGAGCTGTGAAAGGCAGCCAAAAGGGAGTGCAAAAGTGCCACAACATGGCTGCTTTCACAGCTTTTTCCTTAGGAAGAACCCTAATATCCGGCTGATTTACCTTCCTAGGGTTACTGTTAGGCTTGGGCCAAGGACTTTTAAAACCAGGAAGCCCTGTGCTCCAGGCACACTGCAGCTGTTCAAGGCATCCTAACGGGAGCGCAAAAGTGACACAACTTGGCTGCCTCCACTGCTATTTCCATGAGACCATCCCCAACCATAGTCTGATTTTCCTTCCTAGCGTTGAGTTTTGAGTTAGGCCTAGGGTTAGTGTTCTTTTAACCTGAAAGCCCTGAGTTCCAAGAACACAGCAGCTGCGAAGGACTACCCAAGAAGAGCACAAAAGTACCACCACATGCCTGCCTCCACAGCTATTTCCTTGGGGACATCCCTAATTCCTGGCTGATTTGCCTTTCTCGTCGTCGGGTTGGGGTTAGGTAGGCCTTGTGCTAGGATATTTAAAAGCAGGAAACCCAGACCTCCAAGCACACTGGAGCTGTGAAAGGCATCCAAAAGGGAGCGCAGAAGTGCCACAACATGGCTGCTTTCACAGCTTTTTTCTTGGCACCATCACTATACCTTCTCTGATATATCTCCCTAGGGTTAGGGTTAGGGTTCAGCCTAGGGCTAGGATTTTTTGAACCAGGAAGCCCTGTGTTCCAGGCTTACTGTAGCTGCCAAAGGCATCCCAAAGGGAGCGCAGAAGTGCCACAACATGGCTGCTTTCACAGCTTTTTCCTTAGGAAGAACCCTAATACCCGGCTGATTTACCTTCCTAGGGTTACTGTTAGGCTTGGGCCAAGGACTTTTAAAACCAGGAAGCCCTGTGCTCCAGGCACACTGCAGCTGTTCAAGGCATCCCAAGGGGAGCGCAAAAGTGACACAACTTGGCTGCCTCCACTGCTATTTCCATGAGACCATCCCCAACCATAGGCTGATTTTCCTTCCTAGCGTTGAGGTTTGAGTTAGGCCTAGGGTTAGAGATTTTTAACCAGAAAGCCCTGAATACCAAGAACACAGCAGCTGCGAAGGACTACCCAAGAAGAGCACAAAAGTACCACAACATGCCTGCCTCCACAGCTGTTTCCTTGGGGACATCCCTAATTCCTGGCTGATTTGCCTTTCTCGTCGTCGGGTTGGGGTTAGGTAGGCCTTGTGCTAGGATTTTTAAAATCAGGAAGCCCAGACCTCCAGGCACACTGGAGCTGTGAAAGGCATCCAAAAGGGAGTGCAAAAGTGCCACAACATGGCTGCTTTCACAGCTTTTTCCTTAGGAAGAACCCTAATACCCGGCTGATTTACCTTCCTAGGGTTACTATTAGGCTTCGGCCTAGGACTTTTAAAACCAGGAAACCCTGTGCTCCAGGCACACTGCAGCTGTTCAAGGCATTCCAATGGGAGTGCAAAAGTGACGCAACTTGGCTGCCTCCACTGCTATTTCCATGAGACCATCCCGAACCATAGGCTGATTTTCCTTCCTAGCGTTGAGTTTTGAGTTAGGCCTAGGGTTAGAGTTTTAAAACCAGAAAGCCCTGAGTTCCAAGAACACAGCAGCTGCGAAGGACTACCCAAGAAGAGCACAAAAGTACCACAACATGCCTGCCTCCACAGCAATTTCCTTGGGGACATCCCTAATTCCTGGCTGATTTGCCTTTCTCGACGTCGGGTTGGGGTTAGGTAGGCCTTGTGCTAGGATATTTAAAATCAGGAAGCCCAGACCTCCAGGCACACTGGAGCTGTGAAAGGCATCCAAAAGGGAGTGCAAAAGTGCCACAACATGGCTGCTTTCACAGCTTTTTTCTTGGCACCATCACTATACCTTCTCTGATATATCTCCCTATGGTTTGGGTTAGGGATCAGCCTAGGGCTAGGATGTTTTGAACCAGGAAGCCCTGTGTTCCAGGCTTACTGTAGCTGCCAAAGGCATCCCAAAGGGAGCGCAGAAGTGCCACAACATGGCTGCTTTCACAGCTTTTTCCTTAGGAAGAACCCTAATACCCGGCTGATTTACCTTCCTAGGGTTACTGTTAGGCTTGGGCCAAGGACTTTTAAAACCAGGAAGCCCTGTGCTCCAGGCACACTGCAGCTGTTCAAGGCATCCCAAGGGGAGCGCAAAAGTGACACAACTTGGCTGCCTCCACTGCTATTTCCATGAGACCATCCCCAACCATAGGCTGATTTTCCTTCCTAGCGTTGAGGTTTGAGTTAGGCCTAGGGTTAGGGTTCTTTCAACCAGAAAGCCCTGAGTTCCAAGAATACAGCAGCTGCGAAGGACTACCCAAGAAGAGCACAAAAGTACCACAACATGCCTGCCTCCACAGCTATTTCCTTGGGGACATCCCTAATTCCTGGCTGATTTGCCTTTCTTGTCGTCGGGTTGGGGTTAGGTAGGCCTTGTGCTAGGATTTTTAAAATCAGGAAGCCCAGACCTCCAGGCACACTGGAGCTGTGAAAGGCATCCAAAAGGGAGTGCAAAAGTGCCACAACATGGCTGCTTTCACAGCTTTTTCCTTAGGAAGAACCCTAATCCCCGGCTGATTTACCTTCCTAAGGTTACTTTTAGGCTTGGGCCAAGGACTTTTAAAACCAGGAAGCCCTGTGCTCCAGGCACACTGCAGCTGTTCAAGGCATCCCAAGGGGAGCACAAAAGTGACACAACTTGGCTGCCTCCACTGCTATTTCCATGAGACCATCCCCAAACTTAGGCTGGGTTTCCTTCTTAGCGTTGAGGTTTGAGTTAGGCCTAGGGTTAGTGTTCTTTTAACCTGAAAGCCCTGAGTTCCAAGAACACAGCAGCTGCGAAGGACTACCCAAGAAGAGCACAAAAGTACCACCACATGCCTGCCTCCACAGCTATTTCCTTGGGGACATCCCTAATTCCTGGCTGATTTGCCTTTCTCGTCGTCGGGTTGGGGTTAGGTAGGCCTTGTGCTAGGATTTTAAAATCAGGAAGCCCAGACCTCCAGGCACACTGGAGCTGTGAAAGGCATCCAAAAGGGAGTGCAAAAGTGCCACAACATGGCTGCTTTCACAGCTTTTTCCTTAGGAAGAACCCTAATACCCGGCTGATTTACCTTCCTAGGGTTACTTTTAGGCTTGGGCCAAGGACTTTTAAAACCAGGAAGCCCTGTGCTCCAGGCACACTGCAGCGGTTCAAGGCATCCCAACGGGAGTGCAAAAGTGACACAACTTGGCTGCCTCCACTGCTATTTCCATGAGACCATCCCCAACCATAGGCTGATTTTCCTTCCTAGCGTTGAGGTTTGAGTTAGGCCTAGGGTTAGAGTTTTTTAACCAGAAAGCCCTGAGTTCCAAGAACACAGCAGCTGCGAAGGACTACCCAAGAAGAGCACAAAAGTACCACAACATGCCTGCCTCCACAGCTATTTCCTTGGGGACATCCCTAATTCCTGGCTGATTTGCCTTTCATGTCGTCAGGTTGGGGATAGGTAGGCCTTGTGCTAGGATTTTGAAAATCAGGAAGCCCAGACCTCCAGGCACACTGGAGCTGTGAAAGGCATCCAAAAGGGAGTGCAAAAGTGCCACAACATGGCTGCTTTCACAGCTTTTTCCTTAGGAAGAACCCTAATACCCGGCTGATTTACCTTCCTAGGGTTACTGTTAGGCTTCGGCCTAGGACTTTTAAAATCAGGAAGCCCTGTGCTCCAGGAACACTGCAGCTGTTCAAGGCATCCCAACGGGAGCGCAAAAGTGACACAACTTGGCTGCCTCCACTGCTATTTCCATGAGACCATCCCCAACCTTAGGCTGGTTTTCCTTCCTAGCGTTGAGTTTTGAGTTAGGCCTAGGGTTAGGGTTCTTTCAACCAGAAAGCCCTGAGTTCCAAGAAGACAGCAGCTGCGAAGGACTACCCAAGAAGAGCACAAAAGTACCACCACATGCCTGCCTCCACAGCTATTTCCTTGGGGACATCCCTAATTCCTGGCTGATTTGCCTTTCTCGTCGTCGGGTTGGGGTTAGGTAGGCCTTGTGCTAGGATTTTTAAAATCAGGAAGCCCAGACCTCCAGGCACACTGGAGCTGTGAAAGGCAGCCAAAAGGGAGTGCAAAAGTGCCACAACATGGCTGCTTTCACAGCTTTTTCCTTAGGAAGAACCCTAATCCCCGGCTGATTTACCTTCCTAGAGTTACTGTTAGGCTTGGGCCAAGGACTTTTAAAACCAGGAAGCCCTGTGCTCCAGGCACACTGCAGCTGTTCAAGGCATCCCAACGGGAGTGCAAAAGTGACACAACTTGGCTGCCTCCACTGCTATTTCCATGAGACCATCCCGAATCATAGGCTGATTTTCCTTCCTAGCGTTGAGGTTTGAGTTAGGCCTAGGGTTAGAGTTTTAAAACCAGAAAGCCCTGAGTTCCAAGAACACAGCAGCTGCGAAGGACTACCCAAGAAGAGCACAAAAGTACCACAACATGCCTGCCTCCACAGCTATTTCCTTGGGGACATCCCTAATTCCTGGCTGATTTGCCTTTCTCGTCGTCGGGTTGGGGTTAGGTAGGCCTTGTGCTAGGATATTTAAAAGCAGGAAACCCAGACCTCCAAGCACACTGGAGCTGTGAAAGGCATCCAAAAGGGAGTGCAAAAGTGCCACAACATGGCTGCTTTCACAGCTTTTTTCTTGGCACCATCACTATACCTTCTCTGATATATCTCCCTAGGGTTAGGGTTAGGGTTCAGCCTAGGGCTAGGATATTTTGAACCAGGAAGCCCTGAGTTCCAGGCTTACTGTAGCTGCCAAAGGCATCCCAAAGGGAGCGCAGAAGTGCCACAACATGGCTGCTTTCACAGCTTTTTCCTTAGGAAGAACCCTAATACCCGGCTGATTTACCTTCCTAGGGTTACTGTTAGGCTTGGGCCAAGGACTTTTAAAACCAGGAAGCCCTGTGCTCCAGGCACACTGCAGCTGTTCAAGGCATCCCAAGGGGAGCGCAAAAGTGACACAACTTGGCTGCCTCCACTGCTATTTCCATGAGACCATCCTGAACCATAGGCTGATTTTCCTTCCTAGCGTTGAGGTTTGAGTTAGGCCTAGGGTTAGAGATTTTTAACCAGAAAGCCCTGAATACCAAGAACACAGCAGCTGCGAAGGACTACCCAAGAAGAGCACAAAAGTACCACAACATGCCTGCCTCCACAGCTATTTCCTTGGGGACATCCCTAATTCCTGGCTGATTTGCCTTTCTTGTCGTCGGGTTGGGGTTAGGTAGGCCTTGTGCTAGGATTTTTAAAATCAGGAAGCCCAGACCTCCAGGCACACTGGAGCTGTGAAAGGCATCCAAAAGGGAGTGCAAAAGTGCCACAACATGGCTGCTTTCACAGCTTTTTCCTTAGGAAGAACCCTAATCCCCGGCTGATTTACCTTCCTAGGGTTACTTTTAGGCTTGGGCCAAGGACTTTTAAAACCAGGAAGCCCTGTGCTCCAGGCACACTGCAGCTGTTCAAGGCATCCCAAGGGGAGCACAAAAGTGACACAACTTGGCTGCCTCCACTGCTATTTCCATGAGACCATCCCCAAAGTTAGGCTGGTTTTCCTTCTTAGCGTTGAGGTTTGAGTTAGGCCTAGGGTTAGTGTTCTTTTAACCTGAAAGCCCTGAGTTCCAAGAACACAGCAGCTGCGAAGGACTACCCAAGAAGAGCACAAAAGTACCACCACATGCCTGCCTCCACAGCTATTTCCTTGGGGACATCCCTAATTCCTGGCTCATTTGCCTTTCTCGTCGTCGGGTTGGGGTGAGGTAGGCCTTGTGCTAGGATTTTTAAAATCAGGAAGCCCAGACCTCCAGGCACACTGGAGCTGTGAAAGGCATCCAAAAGGGAGTGCAAAAGTGCCACAACATGGCTGCTTTCACAGCTTTTTCCTTAGGAAGAACCCTAATACCCGGCTGATTTACCTTCCTAGGGTTACTTTTAGG
The DNA here is from genome assembly GCF_028018845.1 of Melospiza georgiana. Lineage (NCBI taxonomy): Eukaryota > Metazoa > Chordata > Aves > Passeriformes > Passerellidae > Melospiza > Melospiza georgiana. Next base: position 806,074 of record NC_080448.1, read on the forward strand.
CTTGGGCCAAGGACTTTTAAAACCAGGAAGCCCTGTGCTCCAGGCACACTGCAGCGGTTCAAGGCATCCCAACGGGAGTGCAAAAGTGACACAACTTGGCTGCCTCCACTGCTATTTCCATGAGACCATCCCCAACCATAGGCTGATTTTCCTTCCTAGCGTTGAGGTTTGAGTTAGGCCTAGGGTTAGAGTTTTTTAACCAGAAAGCCCTGAGTTCCAAGAACACAGCAGCTGCGAAGGACTACCCAAGAAGAGCACAAAAGTACCACAACATGCCTGCCTCCACAGCTATTTCCTTGGGGACATCCCTAATTCCTGGCTGATTTGCCTTTCATGTCGTCGGGTTGGGGATAGGTAGGCCTTGTGCTAGGAATTTGAAAATCAGGAAGCCCAGACCTCCAGGCACACTGGAGCTGTGAAAGGCATCCAAAAGGGAGTGCAAAAGTGCCACAACATGGCTGCTTTCACAGCTTTTTCCTTAGGAAGAACCCTAATACCCGGCTGATTTACCTTCCTAGGGTTACTGTTAGGCTTCGGCCTAGGACTTTTAAAATCAGGAAGCCCTGTGCTCCAGGAACACTGCAGCTGTTCAAGGCATCCCAACGGGAGCGCAAAAGTGACACAACTTGGCTGCCTCCACTGCTATTTCCATGAGACCATCCCCAACCTTAGGCTGGTTTTCCTTCCTAGCGTTGAGTTTTGAGTTAGGCCTAGGGTTAGGGTTCTTTCAACCAGAAAGCCCTGAGTTCCAAGAATACAGCAGCTGCGAAGGACTACCCAAGAAGAGCACAAAAGTACCACCACATGCCTGCCTCCACAGCTATTTCCTTGGGGACATCCCTAATTCCTGGCTGATTTGCCTTTCTCGTCGTCGGGTTGGGGTTAGGTAGGCCTTGTGCTAGGATTTTTAAAATCAGGAAGCCCAGACCTCCAGGCACACTGGAGCTGTGAAAGGCAGCCAAAAGGGAGTGCAAAAGTGCCACAACATGGCTGCTTTCACAGCTTTTTCCTTTGGAAGAACCCTCATACCCGGCTGATTTACCTTCCTAGAGTTACTGTTAGGCTTCGGCCTAGGACTTTTAAAACCAGGAAGCCCTGTGCTCCAGGCACACTGCAGCTGTTCAAGGCATCCCAACGGGAGTGCAAAAGTGACACAACTTGGCTGCCTCCACTGCTATTTCCATGAGACCATCCCGAATCATAGGCTGATTTTCCTTCCTAGCGTTGAGGTTTGAGTTAGGCCTAGGGTTAGAGTTTTAAAACCAGAAAGCCCTGAGTTCCAAGAACAGAGCAGCTGCGAAGGACTACCCAAGAAGAGCACAAAAGTACCACAACATGCCTGCCTCCACAGCTATTTCCTTGGGGACATCCCTAATTCCTGGCTGATTTGCCTTTCTCGTCATCGGGTTGGGGTTAGGTAGGCCTTGTGCTAGGATATTTAAAAGCAGGAAACCCAGACCTCCAAGCACACTGGAGCTGTGAAAGGCATCCAAAAGGGAGTGCAAAAGTGCCACAACATGGCTGCTTTCACAGCTTTTTTCTTGGCACCATCACTATACCTTCTCTGATATATCTCCCTAGGGTTAGGGTTAGGGTTCAGCCTAGGGCTAGGATATTTTGAACCAGGAAGCCCTGTGTTCCAGGCTTACTGTAGCTGCCAAAGGCATCCCAAAGGGAGCGCAGAAGTGCCACAACATGGCTGCTTTCACAGCTTTTTCCTTAGGAAGAACCCTAATACCCGGCTGATTTACCTTCCTAGGGTTACTGTTAGGCTTGGGCCAAGGACTTTTAAAACCAGGAAGCCCTGTGCTCCAGGCACACTGCAGCTGTTCAAGGCATCCCAAGGGGAGCGCAAAAGTGACACAACTTGGCTGCCTCCACTGCTATTTCCATGAGACCATCCTGAACCATAGGCTGATTTTCCTTCCTAGCGTTGAGGTTTGAGTTAGGCCTAGGGTTAGAGATTTTTAACCAGAAAGCCCTGAATACCAAGAACACAGCAGCTGCGAAGGACTACCCAAGAAGAGCACAAAAGTACCACAACATGCCTGCCTCCACAGCTATTTCCTTGGGGACATCCCTAATTCCTGGCTGATTTGCCTTTCTCGTCGTCGGGTTGGGGTTAGGTAGGCCTTGTGCTAGGAATTTGAAAATCAGGAAGCCCAGACCTCCAGGCACACTGGAGCTGTGAAAGGCATCCAAAAGGGAGTGCAAAAGTGCCACAACATGGCTGCTTTCACAGCTTTTTCCTTAGGAAGAACCCTAATACCCGGCTGATTTACCTTCCTAGGGTTACTATTAGGCTTCGGCCTAGGACTTTTAAAACCAGGAAACCCTGTGCTCCAGGCACACTGCAGCTGTTCAAGGCATTCCAATGGGAGTGCAAAAGTGACGCAACTTGGCTGCCTCCACTGCTATTTCCATGAGACCATCCCCAACCTTAGGCTGATTTTCCTTCCTAGCGTTGAGTTTTGAGTTAGGCCTAGGGTTAGAGTTTTTTAACCAGAAAGCCCTGAGTTCCAAGAACACAGCAGCTGCGAAGGACTACCCAAGAAGAGCACAAAAGTACCACAACATGCCTGCCTCCACAGCTATTTCCTTGGGGACATCCCTAATTCCTGGCTGATTTGCCTTTCTCGTTGTCGGGTTGGGGTTAGGTAGGCCTTGTGCTAGGATTTTTAAAATCAGGAAGCCCAGACCTCCAGGCACACTGGAGCTGCCAAACGCATCCAAAAGGGAGTGCAAAAGTGCCACAACATGGCTGCTTTCACAGCTTTTTCCTTAGGAAGAACCCTAATACCCGGCTGATTTACCTTCCTAGGGTTACTGTTAGGCTTGGGCCAAGGACTTTTAAAACCAGGAAGCCCTGTGCTCCAGGCACACTGCAGCTGTTCAAGGCATCCCAACGGGAGTGCAAAAGTGACACAACTTGGCTGCGTCCACTGCTATTTCCATGAGACCATCCCCAAACTTAGGCTGGTTTTCCTTCCTAGCGTTGAGTTTTGAGTTAGGCCTATGGTAAGTGTTCTTTTAATCAGAAAGCCCTGAGTTCCAAGAACACAGCAGCTGCGAAGGACTACCCAAGAAGAGCACAAAAGTACCACAACATGCCTGCCTCCACAGCTATTTCCTTGGGGACATCCCTAATTCCTGGCTGATTTGCCTTTCTCGTCGTCGGGTTGGGGTTAGGTAGGCCTTGTGCTAGGATTTTGAAAATCAGGAAGCCCAGACCTCCAGGCACACTGGAGCTGTGAAAGGCATCCAAAAGGGAGTGCAAAAGTGCCACAACATGGCTGCTTTCACAGCTTTTTCCTTAGGAAGAACCCTAATCCCCGGCTGATTTACCTTCCTAGGGTTACTGTTAGGCTTGGGTCAAGGACTTTTAAAACCAGGAAGCCCTGTGCTCCAGGCACACTGCAGCTGTTCAAGGCATCCCAATGGGAGTGCAAAAGTGACACAACTTGGCTGCCTCCACTGCTATTTCCATGAGACCATCCTGAACCATAGGCTGATTTTCCTTCCTAGCGTTGAGGTTTGAGTTAGGCCTAGGGTTAGAGATTTTTAACCAGAAAGCCCTGAATACCAAGAACACAGCAGCTGCGAAGGACTACCCAAGAAGAGCACAAAAGTACCACAACATGCCTGCCTCCACAGCTATTTCCTTGGGGACATCCCTAATTCCTGGCTGATTTGCCTTTCTCGTCGTCGGGTTGGGGTTAGGTAGGCCTTGTGCTAGGATATTTAAAAGCAGGAAACCCAGACCTCCAAGCACACTGGAGCTGTGAAAGGCATCCAAAAGGGAGTGCAAAAGTGCCACAACATGGCTGCTTTCACAGCTTTTTTCTTGGCACCATCACTATACCTTCTCTGATATATCTCCCTAGGGTTTGGGTTAGGGATCAGCCTAGGGCTAGGATTTTTTGAACCAGGAAGCCCTGTGTTCCAGGCTTACTGTAGCTGCCAAAGGCATCCCAAAGGGAGCGCAGAAGTGCCACAACATGGCTGCTTTCACAGCTTTTTCCTTAGGAAGAACCCTAATACCCGGCTGATTTACCTTCCTAGGGTTACTGTTAGGCTTGGGCCAAGGACTTTTAAAACCAGGAAGCCCTGTGCTCCAGGCACACTGCAGCTGTTCAAGGCATCCCAACGGGAGTGCAAAAGTGACACAACTTGGCTGCCTCCACTGCTATTTCCATGAGACCATCCCCAACCTTAGGCTGATTTTCCTTCCTAGCGTTGAGGTTTGAGTTAGGCGTAGGGTTAGTGTTCTTTAACCAGAAAGCCCTGAGGTCCAAGAACACAGCAGCTGCGAAGGACTACCCAAGAAGAGCACAAAAGTACCACAACATGCCTGCCTCCACAGCAATTTCCTTGGGGACATCCCTAATTCCTGGCTGATTTGCCTTTCTCGTCGTCGGGTTGGGGTTAGGTAGGCCTTGTGCTAGGATTTTTAAAATCAGGAAGCCCAGACCTCCAGGCACACTGGAGCTGCCAAAGGCATCCAAAAGGGAGTGCAAAAGTGCCACAACATGGCTGCTTTCACAGCTTTTTCCTTAGGAAGAACCCTAATACCCGGCTGATTTACCTTCCTAGGGTTACTGTTAGGCTTGGGCCAAGGACTTTTAAAATCAGGAAGCCCTGTGCTCCAGGAACACTGCAGTTGTTCAAGGCATCCCAACGGGAGCGCAAAAGTGACACAACTTGGCTGCCTCCACTGCTATTTCCATGAGACCATCCCGAACCATAGGCTGATTTTCCTTCCTAGCGTTGAGGTTTGAGTTAGGCCTAGGGTTAGAGTTTTTTAACCAGAAAGCCCTGAGTTCCAAGAACACAGCAGCTGCGAAGGACTACCCAAGAAGAGCACAAAAGTACCACAACATGCCTGCCTCCACAGCAATTTCCTTGGGGACATCCCTAATTCCTGGCTGATTTGCCTTTCTCGTCGTCGGGTTGGGGTTAGGTAGGCCTTGTGCTAGGATTTTGAAAATCAGGAAGCCCAGACCTCCAGGCACACTGGAGCTGTGAAAGGCATCCAAAAGGGAGTGCAAAAGTGCCACAACATGGCTGCTTTCACAGCTTTTTCCTTAGGAAGAACCCTAATCCCCGGCTGATTTACCTTCCTAGGGTTACTGTTAGGCTTGGGCCAAGGACTTTTAAAACCAGGAAGCCCTGTGCTCCAGGCACACTGCAGCTGTTCAAGGCATCCCAAGGGGAGCGCAAAAGTGACACAACTTGGCGGCCTCCACTGCTATTTCCATGAGACCATCCCCAACCTTAGGCTGGTTTTCCTTCCTAGCGTTGAGGTTTGAGTTAGGCCTAGGGTTAGTGTTCTTTTAACCTGAAAGCCCTGAGTTCCAAGAACACAGCAGCTGCGAAGGACTACCCAAGAAGAGCACAAAAGTACCACCACATGCCTGCCTCCACAGCTATTTCCTTGGGGACATCCCTAATTCCTGGCTGATTTGCCTTTCTCGTCGTCGGGTTGGGGTTAGGTAGGCCTTGTGCTAGGATTTTTAAAATCAGGAAGCCCAGACCTCCAGGCACACTGGAGCTGTGAAAGGCATCCAAAAGGGAGTGCAAAAGTGCCACAACATGGCTGCTTTCACAGCTTTTTCCTTAGGAAGAACCCTAATACCCGGCTGATTTACCTTCCTAGAGTTACTGTTAGGCTTGGGCCTAGGACTTTTAAAACCAGGAAGCCCTGTGCTCCAGGCACACTGCAGCTGTTCAAGGCATCCCAACGGGAGTGCAAAAGTGACACAACTTGGCTGCCTCCACTGCTATTTCCATGAGACCATCCCGAATCATAGGCTGATTTTCCTTCCTAGCGTTGAGGTTTGAGTTAGGCCTAGGGTTAGAGTTTTAAAACCAGAAAGCCCTGAGTTCCAAGAACAGAGCAGCTGCGAAGGACTACCCAAGAAGAGCACAAAAGTACCACAACATGCCTGCCTCCACAGCTATTTCCTTGGGGACATCCCTAATTCCTGGCTGATTTGCCTTTCTCGTCGTCGGGTTGGGGTTAGGTAGGCCTTGTGCTAGGATATTTAAAAGCAGGAAACCCAGACCTCCAAGCACACTGGAGCTGTGAAAGGCATCCAAAAGGGAGTGCAAAAGTGCCACAACATGGCTGCTTTCACAGCTTTTTTCTTGGCACCATCACTATACCTTCTCTGATATATCTCCCTAGGGTTAGGGTTAGGGTTCAGCCTAGGGCTAGGATATTTTGAACCAGGAAGCCCTGTGTTCCAGGCTTACTGTAGCTGCCAAAGGCATCCCAAAGGGAGCGCAGAAGTGCCACAACATGGCTGCTTTCACAGCTTTTTCCTTAGGAAGAACCCTAATACCCGGCTGATTTACCTTCCTAGGGTTACTGTTAGGCTTGGGCCAAGGACTTTTAAAACCAGGAAGCCCTGTGCTCCAGGCACACTGCAGCTGTTCAAGGCATCCCAAGGGGAGCGCAAAAGTGACACAACTTGGCTGCCTCCACTGCTATTTCCATGAGACCATCCCCAACCTTAGGCTGATTTTCCTTCCTAGCGTTGAGGTTTGAGTTAGGCCTAGGGTTAGAGATTTTTAACCAGAAAGCCCTGAATACCAAGAACACAGCAGCTGCGAAGGACTACCCAAGAAGAGCACAAAAGTACCACAACATGCCTGCCTCCACAGCTATTTCCTTGGGGACATCCCTAATTCCTGGCTGATTTGCCTTTCTTGTCGTCGGGTTGGGGTTAGGTAGGCCTTGTGCTAGGATTTTTAAAATCAGGAAGCCCAGACCTCCAGGCACACTGGAGCTGTGAAAGGCATCCAAAAGGGAGTGCAAAAGTGCCACAACATGGCTGCTTTCACAGCTTTTTCCTTAGGAAGAACCCTAATACCCGGCTGATTTACCTTCCTAGGGTTACTGTTAGGCTTGGGCCAAGGACTTTTAAAACCAGGAAGCCCTGTGCTCCAGGCACACTGCAGCTGTTCAAGGCATCCCAACGGGAGTGCAAAAGTGACACAACTTGGCTGCCTCCACTGCTATTTCCATGAGACCATCCCCAACCTTAGGCTGATTTTCCTTCCTAGCGTTGAGGTTTGAGTTAGGCGTAGGGTTAGTGTTCTTTAACCAGAAAGCCCTGAGGTCCAAGAACACAGCAGCTGCGAAGGACTACCCAAGAAGAGCACAAAAGTACCACAACATGCCTGCCTCCACAGCAATTTCCTTGGGGACATCCCTAATTCCTGGCTGATTTGCCTTTCTCGTCGTCGGGTTGGGGTTAGGTAGGCCTTGTGCTAGGATTTTGAAAATCAGGAAGCCCAGACCTCCAGGCACACTGGAGCTGTGAAAGGCATCCAAAAGGGAGTGCAAAAGTGCCACAACATGGCTGCTTTCACAGCTTTTTCCTTAGGAAGAACCCTAATACCCGGCTGATTTACCTTCCTAGGGTTACTGTTAGGCTTGGGCCAAGGACTTTTAAAATCAGGAAGCCCTGTGCTCCAGGAACACTGCAGTTGTTCAAGGCATCCCAACGGGAGCGCAAAAGTGACACAACTTGGCTGCCTCCACTGCTATTTCCATGAGACCATCCCGAACCATAGGCTGATTTTCCTTCCTAGCGTTGAGGTTTGAGTTAGGCCTAGGGTTAGAGTTTTTTAACCAGAAAGCCCTGAGTTCCAAGAACACAGCAGCTGCGAAGGACTACCCAAGAAGAGCACAAAAGTACCACAACATGCCTGCCTCCACAGCAATTTCCTTGGGGACATCCCTAATTCCTGGCTGATTTGCCTTTCTCGTCGTCGGGTTGGGGTTAGGTAGGCCTTGTGCTAGGATTTTGAAAATCAGGAAGCCCAGACCTCCAGGCACACTGGAGCTGTGAAAGGCATCCAAAAGGGAGTGCAAAAGTGCCACAACATGGCTGCTTTCACAGCTTTTTCCTTAGGAAGAACCCTAATCCCCGGCTGATTTACCTTCCTAGGGTTACTGTTAGGCTTGGGCCAAGGACTTTTAAAACCAGGAAGCCCTGTGCTCCAGGCACACTGCAGCTGTTCAAGGCATCCCAAGGGGAGCGCAAAAGTGACACAACTTGGCGGCCTCCACTGCTATTTCCATGAGACCATCCCCAACCTTAGGCTGGTTTTCCTTCCTAGCGTTGAGGTTTGAGTTAGGCCTAGGGTTAGTGTTCTTTTAACCTGAAAGCCCTGAGTTCCAAGAACACAGCAGCTGCGAAGGACTACCCAAGAAGAGCACAAAAGTACCACCACATGCCTGCCTCCACAGCTATTTCCTTGGGGACATCCCTAATTCCTGGCTGATTTGCCTTTCTCGTCGTCGGGTTGGGGTTAGGTAGGCCTTGTGCTAGGATTTTTAAAATCAGGAAGCCCAGACCTCCAGGCACACTGGAGCTGTGAAAGGCATCCAAAAGGGAGTGCAAAAGTGCCACAACATGGCTGCTTTCACAGCTTTTTCCTTAGGAAGAACCCTAATACCCGGCTGATTTACCTTCCTAGAGTTACTGTTAGGCTTGGGCCTAGGACTTTTAAAACCAGGAAGCCCTGTGCTCCAGGCACACTGCAGCTGTTCAAGGCATCCCAACGGGAGTGCAAAAGTGACACAACTTGGCTGCCTCCACTGCTATTTCCATGAGACCATCCCGAATCATAGGCTGATTTTCCTTCCTAGCGTTGAGGTTTGAGTTAGGCCTAGGGTTAGAGTTTTAAAACCAGAAAGCCCTGAGTTCCAAGAACAGAGCAGCTGCGAAGGACTACCCAAGAAGAGCACAAAAGTACCACAACATGCCTGCCTCCACAGCTATTTCCTTGGGGACATCCCTAATTCCTGGCTGATTTGCCTTTCTCGTCGTCGGGTTGGGGTTAGGTAGGCCTTGTGCTAGGATATTTAAAAGCAGGAAACCCAGACCTCCAAGCACACTGGAGCTGTGAAAGGCATCCAAAAGGGAGTGCAAAAGTGCCACAACATGGCTGCTTTCACAGCTTTTTTCTTGGCACCATCACTATACCTTCTCTGATATATCTCCCTAGGGTTAGGGTTAGGGTTCAGCCTAGGGCTAGGATATTTTGAACCAGGAAGCCCTGTGTTCCAGGCTTACTGTAGCTGCCAAAGGCATCCCAAAGGGAGCGCAGAAGTGCCACAACATGGCTGCTTTCACAGCTTTTTCCTTAGGAAGAACCCTAATACCCGGCTGATTTACCTTCCTAGGGTTACTGTTAGGCTTGGGCCAAGGACTTTTAAAACCAGGAAGCCCTGTGCTCCAGGCACACTGCAGCTGTTCAAGGCATCCCAAGGGGAGCGCAAAAGTGACACAACTTGGCTGCCTCCACTGCTATTTCCATGAGACCATCCTGAACCATAGGCTGATTTTCCTTCCTAGCGTTGAGGTTTGAGTTAGGCCTAGGGTTAGAGATTTTTAACCAGAAAGCCCTGAATACCAAGAACACAGCAGCTGCGAAGGACTACCCAAGAAGAGCACAAAAGTACCACAACATGCCTGCCTCCACAGCTATTTCCTTGGGGACATCCCTAATTCCTGGCTGATTTGCCTTTCTTGTCGTCGGGTTGGGGTTAGGTAGGCCTTGTGCTAGGATTTTGAAAATCAGGAAGCCCAGACCTCCAGGCACACTGGAGCTGTGAAAGGCATCCAAAAGGGAGTGCAAAAGTGCCACAACATGGCTGCTTTCACAGCTTTTTCCTTAGGAAGAACCCTAATCCCCGGCTGATTTACCTTCCTAGGGTTACTTTTAGGCTTGGGCCAAGGACTTTTAAAACCAGGAAGCCCTGTGCTCCAGGCACACTGCAGCTGTTCAAGGCATCCCAATGGGAGTGCAAAAGTGACACAACTTGACTGCCTCCACTGCTATTTCCATGAGACCATCCCGAATCACAGGCTGATTTTCCTTCCTAGCGTTGAGGTTTGAGTTAGGCCTAGGGTTAGTGTTCTTTTAACCTGAAAGCCCTGAGTTCCAAGAACACAGCAGCTGCGAAGGACTACCCAAGAAGAGCACAAAAGTACCACAACATGCCTGCCTCCACAGCTATTTCCTTGGGGACATCCCTAATTCCTGGCTGATTTGCCTTTCTCGTCGTCGGGTTGGGGTGAGGTAGGCCTTGTGCTAGGATTTTTAAAATCAGGAAGCCCAGACCTCCAGGCACACTGGAGCTGTGAAAGGCATCCAAAAGGGAGTGCAAAAGTGCCACAACATGGCTGCTTTCACAGCTTTTTCCTTAGGAAGAACCCTAATCCCCGGCTGATTTACCTTCCTAGGGTTACTTTTAGGCTTGGGCCAAGGACTTTTAAAACCAGGAAGCCCTGTGCTCCAGGCACACTGCAGCGGTTCAAGGCATCCCAACGGGAGTGCAAAAGTGACACAACTTGGCTGCCTCCACTGCTATTTCCATGAGACCATCCCCAACCATAGGCTGATTTTCCTTCCTAGCGTTGAGGTTTGAGTTAGGCCTAGGGTTAGAGTTTTTTAACCAGAAAGCCCTGAGTTCCAAGAACACAGCAGCTGCGAAGGACTACCCAAGAAGAGCACAAAAGTACCACAACATGCCTGCCTCCACAGCTATTTCCTTGGGGACATCCCTAATTCCTGGCTGATTTGCCTTTCATGTCGTCAGGTTGGGGATAGGTAGGCCTTGTGTTAGGATTTTGAAAATCAGGAAGCCCAGACCTCCAGGCACACTGGAGCTGTGAAAGGCATCCAAAAGGGAGTGCAAAAGTGCCACAACATGGCTGCTTTCACAGCTTTTTCCTTAGGAAGAACCCTAATACCCAGCTGATTTACCTTCCTAGGGTTACTGTTAGGCTTGGGCCAAGGACTTTTAAAACCAGGAAGCCCTGTGCTCCAGGCACACTGCAGCTGTTCAAGGCATCCCAATGGGAGTGCAAAAGTGACACAACTTGGCTGCCTCCACTGCTATTTCCATGAGACCATCCCGAATCATAGGCTGGTTTTCCTTCCTAGCGTTGAGTTTTGAGTTAGGCCTATGGTAAGTGTTCTTTTAATCAGAAAGCCCTGAGGTCCAAGAACACAGCAGCTGCGAAGGACTACCCAAGAAGAGCACAAAAGTACCACAACATGCCGGACTCCACAGCAATTTCCTTGGGGACATCCCTAATTCCTGGCTGATTTGCCTTTCTCGTCGTCGGGTTGGGGTTAGGTAGGCCTTGTGCTAGGATTTTGAAAATCAGGAAGCCCAGACCTCCAGGCACACTGGAGCTGTGAAAGGCATCCAAAAGGGAGTGCAAAAGTGCCACAACATGGCTGCTTTCACAGCTTTTTCCTTAGGAAGAACCCTAATACCCGGCTGATTTACCTTCCTAGGGTTACTGTTAGGCTTGGGCCAAGGACTTTTAAAATCAGGAAGCCCTGTGCTCCAGGCACACTGCAGCTGTTCAAGGCATCCCAACGGGAGTGCAAAAGTGACACAACTTGGCTGCCTCCACTGCTATTTCCATGAGACCATCCCCAACCTTAGGCTGATTTTCCTTCCTAGCGTTGAGGTTTGAGTTAGGCCTAGGGTTAGAGTTTTTTAACCAGAAAGCCCTGAGTTCCAAGAACACAGCAGCTGCGAAGGACTACCCAAGAAGAGCACAAAAGTACCACAACATGCCTGCCTCCACAGCTATTTCCTTGGGGACATCCCTAATTCCTGGCTGATTTGCCTTTCTCGTCGTCGGGTTGGGGTTAGGTAGGCCTTGTGCTAGGATATTTAAAAGCAGGAAACCCAGACCTCCAAGCACACTGGAGCTGTGAAAGGCATCCAAAAGGGAGTGCAAAAGTGCCACAACATGGCTGCTTTCACAGCTTTTTTCTTGGCACCATCACTATACCTTCTCTGATATATCTCCCTAGGGTTAGGGTTAGGGTTCAGCCTAGGGCTAGGATTTTTTGAACCAGGAAGCCCTGTGTTCCAGGCTTACTGTAGCTGCCAAAGGCATCCCAAAGGGAGCGCAGAAGTGCCACAACATGGCTGCTTTCACAGCTTTTTCCTTAGGAAGAACCCTAATACCCGGCTGATTTACCTTCCTAGGGTTACTGTTAGGCTTGGGCCAAGGACTTTTAAAACCAGGAAGCCCTGTGCTCCAGGCACACTGCAGCTGTTCAAGGCATCCCAAGGGGAGCGCAAAAGTGACACAACTTGGCTGCCTCCACTGCTATTTCCATGAGACCATCCTGAACCATAGGCTGATTTTCCTTCCTAGCGTTGAGGTTTGAGTTAGGCCTAGGGTTAGTGTTCTTTTAACCTGAAAGCCCTGAGTTCCAAGAACACAGCAGCTGCGAAGGATTACCCAAGAAGAGCACAAAAGTACCACAACATGCCTGCCTCCACAGCTATTTCCTTGGGGACATCCCTAATTCCTGGCTGATTTGCCTTTCTTGTCGTCGGGTTGGGGTTAGGTAGGCGTTGTGCTAGGATTTTTAAAATCAGGAAGCCCAGACCTCCAGGCACACTGGAGCTGTGAAAGGCATCCAAAAGGGAGTGCAAAAGTGCCACAACATGGCTGCTTTCACAGCTTTTTCCTTAGGAAGAACCCTAATACCCGGCTGATTTACCTTCCTAGGGTTACTGTTAGGCTTGGGCCAAGGACTTTTAAAATCAGGAAGCCCTGTGCTCCAGGAACACTGCAGCTGTTCAAGGCATCCCAACGGGAGCGCAAAAGTGACACAACTTGGCTGCCTCCACTGCTATTTCCATGAGACCATCCCCAACCTTAGGCTGGTTTTCCTTCCTAGCGTTGAGTTTTGAGTTAGGCCTAGGGTTAGTGTTCTTTTAACCAGAAAGCCCTGAGTTCCAAGAACACAGCAGCTGCGAAGGACTACCCAAGAAGAGCACAAAAGTACCACAACATGCCTGCCTCCACAGCTATTTCCTTGGGGACATCCCTAATTCCTGGCTGATTTGCCTTTCTCGTCGTCGGGTTGGGGTTAGGTAGGCCTTGTGCTAGGATATTTAAAAGCAGGAAACCCAGACCTCCAAGCACACTGGAGCTGTGAAAGGCATCCAAAAGGGAGTGCAAAAGTGCCACAACATGGCTGCTTTCACAGCTTTTTTCTTGGCACCATCACTATACCTTCTCTGATATATCTCCCTAGGGTTAGGGTTAGGGTTCAGCCTAGGGCTAGGATTTTTTGAACCAGGAAGCCCTGTGTTCCAGGCTTACTGTAGCTGCCAAAGGCATCCCAAAGGGAGCGCAGAAGTGCCACAACATGGCTGCTTTCACAGCTTTTTCCTTAGGAAGAACCCTAATACCCGGCTGATTTACCTTCCTAGGGTTACTGTTAGGCTTGGGCCAAGGACTTTTAAAACCAGGAAGCCCTGTGCTCCAGGCACACTGCAGCTGTTCAAGGCATCCCAAGGGGAGCGCAAAAGTGACACAACTTGGCTGCCTCCACTGCTATTTCCATGAGACCATCCTGAACCATAGGCTGATTTTCCTTCCTAGCGTTGAGGTTTGAGTTAGGCCTAGGGTTAGTGTTCTTTTAACCTGAAAGCCCTGAGTTCCAAGAACACAGCAGCTGCGAAGGATTACCCAAGAAGAGCACAAAAGTACCACAACATGCCTGCCTCCACAGCTATTTCCTTGGGGACATCCCTAATTCCTGGCTGATTTGCCTTTCTTGTCGTCGGGTTGGGGTTAGGTAGGCGTTGTGCTAGGATTTTTAAAATCAGGAAGCCCAGACCTCCAGGCACACTGGAGCTGTGAAAGGCATCCAAAAGGGAGTGCAAAAGTGCCACAACATGGCTGCTTTCACAGCTTTTTCCTTAGGAAGAACCCTAATACCCGGCTGATTTACCTTCCTAGGGTTACTGTTAGGCTTGGGCCAAGGACTTTTAAAATCAGGAAGCCCTGTGCTCCAGGAACACTGCAGCTGTTCAAGGCATCCCAAGGGGAGCGCAAAAGTGACACAACTTGGCTGCCTCCACTGCTATTTCCATGAGACCATCCCCAACCTTAGGCTGGTTTTCCTTCCTAGCGTTGAGTTTTGAGTTAGGCCTAGGGTTAGTGTTCTTTTAACCAGAAAGCCCTGAGTTCCAAGAACACAGCAGCTGCGAAGGACTACCCAAGAAGAGCACAAAAGTACCACAACATGCCTGCCTCCACAGCTATTTCCTTGGGGACATCCCTAATTCCTGGCTGATTTGCCTTTCTCGTCGTCGGGTTGGGGTGAGGTAGGCCTTGTGCTAGGATTTTGAAAATCAGGAAGCCCAGACCTCCAGGCACACTGGAGCTGTGAAAGGCAGCCAAAAGGGAGTGCAAAAGTGCCACAACATGGCTGCTTTCACAGCTTTTTCCTTAGGAAGAACCCTAATACCCGGCTGATTTACCTTCCTAGGGTTACTGTTAGGCTTGGGCCAAGGACTTTTAAAACCAGGAAGCCCTGTGCTCCAGGCACACTGCAGCTGTTCAAGGCATCCCAATGGGAGTGCAAAAGTGACACAACTTGGCTGCCACCACTGCTATTTCCATGAGACCATCCCCAACCATAGGCTGGTTTTCCTTCCTAGCGTTGAGTTTTGAGTTAGGCCTATGGTAAGTGTCCTTTTAATCAGAAAGCCCTGAGGTCCAAGAACACAGCAGCTGCGAAGGACTACCCAAGAAGAGCACAAAAGTACCACAACATGCCGGCCTCCACAGCAATTTCCTTGGGGACATCCCTAATTCCTGGCTGATTTGCCTTTCTCGTCACCGGGTTGGGTTTAGGTAGGCCTTGTGCTAGGATTTTTAAAATCAGGAAGCCCAGACCTCCAGGCACACTGGAGCTGTGAAAGGCATCCAAAAGGGAGTGCAAAAGTGCCACAACATGGCTGCTTTCACAGCTTTTTCCTTAGGAAGAACCCTAATACCCGGCTGATTTACATTCCTAGGGTTACTGTTAGGCTTGGGCCAAGGACTTTTAAAACCGGGAAGCCCTGTGCTCCAGGCACACTGCAGCTGTTCAAGGCATCCCAACGGGAGTGCAAAAGTGACACAACTTGGCTGGCTCCACTGCTATTTCCATGAGACCATCCTGAACCATAGGCTGATTTTCCATCCTAGCGTTGAGGTTTGAGTTAGGCCTAGGGTTAGAGTTTTTTAACCAGAAAGCCCTGAGTTCCAAGAACACAGCAGCTGCGAAGGACTACCCAAGAAGAGCACAAAAGTACCACCACATGCCTGCCTCCACAGCTATTTCCTTGGGGACATCCCTAATTCCTGGCTGATTTGCCTTTCTCGTCGTCGGGTTGGGGTTAGGTAGGCCTTGTGCTAGGATATTTAAAAGCAGGAAGCCCAGACCTCCAGGCACACTGGAGCTGTGAAAGGCATCCAAAAGGGAGTGCAAAAGTGCCACAACATGGCTGCTTTCACAGCTTTTTTCTTGGCACCATCACTATACCTTCTCTGATATATCTCCCTAGGGTTAGGGTTAGGGTTCAGCCTAGGGCTAGGATTTTTTGAACCAGGAAGCCCTGTGTTCCAGGCTTACTGTAGCTGCCAAAGGCATCCCAAAGGGAGCGCAGAAGTGCCACAACATGGCTGCTTTCACAGCTTTTTCCTAAGGAAGAACCCTAATACCCGGCTGATTTACCTTCCTAGGATTACTGTTAGGCTTGGGCCAAGGACTTTTAAAACCAGGAAGCCCTGTGCTCCAGGCACACTGCAGCGGTTCAAGGCATCCCAAGGGGAGTGCAAAAGTGACACAACTTGGCTGCCACCACTGCTATTTCCATGAGACCATCCCCAACCATAGGCTGATTTTCCTTCCTAGCGTTGAGGTTTGAGTTAGGCCTAGGGTTAGGGTTCTTTTAACCAGAAAGCCCTGAGTTCCAAGAACACAGCAGCTGCGAAGGACTACCCAAGAAGAGCACAAAAGTACCACAACATGCCTGCCTCCACAGCTATTTCCTTGGGGACATCCCTAATTCCTGGCTGATTTGCCTTTCATGTCGTCAGGTTGGGGATAGGTAGGACTTGTGCTAGGATATTTAAAAGCAGGAAGCCCAGACCTCCAAGCACACTGGAGCTGTGAAAGGCATCCAAAAGGGAGTGCAAAAGTGCCACAACATGGCTGCTTTCACAGCTTTTTCCTTAGGAAGAACCCTAATACCCGGCTGATTTACCTTCCTAGGGTTACTGTTAGGCTTGGGCCAAGGACTTTTAAAACCAGGAAGCCCTGTGCTCCATGCACACTGCAGCTGTTCAAGGCATCCCAACGGGAGTCAAAAGTGACACAACTTGGCTGCCTCCACTGCTATTTCCATGAGACCATCCCCAAACTTAGGCTGGTTTTCCTTCCTAGCGTTGAGGTTTGAGTTAGGCCTATGGTAAGTGTTCTTTTAATCAGAAAGCCCTGAGGTCCAAGAACACAGCAGCTGCGAAGGACTACCCAAGAAGAGCACAAAAGTACCACCACATGCCTGCCTCCACAGCTATTTCCTTGGGGACATCCCTAATTCCTGGCTGATTTGCCTTTCTCGTCGTCGGGTTGGGGTTAGGTAGGCCTTGTGCTAGGATTTTTAAAATCAGGAAGCCCAGACCTCCAGGCACACTGGAGCTGTGAAAGGCATCCAAAAGGGAGTGCAAAAGTGCCACAACATGGCTGCTTTCACAGCTTTTTCCTTAGGAAGAACCCTAATACCCGGCTGATTTACCTTCCTAGGGTTACTGTTAGGCTTCGGCCTAGGACTTTTAAAACCAGGAAGCCCTGTGCTCCAGGCACACTGCAGCTGTTCAAGGCATCCCAATGGGAGTGCAAAAGTGACACAACTTGGCTGCCTCCACTGCTATTTCCATGAGACCATCCCGAATCACAGGCAGATTTTCCTTCCTAGCGTTGAGGTTTGAGTTAGGCCTAGGGTTAGAGTTTTTTAACCAGAAAGCCCTGAGTTCCAAGAACACAGCAGCTGCGAAGGACTACCCAAGAAGAGCACAAAAGTACCACAACATGCCTGCCTCCACAGCTATTTCCTTGGGGACATCCCTAATTCCTGGCTGATTTGCCTTTCTCGTCGTCGGGTTGGGGTTAGGTAGGCCTTGTGCAAGGATATTTAAAAGCAGGAAACCCAGACCTCCAAGCACACTGGAGCTGTGAAAGGCATCCAAAAGGGAGTGCAAAAGTGCCACAACATGGCTGCTTTCACAGCTTTTTTCTTGGCACCATCACTATACCTTCTCTGATATATCTCCCTAGGGTTAGGTTTAGTGTTCAGCCTAGGGCTAGGATTTTTTGAACCAGGAAGCCCTGTGTTCCAGGCTTACTGTAGCTGCCAAAGGCATCCCAAAGGGAGCGCAGAAGTGCCACAACATGGCTGCTTTCACAGCTTTTTCCTTAGGAAGAACCCTAATACCCGGCTGATTTACCTTCCTAGGGTTACTGTTAGGCTTGGGCCAAGGACTTTTAAAACCAGGAAGCCCTGTGCTCCAGGCACACTGCAGCTGTTCAAGGCATCCCAACGGGAGTGCAAAAGTGACACAACTTGGCTGCCTCCACTGCTATTTCCATGAGACCATCCCAAACCTTAGGCTGATTTTCCTTCCTAGCGTTGAGGTTTGAGTTAGGCGTAGGGTTAGTGTTCTTTAACGAGAAAGCCCTGAGGTCCAAGAACACAGCAGCTGCGAAGGACTACCCAAGAAGAGCACAAAAGTACCACAACATGCCTGCCTCCACAGCTATTTCCTTGGGGACATCCCTAATTCCTGGCTGATTTGCCTTTCTCGTCGTCGGGTTGGGGTTAGGTAGGCCTTGTGCTAGGATTTTTAAAATCAGGAAGCCCAGACCTCCAGGCACACTGGAGCTGTGAAAGGCATCCAAAAGGGAGTGCAAAAGTGCCACAACATGGCTGCTTTCACAGCTTTTTCCTTAGGAAGAACCCTAATACCCGGCTGATTTACCTTCCTAGGGTTACTGTTAGGCTTGGGCCAAGGACTTTTAAAATCAGGAAGCCCTGTGCTCCAGGAACACTGCAGCTGTTCAAGGCATCCCAAGGGGAGCGCAAAAGTGACACAACTTGGCGGCCTCCACTGGTATTTCCATGAGACCATCCCCAACCTTAGGCTGGTTTTCCTTCCTAGCGTTGAGTTTTGAGTTAGGCCTATGGTTAGTGTTCTTTTAACCTGAAAGCCCTGAGTTCCAAGAACACAGCAGCTGCGAAGGACTACCCAAGAAGAGCACAAAAGTACCACCACATGCCTGCCTCCACAGCTATTTCCTTGGGGACATCCCTAATTCCTGGCTGATTTGCCTTTCTCGTCGTCGGGTTGGGGTTAGGTAGGCCTTGTGCTAGGATTTTTAAAATCAGGAAGCCCAGACCTCCAGGCACACTGGAGCTGTGAAAGGCATCCAAAAGGGAGTGCAAAAGTGCCACAACATGGCTGCTTTCACAGCTTTTTCCTTAGGAAGAACCCTAATACCCGGCTGATTTACCTTCCTAGGGTTACTGTTAGGCTTGGGCCAAGGACTTTTAAAACCAGGAAGCCCTGTGCTCCAGGCACACTGCAGCTGTTCAAGGCATCCCAACGGGAGTCAAAAGTGACACAACTTGGCTGCCTCCACTGCTATTTCCATGAGACCATCCCCAAACTTAGGCTGGTTTTCCTTCCTAGCGTTGAGGTTTGAGTTAGGCCTATGGTAAGTGTTCTTTTAATCAGAAAGCCCTGAGGTCCAAGAACACAGCAGCTGCGAAGGACTACCCAAGAAGAGCACAAAAGTACCACCACATGCCTGCCTCCACAGCTATTTCCTTGGGGACATCCCTAATTCCTGGCTGATTTGCCTTTCTCGTCGTCGGGTTGGGGTTAGGTAGGCCTTGTGCTAGGATTTTGAAAATCAGGAAGCCCAGACCTCCAGGCACACTGGAGCTGTGAAAGGCATCCAAAAGGGAGTGCAAAAGTGCCACAACATGGCTGCTTTCACAGCTTTTTCCTTAGGAAGAACCCTAATACCCGGCTGATTTACCTTCCTAGGGTTACTCTTAGGCTTCGGCCTAGGACTTTTAAAACCAGGAAGCCCTGTGCTCCAGGCACACTGCAGCTGTTCAAGGCATCCCAATGGGAGTGCAAAAGTGACACAACTTGGCTGCCTCCACTGCTATTTCCATGAGACCATCCCGAATCACAGGCAGATTTTCCTTCCTAGCGTTGAGGTTTGAGTTAGGCCTAGGGTTAGAGTTTTTTAACCAGAAAGCCCTGAGTTCCAAGAACACAGCAGCTGCGAAGGACTACCCAAGAAGAGCACAAAAGTACCACAACATGCCTGCCTCCACAGCTATTTCCTTGGGGACATCCCTAATTCCTGGCTGATTTGCCTTTCTCGTCGTCGGGTTGGGGTTAGGTAGGCCTTGTGCAAGGATATTTAAAAGCAGGAAACCCAGACCTCCAAGCACACTGGAGCTGTGAAAGGCATCCAAAAGGGAGTGCAAAAGTGCCACAACATGGCTGCTTTCACAGCTTTTTTCTTGGCACCATCACTATACCTTCTCTGATATATCTCCCTAGGGTTAGGGTTAGGGTTCAGCCTAGGGCTAGGATTTTTTGAACCAGGAAGCCCTGTGTTCCAGGCTTACTGTAGCTGCCAAAGGCATCCCAAAGGGAGCGCAGAAGTGCCACAACATGGCTGCTTTCACAGCTTTTTCCTTAGGAAGAACCCTAATACCCGGCTGATTTACCTTCCTAGGGTTACTGTTAGGCTTGGGCCAAGGACTTTTAAAACCAGGAAGCCCTGTGCTCCAGGCACACTGCAGCTGTTCAAGGCATCCCAACGGGAGTGCAAAAGTGACACAACTTGGCTGCCTCCACTGCTATTTCCATGAGACCATCCCAAACCTTAGGCTGATTTTCCTTCCTAGCGTTGAGGTTTGAGTTAGGCGTAGGGTTAGTGTTCTTTAACGAGAAAGCCCTGAGGTCCAAGAACACAGCAGCTGCGAAGGACTACCCAAGAAGAGCACAAAAGTACCACAACATGCCTGCCTCCACAGCTATTTCCTTGGGGACATCCCTAATTCCTGGCTGATTTGCCTTTCTCGTCGTCGGGTTGGGGTTAGGTAGGCCTTGTGCTAGGATTTTGAAAATCAGGAAGCCCAGACCTCCAGGCACACTGGAGCTGTGAAAGGCATCCAAAAGGGAGTGCAAAAGTGCCACAACATGGCTGCTTTCACAGCTTTTTCCTTAGGAAGAACCCTAATACCCGGCTGATTTACCTTCCTAGGGTTACTGTTAGGCTTGGGCCAAGGACTTTTAAAATCAGGAAGCCCTGTGCTCCAGGAACACTGCAGCTGTTCAAGGCATCCCAAGGGGAGCGCAAAAGTGACACAACTTGGCGGCCTCCACTGCTATTTCCATGAGACCATCCCCAACCTTAGGCTGGTTTTCCTTCCTAGCGTTGAGTTTTGAGTTAGGCCTATGGTTAGTGTTCTTTTAACCTGAAAGCCCTGAGTTCCAAGAACACAGCAGCTGCGAAGGACTACCCAAGAAGAGCACAAAAGTACCACCACATGCCTGCCTCCACAGCTATTTCCTTGGGGACATCCCTAATTCCTGGCTGATTTGCCTTTCTCGTCGTCGGGTTGGGGTTAGGTAGGCCTTGTGCTAGGATTTTTAAAATCAGGAAGCCCAGACCTCCAGGCACACTGGAGCTGTGAAAGGCATCCAAAAGGGAGTGCAAAAGTGCCACAACATGGCTGCTTTCACAGCTTTTTCCTTAGGAAGAACCCTAATCCCCGGCTGATTTACCTTCTTAGGGTTACTGTTAGGCTTGGGCCAAGGACTTTTAAAACCAGGAAGCCCTGTGCTCCAGGCACACTGCAGCTGTTCAAGGCATCCCAAGGGGAGCGCAAAAGTGACACAACTTGGCTGCCTCCACTGCTATTTCCATGAGACCATCCCCAACCTTAGGCTGGTTTTCCTTCCTAGCGTTGAGGTTTGAGTTAGGCCTAGTGTTAGGGTTCTTTCAACCAGAAAGCCCTGAGTTCCAAGAATACAGCAGCTGCGAAGGACTACCCAAGAAGAGCACAAAAGTACCACCACATGCCTGCCTCCACAGCTATTTCCTTGGGGACATCCCTAATTCCTGGCTGATTTGCCTTTCTCGTCGTCGGGTTGGGGTTAGGTAGGCCTTGTGCTAGGATTTTGAAAATCAGGAAGCCCAGACCTCCAGGCACACTGGAGCTGTGAAAGGCATCCAAAAGGGAGTGCAAAAGTGCCACAACATGGCTGCTTTCACAGCTTTTTCCTTAGGAAGAACCCTAATACCCGGCTGATTTACCTTCCTAGGGTTACTGTTAGGCTTCGGCCTAGGACTTTTAAAACCAGGAAGCCCTGTGCTCCAGGCACACTGCAGCTGTTCAAGGCACCCCAAGGGGAGCGCAAAAGTGACACAACTTGGCTGCCTCCACTGCTATTTCCATGAGACCATCCCGAATCATAGGCTGATTTTCCTTCCTAGCGTTGAGGTTTGAGTTAGGCCTAGGGTTAGAGTTTTAAAACCAGAAAGCCCTGAGTTCCAAGAACACAGCAGCTGCGAAGGACTACCCAAGAAGAGCACAAAGGTACCAAAACATGCCTGCCTCCACAGCTATTTCCTTGGGGACATCCCTAATTCCTGGCTGATTTGCCTTTCTCGTCGTCGGGTTGGGGTTAGGTAGGTCTTGTGCTAGGATATTTAAAAGCAGGAAACCCAGACCTCCAAGCACACTGGAGCTGTGAAAGGCATCCAAAAGGGAGTGCAAAAGTGCCACAACATGGCTGCTTTCACAGCTTTTTTCTTGGCACCATCACTATACCTTCTCTGATATATCTCCCTAGGGTTAGGGTTAGGGTTCAGCCTAGGGCTAGGATTTTTTGAACCAGGAAGCCCTGTGTTCCAGGCTTACTGTAGCTGCCAAAGGCATCCCAAAGGGAGCGCAGAAGTGCCACAACATGGCTGCTTTCACAGCTTTTTCCTTAGGAAGAACCCTAATACCCGGCTGATTTACCTTCCTAGGGTTACTGTTAGGCTTGGGCCAAGGACTTTTAAAACCAGGAAGCCCTGTGCTCCAGGAACACTGCAGCCGTTCAAGGCATCCCAACGGGAGTGCAAAAGTGACACAACTTGGCTGCCTCCACTGCTATTTCCATGAGACCATCCCCAACCTTAGGCTGATTTTCCTTCCTAGCGTTGAGGTTTGAGTTAGGCCTAGGGTTAGTGTTCTTTAACCAGAAAGCCCTGAGGTCCAAGAACACAGCAGCTGCGAAGGACTACCCAAGAAGAGCACAAAAGTACCACAACATGCCTGCCTCCACAGCAATTTCCTTGGGGACATCCCTAATTCCTGGCTGATTTGCCTTTCTCGTCGTCGGGTTGGGGTTGGGTAGGCCTTGTGCTAGGATTTTGAAAATCAGGAAGCCCAGACCTCCAGGCACACTGGAGCTGTGAAAGGCATCCAAAAGGGAGTGCAAAAGTGCCACAACATGGCTGCTTTCACAGCTTTTTCCTTAGGAAGAACCCTAATACCCGGCTGATTTACCTTCCTAGGGTTACTGTTAGGCTTGGGCCAAGGACTTTTAAAATCAGGAAGCCCTGTGCTCCAGGAACACTGCAGCTGTTCAAGGCATCCCAACGGGAGCGCAAAAGTGACACAACTTGGCTGCCTCCACTGCTATTTCCATGAGACCATCCCGAACCATAGGCTGATTTTCCTTCCTAGCGTTGAGGTTTGAGTTAGGCCTAGGGTTAGAGTTTTTTAACCAGAAAGCCCTGAGTTCCAAGAACACAGCAGCTGCGAAGGACTACCCAAGAAGAGCACAAAAGTACCACAACATGCCTGCCTCCACAGCTATTTCCTTGGGGACATCCCTAATTCCTGGCTGATTTGCCTTTCTCGTCGTCGGGTTGGGGTTAGGTAGGCCTTGTGCTAGGATTCTTAAAATCAGGAAGCCCAGACCTCCAGGCACACTGGAGCTGTGAAAGGCATCCAAAAGGGAGTGCAAAAGTGCCACAACATGGCTGCTTTCACAGCTTTTTCCTTAGGAAGAACCCTAATCCCCGGCTGATTTACCTTCCTAGGGTTACTGTTAGGCTTGGGCCAAGGACTTTTAAAACCAGGAAGCCCTGTGCTCCAGGCACACTGCAGCTGTTCAAGGCATCCCAAGGGGAGCGCAAAAGTGACACAACTTGGCGGCCTCCACTGCTATTTCCATGAGACCATCCCCAACCTTAGGCTGGTTTTCCTTCCTAGCGTTGAGTTTTGAGTTAGGCCTAGGGTTAGTGTTCTTTTAACCTGAAAGCCCTGAGTTCCAAGAACACAGCAGCTGCGAAGGACTACCCAAGAAGAGCACAAAAGTACCACCACATGCCTGCCTCCACAGCTATTTCCTTGGGGACATCCCTAATTCCTGGCTGATTTGCCTTTCTCGTTGTCGGGTTGGGGTTAGGTAGGCGTTGTGCTAGGATTTTTAAAATCAGGAAGCCCAGAACTCCAAGCACACTGGAGCTGTGAAAGGCATCCAAAAGGGAGTGCAAAAGTGCCACAACATGGCTGCTTTCACAGCTTTTTCCTTAGGAAGAACCCTAATACCCGGCTGATTTACCTTCCTAGGGTTACTGTTAGGCTTCGGCCTAGGACTTTTAAAACCAGGAAGCCCTGTGCTCCAGGAACACTGCAGCTGTTCAAGGCATCCCAACGGGAGTCAAAAGTGACACAACTTGGCTGCCTCCACTGCTATTTCCATGAGACCATCCCCAACCTTAGGCTGGTTTTCCTTCCTAGCGTTGAGTTTTGAGTTAGGCCAAGGGTTAGGGTTCTTTCAACCAGAAAGCCCTGAGTTCCAAGAATACAGCAGCTGCGAAGGACTACCCAAGAAGAGCACAAAAGTACCACCACATGCCTGCCTCCACAGCTATTTCCTTGGGGACATCCCTAATTCCTGGCTGATTTGCCTTTCTCGTCGTCGGGTTGGGGTTAGGTAGGCCTTGTGCTAGGATTTTTAAAATCAGGAAGCCCAGACCTCCAGGCACACTGGAGCTGTGAAAGGCAGCCAAAAGGGAGTGCAAAAGTGCCACAACATGGCTGCTTTCACAGCTTTTTCCTTAGGAAGAACCCTAATACCCGGCTGATTTACCTTCCTAGAGTTACTGTTAGGCTTGGGCCTAGGACTTTTAAAACCAGGAAGCCCTGTGCTCCAGGCACACTGCAGCTGTTCAAGGCATCCCAACGGGAGTGCAAAAGTGACACAACTTGGCTGCCTCCACTGCTATTTCCATGAGACCATCCCGAACCATAGGCTGATTTTCCTTCCTAGCGTTGAGGTTTGAGTTAGGCCTAGGGTTAGAGTTTTTTAACCAGAAAGCCCTGAGTTCCAAGAACACAGCAGCTGCGAAGGACTACCCAAGAAGAGCACAAAAGTACCACAACATGCCTGCCTCCACAGCTATTTCCTTGGGGACATCCCTAATTCCTGGCTGATTTGCCTTTCTCGTCGTCGGGTTGGGGTTAGGTAGGCCTTGTGCTAGGATATTTAAAAGCAGGAAACCCAGACCTCCAAGCACACTGGAGCTGTGAAAGGCATCCAAAAGGGAGTGCAAAAGTGCCACAACATGGCTGCTTTCACAGCTTTTTTCTTGGCACCATCACTATACCTTCTCTGATATATCTCCCTAGGGTTAGGGTTAGGGTTCAGCCTAGGGCTAGGATTTTTTGAACCAGGAAGCCCTGTGTTCCAGGCTTACTGTAGCTGCCAAAGGCATCCCAAAGGGAGCGCAGAAGTGCCACAACATGGCTGCTTTCACAGCTTTTTCCTTAGGAAGAACCCTAATACCCGGCTGATTTACCTTCCTAGGGTTACTGTTAGGCTTGGGCCAAGGACTTTTAAAACCAGGAAGCCCTGTGCTCCAGGCACACTGCAGCTGTTCAAGGCATCCCAAGGGGAGCACAAAAGTGACACAACTTGGCTGCCTCCACTGCTATTTCCATGAGACCATCCTGAACCATAGGCTGATTTTCCTTCCTAGCGTTGAGGTTTGAGTTAGGCCTAGGGTTAGAGATTTTTAACCAGAAAGCCCTGAATACCAAGAACACAGCAGCTGCGAAGGACTACCCAAGAAGAGCACAAAAGTACCACAACATGCCTGCCTCCACAGCTATTTCCTTGGGGACATCCCTAATTCCTGGCTGATTTGCCTTTCTCGTCGTCGGGTTGGGGTTAGGTAGGCCTTGTGCTAGGAATTTGAAAATCAGGAAGCCCAGACCTCCAGGCACACTGGAGCTGTGAAAGGCATCCAAAAGGGAGTGCAAAAGTGCCACAACATGGCTGCTTTCACAGCTTTTTCCTTAGGAAGAACCCTAATACGCGGCTGATTTACCTTCCTAGGGTTACTATTAGGCTTCGGCCTAGGACTTTTAAAACCAGGAAACCCTGTGCTCCAGGCACACTGCAGCTGTTCAAGGCATTCCAATGGGAGTGCAAAAGTGACGCAACTTGGCTGCCTCCACTGCTATTTCCATGAGACCATCCCGAACCATAGGCTGATTTTCCTTCCTAGCGTTGAGTTTTGAGTTAGGCCTAGGGTTAGAGTTTTTTAACCAGAAAGCCCTGAGTTCCAAGAACACAGCAGCTGCGAAGGACTACCCAAGAAGAGCACAAAAGTACCACAACATGCCTGCCTCCACAGCTATTTCCTTGGGGACATCCCTAATTCCTGGCTGATTTGCCTTTCTCGTCGTCGGGTTGGGGTTAGGTAGGCCTTGTGCTAGGATATTTAAAATCAGGAAGCCCAGACCTCCAGGCACACTGGAGCTGTGAAAGGCATCCAAAAGGGAGTGCAAAGGTGCCACAACATGGCTGCTTTCACAGCTTTTTTCTTGGCACCATCACTATACCTTCTCTGATATATCTCCCTAGGGTTAGGGTTAGGGTTCAGCCTAGGGCTAGGATTTTTTGAACCAGGAAGCCCTGTGTTCCAGGCTTACTGTAGCTGCCAAAGGCATCCCAAAGGGAGCGCAGAAGTGCCACAACATGGCTGCTTTCACAGCTTTTTCCTAAGGAAGAACCCTAATACCCGGCTGATTTACCTTCCTAGGGTTACTGTTAGGCTTGGGCCAAGGACTTTTAAAACCAGGAAGCCCTGTGCTCCAGGAACACTGCAGCTGTTCAAGGCATCCCAACGGGAGCGCAAAAGTGACGCAACTTGGCTGCCTCCACTGCTATTTCCATGAGACCATCCCCAACCATAGGCTGATTTTCCTTCCTAGCGTTGAGGTTTGAGTTAGGCCTAGGGTTAGGGTTCTTTCAACCAGAAAGCCCTGAGTTCCAAGAATACAGCAGCTGCGAAGGACTACCCAAGAAGAGCACAAAAGTACCACAACATGCCTGCCTCCACAGCTATTTCCTTGGGGACATCCCTAATTCCTGGCTGATTTGCCTTTCTTGTCGTCGGGTTGGGGTTAGGTAGGCCTTGTGCTAGGATTTTTAAAATCAGGAAGCCCAGACCTCCAGGCACACTGGAGCTGTGAAAGGCATCCAAAAGGGAGTGCAAAAGTGCCACAACATGGCTGCTTTCACAGCTTTTTCCTTAGGAAGAACCCTAATCCCCGGCTGATTTACCTTCCTAGGGTTACTGTTAGGCTTGGGCCAAGGACTTTTAAAACCAGGAAGCCCTGTGCTCCAGGCACACTGCAGCTGTTCAAGGCATCCCAAGGGGAGCACAAAAGTGACACAACTTGGCTGCCTCCACTGCTATTTCCATGAGACCATCCCCAACCTTAGGCTGGTTTTCCTTCCTAGCGTTGAGGTTTGAGTTAGGCCTATGGTTAGTGTTCTTTTAACCTGAAAGCCCTGAGTTCCAAGAACACAGCAGCTGCGAAGGACTACCCAAGAAGAGCACAAAAGTACCACCACATGCCTGCCTCCACAGCTATTTCCTTGGGGACATCCCTAATTCCTGGCTGATTTGCCTTTCTCGTCGTCGGGTTGGGGTTAGGTAGGCCTTGTGCTAGGATATTTAAAATCAGGAAGCCCAGACCTCCAGGCACACTGGAGCTGTGAAAGGCATCCCAAAGGGAGTGCAAAAGTGCCACAACATGGCTGCTTTCACAGCTTTTTTCTTGGCACCATCACTATACCTTCTCTGATATATCTCCCTAGGGTTAGGGTTAGGGTTCAGCCTAGGGCTAGGATTTTTTGAACCAGGAAGCCCTGTGTTCCAGGCTTACTGTAGCTGCCAAAGGCATCCCAAAGGGAGCGCAGAAGTGCCACAACATGGCTGCTTTCACAGCTTTTTCCTTAGGAAGAACCCTAATACCCGGCTGATTTACCTTCCTAGGGTTACTGTTAGGCTTGGGCCAAGGACTTTTAAAACCAGGAAGCCCTGTGCTCCAGGCACACTGCAGCCGTTCAAGGCATCCCAACGGGAGTGCAAAAGTGACACAACTTGGCTGCCTCCACTGCTATTTCCATGAGACCATCCCCAACCTTAGGCTGATTTTCCTTCCTAGCGTTGAGGTTTGAGTTAGGCCTAGGGTTAGTGTTCTTTAACCAGAAACCCCTGAGGTCCAAGAACACAGCAGCTGCGAAGGACTACCCAAGAAGAGCACAAAAGTACCACAACATGCCTGCCTCCACAGCAATTTCCTTGGGGACATCCCTAATTCCTGGCTGATTTGCCTTTCTCGTCGTCGGGTTGGGGTTGGGTAGGCCTTGTGCTAGGATTTTGAAAATCAGGAAGCCCAGACCTCCAGGCACACTGGAGCTGTGAAAGGCATCCAAAAGGGAGTGCAAAAGTGCCACAACATGGCTGCTTTCACAGCTTTTTCCTTAGGAAGAACCCTAATACCCGGCTGATTTACCTTCCTAGGGTTACTGTTAGGCTTGGGCCAAGGACTTTTAAAATCAGGAAGCCCTGTGCTCCAGGAACACTGCAGCTGTTCAAGGCATCCCAACGGGAGCGCAAAAGTGACACAACTTGGCTGCCTCCACTGCTATTTCCATGAGACCATCCTGAACCATAGGCTGATTTTCCTTCCTAGCGTTGAGGTTTGAGTTAGGCCTAGGGTTAGAGTTTTTTAACCAGAAAGCCCTGAGTTCCAAGAACACAGCAGCTGCGAAGGACTACCCAAGAAGAGCACAAAAGTACCACAACATGCCTGCCTCCACAGCTATTTCCTTGGGGACATCCCTAATTCCTGGCTGATTTGCCTTTCTCGTCGTCGGGTTGGGGTTAGGTAGGCCTTGTGCTAGGATTCTTAAAATCAGGAAGCCCAGACCTCCAGGCACACTGGAGCTGTGAAAGGCATCCAAAAGGGAGTGCAAAAGTGCCACAACATGGCTGCTTTCACAGCTTTTTCCTTAGGAAGAACCCTAATCCCCGGCTGATTTACCTTCCTAGGGTTACTGTTAGGCTTGGGCCAAGGACTTTTAAAACCAGGAAGCCCTGTGCTCCAGGCACACTGCAGCTGTTCAAGGCATCCCAAGGGGAGCGCAAAAGTGACACAACTTGGCGGCCTCCACTGCTATTTCCATGAGACCATCCCGAACCTTAGGCTGGTTTTCCTTCCTAGCGTTGAGTTTTGAGTTAGGCCTAGGGTTAGTGTTCTTTTAACCTGAAAGCCCTGAGTTCCAAGAACACAGCAGCTGCGAAGGACTACCCAAGAAGAGCACAAAAGTACCACCACATGCCTGCCTCCACAGCTATTTCCTTGGGGACATCCCTAATTCCTGGCTGATTTGCCTTTCTCGTTGTCGGGTTGGGGTTAGGTAGGCGTTGTGCTAGGATTTTTAAAATCAGGAAGCCCAGACCTCCAGGCACACTGGAGCTGTGAAAGGCATCCAAAAGGGAGTGCAAAAGTGCCACAACATGGCTGCTTTCACAGCTTTTTCCTTAGGAAGAACCCTAATACCCGGCTGATTTACCTTCCTAGGGTTACTGTTAGGCTTCGGCCTAG
Organism: Melospiza georgiana; assembly: GCF_028018845.1. Lineage (NCBI taxonomy): Eukaryota > Metazoa > Chordata > Aves > Passeriformes > Passerellidae > Melospiza > Melospiza georgiana. The sequence continues at coordinate 834,968 of NC_080448.1, forward strand.
GACTTTTAAAACCAGGAAGCCCTGTGCTCCAGGAACACTGCAGCTGTTCAAGGCATCCCAACGGGAGTCAAAAGTGACACAACTTGGCTGCCTCCACTGCTATTTCCATGAGACCATCCCCAACCTTCGGCTGGTTTTCCTTCCTAGCGTTGAGGTTTGAGTTAGGCCAAGGGTTAGAGTTCTTTCAACCAGAAAGCCCTGAGTTCCAAGAATACAGCAGCTGCGAAGGACTACCCAAGAAGAGCACAAAAGTACCACAACATGCCTGCCTCCACAGCTATTTCCTTGGGGACATCCCTAATTCCTGGCTGATTTGCCTTTCTCGTCGTCGGGTTGGGGTTAGGTAGGCCTTGTGCTAGGATTTTTAAAATCAGGAAGCCCAGACCTCCAGGCACACTGGAGCTGTGAAAGGCAGCCAAAAGGGAGTGCAAAAGTGCCACAACATGGCTGCTTTCACAGCTTTTTCCTTAGGAAGAACCCTAATACCCGGCTGATTTACCTTCCTAGAGTTACTGTTAGGCTTCGGCCTAGGACTTTTAAAACCAGGAAGCCCTGTGCTCCAGGCACACTGCAGCTGTTCAAGGCATCCCAACGGGAGTGCAAAAGTGACACAACTTGGCTGCCTCCACTGCTATTTCCATGAGACCATCCCGAACCATAGGCTGATTTTCCTTCCTAGCGTTGAGGTTTGACTTAGGCCTAGGGTTAGAGTTTTTTAACCAGAAAGCCCTGAGTTCCAAGAACACAGCAGCTGCGAAGGACTACCCAAGAAGAGCACAAAAGTACCACCACATGCCTGCCTCCACAGCTATTTCCTTGGGGACATCCCTAATTCCTGGCTGATTTGCCTTTCTCGTCGTCGGGTTGGGGTTAGGTAGGCCTTGTGCTAGGATATTTAAAAGCAGGAAACCCAGACCTCCAAGCACACTGGAGCTGTGAAAGGCATCCAAAAGGGAGTGCAAAAGTGCCACAACATGGCTGCTTTCACAGCTTTTTTCTTGGCACCATCACTATACCTTCTCTGATATATCTCCCTAGGGTTAGGGTTAGGGTTCAGCCTAGGGCTAGGATTTTTTGAACCAGGAAGCCCTGTGTTCCAGGCTTACTGTAGCTGCCAAAGGCATCCCAAAGGGAGCGCAGAAGTGCCACAACATGGCTGCTTTCACAGCTTTTTCCTTAGGAAGAACCCTAATACCCGGCTGATTTACCTTCCTAGGGTTACTGTTAGGCTTGGGCCAAGGACTTTTAAAACCAGGAAGCCCTGTGCTCCAGGCACACTGCAGCTGTTCAAGGCATCCCAAGGGGAGCGCAAAAGTGACACAACTTGGCTGCCTCCACTGCTATTTCCATGAGACCATCCTGAACCATAGGCTGATTTTCCTTCCTAGCGTTGAGGTTTGAGTTAGGCCTAGGGTTAGAGATTTTTAACCAGAAAGCCCTGAATACCAAGAACACAGCAGCTGCGAAGGACTACCCAAGAAGAGCACAAAAGTACCACAACATGCCTGCCTCCACAGCTATTTCCTTGGGGACATCCCTAATTCCTGGCTGATTTGCCTTTCTCGTCGTCGGGTTGGGGTTAGGTAGGCCTTGTGCTAGGAATTTGAAAATCAGGAAGCCCAGACCTCCAGGCACACTGGAGCTGTGAAAGGCATCCAAAAGGGAGTGCAAAAGTGCCACAACATGGCTGCTTTCACAGCTTTTTCCTTAGGAAGAACCCTAATACGCGGCTGATTTACCTTCCTAGGGTTACTATTAGGCTTCGGCCTAGGACTTTTAAAACCAGGAAACCCTGTGCTCCAGGCACACTGCAGCTGTTCAAGGCATTCCAATGGGAGTGCAAAAGTGACGCAACTTGGCTGCCTCCACTGCTATTTCCATGAGACCATCCTGAACCATAGGCTGATTTTCCTTCCTAGCGTTGAGTTTTGAGTTAGGCCTAGGGTTAGAGTTTTTTAACCAGAAAGCCCTGAGTTCCAAGAACACAGCAGCTGCGAAGGACTACCCAAGAAGAGCACAAAAGTACCACAACATGCCTGCCTCCACAGCTATTTCCTTGGGGACATCCCTAATTCCTGGCTGATTTGCCTTTCTCGTCGTCGGGTTGGGGTTAGGTAGGCCTTGTGCTAGGATATTTAAAATCAGGAAGCCCAGACCTCCAGGCACACTGGAGCTGTGAAAGGCATCCAAAAGGGAGTGCAAAGGTGCCACAACATGGCTGCTTTCACAGCTTTTTTCTTGGCACCATCACTATACCTTCTCTGATATATCTCCCTAGGGTTAGGGTTAGGGTTCAGCCTAGGGCTAGGATTTTTTGAACCAGGAAGCCCTGTGTTCCAGGCTTACTGTAGCTGCCAAAGGCATCCCAAAGGGAGCGCAGAAGTGCCACAACATGGCTGCTTTCACAGCTTTTTCCTAAGAAAGAACCCTAATACCCGGCTGATTTACCTTCCTAGGGTTACTGTTAGGCTTGGGCCAAGGACTTTTAAAACCAGGAAGCCCTGTGCTCCAGGAACACTGCAGCTGTTCAAGGCATCCCAAGGGGAGCGCAAAAGTGACACAACTTGGCTGCCTCCACTGCTATTTCCATGAGACCATCCCCAACCATAGGCTGATTTTCCTTCCTAGCGTTGAGGTTTGAGTTAGGCCTAGGGTTAGGGTTCTTTCAACCAGAAAGCCCTGAGTTCCAAGAATACAGCAGCTGCGAAGGACTACCCAAGAAGAGCACAAAAGTACCACAACATGCCTGCCTCCACAGCTATTTCCTTGGGGACATCCCTAATTCCTGGCTGATTTGCCTTTCTTGTCGTCGGGTTGGGGTTAGGTAGGCCTTGTGCTAGGATTTTTAAAATCAGGAAGCCCAGACCTCCAGGCACACTGGAGCTGTGAAAGGCATCCAAAAGGGAGTGCAAAAGTGCCACAACATGGCTGCTTTCACAGCTTTTTCCTTAGGAAGAACCCTAATCCCCGGCTGATTTACCTTCCTAGGGTTACTGTTAGGCTTGGGCCAAGGACTTTTAAAACCAGGAAGCCCTGTGCTCCAGGCACACTGCAGCTGTTCAAGGCATCCCAAGGGGAGCACAAAAGTGACACAACTTGGCTGCCTCCACTGCTATTTCCATGAGACCATCCCCAACCTTAGGCTGGTTTTCCTTCCTAGCGTTGAGGTTTGAGTTAGGCCTATGGTTAGTGTTCTTTTAACCTGAAAGCCCTGAGTTCCAAGAACACAGCAGCTGCGAAGGACTACCCAAGAAGAGCACAAAAGTACCACCACATGCCTGCCTCCACAGCTATTTCCTTGGGGACATCCCTAATTCCTGGCTGATTTGCCTTTCTCGTCGTCGGGTTGGGGTTAGGTAGGCCTTGTGCTAGGATTTTGAAAATCAGGAAGCCCAGACCTCCAGGCACACTGGAGCTGTGAAAGGCATCCCAAAGGGAGTGCAAAAGTGCCACAACATGGCTGCTTTCACAGCTTTTTCCTTAGGAAGAACCCTAATACCCGGCTGATTTACCTTCCTAGGGTTACTGTTAGGCTTGGGCCAAGGACTTTTAAAACCAGGAAGCCCTGTGCTCCAGGAACACTGCAGCTGTTCAAGGCATCCCAACGGGAGCGCAAAAGTGACACAACTTGGCTGCCTCCACTGCTATTTCCATGAGACCATCCCCAACCTTAGGCTGATTTTCCTTCCTAGCGTTGAGGTTTGAGTTAGGCCTAGGGTTAGAGTTTTTTAACCAGAAAGCCCTGAGTTCCAAGAACACAGCAGCTGCGAAGGACTACCCAAGAAGAGCACAAAAGTACCACAACATGCCTGCCTCCACAGCTATTTCCTTGGGGACATCCCTAATTCCTGGCTGATTTGCCTTTCTCGTCGTCGGGTTGGGGTTAGGTAGGCCTTGTGCTAGGATATTTAAAAGCAGGAAACCCAGACCTCCAAGCACACTGGAGCTGTGAAAGGCATCCAAAAGGGAGTGCAAAAGTGCCACAACATGGCTGCTTTCACAGCTTTTTTCTTGGCACCATCACTATACCTTCTCTGATATATCTCCCTAGGGTTAGGGTTAGGGTTCAGCCTAGGGCTAGGATTTTTTGAACCAGGAAGCCCTGTGTTCCAGGCTTACTGTAGCTGCCAAAGGCATCCCAAAGGGAGCGCAGAAGTGCCACAACATGGCTGCTTTCACAGCTTTTTCCTTAGGAAGAACCCTAATACCCGGCTGATTTACCTTCCTAGGGTTACTGTTAGGCTTGGGCCAAGGACTTTTAAAACCAGGAAGCCCTGTGCTCCAGGCACACTGCAGCTGTTCAAGGCATCCCAAGGGGAGCGCAAAAGTGACACAACTTGGCTGCCTCCACTGCTATTTCCATGAGACCATCCTGAACCATAGGCTGATTTTCCTTCCTAGCGTTGAGGTTTGAGTTAGGCCTAGGGTTAGTGTTCTTTTAACCTGAAAGCCCTGAGTTCCAAGAACACAGCAGCTGCGAAGGATTACCCAAGAAGAGCATAAAAGTACCACAACATGCCTGCCTCCACAGCTATTTCCTTGGGGACATCCCTAATTCCTGGCTGATTTGCCTTTCTTGTCGTCGGGTTGGGGTTAGGTAGGCGTTGTGCTAGGATTTTTAAAATCAGGAAGCCCAGACCTCCAGGCACACTAGAGCTGTGAAAGGCATCCAAAAGGGAGTGCAAAAGTGCCACAACATGGCTGCTTTCACAGCTTTTTCCTTAGGAAGAACCCTAATACCCGGCTGATTTACCTTCCTAGGGTTACTGTTAGGCTTGGGCCAAGGACTTTTAAAACCAGGAAGCCCTGTGCTCCAGGAACACTGCAGCTGTTCAAGGCATCCCAACGGGAGCGCAAAAGTGACACAACTTGGCTGCCTCCACTGCTATTTCCATGAGACCATCCCCAACCTTAGGCTGGTTTTCCTTCCTAGCGTTGAGTTTTGAGTTAGGCCTAGGGTTAGTGTTCTTTTAACCTGAAAGCCCTGAGTTCCAAGAACACAGCAGCTGCGAAGAACTACCCAAGAAGAGCACAAAAGTACCACAACATGCCTGCCTCCACAGCTATTTCCTTGGGGACATCCCTAATTCCTGGCTGATTTGCCTTTCTCGTCGTCGGGTTGGGGTGAGGTAGGCCTTGTGCTAGGATTTTGAAAATCAGGAAGCCCAGACCTCCAGGCACACTGGAGCTGTGAAAGGCAGCCAAAAGGGAGTGCAAAAGTGCCACAACATGGCTGCTTTCACAGCTTTTTCCTTAGGAAGAACCCTAATACCCGGCTGATTTACCTTCCTAGGGTTACTTTTAGGCTTGGGCCAAGGACTTTTAAAACCAGGAAGCCCTGTGCTCCAGGCACACTGCAGCGGTTCAAGGCATCCCAAGGGGAGTGCAAAAGTGACACAACTTGGCTGCCACCACTGCTATTTCCATGAGACCATCCCCAACCATAGGCTGATTTTCCTTCCTAGCGTTGAGGTTTGAGTTAGGCCTAGGGTTAGAGATTTTTAACCAGAAAGCCCTGAGTTCCAAGAACACAGCAGCTGCGAAGGACTACCCAAGAAGAGCACAAAAGTACCACAACATGCCTGCCTCCACAGCTATTTCCTTGGGGACATCCCTAATTCCTGGCTGATTTGCCTTTCTCGTCGTCGGGTTGGGGTTAGGTAGGCCTTGTGCTAGGAATTTGAAAATCAGGAAGCCCAGACCTCCAGGCACACTGGAGCTGTGAAAGGCATCCAAAAGGGAGTGCAAAAGTGCCACAACATGGCTGCTTTCACAGCTTTTTCCTTAGGAAGAACCCTAATACGCGGCTGATTTACCTTCCTAGGGTTACTATTCGGCTTCGGCCTAGGACTTTTAAAACCAGGAAACCCTGTGCTCCAGGCACACTGCAGCTGTTCAAGGCATTCCAATGGGAGTGCAAAAGTGACGCAACTTGGCTGCCTCCACTGCTATTTCCATGAGACCATCCCGAACCATAGGCTGATTTTCCTTCCTAGCGTTGAGTTTTGAGTTAGGCCTAGGGTTAGAGTTTTTTAACCAGAAAGCCCTGAGTTCCAAGAACACAGCAGCTGCGAAGGACTACCCAAGAAGAGCACAAAAGTACCACAACATGCCTGCCTCCACAGCTATTTCCTTGGGGACATCCCTAATTCCTGGCTGATTTGCCTTTCTCGTCGTCGGGTTGGGGTTAGATAGGCCTTGTGCTAGGATATTTAAAATCAGGAAGCCCAGACCTCCAGGCACACTGGAGCTGTGAAAGGCATCCAAAAGGGAGTGCAAAAGTGCCACAACATGGCTGCTTTCACAGCTTTTTTCTTGGCACCATCACTATACCTTCTCTGATATATCTCCCTAGGGTTAGGGTTAGGGTTCAGCCTAGGGCTAGGATTTTTTGAACCAGGAAGCCCTGTGTTCCAGGCTTACTGTAGCTGCCAAAGGCTTCCCAAAGGGAGCGCAGAAGTGCCACAACATGGCTGCTTTCACAGCTTTTTCCTAAGGAAGAACCCTAATACCCGGCTGATTTACCTTCCTAGGGTTACTGTTAGGCTTGGGCCAAGGACTTTTAAAACCAGGAAGCCCTGTGCTCCAGGCACACTGCAGCTGTTCAAGGCATCCCAAGGGGAGCGCAAAAGTGACACAACTTGGCTGCCTCCACTGCTATTTCCATGAGACCATCCTGAACCATAGGCTGATGATCCTTCCTAGCGTTGAGGTTTGAGTTAGGCCTAGGGTTAGGGTTCTTTCAACCAGAAAGCCCTGAGTTCCAAGAATACAGCAGCTGCGAAGGACTACCCAAGAAGAGCACAAAAGTACCACAACATGCCTGCCTCCACAGCTATTTCCTTGGGGACATCCCTAATTCCTGGCTGATTTGCCTTTCTTGTCGTCGGGTTGGGGTTAGGTAGGCCTTGTGCTAGGATTTTTAAAATCAGGAAGCCCAGACCTCCAGGCACACTGGAGCTGTGAAAGGCATCCAAAAGGGAGTGCAAAAGTGCCACAACATGGCTGCTTTCACAGCTTTTTCCTTAGGAAGAACCCTAATCCCCGGCTGATTTACCTTCCTAGGGTTACTGTTAGGCTTGGGCCAAGGACTTTTAAAACCAGGAAGCCCTGTGCTCCAGGCACACTGCAGCTGTTCAAGGCATCCCAAGGGGAGCACAAAAGTGACACAACTTGGCTGCCTCCACTGCTATTTCCATGAGACCATCCCCAACCTTAGGCTGGTTTTCCTTCCTAGCGTTGAGGTTTGAGTTAGGCCTATGGTTAGTGTTCTTTTTACCTGAAAGCCCTGAGTTCCAAGAACACAGCAGCTGCGAAGGACTACCCAAGAAGAGCACAAAAGTACCACAACATGCCTGCCTCCACAGCTATTTCCTTGGGGACATCCCTAATTCCTGGCTGATTTGCCTTTCTCGTCGTCGGGTTGGGGTGAGGTAGGCCTTGTGCTAGGATTTTGAAAATCAGGAAGCCCAGACCTCCAGGCACACTGGAGCTGTGAAAGGCATCCAAAAGGGAGTGCAAAAGTGCCACAACATGGCTGCTTTCACAGCTTTTTCCTTAGGAAGAACCCTAATACCCGGCTGATTTACCTTCCTAGGGTTACTGTTAGGCTTGGGCCAAGATCTTTTAAAACCAGGAAGCCCTGTGCTCCAGGAACACTGCAGCTGTTCAAGGCATCCCAACGGGAGCGCAAAAGTGACACAACTTGGCTGCCTCCACTGCTATTTCCATGAGACCATCCCCAACCTTAGGCTGATTTTCCTTCCTAGCGTTGAGGTTTGAGTTAGGCCTAGGGTTAGAGTTTTTTAACCAGAAAGCCCTGAGTTCCAAGAACACAGCAGCTGCGAAGGACTACCCAAGAAGAGCACAAAAGTACCACAACATGCCTGCCTCCACAGCTATTTCCTTGGGGACATCCCTAATTCCTGGCTGATTTGCCTTTCTCGTCGTCGGGTTGGGGTTAGGTAGGCCTTGTGCTAGGATATTTAAAAGCAGGAAACCCAGACCTCCAAGCACACTGGAGCTGTGAAAGGCATCCAAAAGGGAGTGCAAAAGTGCCACAACATGGCTGCTTTCACAGCTTTTTTCTTGGCACCATCACTATACCTTCTCTGATATATCTCCCTAGGGTTAGGGTTAGGGTTCAGCCTAGGGCTAGGATTTTTTGAACCAGGAAGCCCTGTGTTCCAGGCTTACTGTAGCTGCCAAAGGCATCCCAAAGGGAGCGCAGAAGTGCCACAACATGGCTGCTTTCACAGCTTTTTCCTTAGGAAGAACCCTAATACCCGGCTGATTTACCTTCCTAGGGTTACTTTTAGGCTTGGGCAAAGGACTTTTAAAACCAGGAAGCCCTGTGCTCCAGGCACACTGCAGCGGTTCAAGGCATCCCAATGGGAGTGCAAAAGTGACACAACTTGGCTGCCACCACTGCTATTTCCATGAGACCATCCCCAACCATAGGCTGATTTTCCTTCCTAGCGTTGAGTTTTGAGTTAGGCCTAGGGTTAGGGTTCTTTTAACCAGAAAGCCCTGAGTTCCAAGAACACAGCAGCTGCGAAGGACTACCCAAGAAGAGCACAAAAGTACCACAACATGCCTGCCTCCACAGCTATTTCCTTGGGGACATCCCTAATTCCTGGCTGATTTGCCTTTCATGTCGTCAGGTTGGGGATAGGTAGGACTTGTGCTAGGATTTTTAAAAGCAGGAAGCCCAGACCTCCAAGCACACTGGAGCTGTGAAAGGCATCCAAAAGGGAGTGCAAAAGTGCCACAACATGGCTGCTTTCACAGCTTTTTTCTTGGCACCATCACTATACCTTCTCTGATATATCTCCCTAGGGTTAGGGTTAGGGTTCAGCCTAGGGCTAGGATTTTTTGAACCAGGAAGCCCTGTGTTCCAGGCTTACTGTAGCTGCCAAAGGCATCCCAAAGGGAGCGCAGAAGTGCCACAACATGGCTGCTTTCACAGCTTTTTCCTTAGGAAGAACCCTAATACCCGGCTGATTTACCTTCCTAGGGTTACTGTTAGGCTTGGGCCAAGGACTTTTAAAACCAGGAAGCCCTGTGCTCCAGGCACACTGCAGCTGTTCAAGGCATCCCAAGGGGAGCGCAAAAGTGACACAACTTGGCTGCCTCCACTGCTATTTCCATGAGACCATCCCGAACCATAGGCTGATTTTCCTTCCTAGCGTTGAGGTTTGAGTTAGGCCTAGGGTTAGAGATTTTTAACCAGAAAGCCCTGAATACCAAGAACACAGCAGCTGCGAAGGACTACCCAAGAAGAGCACAAAAGTACCACAACATGCCTGCCTCCACAGCTATTTCCTTGGGGACATCCCTAATTCCTGGCTGATTTGCCTTTCTCGTCGTCGGGTTGGGGTTAGGTAGGCCTTGTGCTAGGAATTTGAAAATCAGGAAGCCCAGACCTCCAGGCACACTGGAGCTGTGAAAGGCATCCAAAAGGGAGTGCAAAAGTGCCACAACATGGCTACTTTCACAGCTTTTTCCTTAGGAAGAACCCTAATACGCGGCTGATTTACCTTCCTAGGGTTACTATTAGGCTTCGGCCTAGGACTTTTAAAACCAGGAAACCCTGTGCTCCAGGCACACTGCAGCTGTTCAAGGCATTCCAATGGGAGTGCAAAAGTGACGCAACTTGGCTGCCTCCACTGCTATTTCCATGAGACCATCCCGAACCAAAGGCTGATTTTCCTTCCTAGCGTTGAGTTTTGAGTTAGGCCTAGGGTTAGAGTTTTTTAACCAGAAAGCCCTGAGTTCCAAGAACACAGCAGCTGCGAAGGACTACCCAAGAAGAGCACAAAAGTACCACAACATGCCTGCCTCCACAGCTATTTCCTTGGGGACATCCCTAATTCCTGGCTGATTTGCCTTTCTCGTCGTCGGGTTGGGGTTAGGTAGGCCTTGTGCTAGGATTTTTAAAATCAGGAAGCCCAGACCTCCAGGCACACTGGAGCTGTGAAAGGCATCCAAAAGGGAGTGCAAAAGTGCCACAACATGGCTGCTTTCACAGCTTTTTTCTTGGCACCATCACTATACCTTCTCTGATATATCTCCCTAGGGTTAGGGTTAGGGTTCAGCCTAGGGCTAGGATTTTTTGAACCAGGAAGCCCTGTGTTCCAGGCTTACTGTAGCTGCCAAAGGCATCCCAAAGGGAGCGCAGAAGTGCCACAACATGGCTGCTTTCACAGCTTTTTCCTAAGGAAGAACCCTAATACCCGGCTGATTTACCTTCCTAGGGTTACTGTTAGGCTTGGGCCAAGGACTTTTAAAACCAGGAAGCCCTGTGCTCCAGGCACACTGCAGCTGTTCAAGGCATCCCAAGGGGAGCGCAAAAGTGACACAACTTGGCTGCCTCCACTGCTATTTCCATGAGACCATCCTGAACCATAGGCTGATTTTCCTTCCTAGCGTTGAGGTTTGAGTTAGGCCTAGGGTTAGGGTTCTTTCAACCAGAAAGCCCTGAGTTCCAAGAATACAGCAGCTGCGAAGGACTACCCAAGAAGAGCACAAAAGTACCACAACATGCCTGCCTCCACAGCTATTTCCTTGGGGACATCCCTAATTCCTGGCTGATTTGCCTTTCTTGTCGTCGGGTTGGGGTTAGGTAGGCCTTGTGCTAGGATTTTTAAAATCAGGAAGCCCAGACCTCCAGGCACACTGGAGCTGTGAAAGGCATCCAAAAGGGAGTGCAAAAGTGCCACAACATGGCTGCTTTCACAGCTTTTTCCTTAGGAAGAACCCTAATACCCGGCTGATTTACCTTCCTAGGGTTACTGTTAGGCTTGGGCCAAGGACTTTTAAAACCGGGAAGCCCTGTGCTCCAGGCACACTGCAGCTGTTCAAGGCATCCCAAGGGGAGCACAAAAGTGACACAACTTGGCTGCCTCCACTGCTATTTCCATGAGACCATCCCCAACCTTAGGCTGGTTTTCCTTCCTAGCGTTGAGGTTTGAGTTAGGCCTAGGGTTAGTGTTCTTTTAACCTGAAAGCCCTGAGTTCCAAGAACACAGCAGCTGCGAAGGACTACCCAAGAAGAGCACAAAAGTACCACCACATGCCTGCCTCCACAGCTATTTCCTTGGGGACATCCCTAATTCCTGGCTGATTTGCCTTTCTCGTCGTCGGGTTGGGGTGAGGTAGGCCTTGTGCTAGGATTTTGAAAATCAGGAAGCCCAGACCTCCAGGCACACTGGAGCTGTGAAAGGCATCCAAAAGGGAGTGCAAAAGTGCCACAACATGGCTGCTTTCACAGCTTTTTCCTTAGGAAGAACCCTAATACCCGGCTGATTTACCTTCCTAGGGTTACTGTTAGGCTTGGGCCAAGGACTTTTAAAACCAGGAAGCCCTGTGCTCCAGGAACACTGCAGCTGTTCAAGGCATCCCAACGGGAGCGCAAAAGTGACACAACTTGGCTGCCTCCACTGCTATTTCCATGAGACCATCCCCAACCTTAGGCTGGTTTTCCTTCCTAGCGTTGAGGTTTGAGTTAGGCCTATGGTTAGTGTTCTTTTAACCTGAAAGCCCTGAGTTCCAAGAACACAGCAGCTGCGAAGGACTACCCAAGAAGAGCACAAAAGTACCACAACATGCCTGCCTCCACAGCTATTTCCTTGGGGACATCCCTAATTCCTGGCTGATTTGCCTTTCTCGTCGTCGGGTTGGGGTTAGGTAGGCCTTGTGCTAGGATTTTGAAAATCAGGAAGCCCAGACCTCCAGGCACACTGGAGCTGTGAAAGGCAGCCAAAAGGGAGTGCAAAAGTGCCACAACATGGCTGCTTTCACAGCTTTTTCCTTAGGAAGAACCCTAATACCCGGCTGATTTACCTTCCTAGGGTTACTGTTAGGCTTGGGCCAAGGACTTTTAAAACCGGGAAGCCCTGTGCTCCAGGCACACTGCAGCTGTTCAAGGCATCCCAACGGGAGTGCAAAAGTGACACAACTTGGCTGCCACCACTGCTATTTCCATGAGACCATCCCCAACCATAGGCTGATTTTCCTTCCTAGCGTTGAGGTTTGAGTTAGGCCTAGGGTTAGGGTTCTTTTAACCAGAAAGCCCTGAGTTCCAAGAACACAGCAGCTGCGAAGGACTACCCAAGAAGAGCACAAAAGTACCACAACATGCCTGCCTCCACAGCTATTTCCTTGGGGACATCCCTAATTCCTGGCTGATTTGCCTTTCATGTCGTCAGGTTGGGGATAGGTAGGACTTGTGCTAGGATTTTTAAAAGCAGGAAGCCCAGACCTCCAAGCACACTGGAGCTGTGAAAGGCATCCAAAAGGGAGTGCAAAAGTGCCACAACATGGCTGCTTTCACAGCTTTTTCCTTAGGAAGAACCCTAATACCCGGCTGATTTACCTTCCTAGGGTTACTGTTAGGCTTGGGCCAAGGACTTTTAAAACCAGGAAGCCCTGTGCTCCAGGCACACTGCAGCTGTTCAAGGCATCCCAACGGGAGTGCAAAAGTGACACAACTTGGCTGCCACCACTGCTATTTCCATGAGACCATCCTGAACCATAGGCTGATTTTCCTTCCTAGCGTTGAGGTTTGAGTTAGGCCTAGGGTTAGGGTTCTTTTAACCAGAAAGCCCTGAGTTCCAAGAACACAGCAGCTGCGAAGGACTACCCAAGAAGAGCACAAAAGTACCACAACATGCCTGCCTCCACAGCTATTTCCTTGGGGACATCCCTAATTCCTGGCTGATTTGCCTTTCATGTCGTCAGGTTGGGGATAGGTAGGACTTGTGCTAGGATTTTTAAAAGCAGGAAGCCCAGACCTCCAAGCACACTGGAGCTGTGAAAGGCATCCAAAAGGGAGTGCAAAAGTGCCAGAACATGGCTGCTTTCACAGCTTTTTTCTTGGCACCATCACTATACCTTCTCTGATATATCTCCCTAGGGTTAGGGTTAGGGTTCAGCCTAGGGCTAGGATTTTTTGAACCAGGAAGCCCTGTGTTCCAGGCTTACTGTAGCTGCCAAAGGCATCCCAAAGGGAGCGCAGAAGTGCCACAACATGGCTGCTTTCACAGCTTTTTCCTTAGGAAGAACCCTAATACCCGGCTGATTTACCTTCCTAGGATTACTGTCAGGCTTGGGCCAAGGACTTTTAAAACCAGGAAGCCCTGTGCTCCAGGCACACTGCAGCTGTTCAAGGCATCCCAAGGGGAGCGCAAAAGTGACACAACTTGGCTGCCTCCACTGCTATTTCCATGAGACCATCCTGAACCATAGGCTGATTTTCCTTCCTAGCGTTGAGGTTTGAGTTAGGCCTAGGGTTAGGGTTCTTTCAACCAGAAAGCCCTGAGTTCCAAGAATACAGCAGCTGCGAAGGACTACCCAAGAAGAGCACAAAAGTACCACAACATGCCTGCCTCCACAGCTATTTCCTTGGGGACATCCCTAATTCCTGGCTGATTTGCCTTTCTTGTCGTCGGGTTGGGGTTAGGTAGGCCTTGTGCTAGGATTTTTAAAATCAGGAAGCCCAGACCTCCAGGCACACTGGAGCTGTGAAAGGCATCCAAAAGGGAGTGCAAAAGTGCCACAACATGGCTGCTTTCACAGCTTTTTCCTTAGGAAGAACCCTAATCCCCGGCTGATTTACCTTCCTAGGGTTACTGTTAGGCTTGGGCCAAGGACTTTTAAAACCAGGAAGCCCTGTGCTCCAGGCACACTGCAGCTGTTCAAGGCATCCCAAGGGGAGCACAAAAGTGACACAACTTGGCTGCCTCCACTGCTATTTCCATGAGACCATCCCCAACCTTAGGCTGGTTTTCCTTCCTAGCGTTGAGGTTTGAGTTAGGCCTATGGTTAGTGTTCTTTCAACCTGAAAGCCCTGAGTTCCAAGAACACAGCAGCTGCGAAGGACTACCCAAGAAGAGCACAAAAGTACCACCACATGCCTGCCTCCACAGCTATTTCCTTGGGGACATCCCTAATTCCTGGCTGATTTGCCTTTCTCGTCGTCGGGTTGGGGTGAGGTAGGCCTTGTGCTAGGATTTTGAAAATCAGGAAGCCCAGACCTCCAGGCACACTGGAGCTGTGAAAGGCATCCAAAAGGGAGTGCAAAAGTGCCACAACATGGCTGCTTTCACAGCTTTTTCCTTAGGAAGAACCCTAATACCCGGCTGATTTACCTTCCTAGGGTTACTTTTAGGCTTGGGCCAAGGACTTTTAAAACCAGGAAGCCCTGTGCTCCAGGCACACTGCAGCGGTTCAAGGCATCCCAACGGGAGTGCAAAAGTGACACAACTTGGCTGCCTCCACTGCTATTTCCATGAGACCATCCTGAACCATAGGCTGATTTTCCTTCCTAGCGTTGAGGTTTGAGTTAGGCCTAGGGTTAGAGTTTTTTAACCAGAAAGCCCTGAGTTCCAAGAACACAGAAGCTGCGAAGGACTACCCAAGAAGAGCACAAAAGTACCACAACATGCCTGCCTCCACAGCTATTTCCTTGGGGACATCCCTAATTCCTGGCTGATTTGCCTTTCATGTCGTCAGGTTGGGGATAGGTAGGCCTTGTGTTAGGATTTTGAAAATCAGGAAGCCCAGACCTCCAGGCACACTGGAGCTGTGAAAGGCATCCAAAAGGGAGTGCAAAAGTGCCACAACATGTCTGCTTTCACAGCTTTTTCCTTAGGAAGAACCCTAATACCCGGCTGATTTACCTTCCTAGGGTTACTGTTAGGCTTGGGCCAAGGACTTTTAAAACCAGGAAGCCCTGTGCTCCAGGCACACTGCAGCTGTTCAAGGCATCCCAATGGGAGTGCAAAAGTGACACAACTTGGCTGCCTCCACTGCTATTTCCATGAGACCATCCCCAACCTTAGGCTGATTTTCCTTCCTAGCGTTGAGTTTTGAGTTAGGCCTAGGGTTAGGGTTCTTTTAACCAGAAAGCCCTGAGTTCCAAGAACACAGCAGCTGCGAAGGACTACCCAAGAAGAGCACAAAAGTACCACAACATGCCTGCCTCCACAGCTATTTCCTTGGGGACATCCCTAATTCCTGGCTGATTTGCCTTTCTCGTCGTCGGGTTGGGGTTAGGTAGGCCTTGTTCTAGGATATTTAAAATCAGGAAGCCCAGACCTCCAGGCACACTGGAGCTGTGAAAGGCATCCAAAAGGGAGCGCAGAAGTGCCACAACATGGCTGCTTTCACAGCTTTTTTCTTGGCACCATGACTATACCTTCTCTGATATATCTCCCTAGGGTTAGGGTTAGGGTTCAGCCTAGGGCTAGGATTTTTTGAACCAGGAAGCCCTGTGTTCCAGGCTTACTGTAGCTGCCAAAGGCATCCCAAAGGGAGCGCAGAAGTGCCACAACATGGCTGCTTTCACAGCTTTTTCCTTAGGAAGAACCCTAATACCCGGCTGATTTACGTTCCTAGGGTTACTGTTAGGCTTGGGCCAAGGACTTTTAAAACCAGGAAGCCCTGTGCTCCAGGCACACTGCAGCTGTTCAAGGCATCCCAAGGGGAGCGCAAAAGTGAGACAACTTGACTGCCTCCACTGCTATTTCCATGAGACCATCCCCAACCTTAGGCTGGATTTCCTTCCGAGCGTTGAGGTTTGAGTTAGGCCTAGGGTTAGGGTTCTTTTAACCAGAAAGCCCTGAGTTCCAAGAACACAGCAGCTGCGAAGGACTACCCAAGAAGAGCACAAAAGTACCACAACATGCCTGCCTCCACAGCTATTTCCTTGGGGACATCCCTAATTCCTGGCTGATTTGCCTTTCTCGTCGTCGGGTTGGGGTTAGGTAGGCCTTGTGCTAGGATTTTGAAAATCAGGAAGCCCAGACCTCCAGGCACACTGGAGCTGTGAAAGGCATCCAAAAGGGAGTGCAAAAGTGCCACAACATGGCTGCTTTCACAGCTTTTTCCTTAGGAAGAACCCTAATACCCGGCTGATTTACCTTCCTAGGGTTACTGTTAGGCTTGGGCCAAGGACTTTTAAAATCAGGAAGCCCTGTGCTCCAGGAACACTGCAGCTGTTCAAGGCATCCCAACGGGAGCGCAAAAGTGACACAACTTGGCTGCCTCCACTGCTATTTCCATGAGACCATCCCCAACCTTAGGCTGATTTTCCTTCCTAGCGTTGAGTTTTGAGTTAGGCCTAGGGTTAGAGATTTTTAACCAGAAAGCCCTGAGTTCCAAGAACACAGCAGCTGCGAAGGACTACCCAAGAAGAGCACAAAAGTACCACAACATGCCTGCCTCCACAGCTATTTCCTTGGGGACATCCCTAATTCCTGGCTGATTTGCCTTTCTCGTCGTCGGGTTGGGGTTAGGTAGGCCTTGTTCTAGGATATTTAAAATCAGGAAGCCCAGACCTCCAGGCACACTGGAGCTGTGAAAGGCATCCAAAAGGGAGCGCAGAAGTGCCACAACATGGCTGCTTTCACAGCTTTTTTCTTGGCACCATGACTATACCTTCTCTGATATATCTCCCTAGGGTTAGGGTTAGGGTTCAGCCTAGGGCTAGGATTTTTTGAACCAGGAAGCCCTGTGTTCCAGGCTTACTGTAGCTGCCAAAGGCATCCCAAAGGGAGCGCAGAAGTGCCACAACATGGCTGCTTTCACAGCTTTTTCCTTAGGAAGAACCCTAATACCCGGCTGATTTACCTTCCTAGGGTTACTGTTAGGCTTGGGCCAAGGACTTTGAAAACCAGGAAGCCCTGTGCTCCAGGCACACTGCAGCTGTTCAAGGCATCCCAAGGGGAGCGCAAAAGTGACACAACTTGGCTGCCTCCACTGCTATTTCCATGAGACCATCCTGAACCATAGGCTGATTTTCCTTCCTAGCGTTGAGGTTTGAGTTAGGCCTAGGGTTAGAGTTTTTTAACCAGAAAGCCCTGAGTTCCAAGAACACAGCAGCTGCGAAGGACTACCCAAGAAGAGCACAAAAGTACCACAACATGCCTGCCTCCACAGCTATTTCCTTGGGGACATCCCTAATTCCTGGCTGATTTGCCTTTCTCGTCGTCGGGTTGGGGTGAGGTAGGCCTTGTTCTAGGATTTTGAAAATCAGGAAGCCCAGACCTCCAGGCACACTGGAGCTGTGAAAGGCATCCAAAAGGGAGTGCAAAAGTGCCACAACATGGTTGCTTTCACAGCTTTTTCCTTAGGAAGAACCCTAATACCCGGCTGATTTACCTTCCTAGGGTTACTGTTAGGCTTGGGCCAAGGACTTTTAAAATCAGGAAGCCCTGTGCTCCAGGAACACTGCAGCTGTTCAAGGCATCCCAAGGAGAGCGCAAAAGTGACACAACTTGGCGGCCTCCACTGGTATTTCCATGAGACCATCCCCAACCTTAGGCTGGTTTTCCTTCCTAGCGTTGAGTTTTGAGTTAGGCCTAGGGTTAGTGTTCTTTTAACCTGAAAGCCCTGAGTTCCAAGAACACAGCAGCTGCGAAGGACTACCCAAGAAGAGCACAAAAGTACCACCACATGCCTGCCTCCACAGCTATTTCCTTGGGGACATCCCTAATTCCTGGCTGATACGCCTTTCTCTTTGTCGGGTTGGGGTTAGGTAGGCCTTGTGCTAGGATTTTTAAAATCAGGAAGCCCAGACCTCCAGGCACACTGGAGCTGTGAAAGGCATCCAAAAGGGAGTGCAAAAGTGCCACAACATGGCTGCTTTCACAGCTTTTTCCTTAGGAAGAACCCTAATACCCGGCTGATTTACCTTCCTAGGGTTACTGTTAGGCTTGGGCCAAGGACTTTTAAAACCAGGAAGCCCTGTGCTCCAGGCACACTGCAGCTGTTCAAGGCATCCCAAGGGGAGCGCAAAAGTGACACAACTTGGCTGCCTCCACTGCTATTTCCATGAGACCATCCCGAACCTTAGGCTGATTTTCCTTCCTAGCGTTGAGGTTTGAGTTAGGCCTAGGGTTAGGGTTCTTTCAACCAGAAAGCCCTGAGTCCCAAGAATACAGCAGCTGCGAAGGACTACCCAAGAAGAGCACAAAAGTACCACCACATGCCTGCCTCCACAGCTATTTCCTTGGGGACATCCCTAATTCCTGGCTGATTTGCCTTTCTCGTCGTCGGGTTGGGGATAGGTAGGCCTTGTGTTAGGATTTTGAAAATCAGGAAGCCCAGACCTCCAGGCACACTGGAGCTGTGAAAGGCATCCAAAAGGGAGTGCAAAAGTGCCACAACATGGCTGCTTTCACAGCTTTTTCCTTAGGAAGAAGCCTAATACCCGGCTGATTTACCTTCCTAGGGTTACTGTTAGGCTTGGGCCAAGGACTTTGAAAACCAGGAAGCCCTGTGCTCCAGGCACACTGCAGCTGTTCAAGGCATCCCAATGGGAGTGCAAAAGTGACACAACTTGGCTGCCTCCACTGCTATTTCCATGAGACCATCCCGAATCATAGGCTGGTTTTCCTTCCTAGCGTTGAGTTTTGAGTTAGGCCTATGGTAAGTGTTCTTTTAATCAGAAAGCCCTGAGGTCCAAGAACACAGCAGCTGCGAAGGACTACCCAAGAAGAGCACAAAAGTACCACAACATGCCTGCCTCCACAGCAATTTCCTTGGGGACATCCCTAATTCCTGGCTGATTTGCCTTTCTCGTTGTCGGGTTGGGGTTAGGTAGGCCTTGTGCTAGGATTTTGAAAATCAGGAAGCCCAGACCTCCAGGCACACTGGAGCTGTGAAAGGCATCCAAAAGGGAGCGCAGAAGTGCCACAACATGGCTGCTTTCACAGCTTTTTTCTTGGCACCATCACTATACCTTCTCTGATATATCTCCCTAGGGTTAGGGTTAGGGTTCAGCCTAGGGCTAGGATTTTTTGAACCAGGAAGCCCTGTGTTCCAGGCTTACTGTAGCTGCCAAAGGCATCCCAAAGGGAGCGCAGAAGTGCCACAACATGGCTGCTTTCACAGCTTTTTCCTTAGGAAGAACCCTAATACCCGGCTGATTTACCTTCCTAGGGTTACTGTTAGGCTTGGGCCAAGGACTTTTAAAACCAGGAAGCCCTGTGCTCCAGGCACACTGCAGCTGTTCAAGGCATCCCAAGGGGAGCGCAAAAGTGACACAACTTGGCTGCCTCCACTGCTATTTCCATGAGACCATCCTGAACCATAGGCTGATTTTCCTTCCTAGCGTTGAGGTTTGAGTTAGGCCTAGGGTTAGAGTTTTTTAACCAGAAAGCCCTGAGTTCCAAGAACACAGCAGCTGCGAAGGACTACCCAAGAAGAGCACAAAAGTACCACAACATGCCTGCCTCCACAGCTATTTCCTTGGGGACATCCCTAATTCCTGGCTGATTTGCCTTTCTCGTCGTCGGGTTGGGGTTAGGTAGGCCTTGTGCTAGGATTTTGAAAATCAGGAAGCCCAGACCTCCAGGCACACTGGAGCTGTGAAAGGCATCCAAAAGGGAGTGCAAAAGTGCCACAACATGGCTGCTTTCACAGCTTTTTTCTTGGCACCATCACTATACCTTCTCTGATATATCTCCCTAGGGTTAGGGTTAGGGTTCAGCCTAGGGCTAGGATTTTTTGAACCAGGAAGCCCTGTGTTCCAGGCTTACTGTAGCTGCCAAAGGCATCCCAAAGGGAGCGCAGAAGTGCCACAACATGGCTGCTTTCACAGCTTTTTCCTTAGGAAGAACCCTAATACCCGGCTGATTTACCTTCCTAGGGTTACTGTTAGGCTTGGGCCAAGGACTTTGAAAACCAGGAAGCCCTGTGCTCCAGGCACACTGCAGCTGTTCAAGGCATCCCAACGGGAGTGCAAAAGTGACAAAACTTGGCTGCCTCCACTGCTATTTCCATGAGACCATCCCAAATCTTAGGCTGATTTTCCTTCCTAGCGTTGAGGTTTGAGTTAGGCGTAGGGTTAGTGTTCTTTAACCAGAAAGCCCTGAGGTCCAAGAACACAGCAGCTGCGAAGGACTACCCAAGAAGAGCACAAAAGTACCACAACATGCCTGCCTCCACAGCAATTTCCTTGGGGACATCCCTAATTCCTGGCTGATTTGCCTTTCTCGTCGTCGGGTTGGGGTGAGGTAGGCCTTGTTCTAGGATTTTGAAAATCAGGAAGCCCAGATCTCCAGGCACACTGGAGCTGTGAAAGGCATCCAAAAGGGAGTGCAAAAGTGCCACAACATGGCTGCTTTCACAGCTTTTTCCTTAGGAAGAACCCTAATACCCGGCTGATTTACCTTCCTAGGGTTACTGTTAGGCTTGGGCCAAGGACTTTTAAAATCAGGAAGCCCTGTGCTCCAGGAACACTGCAGCTGTTCAAGGCATCCCAAGGAGAGCGCAAAAGTGACACAACTTGGCGGCCCCCACTGGTATTTCCATGAGACCATCCCGAATCATAGGCTGGTTTTCCTTCCTAGCGTTGAGTTTTGAGTTAGGCCTAGGGTTAGTGTTCTTTTAACCTGAAAGCCCTGAGTTCCAAGAACACAGCAGCTGCGAAGGACTACCCAAGAAGAGCACAAAAGTACCACCACATGCCTGCCTCCACAGCTATTTCCTTGGGGACATCCCTAATTCCTGGCTGATACGCCTTTCTCGTTGTCGGGTTGGGGTTAGGTAGGCCTTGTGCTAGGATTTTTAAAATCAGGAAGCCCAGACCTCCAGGCACACTGGAGCTGTGAAAGGCATCCAAAAGGGAGTGCAAAAGTGCCACAACATGGCTGCTTTCACAGCTTTTTCCTTAGGAAGAACCCTAATACCCGGCTGATTTACCTTCCTAGGGTTACTGTTAGGCTTGGGCCAAGGACTTTTAAAACCAGGAAGCCCTGTGCTCCAGGCACACTGCAGCTGTTCAAGGCATCCCAAGGGGAGCGCAAAAGTGACACAACTTGGCTGCCTCCACTGCTATTTCCATGAGACCATCCCCAACCTTAGGCTGATTTTCCTTCCTAGCGTTGAGGTTTGAGTTAGGCCTAGGGTTAGGGTTCTTTCAACCAGAAAGCCCTGAGTCCCAAGAATACAGCAGCTGCGAAGGACTACCCAAGAAGAGCACAAAAGTACCACAACATGCCTGCCTCCACAGCTATTTCCTTGGGGACATCCCTAATTCCTGGCTGATTTGCCTTTCTCGTCGTCGGGTTGGGGATAGGTAGGCCTTGTGTTAGGATTTTGAAAATCAGGAAGCCCAGACCTCCAGGCACACTGGAGCTGTGAAAGGCATCCAAAAGGGAGTGCAAAAGTGCCACAACATGGCTGCTTTCACAGCTTTTTCCTTAGGAAGAAGCCTAATACCCGGCTGATTTACCTTCCTAGGGTTACTGTTAGGCTTGGGCCAAGGACTTTGAAAACCAGGAAGCCCTGTGCTCCAGGCACACTGCAGCTGTTCAAGGCATCCCAATGGGAGTGCAAAAGTGACACAACTTGGCTGCCTCCACTGCTATTTCCATGAGACCATCCCGAATCATAGGCTGGTTTTCCTTCCTAGCGTTGAGTTTTGAGTTAGGCCTATGGTAAGTGTTCTTTTAATCAGAAAGCCCTGAGGTCCAAGAACACAGCAGCTGCGAAGGACTACCCAAGAAGAGCACAAAAGTACCACAACATGCCTGCCTCCACAGCAATTTCCTTGGGGACATCCCTAATTCCTGGCTGATTTGCCTTTCTCGTTGTCGGGTTGGGGTTAGGTAGGCCTTGTGCTAGGATTTTGAAAATCAGGAAGCCCAGACCTCCAGGCACACTGGAGCTGTGAAAGGCATCCAAAAGGGAGTGCAAAAGTGCCACAACATGGCTGCTTTCACAGCTTTTTCCTTAGGAAGAACCCTAATACCCGGCTGATTTACCTTCCTAGGGTTACTGTTAGGCTTGGGCCAAGGACTTTTAAAATCAGGAAGCCCTGTGCTCCAGGAACACTGCAGCTGTTCAAGGCATCCCAACGGGAGCGCAAAAGTGACACAACTTGGCTGCCTCCACTGCTATTTCCATGAGACCATCCCCAACCTTAGGCTGATTTTCCTTCCTAGCGTTGAGTTTTGAGTTAGGCCTAGGGTTAGAGTTTTTTAACCAGAAAGCCCTGAGTTCCAAGAACACAGCAGCTGCGAAGGACTACCCAAGAAGAGCACAAAAGTACCACAACATGCCTGCCTCCACAGCTATTTCCTTGGGGACATCCCTAATTCCTGGCTGATTTGCCTTTCTCGTCGTCGGGTTGGGGTTAGGTAGGCCTTGTTCTAGGATATTTAAAATCAGGAAGCCCAGACCTCCAGGCACACTGGAGCTGTGAAAGGCATCCAAAAGGGAGTGCAAAAGTGCCACAACATGGCTGCTTTCACAGCTTTTTTCTTGGCACCATCACTATACCTTCTCTGATATATCTCCCTAGGGTTAGGGTTAGGGTTCAGCCTAGGGCTAGGATTTTTTGAACCAGGAAGCCCTGTGTTCCAGGCTTACTGTAGCTGCCAAAGGCATCCCAAAGGGAGCGCAGAAGTGCCACAACATGGCTGCTTTCACAGCTTTTTCCTTAGGAAGAACCCTAATACCCGGCTGATTTACCTTCCTAGGGTTACTGTTAGGCTTGGGCCAAGGACTTTTAAAACCAGGAAGCCCTGTGCTCCAGGCACACTGCAGCTGTTCAAGGCATCCCAAGGGGAGCGCAAAAGTGACACAACTTGGCTGCCTCCACTGCTATTTCCATGAGACCATCCTGAACCATAGGCTGATTTTCCTTCCTAGCGTTGAGGTTTGAGTTAGGCCTAGGGTTAGAGTTTTTTAACCAGAAAGCCCTGAGTTCCAAGAACACAGCAGCTGCGAAGGACTACCCAAGAAGAGCACAAAAGTACCACAACATGCCTGCCTCCACAGCTATTTCCTTGGGGACATCCCTAATTCCTGGCTGATTTGCCTTTCTCGTTGTCGGGTTGGGGTTAGGTAGGCCTTGTGCTAGGATTTTGAAAATCAGGAAGCCCAGACCTCCAGGCACACTGGAGCTGTGAAAGGCATCCAAAAGGGAGTGCAAAAGTGCCACAACATGGCTGCTTTCACAGCTTTTTCCTTAGGAAGAACCCTAATACCCGGCTGATTTACCTTCCTAGGGTTACTGTTAGGCTTGGGCCAAGGACTTTGAAAACCAGGAAGCCCTGTGCTCCAGGCACACTGCAGCTGTTCAAGGCATCCCAATGGGAGTGCAAAAGTGACACAACTTGGCTGCCTCCACTGCTATTTCCATGAGACCATCCTGAACCATAGGCTGATTTTCCTTCCTAGCGTTGAGGTTTGAGTTAGGCCTAGGGTTAGAGTTTTTTAACCAGAAAGCCCTGAGTTCCAAGAACACAGCAGCTGCGAAGGACTACCCAAGAAGAGCACAAAAGTACCACAACATGCCTGCCTCCACAGCTATTTCCTTGGGGACATCCCTAATTCCTGGCTGATTTGCCTTTCTCGTCGTCGGGTTGGGGTTAGGTAGGCCTTGTGCTAGGATATTTAAAAGCAGGAAACCCAGACCTCCAAGCACACTGGAACTGTGAAAGGCATCCAAAAGGGAGTGCAAAAGTGCCACAACATGGCTGCTTTCACAGCTTTTTTCTTGGCACCATCACTATACCTTCTCTGATATATCGCCCTAGGGTTAGGGTTAGGGTTCAGCCTAGGGCTAGGATTTTTTGAACCAGGAAGCCCTGTGTTCCAGGCTTACTGTAGCTGCCAAAGGCATCCCAAAGGGAGCGCAGAAGTGCCACAACATGGCTGCTTTCACAGCTTTTTCCTAAGGAAGAACCCTAATACCCGGCTGATTTACCTTCCTAGGGTTACTGTTAGGCTTGGGCCAAGGACTTTTAAAACCAGGAAGCCCTGTGCTCCAGGCACACTGCAGCTGTTCAAGGCATCCCAAGGGGAGCGCAAAAGTGACACAACTTGGCTGCCTCCACTGCTATTTCCATGAGACCATCCCCAACCATAGGCTGATTTTCCTTCCTAGCGTTGAGGTTTGAGTTAGGCCTAGGGTTAGGGTTCTTTCAACCAGAAAGCCCTGAGTTCCAAGAATACAGCAGCTGCGAAGGACTACCCAAGAAGAGCACAAAAGTACCACAACATGCCTGCCTCCACAGCTATTTCCTTGGGGACATCCCTAATTCCTGGCTGATTTGCCTTTCTCGTCGTCGGGTTGGGGTTAGGTAGGCCTTGTGCTAGGATTTTTAAAATCAGGAAGCCCAGACCTCCAGGCACACTGGAGCTGTGAAAGGCATCCAAAAGGGAGTGCAAAAGTGCCACAACATGGCTGCTTTCACAGCTTTTTCCTTAGGAAGAACCCTAATACCTGGCTGATTTACCTTCCTAGGGTTACTGTTAGGCTTGGGCCAAGGACTTTGAAAACCAGGAAGCCCTGTGCTCCAGGCACACTGCAGCTGTTCAAGGCATCCCAAGGGGAGCGCAAAAGTGACACAACTTGGCTGCCTCCACTGCTATTTCCATGAGACCATCCCCAACCTTAGGCTGATTTTCCTTCCTAGCGTTGAGGTTTGAGTTAGGCGTAGGGTTAGTGTTCTTTAACCAGAAAGCCCTGAGTTCCAAGAACACAGCAGCTGCGAAGGACTACCCAAGAAGAGCACAAAAGTACCACAACATGCCTGCCTCCACAGCAATTTCCTTGGGGACATCCCTAATTCCTGGCTGATTTGCCTTTCTCGTCGTCGGGTTGGGGTTAGGTAGGCCTTGTGCTAGGATTTTGAAAATCAGGAAGCCCAGACCTCCAGGCACACTGGAGCTGTGAAAGGCATCCAAAAGGGAGTGCAAAAGTGCCACAACATGGCTGCTTTCACAGCTTTTTCCTTAGGAAGAACCCTAATACCCGGCTGATTTACCTTCCTAGGGTTACTGTTAGGCTTGGGCCAAGGACTTTTAAAACCAGGAAGCCCTGTGCTCCAGGCACACTGCAGCTGTTCAAGGCATCCCAAGGGGAGCGCAAAAGTGACACAACTTGGCTGCCTCCACTGCTATTTCCATGAGACCATCCCCAACCATAGGCTGGTTTTCCTTCCTAGCGTTGAGGTTTGAGTTAGGCCTATGGTTAGTGTTCTTTTAACCTGAAAGCCCTGAGTTCCAAGAACACAGCAGCTGCGAAGGACTACCCAAGAAGAGCACAAAAGTACCACCACATGCCTGCCTCCACAGCTATTTCCTTGGGGACATCCCTAATTCCTGGCTGATTTGCCTTTCTCGTTGTCGGGTTGGGGTTAGGTAGGCCTTGTGCTAGGATTTTTAAAATCAGGAAGCCCAGACCTCCAGGCACACTGGAGCTGTGAAAGGCATCCAAAAGGGAGTGCAAAAGTGCCACAACATGGCTGCTTTCACAGCTTTTTCCTTAGGAAGAACCCTAATACCCGGCTGATTTACCTTCCTAGGGTTACTGTTAGGCTTGGGCCAAGGACTTTTAAAACCAGGAAGCCCTGTGCTCCAGGCACACTGCAGCTGTTCAAGGCATCCCAACGGGAGTGCAAAAGTGACACAACTTGGCTGCCTCCACTGCTATTTCCATGAGACCATCCCCAACCTTAGCCTGATTTTCCTTCCTAGCGTTGAGGTTTGAGTTAGGCGTAGGGTTAGTGTTCTTTAACCAGAAAGCCCTGAGTTCCAAGAACACAGCAGCTGCGAAGGACTACCCAAGAAGAGCACAAAAGTACCACAACATGCCTGCCTCCACAGCAATGTCCTTGGGGACATCCCTATTTCCTGGCTGATTTGCCTTTCTCGTCGTCGGGTTGGGGTTAGGTAGGCCTTGTGCTAGGATTTTTAAAATCAGGAAGCCCAGACCTCCAGGCACACTGGAGCTGTGAAAGGCATCCAAAAGGGAGTGCAAAAGTGCCACAACATGGCTGCTTTCACAGCTTTTTCCTTAGGAAGAACCCTAATCCCCGGCTGATTTACCTTCCTAGGGTTACTGTTAGGCTTGGGCAAAGGACTTTTAAAACCAGGAAGCCCTGTGCTCCAGGCACACTGCAGCTGTTCAAGGCATCCCAAGGGGAGCGCAAAAGTGACACAACTTGGCTGCCTCCACTGCTATTTCCATGAGACCATCCCCAACCATAGGCTGGTTTTCCTTCCTAGCGTTGAGGTTTGAGTTAGGCCTAGGGTTAGTGTTCTTTTAACCTGAAAGCCCTGAGTTCCAAGAACACAGCAGCTGCGAAGGACTACCCAAGAAGAGCACAAAAGTACCACCACATGCCTGCCTCCACAGCTATTTCCTTGGGGACATCCCTAATTCCTGGCTGATTTGCCTTTCTCGTTGTCGGGTTGGGGTTAGGTAGGCCTTGTGCTAGGATTTTTAAAATCAGGAAGCCCAGACCTCCAGGCACACTGGAGCTGTGAAAGGCATCCAAAAGGGAGTGCAAAAGTGCCACAACATGGCTGCTTTCACAGCTTTTTCCTTAGGAAGAACCCTAATACCCGGCTGATTTACCTTCCTAGGGTTACTTTTAGGCTTGGGCCAAGGACTTTTAAAACCAGGAAGCCCTGTGCTCCAGGCACACTGCAGCTGTTCAAGGCATCCCAAGGGGAGCGCAAAAGTGACACAACTTGGCTGCCTCCACTGCTATTTCCATGAGACCATCCCCAACCATAGCTGATTTTCCTTCCTAGCGTTGAGGTTCGAGTTAGGCGTAGGGTTAGAGATTTTTAACCAGAAAGCCCTGAATACCAAGAACACAGCAGCTGCGAAGGACTACCCAAGAAGAGCACAAAAGTACCACAACATGCCTGCCTCCACAGCTATTTCCTTGGGGACATCCCTAATTCCTGGCTGATTTGCCTTTCTCGTCGTCGGGTTGGGGTTAGGTAGGCCTTGCGCTAGGATTTTGAAAATCAGGAAGCCCAGACCTCCAGGCACACTGGAGCTGTGAAAGGCATCCAAAAGGGAGTGCAAAAGTGCCACAACATGGCTGCTTTCACAGCTTTTTTCTTGGCACCATCACTATACCTTCTCTGATATATCTCCCTAGGGTTAGGGTTAGGGTTCAGCCTAGGGCTAGGATTTTTTGAACCAGGAAGCCCTGTGTTCCAGGCTTACTGTAGCTGCCAAAGGCATCCCAAAGGGAGCGCAGAAGTGCCACAACATGGCTGCTTTCACAGCTTTTTCCTTAGGAAGAACCCTAATACCCGGCTGATTTACCTTCCTAGGGTTACTGTTAGGCTTGGGCCAAGGACTTTTAAAACCAGGAAGCCCTGTGCTCCAGGCACACTGCAGCTGTTCAAGGCATCCCAAGGGGAGCGCAAAAGTGACACAACTTGGCTGCCTCCACTGCTATTTCCATGAGACCATCCTGAACCATAGGCTGATTTTCCTTCCTAGCGTTGAGGTTTGAGTTAGGCCTAGGGTTAGAGTTTTTTAACCAGAAAGCCCTGAGTTCCAAGAACACAGCAGCTGCGAAGGACTACCCAAGAAGAGCACAAAAGTACCACAACATGCCTGCCTCCACAGCTATTTCCTTGGGGACATCCCTAATTCCTGGCTGATTTGCCTTTCTCGTTGTCGGGTTGGGGTTAGGTAGGCCTTGTGCTAGGATTTTGAAAATCAGGAAGCCCAGACCTCCAGGCACACTGGAGCTGTGAAAGGCATCCAAAAGGGAGTGCAAAAGTGCCACAACATGGCTGCTTTCACAGCTTTTTCCTTAGGAAGAACCCTAATACCCGGCTGATTTACCTTCCTAGGGTTACTGTTAGGCTTGGGCCAAGGACTTTGAAAACCAGGAAGCCCTGTGCTCCAGGCACACTGCAGCTGTTCAAGGCATCCCAATGGGAGTGCAAAAGTGACACAACTTGGCTGCCTCCACTGCTATTTCCATGAGACCATCCCGAATCACAGGCTGATTTTCCTTCCTAGCGTTGAGGTTTGAGTTAGGCCTAGGGTTAGAGTTTTTTAACCAGAAAGCCCTGAGTTCCAAGAACACAGCAGCTGCGAAGGACTACCCAAGAAGAGCACAAAAGTACCACAACATGCCTGCCTCCACAGCTATTTCCTTGGGGACATCCCTAATTCCTGGCTGATTTGCCTTTCTCGTCGTCGGGTTGGGGTTAGGTAGGCCTTGTGCTAGGATATTTAAAAGCAGGAAACCCAGACCTCCAAGCACACTGGAGCTGTGAAAGGCATCCAAAAGGGAGTGCAAAAGTGCCACAACATGGCTGCTTTCACAGCTTTTTTCTTGGCACCATCACTATACCTTCTCTGATATATCGCCCTAGGGTTAGGGTTAGGGTTCAGCCTAGGGCTAGGATTTTTTGAACCAGGAAGCCCTGTGTTCCAGGCTTACTGTAGCTGCCAAAGGCATCCCAAAGGGAGCGCAGAAGTGCCACAACATGGCTGCTTTCACAGCTTTTTCCTAAGGAAGAACCCTAATACCCGGCTGATTTACCTTCCTAGGGTTACTGTTAGGCTTGGGCCAAGGACTTTTAAAACCAGGAAGCCCTGTGCTCCAGGCACACTGCAGCTGTTCAAGGCATCCCAAGGGGAGCGCAAAAGTGACACAACTTGGCTGCCTCCACTGCTATTTCCATGAGACCATCCCCAACCATAGGCTGATTTTCCTTCCTAGCGTTGAGGTTTGAGTTAGGCCTAGGGTTAGGGTTCTTTCAACCAGAAAGCCCTGAGTTCCAAGAATACAGCAGCTGCGAAGGACTACCCAAGAAGAGCACAAAAGTACCACAACATGCCTGCCTCCACAGCTATTTCCTTGGGGACATCCCTAATTCCTGGCTGATTTGCCTTTCTCGTCGTCGGGTTGGGGTTAGGTAGGCCTTGTGCTAGGATTTTTAAAATCAGGAAGCCCAGACCTCCAGGCACACTGGAGCTGTGAAAGGCATCCAAAAGGGAGTGCAAAAGTGCCACAACATGGCTGCTTTCACAGCTTTTTCCTTAGGAAGAACCCTAATACCTGGCTGATTTACCTTCCTAGGGTTACTGTTAGGCTTGGGCCAAGGACTTTTAAAACCAGGAAGCCCTGTGCTCCAGGCACACTGCAGCTGTTCAAGGCATCCCAAGGGGAGCGCAAAAGTGACACAACTTGGCTGCCTCCACTGCTATTTCCATGAGACCATCCCCAACCTTAGGCTGATTTTCCTTCCTAGCGTTGAGGTTTGAGTTAGGCGTAGGGTTAGTGTTCTTTAACCAGAAAGCCCTGAGGTCCAAGAACACAGCAGCTGCGAAGGACTACCCAAGAAGAGCACAAAAGTACCACAACATGCCTGCCTCCACAGCAATTTCCTTGGGGACATCCCTAATTCCTGGCTGATTTGCCTTTCTCGTCGTCGGGTTGGGGTTAGGTAGGCCTTGTGCTAGGATTTTGAAAATCAGGAAGCCCAGACCTCCAGGCACACTGGAGCTGTGAAAGGCATCCAAAAGGGAGTGCAAAAGTGCCACAACATGGCTGCTTTCACAGCTTTTTCCTTAGGAAGAACCCTAATACCCGGCTGATTTACCTTCCTAGGGTTACTGTTAGGCTTGGGCCAAGGACTTTTAAAACCAGGAAGCCCTGTGCTCCAGGCACACTGCAGCTGTTCAAGGCATCCCAAGGGGAGCGCAAAAGTGACACAACTTGGCTGCCTCCACTGCTATTTCCATGAGACCATCCCCAACCATAGGCTGGTTTTCCTTCCTAGCGTTGAGGTTTGAGTTAGGCCTATGGTTAGTGTTCTTTTAACCTGAAAGCCCTGAGTTCCAAGAACACAGCAGCTGCGAAGGACTACCCAAGAAGAGCACAAAAGTACCACCACATGCCTGCCTCCACAGCTATTTCCTTGGGGACATCCCTAATTCCTGGCTGATTTGCCTTTCTCGTTGTCGGGTTGGGGTTAGGTAGGCCTTGTGCTAGGATTTTTAAAATCAGGAAGCCCAGACCTCCAGGCACACTGGAGCTGTGAAAGGCATCCAAAAGGGAGTGCAAAAGTGCCACAACATGGCTGCTTTCACAGCTTTTTCCTTAGGAAGAACCCTAATACCCGGCTGATTTACCTTCCTAGGGTTACTGTTAGGCTTGGGCCAAGGACTTTTAAAACCAGGAAGCCCTGTGCTCCAGGCACACTGCAGCTGTTCAAGGCATCCCAACGGGAGTGCAAAAGTGACACAACTTGGCTGCCTCCACTGCTATTTCCATGAGACCATCCCCAACCTTAGCCTGATTTTCCTTCCTAGCGTTGAGGTTTGAGTTAGGCGTAGGGTTAGTGTTCTTTAACCAGAAAGCCCTGAGTTCCAAGAACACAGCAGCTGCGAAGGACTACCCAAGAAGAGCACAAAAGTACCACAACATGCCTGCCTCCACAGCAATGTCCTTGGGGACATCCCTATTTCCTGGCTGATTTGCCTTTCTCGTCGTCGGGTTGGGGTTAGGTAGGCCTTGTGCTAGGATTTTTAAAATCAGGAAGCCCAGACCTCCAGGCACACTGGAGCTGTGAAAGGCATCCAAAAGGGAGTGCAAAAGTGCCACAACATGGCTGCTTTCACAGCTTTTTCCTTAGGAAGAACCCTAATCCCCGGCTGATTTACCTTCCTAGGGTTACTGTTAGGCTTGGGCAAAGGACCTTTAAAACCAGGAAGCCCTGTGCTCCAGGCACACTGCAGCTGTTCAAGGCATCCCAAGGGGAGTGCAAAAGTGACACAACTTGGCTGCCTCCACTGCTATTTCCATGAGATCATCCCCAACCATAGGCTGGTTTTCCTTCCTAGCGTTGAGGTTTGAGTTAGGCCTAGGGTTAGTGTTCTTTTAACCTGAAAGCCCTGAGTTCCAAGAACACAGCAGCTGCGAAGGACTACCCAAGAAGAGCACAAAAGTACCACCACATGCCTGCCTCCACAGCTATTTCCTTGGGGACATCCCTAATTCCTGGCTGATTTGCCTTTCTCGTTGTCGGGTTGGGGTTAGGTAGGCCTTGTGCTAGGATTTTTAAAATCAGGAAGCCCAGACCTCCAGGCACACTGGAGCTGTGAAAGGCATCCAAAAGGGAGTGCAAAAGTGCCACAACATGGCTGCTTTCACAGCTTTTTCCTTAGGAAGAACCCTAATACCCGGCTGATTTACCTTCCTAGGGTTACTTTTAGGCTTGGGCCAAGGACTTTTAAAACCAGGAAGCCCTGTGCTCCAGGCACACTGCAGCTGTTCAAGGCATCCCAAGGGGAGCGCAAAAGTGACACAACTTGGCTGCCTCCACTGCTATTTCCATGAGACCATCCCCAACCATAGCTGATTTTCCTTCCTAGCGTTGAGGTTCGAGTTAGGCGTAGGGTTAGAGATTTTTAACCAGAAAGCCCTGAATACCAAGAACACAGCAGCTGCGAAGGACTATCCAAGAAGAGCACAAAAGTACCACAACATGCCTGCCTCCACAGCTATTTCCTTGGGGACATCCCTAATTCCTGGCTGATTTGCCTTTCTCGTCGTCGGGTTGGGGTTAGGTAGGCCTTGCGCTAGGATTTTGAAAATCAGGAAGCCCAGACCTCCAGGCACACTGGAGCTGTGAAAGGCATCCAAAAGGGAGTGCAAAAGTGCCACAACATGGCTGCTTTCACAGCTTTTTCCTTAGGAAGAACCCTAATACCCGGCTGATTTACCTTCCTAGGGTTACTGTTAGGCTTGGGCCAAGGACTTTTAAAACCAGGAAGCCCTGTGCTCCAGGCACACTGCAGCTGTTCAAGGCATCCCAAGGGGAGCGCAAAAGTGACACAACTTGGCTGCCTCCACTGCTATTTCCATGAGACCATCCCCAACCATAGGCTGGTTTTCCTTCCTAGCGTTGAGGTTTGAGTTAGGCCTAGGGTTAGTGTTCTTTTAACCTGAAAGCCCTGAGTTCCAAGAACACAGCAGCTGCGAAGGACTACCCAAGAAGAGCACAAAAGTACCACCACATGCCTGCCTCCACAGCTATTTCCTTGGGGACATCCCTAATTCCTGGCTGATTTGCCTTTCTCGTTGTCGGGTTGGGGTTAGGTAGGCCTTGTGCTAGGATTTTGAAAATCAGGAAGCCCAGACCTCCAGGCACACTGGAGCTGTGAAAGGCATCCAAAAGGGAGTGCAAAAGTGCCACAACATGGCTGCTTTCACAGCTTTTTCCTAAGGAAGAACCCTAATACCCGGCTGATTTACCTTCCTAGGGTTACTGTTAGGCTTGGGCCAAGGACTTTTAAAACCAGGAAGCCCTGTGCTCCAGGCACACTGCAGCTGTTCAAGGCATCCCAACGGGAGTGCAAAAGTGACACAACTTGGCTGCCTCCACTGCTATTTCCATGAGACCATCCCCAACCTTAGCCTGATTTTCCTTCCTAGCGTTGAGGTTTGAGTTAGGCGTAGGGTTAGTGTTCTTTAACCAGAAAGCCCTGAGTTCCAAGAACACAGCAGCTGCGAAGGACTACCCAAGAAGAGCACAAAAGTACCACAACATGCCTGCCTCCACAGCAATTTCCTTGGGGACATCCCTATTTCCTGGCTGATTTGCCTTTCTCATCGTCGGGTTGGGGTTAGGTAGGCCTTGTGCTAGGATTTTTAAAATCAGGAAGCCCAGACCTCCAGGCACACTGGAGCTGTGAAAGGCATCCAAAAGGGAGTGCAAAAGTGCCACAACATGGCTGCTTTCACAGCTTTTTCCTTAGGAAGAACCCTAATACCCGGCTGATTTACCTTCCTAGGGTTACTGTTAGGCTTGGGCCAAGGACTTTTAAAACCAGGAAGCCCTGTGCTCCAGGCACACTGCAGCTGTTCAAGGCATCCCAAGGGGAGCGCAAAAGTGACACAACTTGGCTGCCTCCACTGCTATTTCCATGAGACCATCCCCAACCTTAGGCTGGATTTCCTTCCTAGCGTTGAGGTTTGAGTTAGGCCTAGGGTTAGGGTTCTTTTAACCAGAAAGCCCTGAGTTCCAAGAACACAGCAGCTGCGAAGGACTACCCAAGAAGAGCACAAAAGTACCACAACATGCCTGCCTCCACAGCTATTTCCTTGGGGACATCCCTAATTCCTGGCTGATTTGCCTTTCTCGTCGTCGGGTTGGGGTTAGGTAGGCCTTGTGCTAGGATTTTGAAAATCAGGAAGCCCAGACCTCCAAGCACACTGGAGCTGTGAAAGGCATCCAAAAGGGAGTGCAAAAGTGCCACAACATGGCTGCTTTCACAGCTTTTTCCTTAGGAAGAACCCTAATACCCGGCTGATTTACCTTCCTAGGGTTACTGTTAGGCTTGGGCCAAGGACTTTTAAAACCAGGAAGCCCTGTGCTCCAGGCACACTGCAGCTGTTCAAGGCATCCCAAGGGGAGCGCAAAAGTGACACAACTTGGCTGCCTCCACTGCTATTTCCATGAGACCATCCTGAACCATAGGCTGATTTTCCTTCCTAGCTTTGAGGTTTGAGTTAGGCCTAGGGTTAGGGTTCTTTCAACCAGAAAGCCCTGAGTTCCAAGAATACAGCAGCTGCGAAGGACTACCCAAGAAGAGCACAAAAGTACCACAACATGCCTGCCTCCACAGCTATTTCCTTGGGGACATCCCTAATTCCTGGCTGATTTGCCTTTCTCGTCGTCGGGTTGGGGTTAGGTAGGCCTTGTGCTAGGATATTTAAAAGCAGGAAACCCAGACCTCCAAGCACACTGGAGCTGTGAAAGGCATCCAAAAGGGAGTGCAAAAGTGCCACAACATGGCTGCTTTCACAGCTTTTTTCTTGGCACCATCACTATACCTTCTCTGATATATCTCCCTAGGGTTAGGGTTAGGGTTCAGCCTAGGGCTAGGATTTTTTGAACCAGGAAGCCCTGTGTTCCAGGCTTACTGTAGCTGCCAAAGGCATCCCAAAGGGAGCGCAGAAGTGCCACAACATGGCTGCTTTCACAGCTTTTTCCTTAGGAAGAACCCTAATACCCGGCTGATTTACCTTCCTAGGGTTACTGTTAGGCTTGGGCCAAGGACTTTTAAAACCAGGAAGCCCTGTGCTCCAGGCACACTGCAGCTGTTCAAGGCATCCCAAGGGGAGCGCAAAAGTGACACAACTTGGCTGCCTCCACTGCTATTTCCATGAGACCATCCTGAACCAAAAGCTGATTTTCCTTCCTAGCGTTGAGGTTTGAGTTAGGCCTAGGGTTAGAGATTTTTAACCAGAAAGCCCTGAATACCAAGAACACAGCAGCTGCGAAGGACTACCCAAGAAGAGCACAAAAGTACCACAACATGCCTGCCTCCACAGCTATTTCCTTGGGGACATCCCTAATTCCTGGCTGATTTGCCTTTCTCGTCGTCGGGTTGGGGTTAGGTAGGCCTTGTGCTAGGATTTTGAAAATCAGGAAGCCCAGACCTCCAGGCACACTGGAGCTGTGAAAGGCATCCAAAAGGGAGTGCAAAAGTGCCACAACATGGCTGCTTTCACAGCTTTTTCCTTAGGAAGAACCCTAATACCCGGCTGATTTACCTTCCTAGGGTTACTATTAGGCTTCGGCCTAGGACTTTTAAAACCAGGAAACCCTGTGCTCCAGGCACACTGCAGCTGTTCAAGGCATTCCAATGGGAGTGCAAAAGTGACGCAACTTGGCTGCCTCCACTGCTATTTCCATGAGACCATCCCGAACCATAGGCTGATTTTCATTCCTAGCGTTGAGGTTTGAGTTAGACCTAGGGTTAGAGATTTTTAACCAGAAAGCCCTGAGTTCCAAGAACACAGCAGCTGCGAAGGACTACCCAAGAAGAGCACAAAAGTACCACAACATGCCTGCCTCCACAGCTATTTCCTTGGGGACATCCCTAATTCCTGGCTGATTTGCCTTTCTCGTCGTCGGGTTGGGGTTAGGTAGGCCTTGTGCTAGGATATTTAAAAGCAGGAAACCCAGACCTCCAAGCACACTGGAGCTGTGAAAGGCATCCAAAAGGGAGTGCAAAAGTGCCACAACATGGCTGCTTTCACAGCTTTTTTCTTGGCACCATCACTATACCTTCTCTGATATATCTCCCTAGGGTTAGGGTTAGGGTTCAGCCTAGGGCTAGGATTTTTTGAACCAGGAAGCCCTGTGCTCCAGGCACACTGCAGCTGTTCAAGGCATCCCAACGGGAGCGCAAAAGTGACACAACTTGGCTGCCTCCACTGCTATTTCCATGAGACCATCCCCAACCATAGGCTGGTTTTCCTTCCTAGCGTTGAGGTTTGAGTTAGGCCTATGGTTAGTGTTCTTTTAACCTGAAAGCCCTGAGTTCCAAGAACACAGCAGCTGCGAAGGACTACCCAAGAAGAGCACAAAAGTACCACCACATGCCTGCCTCCACAGCTATTTCCTTGGGGACATCCCTAATTCCTGGCTGATTTGCCTTTCTCGTCGTCGGGTTGGGGTTAGGTAGGACTTGTGCTAGGATTTTTAAAATCAGGAAGCCCAGACCTCCAGGCACACTGGAGCTGTGAAAGGCATCCAAAAGGGAGTGCAAAAGTGCCACAACATGGCTGCTTTCACAGCTTTTTCCTTAGGAAGAACCCTAATACCCGGCTGATTTACCTTCCTAGGGTTACTGTTAGGCTTGGGCCAAGGACTTTTAAAACCAGGAAGCCCTGTGCTCCAGGCACACTGCAGCTGTTCAAGGCATCCCAAGGGGAGCACAAAAGTGACACAACTTGGCTGCCTCCACTGCTATTTCCATGAGACCATCCCCAACCTTAGGCTGGATTTCCTTCCGAGCGTTGAGGTTTGAGTTAGGCCTAGGGTTAGGGTTCTTTTAACCAGAAAGCCCTGAGTTCCAAGAACACAGCAGCTGCGAAGGACTACCCAAGAAGAGCACAAAAGTACCACAACATGCCTGCCTCCACAGCTATTTCCTTGGGGACATCCCTAATTCCTGGCTGATTTGCCTTTCTCGTCGTCGGGTTGGGGTTAGGTAGGCCTTGTGCTAGGATTTTTAAAATCAGGAAGCCCAGACCTCCAGGCACACTGGAGCTGTGAAAGGCATCCAAAAGGGAGTGCAAAAGTGCCACAACATGGCTGCTTTCACAGCTTTTTCCTTAGGAAGAACCCTAATACCCGGCTGATTTACCTTCCTAGGGTTACTGTTAGGATTGGGCCAAGGACTTTTAAAACCCGGAAGCCCTGTGCTCCAGGCACACTGCAGCTGTTCAAGGCATCCCAAGGGGAGCGCAAAAGTGACACAACTTGGCTGCCTCCACTGCTATTTCCATGAGACCGTCCTGAACCATAGGCTGATTTTCCTTCCTAGCTTTGAGGTTTGAGTTAGGCCTAGGGTTAGGGTTCTTTCAACCAGAAAGCCCTGAGTTCCAAGAATACAGCAGCTGCGAAGGACTACCCAAGAAGAGCACAAAAGTACCACAACATGCCTGCCTCCACAGCTATTTCCTTGGGGACATCCCTAATTCCTGGCTGATTTGCCTTTCTCGTCGTCGGGTTGGGGTTAGGTAGGCCTTGTGCTAGGATATTTAAAAGCAGGAAACCCAGACCTCCAAGCACACTGGAGCTGTGAAAGGCATCCAAAAGGGAGTGCAAAAGTGCCACAACATGGCTGCTTTCACAGCTTTTTTCTTGGCACCATCACTATACCTTCTCTGATATATCTCCCTAGGGTTAGGGTTAGGGTTCAGCCTAGGGCTAGGATTTTTTGAACCAGGAAGCCCTGTGTTCCAGGCTTACTGTAGCTGCCAAAGGCATCCCAAAGGGAGCGCAGAAGTGCCACAACATGGCTGCTTTCACAGCTTTTTCCTTAGGAAGAACCCTAATACCCGGCTGATTTACCTTCCTAGGGTTACTGTTAGGCTTGGGCCAAGGACTTTTAAAACCAGGAAGCCCTGTGCTCCAGGCACACTGCAGCTGTTCAAGGCATCCCAAGGGGAGCGCAAAAGTGACACAACTTGGCTGCCTCCACTGCTATTTCCATGAGACCATCCTGAACCAAAAGCTGATTTTCCTTCCTAGCGTTGAGGTTTGAGTTAGGCCTAGGGTTAGAGATTTTTAACCAGAAAGCCCTGAATACCAAGAACACAGCAGCTGCGAAGGACTACCCAAGAAGAGCACAAAAGTACCACAACATGCCTGCCTCCACAGCTATTTCCTTGGGGACATCCCTAATTCCTGGCTGATTTGCCTTTCTCGTCGTCGGGTTGGGGTTAGGTAGGCCTTGTGCTAGGATTTTGAAAATCAGGAAGCCCAGACCTCCAGGCACACTGGAGCTGTGAAAGGCATCCAAAAGGGAGTGCAAAAGTGCCACAACATGGCTGCTTTCACAGCTTTTTCCTTAGGAAGAACCCTAATACGCGGCTGATTTACCTTCCTAGGGTTACTATTAGGCTTCGGCCTAGGACTTTTGAAACCAGGAAACCCTGTGCTCCAGGCACACTGCAGCTGTTCAAGGTATTCCAATGGGAGTGCAAAAGTGACGCAACTTGGCTGCCTCCACTGCTATT
Organism: Melospiza georgiana; assembly: GCF_028018845.1. Lineage (NCBI taxonomy): Eukaryota > Metazoa > Chordata > Aves > Passeriformes > Passerellidae > Melospiza > Melospiza georgiana. Next base: position 872,299 of record NC_080448.1, read on the forward strand.
TCCATGAGATCATCCCCAACCATAGGCTGGTTTTCCTTCCTAGCGTTGAGGTTTGAGTTAGGCCTATGGTTAGTGTTCTTTTAACCTGAAAGCCCTGAGTTCCAAGAACACAGCAGCTGCGAAGGACTACCCAAGAAGAGCACAAAAGTACCACCACATGCCTGCCTCCACAGCTATTTCCTTGGGGACATCCCTAATTCCTGGCTGATTTGCCTTTCTCGTTGTCGGGTTGGGGTTAGGTAGGACTTGTGCTAGGATTTTTAAAATCAGGAAGCCCAGACCTCCAGGCACACTGGAGCTGTGAAAGGCATCCAAAAGGGAGTGCAAAAGTGCCACAACATGGCTGCTTTCACAGCTTTTTCCTTAGGAAGAACCCTAATACCCGGCTGATTTACCTTCCTAGGGTTACTGTTAGGCTTGGGCCAAGGACTTTTAAAACCAGGAAGCCCTGTGCTCCAGGCACACTGCAGCTGTTCAAGGCATCCCAAGGGGAGCACAAAAGTGACACAACTTGGCTGCCTCCACTGCTATTTCCATGAGACCATCCCCAACCTTAGGCTGGATTTCCTTCCGAGCGTTGAGGTTTGAGTTAGGCCTAGGGTTAGGGTTCTTTTAACCAGAAAGCCCTGAGTTCCAAGAACACAGCAGCTGCGAAGGACTACCCAAGAAGAGCACAAAAGTACCACAACATGCCTGCCTCCACAGCTATTTCCTTGGGGACATCCCTAATTCCTGGCTGATTTGCCTTTCTCGTCGTCGGGTTGGGGTTAGGTAGGCCTTGTGCTAGGATTTTTAAAATCAGGAAGCCCAGACCTCCAGGCACACTGGAGCTGTGAAAGGCATCCAAAAGGGAGTGCAAAAGTGCCACAACATGGCTGCTTTCACAGCTTTTTCCTTAGGAAGAACCCTAATACCCGGCTGATTTACCTTCCTAGGGTTACTGTTAGGATTGGGCCAAGGACTTTTAAAACCCGGAAGCCCTGTGCTCCAGGCACACTGCAGCTGTTCAAGGCATCCCAAGGGGAGCGCAAAAGTGACACAACTTGGCTGCCTCCACTGCTATTTCCATGAGACCGTCCTGAACCATAGGCTGATTTTCCTTCCTAGCTTTGAGGTTTGAGTTAGGCCTAGGGTTAGGGTTCTTTCAACCAGAAAGCCCTGAGTTCCAAGAATACAGCAGCTGCGAAGGACTACCCAAGAAGAGCACAAAAGTACCACAACATGCCTGCCTCCACAGCTATTTCCTTGGGGACATCCCTAATTCCTGGCTGATTTGCCTTTCTCGTCGTCGGGTTGGGGTTAGGTAGGCCTTGTGCTAGGATATTTAAAAGCAGGAAACCCAGACCTCCAAGCACACTGGAGCTGTGAAAGGCATCCAAAAGGGAGTGCAAAAGTGCCACAACATGGCTGCTTTCACAGCTTTTTTCTTGGCACCATCACTATACCTTCTCTGATATATCTCCCTAGGGTTAGGGTTAGGGTTCAGCCTAGGGCTAGGATTTTTTGAACCAGGAAGCCCTGTGTTCCAGGCTTACTGTAGCTGCCAAAGGCATCCCAAAGGGAGCGCAGAAGTGCCACAACATGGCTGCTTTCACAGCTTTTTCCTTAGGAAGAACCCTAATACCCGGCTGATTTACCTTCCTAGGGTTACTGTTAGGCTTGGGCCAAGGACTTTTAAAACCAGGAAGCCCTGTGCTCCAGGCACACTGCAGCTGTTCAAGGCATCCCAAGGGGAGCGCAAAAGTGACACAACTTGGCTGCCTCCACTGCTATTTCCATGAGACCATCCTGAACCATAGGCTGATTTTCCTTCCTAGCGTTGAGGTTTGAGTTAGGCCTAGGGTTAGAGATTTTTAACCAGAAAGCCCTGAATACCAAGAACACAGCAGCTGCGAAGGACTACCCAAGAAGAGCACAAAAGTACCACAACATGCCTGCCTCCACAGCTATTTCCTTGGGGACATCCCTAATTCCTGGCTGATTTGCCTTTCTCGTCGTCGGGTTGGGGTTAGGTAGGCCTTGTGCTAGGATTTTGAAAATCAGGAAGCCCAGACCTCCAGGCACACTGGAGCTGTGAAAGGCATCCAAAAGGGAGTGCAAAAGTGCCACAACATGGCTGCTTTCACAGCTTTTTCCTTAGGAAGAACCCTAATACGCGGCTGATTTACCTTCCTAGGGTTACTATTAGGCTTCGGCCTAGGACTTTTGAAACCAGGAAACCCTGTGCTCCAGGCACACTGCAGCTGTTCAAGGTATTCCAATGGGAGTGCAAAAGTGACGCAACTTGGCTGCCTCCACTGCTATTTCCATGAGACCATCCCGAACCATAGGCTGATTTTCCTTCCTAGCGTTGAGGTTTGAGTTAGGCCTAGGGTTAGAGTTTTTTAACCAGAAAGCCCTGAGTTCCAAGAACACAGCAGCTGCGAAGGACTACCCAAGAAGAGCACAAAAGTACCACAACATGCCTGCCTCCACAGCTATTTCCTTGGGGACATCCCTAATTCCTGGCTGATTTGCCTTTCTCGTCGTCGGGTTGGGGTTAGGTAGGCCTTGTGCTAGGATATTTAAAAGCAGGAAACCCAGACCTCCAGGCACACTGGAGCTGTGAAAGGCATCCAAAAGGGAGTGCAAAAGTGCCACAACATGGCTGCTTTCACAGCTTTTTTCTTGGCACCATCACTATACCTTCTCTGATATATCTCCCTAGGGTTAGGGTTAGGGTTCAGCCTAGGGCTAGGATTTTTTGAACCAGGAAGCCCTGTGCTCCAGGCACACTGCAGCTGTTCAAGGCATCCCAAGGGGAGCGCAAAAGTGACACAACTTGGCTGCCTCCACTGCTATTTCCATGAGACCATCCCCAACCATAGGCTGGTTTTCCTTCCTAGCGTTGAGGTTTGAGTTAGGCCTATGGTTAGTGTTCTTTTAACCTGAAAGCCCTGAGTTCCAAGAACACAGCAGCTGCGAAGGACTACCCAAGACGAGCACAAAAGTACCACCACATGCCTGCCTCCACAGCTATTTCCTTGGGGACATCCCTAATTCCTGGCTGATTTGCCTTTCTCGTTGTCGGGTTGGGGTTAGGTAGGCCTTGTGCTAGGATTTTTAAAATCAGGAAGCCCAGACCTCCAGGCACACTGGAGCTGTGAAAGGCATCCAAAAGGGAGTGCAAAAGTGCCACAACATGGCTGCTTTCACAGCTTTTTCCTTAGGAAGAACCCTAATCCCCGGCTGATTTACCTTCCTAGGGTTACTGTTAGGCTTGGGCCAAGGACTTTTAAAACCAGGAAGCCCTGTGCTCCAGGCACACTGCAGCTGTTCAAGGCATCCCAAGGGGAGCGCAAAAGTGACACAACTTGGCTGCCTCCACTGCTATTTCCATGAGACCATCCCCAACCTTAGGCTGGATTTCCTTCCTAGCGTTGAGGTTTGAGTTAGGCCTAGGGTTAGGGTTCTTTTAACCAGAAAGCCCTGAGTTCCAAGAACACAGCAGCTGCGAAGGACTACCCAAGAAGAGCACAAAAGTACCACAACATGCCTGCCTCCACAGCTATTTCCTTGGGGACATCCCTAATTCCTGGCTGATTTGCCTTTCTCGTCGTCGGGTTGGGGTTAGGTAGGCCTTGTGCTAGGATTTTTAAAATCAGGAAGCCCAGACCTCCAGGCACACTGGAGCTGTGAAAGGCATCCAAAAGGGAGTGCAAAAGTGCCACAACATGGCTGCTTTCACAGCTTTTTCCTTAGGAAGAACCCTAATACCCGGCTGATTTACCTTCCTAGGGTTACTGTTAGGATTGGGCCAAGGACTTTTAAAACCCGGAAGCCCTGTGCTCCAGGCACACTGCAGCTGTTCAAGGCATCCCAACGGGAGCGCAAAAGTGACACAACTTGGCTGCCTCCACTGCTATTTCCATGAGACCATCCTGAACCATAGGCTGATTTTCCTTCCTAGCGTTGAGGTTTGAGTTAGGCCTAGGGTTAGGGTTCTTTCAACCAGAAAGCCCTGAGTTCCAAGAATACAGCAGCTGCGAAGGACTACCCAAGAAGAGCACAAAAGTACCACAACATGCCTGCCTCCACAGCTATTTCCTTGGGGACATCCCTAATTCCTGGCTGATTTGCCTTTCTCGTTGTCGGGTTGGGGTTAGGTAGGCCTTGTGCTAGGATATTTAAAAGCAGGAAACCCAGACCTCCAAGCACACTGGAGCTGTGAAAGGCATCCAAAAGGGAGTGCAAAAGTGCCACAACATGGCTGCTTTCACAGCTTTTTTCTTGGCACCATCACTATACCTTCTCTGATATATCTCCCTAGGGTTAGGGTTAGGGTTCAGCCTAGGGCTAGGATTTTTTGAACCAGGAAGCCCTGTGTTCCAGGCTTACTGTAGCTGCCAAAGGCATCCCAAAGGGAGCGCAGAAGTGCCACAACATGGCTGCTTTCACAGCTTTTTCCTTAGGAAGAACCCTAATACCCGGCTGATTTACCTTCCTAGGGTTACTGTTAGGCTTGGGCCAAGGACTTTTAAAACCAGGAAGCCCTGTGCTCCAGGCACACTGCAGCTGTTCAAGGCATCCCAAGGGGAGCGCAAAAGTGACACAACTTGGCTGCCTCCACTGCTATTTCCATGAGACCATCCTGAACCAAAAGCTGATTTTCCTTCCTAGCGTTGAGGTTTGAGTTAGGCCTAGGGTTAGAGATTTTTAACCAGAAAGCCCTGAATACCAAGAACACAGCAGCTGCGAAGGACTACCCAAGAAGAGCACAAAAGTACCACAACATGCCTGCCTCCACAGCTATTTCCTTGGGGACATCCCTAATTCCTGGCTGATTTGCCTTTCTCGTCGTCGGGTTGGGGTTAGGTAGGCCTTGTGCTAGGATTTTGAAAATCAGGAAGCCCAGACCTCCAGGCACACTGGAGCTGTGAAAGGCATCCAAAAGGGAGTGCAAAAGTGCCACAACATGGCTGCTTTCACAGCTTTTTCCTTAGGAAGAACCCTAATCCCCGGCTGATTTACCTTCCTAGGGTTACTGTTAGGCTTGGGCCAAGGACTTTTAAAACCAGGAAGCCCTGTGCTCCAGGCACACTGCAGCTGTTCAAGGCATCCCAAGGGGAGCGCAAAAGTGACACAACTTGGCTGCCTCCACTGCTATTTCCATGAGACCATCCCCAACCTTAGGCTGGATTTCCTTCCTAGCGTTGAGGTTTGAGTTAGGCCTAGGGTTAGGGTTCTTTTAACCAGAAAGCCCTGAGTTCCAAGAACACAGCAGCTGCGAAGGACTACCCAAGAAGAGCACAAAAGTACCACAACATGCCTGCCTCCACAGCTATTTCCTTGGGGACATCCCTAATTCCTGGCTGATTTGCCTTTCTCGTCGTCGGGTTGGGGTTAGGTAGGCCTTGTGCTAGGATATTTAAAAGCAGGAAACCCAGACCTCCAAGCACACTGGAGCTGTGAAAGGCATCCAAAAGGGAGTGCAAAAGTGCCACAACATGGCTGCTTTCACAGCTTTTTTCTTGGCACCATCACTATACCTTCTCTGATATATCTCCCTAGGGTTAGGGTTAGGGTTCAGCCTAGGGCTAGGATTTTTTGAACCAGGAAGCCCTGTGTTCCAGGCTTACTGTAGCTGCCAAAGGCATCCCAAAGGGAGCGCGGAAGTGCCACAACATGGCTGCTTTCACAGCTTTTTCCTTAGGAAGAACCCTAATACCCGGCTGATTTACCTTCCTAGGGTTACTGTTAGGCTTGGGCCAAGGACTTTTAAAACCAGGAAGCCCTGTGCTCCAGGCACACTGCAGCTGTTCAAGGCATCCAAAGGGGAGCGCAAAAGTGACACAACTTGGCTGCCTCCACTGCTATTTCCATGAGACCATCCTGAACCATAGGCTGATTTTCCTTCCTAGCGTTGAGGTTTGAGTTAGGCCTAGGGTTAGAGATTTTTAACCAGAAAGCCCTGAGTTCCAAGAACACAGCAGCTGCGAAGGACTACCCAAGAAGAGCACAAAAGTACCACCACATGCCTGCCTCCACAGCTATTTCCTTGGGGACATCCCTAATTCCTGGCTGATTTGCCTTTCTCGTCGTCGGGTTGGGGTTAGGTAGGCCTTGTGATAGGAATTTGAAAATCAGGAAGCCCAGACCTCCAGGCACACTGGAGCTGTGAAAGGCATCCAAAAGGGAGTGCAAAAGTGCCACAACATGGCTGCTTTCACAGCTTTTTCCTTAGGAAGAAGCCTAATACCCGGCTGATTTACCTTCCTAGGGTTACTGTTAGGCTTGGGCCAAGGACTTTTAAAACCAGGAAGCCCTGTGCTCCAGGCACACTGCAGCTGTTCAAGGCATCCCAACAGGAGTGCAAAAGTGACACAACTTGGCTGCCTCCACTGCTATTTCCATGAGACCATCCCGAACCATAGGCTGATTTTCCTTCCTAGCGTTGAGGTTTGAGTTAGGCCTATGGTTAGTGTTCTTTTAACCTGAAAGCCCTGAGTTCCAAGAACACAGCAGCTGCGAAGGACTACCCAAGAAGAGCACAAAAGTACCACCACATGCCTGCCTCCACAGCTATTTCCTTGGGGACATCCCTAATTCCTGGCTGATTTGCCTTTCTCGTCGTCGGGTTGGGGTTAGGTAGGCCTTGTGCTAGGATATTTAAAAGCAGGAAACCCAGACCTCCAAGCACACTGGAGCTGTGAAAGGCATCCAAAAGGGAGTGCAAAAGTGCCACAACATGGCTGCTTTCACAGCTTTTTTCTTGGCACCATCACTATACCTTCTCTGATATATCGCCCTAGGGTTACGGTTAGGGTTCAGCCTAGGGCTAGGATTTTTTGAACCAGGAAGCCCTGTGCTCCAGGCACACTGCAGCTGTTCAAGGCATCCCAAGGGGAGCGCAAAAGTGACACAACTTGGCTGCCTCCACTGCTATTTCCATGAGACCATCCCCAACCATAGGCTGGTTTTCCTTCCTAGCGTTGAGGTTTGAGTTAGGCCTATGGTTACTGTTCTTTTAACCTGAAAGCCCTGAGTTCCAAGAACACAGCAGCTGCGAAGGACTACCCAAGAAGAGCACAAAAGTACCACCACATGCCTGCCTCCACAGCTATTTCCTTGGGGACATCCCTAATTCCTGGCTGATTTGCCTTTCTCGTTGTCGGGTTGGGGTTAGGTAGGCCTTGTGCTAGGATTTTTAAAATCAGGAAGCCCAGACCTCCAGGCACACTGGAGCTGTGAAAGGCATCCAAAAGGGAGTGCAAAAGTGCCACAACATGGCTGCTTTCACAGCTTTTTCCTTAGGAAGAACCCTAATACCCGGCTGATTTACCTTCCTAGGGTTACTGTTAGGCTTGGGCCAAGGACTTTTAAAACCAGGAAGCCCTGTGCTCCAGGCACACTGCAGCTGTTCAAGGCATCCCAAGGGGAGCGCAAAAGTGACACAACTTGGCTGCCTCCACTGCTATTTCCATGAGACCATCCCCAACCTTAGGCTGGATTTCCTTCCTAGCGTTGAGGTTTGAGTTAGGCCTAGGGTTAGGGTTCTTTTAACCAGAAAGCCCTGAGTTCCAAGAACACAGCAGCTGCGAAGGACTACCCAAGAAGAGCACAAAAGTACCACAACATGCCTGCCTCCACAGCTATTTCCTTGGGGACATCCCTAATTCCTGGCTGATTTGCCTTTCTCGTCGTCGGGTTGGGGTTAGGTAGGCCTTGTGCTAGGATTTTTAAAATCAGGAAGCCCAGACCTCCAGGCACACTGGAGCTGTGAAAGGCATCCAAAAGGGAGTGCAAAAGTGCCACAACATGGCTGCTTTCACAGCTTTTTCCTTAGGAAGAACCCTAATACCCGGCTGATTTACATTCCTCGGGTTACTGTTAGGCTTGGGCCAAGGACTTTGAAAACCAGGAAGCCCTGTGCTCCAGGCACACTGCAGCTGTTCAAGGCATCCCAAGGGGAGCGCAAAAGTGACACAACTTGGCTGCCTCCACTGCTATTTCCATGAGACCATCCTGAACCATAGGCTGATTTTCCTTCCTAGCGTTGAGGTTTGAGTTAGGCCTAGGGTGAGTGTTCTTTTAACCAGAAAGCCCTGAGTTCCAAGAACACAGCAGCTGCGAAGGACTACCCAAGAAGAGCACAAAAGTACCACCACATGCCTGCCTCCACAGCTATTTCCTTGGGGACATCCCTAATTCCTGGCTGATTTGCCTTTCTCGTCGTCGGGTTGGGGTTAGGTAGGCCTTGTGCTAGGATTTTGAAAATCAGGAAGCCCAGACCTCCAGGCACACTGGAGCTGTGAAAGGCATCCAAAAGGGAGTGCAAAAGTGCCACAACATGGCTGCTTTCACAGCTTTTTCCTTAGGAAGAACCCTAATCCCCGGCTGATTTACCTTCCTAGGGTTACTGTTAGGCTTGGGCCAAGGACTTTTAAAACCAGGAAGCCCTGTGCTCCAGGCACACTGCAGCTGTTCAAGGCATCCCAAGGGGAGCGCAAAAGTGACACAACTTGGCTGCCTCCACTGCTATTTCCATGAGACCATCCCCAACCTTAGGCTGGATTTCCTTCCTAGCGTTGAGGTTTGAGTTAGGCCTAGGGTTAGGGTTCTTTTAACCAGAAAGCCCTGAGTTCCAAGAACACAGCAGCTGCGAAGGACTACCCAAGAAGAGCACAAAAGTACCACAACATGCCTGCCTCCACAGCTATTTCCTTGGGGACATCCCTAATTCCTGGCTGATTTGCCTTTCTCGTCGTCGGGTTGGGGTTAGGTAGGCCTTGTGCTAGGATTTTTAAAATCAGGAAGCCCAGACCTCCAGGCACACTGGAGCTGTGAAAGGCATCCAAAAGGGAGTGCAAAAGTGCCACAACATGGCTGCTTTCACAGCTTTTTCCTTAGGAAGAACCCTAATACCCGGCTGATTTACCTTCCTAGGGTTACTGTTAGGCTTGGGCCAAGGACTTTAAAACCAGGAAGCCCTGTGCTCCAGGCACACTGCAGCTGTTCAAGGCATCCCAACGGGAGTGCAAAAGTGACACAACTTGGCTGCCTCCACTGCTATTTCCATGAGACCATCCCCAACCATAGGCTGATTTTCCTTCCTAGCGTTGAGGTTTGAGTTAGGCCTAGGGTTAGTGTCCTTTTAACCAGAAAGCCCTGAGTTCCAAGAACACAGCAGCTGCGAAGGACTACCCAAGAAGAGCACAAAAGTACCACCACATGCCTGCCTCCACAGCTATTTCCTTGGGGACATCCCTAATTCCTGGCTGATTTGCCTTTCTCGTTGTCGGGTTGGGGTTAGGTAGGCCTTGTGCTAGGATTTTTAAAATCAGGAAGCCCAGACCTCCAGGCACACTGGAGCTGTGAAAGGCAGCCAAAAGGGAGTGCAAAAGTGCCACAACATGGCTGCTTTCACAGCTTTTTCCTTAGGAAGAACCCTAATACCCGGCTGATTTACCTTCCTAGGGTTACTGTTAGGCTTGGGCCAAGGACTTTTAAAACCAGGAAGCCCTGTGCTCCAGGCACACTGCAGCTGTTCAAGGCATCCCAAGGGGAGCGCAAAAGTGACACAACTTGGCTGCCTCCACTGCTATTTCCATGAGACCATCCCCAACCTTAGGCTGGTTTTCCTTCCTAGCACTGAGTTTTGAGTTAGGCCTATGGTTAGTGTTCTTTTAACCTGAAAGCCCTGAGTTCCAAGAACACAGCAGCTGCGAAGGACTACCCAAGAAGAGCACAAAAGTACCACAACATGCCTGCCTCCACAGCTATTTCCTTGGGGACATCCCTAATTCCTGGCTGATTTGCCTTTCTCGTCGTCGGGTTGGGGTTAGGTAGGCCTTGTGCTAGGATTTTTAAAATCAGGAAGCCCAGACCTCCAGGCACACTGGAGCTGTGAAAGGCATCCAAAAGGGAGTGCAAAAGTGCCACAACATGGCTGCTTTCACAGCTTTTTCCTTAGGAAGAACCCTAATACCCGGCTGATTTACCTTCCTAGGGTTACTGTTAGGCTTGGGCCAAGGACTTTTAAAACCAGGAAGCCCTGTGCTCCAGGCACACTGCAGCTGTTCAAGGCATCCCAACGGGAGTGCAAAAGTGACACAACTTGGCTGCCTCCACTGCTATTTCCATGAGACCATCCCCAACCATAGGCTGATTTTCATTCCTAGCGTTGAGGTTTGAGTTAGGCCTATGGTTACTGTTCTTTTAACCTGAAAGCCCTGAGTTCCAAGAACACAGCAGCTGCGAAGGACTACCCAAGAAGAGCACAAAAGTACCACAACATGCCTGCCTCCCCAGCTATTTCATTGGGCACATCCCTAATTCCTGGCTGATTTGCCTTTCTCGTCGTCGGGTTGGGGTTAGGTAGGCCTTGTGCTAGGATTTTTAAAATCAGGAAGCCCAGACCTCCAGGCACACTGGAGCTGTGAAAGGCATCCAAAAGGGAGTGCAAAAGTGTCACAACATGGCTGCTTTCACAGCTTCTTCCTTGGCACCATCAGTATACCTAGGCTGATTTATCTGCCTAGGTTTATGGTTAGGGTTCAGCCTAGGGCTAGGATTTTTTGAACCAGGAAGCCCTGTGTTCCAGGCTTACTGTAGCTGCCAAAGGCATCCCAAAGGGAGCGCAGAAGTGCCACAACATGGCTGCTTTCACAGCTTTTTCCTTAGGAAGAACCCTAATACCCGGCTGATTTACCTTCCTAGGGTTACTGTTAGGCTTGGGCCAAGGACTTTTAAAACCAGGAAGCCCTGTGCTCCAGGCACACTGCAGCTGTTCAAGGCATCCCAAGGGGAGCGCAAAAGTGACACAACTTGGCTGCCTCCACTGCTATTTCCATGAGACCATCCCCAACCATAGGCTGATTTTCCTTCCTAGCGTTGAGGTTTGAGTTAGGCCTATGGTTAGTGTTCTTTTAACCTGAAAGCCCTGAGTTCCAAGAACACAGCAGCTGCGAAGGACTACCCAAGAAGAGCACAAAAGTACCACAACATGCCTGCCTCCACAGCTATTTCCTTGGGGACATCCCTAATTCCTGGCTGATTTGCCTTTCTCGTCGTCGGGTTGGGGTTAGGTAGGCCTTGTGCTAGGATTTTTAAAATCAGGAAGCCCAGACCTCCAGGCACACTGGAGCTGTGAAAGGCAGCCAAAAGGGAGTGCAAAAGTGCCACAACATGGCTGCTTTCACAGCTTTTTCCTTAGGAAGAACCCTAATACCCGGCTGATTTACCTTCCTAGGGTTACTGTTAGGCTTGGGCCAAGGACTTTTAAAACCAGGAAGCCCTGTGCTCCAGGCACACTGCAGCTGTTCAAGGCATCCCAACGGGAGCGCAAAAGTGACACAACTTGGCTGCCTCCACTGCTATTTCCATGAGACCATCCTGAACCATAGGCTGATTTTCCTTCCTAGCGTTGAGTTTTGAGTTAGGCCTAGGGTTAGTGTTCTTTTAACCAGAAAGCCCTGAGTTCCAAGAACACAGCAGCTGCGAAGGACTACCCAAGAAGAGCACAAAAGTACCACCACATGCCTGCCTCCACAGCTATTTCCTTGGGGACATCCCTAATTCCTGGCTGATTTGCCTTTCTCGTCGTCGGGTTGGGGTTAGGTAGGCCTTGTGCTACGATATTTAAAAGCAGGAAACCCAGACCTCCAAGCACACTGGAGCTGTGAAAGGCATCCAAAAGGGAGTGCAAAAGGGCCACAACATGGCTGCTTTCACAGCTTTTTTCTGTGCACCAACACTATACCTTCTCTGATATATCTCCCTAGGGTTAGGGTTAGGGTTCAGCCTAGGGCTAGGAGTTTTTGAACCAGGAAGCCCTGTGTTCCAGGCTTACTGTAGCTGCCAAAGGCATCCCAAAGGGAGCGCAGAAGTGCCACAACATGGCTGCTTTCACAGCTTTTTCCTTAGGAAGAACCCTAATACCCGGCTGATTTACCTTCCTAGGGTTACTGTTAGGCTTGGGCCAAGGACTTTTAAAACCAGGAAGCCCTGTGCTCCAGGCACACTGCAGCTGTTCAAGGCATCCCAAGGGGAGTGCAAAAGTGACACAACTTGGCTGCCTCCACTGCTATTTCCATGAGACCATCCTGAACCATAGGCTGATTTTCCTTCCTAGCGTTGAGGTTTGAGTTAGGCCTAGGTTTAGGGTTCTTTCAACCGGAAAGCCCTGAGTTCCAAGAACAGAGCAGCTGCGAAGGACTACCCAAGAAGAGCACAAAAGTACCACAACATGCCTGCCTCCCCAGCTATTTCATTGGGCACATCCCTAATTCCTGGCTGATTTGCCTTTCTCGTCGTCGGGTTGGGGATAGGTAGGCCTTGTGCTAGGATTTTTAAAATCAGGAAGCCCAGACCTCCAGGCACACTGGAGCTGTGAAAGGCAGCCAAAAGGGAGTGCAAAAGTGCCACAACATGGCTGCTTTCACAGCTTTTTCCTTAGGAAGAACCCTAATACCCGGCTGATTTACCTTCCTAGGGTTACTGTTAGGCTTGGGCCAAGGACTTTTAAAACCAGGAAGCCCTGTGCTCCAGGCACACTGCAGCTGTTCAAGGCATCCCAACGGGAGTGCAAAAGTGACACAACTTGGCTGCCTCCACTGCTATTTCCATGAGACCATCCCCAACATTAGGCTGGTTTTCCTTCCTAGCGTTGAGGTTTGAGTTAGGCCTATGGTTAGTGTTCTTTTAACCTGAAAGCCCTGAGTTCCAAGAACACAGCAGCTGCGAAGGACTACCCAAGAAGAGCACAAAAGTACCACAACATGCCTGCCTCCACAGCTATTTCCTTGGGGACATCCCTAATTCCTGGCTGATTTGCCTTTCTCGTCGTCGGGTTGGGGTTAGGTAGGCCTTGTGCTAGGATTTTGAAAATCAGGAAGCCCAGACCTCCAGGCACACTGGAGCTGCCAAAGGCATCCAAAAGGGAGTGCAAAAGTGCCACAACATGGCTGCTTTCACAGCTTTTTCCTTAGGAAGAAGCCTAATACCCGGCTGATTTACCTTCCTAGGGTTACTGTTAGGCTTGGGCCAAGGACTTTTAAAACCAGGAAGCCCTGTGCTCCAGGCACACTGCAGCTGTTCAAGGCATCCCAAGGGGAGCGCAAAAGTGACACAACTTGGCTGCCACCACTGCTATTTCCATGAGACCATCCCCAACCATAGGCTGATTTTCCTTCCTAGCGTTGAGGTTTCAGTAAGGCCTAGGGTTAGAGTTTTTTAACCAGAAAGCCCAGAGTTCCAAGAACACAGCAGATGCGAAGGACCACCCAAGAAGAGCACAAAAGTACCACAACATGCCTGCCTCCACAGCTATTTCCTTGGGGACATCCCTAATTCCTGGCTGATTTGCCTTTCTCGTCGTCGGGTTGGGGTTAGGTAGGCCTTGTGCTAGGATATTTAAAAGCAGGAAACCCAGACCTCCAAGCACACTGGAGCTGTGAATGGCATCCAAAAGGGAGTGCAAAAGGGCCACAACATGGCTGCTTTCACAGCTTTTTTCTGTGCACCAACACTATAGCTTCTCTGATATATCTCCCTAGGGTTAGGGTTAGGGTTCAGCCTTGGGCTAGGATTTTTTGAACCAGGAAGCCCTGTGTTCCAGGCTTACTGTAGCTGCCAAAGGCATCCCAAAGGGAGCGCAGAAGTGCCACAACATGGCTGCTTTCACAGCTTTTTCCTTAGGAAGAACCCTAATACCCGGCTGATTTACCTTCCTAGGGTTACTGTTAGGCTTGGGCCAAGGACTTTTAAAAGCAGGAAGCCCTGTGCTCCAGGCACACTGCAGCTGTTCAAGGCATTCCAATGGGAGTGCAAAAGTGACACAACTTGGCTGCCTCCACTGCTATTTCCATGAGACCATCCCCAACCATAGGCTGATTTTCCTTCCTAGCGTTGAGGTTTGAGTTAGGCCTAGGGTTAGGGTTCTTTCAACCAGAAAGCCCTGAGTTCCAAGAATACAGCAGCTGCGAAGGACTACCCAAGAAGAGCACAAAAGTACCACAACATGCCTGCCTCCCCAGCTATTTCCTTGGGCACATCCCTAATTCCTGGCTGATTTGCCTTTCTCGTCGTCGGGTTGGGGTTAGGTAGGCCTTGTGCTAGGATTTTTAAAATCAGGAAGCCCAGACCTCCAGGCACACTGGAGCTGTGAAAGGCAGCCAAAAGGGAGTGCAAAAGTGCCACAACATGGCTGCTTTCACAGCTTTTTCCTTAGGAAGAACCCTAATACCCGGCTGATTTACCTTCCTAGGGTTACTGTTAGGCTTGGGCCAAGGACTTTTAAAACCAGGAAGCCCTGTGCTCCAGGCACACTGCAGCTGTTCAAGGCATCCCAACGGGAGTGCAAAAGTGACACAACTTGGCTGCCTCCACTGCTATTTCCATGAGACCATCCCCAACCTTAGGCGGATGTTCCTTCCTAGCGTTGAGGTTTGAGTTAGGCGTAGGGTTAGTGTTCTTTAACCAGAAAGCCCTGAGGTCCAAGAACACAGCAGCTGCGATGGACTACCCAAGAAGAGCACAAAAGTACCACCACATGCCTGCCTCCACAGCTATTTCATTGGGCACATCCCTAATTCCTGGCTGACTTGCCTTTCTCGTCGTCGGGTTGGGGTTAGGTAGGCCTTGTGCTAGGATTTTTAAAATCAGGAAGCCCAGACCTCCAGGCACACTGGAGCTGTGAAAGGCATCCAAAAGGGAGTGCAAAAGTGCCACAACATGGCTGCTTTCACAGCTTCTTCCTTGGCACCATCAGTATACCTAGGCTGATTTATCTGCCTAGGTTTATGGTTAGGGTTCAGCCTAGGGCTAGGATTTTTTGAACCAGGAAGCCCTGTGTTCCAGGCTTACTGTAGCTGCCAAAGGCATCCCAAAGGGAGCGCAGAAGTGCCAGAACATCGCTGCTTTCACAGCTTTTTCCTAAGGAAGAACCCTCATACCCGGCTGATGTACCTTCCTAGGGTTACTGTTAGGCTTGGGCCAAGGACTTTTAAAACCAGGAAGCCCTGTGCTCCAGGCACCCTGCAGCTGTTCAAGGCATCCCAAGGGGAGTGCAAAAGTGACACAACTTGGCTGCCTCCACTGCTATTTCCATGAGATCATCCCGAAGCACAGGCTGATTTGCCTTCCTAGCGTTGAGGTTTGAGTTAAGCCTAGGGTTAGAGGTTTTTAACCAGAAAGCCCTGAGTTCCAAGAAGACAGCAGCTGCGAAGGACTACCCAAGAAGAGCACAAAAGTACCACAACATGCCTGCCTCCACAGCTATTTCCTTGGGGACATCCCTAATTCCTGGCTGATTTGCCTTTCTCGTCGTCGGGTTGGGGTTAGGTAGGCCTTGTGCTAGGATTTTTAAAATCAGGAAGCCCAGACCTCCAGGCACACTGGAGCTGTGAAAGGCATCCAAAAGGGAGTGCAAAAGTGCCACAACATGGCTGCTTTCACAGCTTTTTCCTTAGGAAGAACCCTAATACCCGGCTGATTTACCTTCCTAGGGTTACTGTTAGGCTTGGGCCAAGGACTTTTAAAACCAGGAAGCCCTGTGCTCCAGGCACACTGCAGCTGTTCAAGGCATCCCAACGGGAGTGCAAAAGTGACACAACTTGGCTGCCTCCACTGCTATTTCCATGAGACCATCCCCAACCATAGGCTGATTTTCATTCCTAGCGTTGAGGTTTGAGTTAGGCCTATGGTTACTGTTCTTTTAACCTGAAAGCCCTGAGTTCCAAGAAGACAGCAGCTGCGAAGGACTACCCAAGAAGAGCACAAAAGTACCACAACATGCCTGCCTCCCCAGCTATTTCATTGGGCACATCCCTAATTCCTGGCTGATTTGCCTTTCTCGTCGTCGGGTTGGGGTTAGGTAGGCCTTGTGCTAGGATTTTTAAAATCAGGAAGCCCAGACCTCCAGGCACACTGGAGCTGTGAAAGGCATCCAAAAGGGAGTGCAAAAGTGTCACAACATGGCTGCTTTCACAGCTTCTTCCTTGGCACCATCAGTATACCTAGGCTGATTTATCTGCCTAGGTTTATGGTTAGGGTTCAGCCTAGGGCTAGGATTTTTTGAACCAGGAAGCCCTGAGTTCCAGGCTTACTGTAGCTGCCAAAGGCATCCCAAAGGGAGCGCAGAAGTGCCAGAACATGGCTGCTTTCACAGCTTTTTCCTAAGGAAGAACCCTAATACCCGGCTGATTTACCTTCCTAGGGTTACTGTTAGGCTTGGGCAAAGGACTTTTAAAACCAGGAAGCCCTGTGCTCCAGGCACCCTGCAGCTGTTCAAGGCATCCCAAGGGGAGTGCAAAAGTGAAACAACTTGGCTGCCTCCACTGCTATTTCCATGAGACCATCCCGAATCACAGGCTGATTTGCCTTCCTAGCGTTGAGGTTTGAGTTAGGCCTAGGGTTAGAGGTTTTTAACCAGAAAGCCCTGAGTTCCAAGAAGACAGCAGCTGCGAAGGACTACCCAAGAAGAGCACAAAAGTACCACAACATGCCTGCCTCCACAGCTATTTCCTTGGGGACATCCCTAATTCCTGGCTGATTTGCCTTTCTCGTCGTCGGGTTGGGGTTAGGTAGGCCTTGTGCTAGGATTTTTAAAATCAGGAAGCCCAGACCTCCAGGCACACTGGAGCTGTGAAAGGCATCCAAAAGGGAGTGCAAAAGTGCCACAACATGGCTGCTTTCACAGCTTTTTCCTTAGGAAGAACCCTAATACCCGTCTGATTTACCTTCCTAGGGTTACTGTTAGGCTTGGGCCAAGGACTTTTAAAACCAGGAAGCCCTGTGCTCCAGGCACACTGCAGCTGTTCAAGGCATCCCAACGGGAGTGCAAAAGTGACACAACTTGGCTGCCTCCACTGCTATTTCCATGAGACCATCCCCAACCATAGGCTGATTTTCATTCCTAGCGTTGAGGTTTGAGTTAGGCCTATGGTTACTGTTCTTTTAACCTGAAAGCCCTGAGTTCCAAGAAGACAGCAGCTGCGAAGGACTACCCAAGAAGAGCACAAAAGTACCACAACATGCCTGCCTCCCCAGCTATTTCATTGGGCACATCCCTAATTCCTGGCTGATTTGCCTTTCTCGTCGTTGGGTTGGGGTTAGGTAGGCCTTGTGCTAGGATTTTTAAAATCAGGAAGCCCAGACCTCCAGGCACACTGGAGCTGTGAAAGGCATCCAAAAGGGAGTGCAAAAGTGTCACAACATGGCTGCTTTCACAGCTTCTTCCTTGGCACCATCAGTATACCTAGGCTGATTTATCTGCCTAGGTTTATGGTTAGGGTTCAGCCTAGGGCTAGGATTTTTTGAACCAGGAAGCCCTGAGTTCCAGGCTTACTGTAGCTGCCAAAGGCATCCCAAAGGGAGCGCAGAAGTGCCAGAACATGGCTGCTTTCACAGCTTTTTCCTAAGGAAGAACCCTAATACCCGGCTGATTTACCTTCCTAGGGTTACTGTTAGGCTTGGGCAAAGGACTTTTAAAACCAGGAAGCCCTGTGCTCCAGGCACCCTGCAGCTGTTCAAGGCATCCCAAGGGGAGTGCAAAAGTGACACAACTTGGCTGCCTCCACTGCTATTTCCATGAGACCATCCCGAATCACAGGCTGATTTGCCTTCCTAGCGTTGAGGTTTGAGTTAGGCCTAGGGTTAGAGGTTTTTAACCAGAAAGCCCTGAGTTCCAAGAAGACAGCAGCTGCGAAGGACTACCCAAGAAGAGCACAAAAGTACCACAACATGCCTGCCTCCACAGCTATTTCCTTGGGGACATCCCTAATTCCTGGCTCATTTGCCTTTCTCGTCGTCGGGTTGGGGTTAGGTAGGCCTTGTGCTAGGATTTTTAAAATCAGGAAGCCCAGACCTCCAGGCACACTGGAGCTGTGAAAGGCATCCAAAAGGGAGTGCAAAAGTGCCACAACATGGCTGCTTTCACAGCGTTTTCCTTAGTAAGAACCCAAATACCCAGCTGATTTACCTTCCTAGGTTTACTGTTAGGCTTGGGCCAAGGACTTTTAAAACCAGGAAGCCCTGTGCTCCAGGCACACTGCAGCTGTTCAAGGCATCCCAACGGGAGTGCAAAAGTGACACAACTTGGCTGCCTCCACTGCTATTTCCATGAGACCATCCCCAACCTTAGGCTGGTTTTCCTTCCTAGCGTTGAGTTTTGAGTTAGGCCTAGGGTTAGTGTTCTTTTAACCTGAAAGCCCTGAGTTCCAAGAACACAGCAGCTGCGAAGGACTACCCAAGAAGAGCACAAAAGTACCACAACATGCCTGCCTCCACAGCTATTTCCTTGGGGACATCCCTAATTCCTGGCTGATTTGCCTTTCTCGTCGTCGGGTTGGGGTTAGGTAGGCCTTGTGCTAGGATTTTTAAAATCAGGAAGCCCAGACCTCCAGGCACACTGGAGCTGTGAAAGGCATCCAAAAGGGAGTGCAAAAGTGTCACAACATGGCTGCTTTCACAGCTTCTTCCTTGGCACCATCAGTATACCTAGGCTGATTTATCTGCCTAGGTTTATGGTTAGGGTTCAGCCTAGGGCTAGGATTTTTTGAACCAGGAAGCCCTGAGTTCCAGGCTTACTGTAGCTGCCAAAGGCATCCCAAAGGGAGCGCAGAAGTGCCACAACATGGCTGCTTTCACAGCTTTTTCCTAAGGAAGAACCCTAATACCCGGCTGATTTACCTTCCTAGGGTTACTGTTAGGCTTGGGCCAAGGACTTTTAAAACCAGGAAGCCCTGTGCTCCAGGCACACTGCAGCTGTTCAAGGCATCCCAAGGGGAGCGCAAAAGTGACACAACTTGGCTGCCTCCACTGCTATTTCCATGAGACCATCCCCAACCTTAGGCTGGATTTCCTTCCTAGCGTTGAGGTTTGAGTTAGGCCTAGGGTTAGGGTTCTTTTAACCAGAAAGCCCTGAGTTCCAAGAACACAGCAGCTGCGAAAGACTACCCAAGAAGAGCACAAAAGTACCACAACATGCCTGCCTCCACAGCTATTTCCTTGGGGACATCCCTAATTCCTGGCTGATTTGCCTTTCTCGTCGTCGGGTTGGGGTTAGGTAGGCCTTGTGCTAGGATTTTTAAAATCAGGAAGCCCAGACCTCCAGGCACACTGGAGCTGTGAAAGGCATCCAAAAGGGAGTGCAAAAGTGCCACAACATGGCTGCTTTCACAGCTTTTTCCTTAGGAAGAACCCTAATACCCGGCTGATTTACCTTCCTAGGGTTACTGTTAGGCTTGGGCCAAGGACTTTAAAACCAGGAAGCCCTGTGCTCCAGGCACACTGCAGCTGTTCAAGGCATCCCAACGGGAGTGCAAAAGTGACACAACTTGGCTGCCTCCACTGCTATTTCCATGAGACCATCCCCAACCATAGGCTGATTTTCCTTCCTAGCGTTGAGGTTTGAGTTAGGCCTATGGTTACTGTTCTTTTAACCTGAAAGCCCTGAGTTCCAAGAACACAGCAGCTGCGAAGGACTACCCAAGAAGAGCACAAAAGTACCACCACATGCCTGCCTCCACAGCTATTTCCTTGGGGACATCCCTAATTCCTGGCTGATTTGCCTTTCTCGTTGTCGGGTTGGGGTTAGGTAGGCCTTGTGCTAGGATATTTAAAATCAGGAAGCCCAGACCTCCAGGCACACTGGAGCTGTGAAAGGCATCCAAAAGGGAGTGCAAAAGTGCCACAACATGGCTGCTTTCACAGCTTTTTCCTTAGGAAGAACCCTAATACCCGGCTGATTTACCTTCCTAGGGTTACTGTTAGGCTTGGGCCAAGGACTTTTAAAACCAGGAAGCCCTGTGCTCCAGGCACACTGCAGCTGTTCAAGGCATCCCAAGGGGAGCGCAAAAGTGAAACAACTTGGCTGCCTCCACTGCTATTTCCATGAGACCATCCCCAACCTTAGGCTGGTTTTCCTTCCTAGCATTGAGTTTTGAGTTAGGCCTATGGTTAGTGTTCTTTTAACCTGAAAGCCCTGAGTTCCAAGAACACAGCAGCTGCGAAGGACTACCCAAGAAGAGCACAAAAGTACCACAACATGCCTGCCTCCACAGCTATTTCATTGGGCACATCCCTAATTCCTGGCTGATTTGCCTTTCTCGTCGTCGGGTTGGGGTTAGGTAGGCCTTGTGCTAGGATTTTTAAAATCAGGAAGCCCAGACCTCCAGGCACACTGGAGCTGTGAAAGGCAGCCAAAAGGGAGTGCAAAAGTGCCACAACATGGCTGCTTTCACAGCTTTTTCCTTAGGAAGAACCCTAATACCCGGCTGATTTACCTTCCTAGGGTTACTGTTAGGCTTGGGCCAAGGACTTTGAAAACCAGGAAGCCCTGTGCTCCAGGCACACTGCAGCTGTTCAAGGCATCCCAACGGGAGTGCAAAAGTGACACAACTTGGCTGCCTCCACTGCTATTTCCATGAGACCATCCCCAACCTTAGGCTGGTTTTCCTTCCTAGCGTTGAGGTTTGAGTTAGGCCTATGGTTAGTGTTCTTTTAACCTGAAAGCCCTGAGTTCCAAGAACACAGCAGCTGCGAAGGACTACCCAAGAAGAGCACAAAAGTACCACAACATGCCTGCCTCCACAGCTATTTCCTTGGGGACATCCCTAATTCCTGGCTGATTTGCCTTTCTCGTCGTCGGGTTGGGGTTAGGTAGGCCTTGTGCTAGGATTTTTAAAATCAGGAAGCCCAGACCTCCAGGCACACTGGAGCTGTGAAAGGCATCCAAAAGGGAGTGCAAAAGTGCCACAACATGGCTGCTTTCACAGCTTTTTCCTTAGGAAGAACCCTAATACCCGGCTGATTTACCTTCCTAGGGTTACTGTTAGGCTTGGGCCAAGGACTTTTAAAACCAGGAAGCCCTGTGCTCCAGGCACACTGCAGCTGTTCAAGGCATCCCAAGGGGAGCGCAAAAGTGACACAACTTGGCTGCCACCACTGCTATTTCCATGAGACCATCCCCAAACATAGGCTGATTTTCCTTCCTAGCGTTGAGGTTTCAGTAAGGCCTAGGGTTAGAGTTTTTTAACCTGAAAGCCCTGAGTTCCAAGAACACAGCAGATGCGAAGGACCACCCAAGAAGAGCACAAAAGTACCACCACATGCCTGCCTCCACAGCTATTTCCTTGGGGACATCCCTAATTCCTGGCTGATTTGCCTTTCTCGTCGTCGGGTTGGGGTTAGGTAGGCCTTGTGCTAGGATATTTAAAAGCAGGAAACCCAGACCTCCAAGCACACTGGAGCTGTGAAAGGCATCCAAAAGGGAGTGCAAAAGGGCCACAACATGGCTACTTTCACAGCTTTTTTCTGTGCACCAACACTATACCTTCTCTGATATATCTCCCTAGGGTTAGGGTTAGGGTTCAGCCTAGGGCTAGGATTTTTTGAACCAGGAAGCCCTGTGTTCCAGGCTTACTGTAGCTGCCAAAGGCATCCCAAAGGGAGCGCAGAAGTGCCACAACATGGCTGCTTTCACAGCTTTTTCCTTAGGAAGAACCCTAATACCCGGCTGATTTACCTTCCTAGGGTTACTGTTAGGCTTGGGCAAAGGACTTTTAAAACCAGGAAGCCCTGTGCTCCAGGCACACTGCAGCTGTTCAAGGCATCCCAAGGGGAGCGCAAAAGTGACACAACTTGGCTGCCTCCACTGCTATTTCCATGAGACCATCCTGAATCATAGGCTGATTTTCCATCCTAGCGTTGAGGTTTGAGTTAGGCCTATGGTTAGTGTTCTTTTAACCTGAAAGCCCTGAGTTCCAAGAATACAGCAGCTGCGAAGGACTACCCAAGAAGAGCACAAAAGTACCACAACATGCCTGCCTCCCCAGCTATTTCATTGGGCACATCCCTAATTCCTGGCTGATTTGCCTTTCTCGTCGTCGGGTTGGGGTTAGGTAGGCCTTGTGCTAGGATTTTTAAAATCAGGAAGCCCAGACCTCCAGGCACACTGGAGCTGTGAAAGGCAGCCAAAAGGGAGTGCAAAAGTGCCACAACATGGCTGCTTTCACAGCTTTTTCCTTAGGAAGAACCCTAATATCCGGCTGATTTACCTTCCTAGGGTTACTGTTAGGCTTGGGCCAAGGACTTTTAAAACCAGGAAGCCCTGTGCTCCAGGCACACTGCAGCTGTTCAAGGCATCCTAACGGGAGCGCAAAAGTGACACAACTTGGCTGCCTCCACTGCTATTTCCATGAGACCATCCCCAACCTTAGGCTGATTTTCCTTCCTAGCGTTGAGTTTTGAGTTAGGCCTAGGGTTAGTGTTCTTTTAACCTGAAAGCCCTGAGTTCCAAGAACACAGCAGCTGCGAAGGACTACCCAAGAAGAGCACAAAAGTACCACCACATGCCTGCCTCCACAGCTATTTCCTTGGGGACATCCCTAATTCCTGGCTGATTTGCCTTTCTCGTCGTCGGGTTGGGGTTAGGTAGGCCTTGTGCTAGGATATTTAAAAGCAGGAAACCCAGACCTCCAAGCACACTGGAGCTGTGAAAGGCATCCAAAAGGGAGTGCAAAAGGGCCACAACATGGCTGCTTTCACAGCTTTTTTCTGTGCACCAACACTATACCTTCTCTGATATATCTCCCTAGGGTTAGGGTTAGGGTTCAGCCTTGGGCTAGGATTTTTTGAACCAGGAAGCCCTGTGTTCCAGGCTTACTGTAGCTGCCAAAGGCATCCCAAAGGGAGCGCAGAAGTGCCACAACATGGCTGCTTTCACAGCTTTTTCCTTAGGAAGAACCCTAATACCCGGCTGATTTACCTTCCTAGGGTTACTGTTAGGCTTGGGCCAAGGACTTTGAAAACCAGGAAGCCCTGTGCTCCAGGCACACTGCAGCTGTTCAAGGCATCCCAACGGGAGCGCAAAAGTGACACAACTTGGCTGCCTCCACTGCTATTTCCATGAGACCATCCTGAACCATAGGCTGATTTTCCTTCCTAGCGTTGAGGTTTGAGTTAGGCCTAGGGTTAGGGTTCTTTCAACCAGAAAGCCCTGAGTTCCAAGAATACAGCAGCTGCGAAGGACTACCCAAGAAGAGCACAAAAGTACCACAACATGCCTGCCTCCACAGCTATTTCCTTGGGGACATCCCTAATTCCTGGCTGATTTGCCTTTCTCGTCGTCGGGTTGGGGTTAGGTAGGCCTTGTGCTAGGATTTTTAAAATCAGGAAGCCCAGACCTCCAGGCACACTGGAGCTGTGAAAGGCATCCAAAAGGGAGTGCAAAAGTGCCACAACATGGCTGCTTTCACAGCTTTTTCCTTAGGAAGAACCCTAATACCCGGCTGATTTACCTTCCTAGGGTTACTGTTAGGCTTGGGCCAAGGACTTTTAAAAGCAGGAAGCCCTGTGCTCCAGGCACACTGCAGCTGTTCAAGGCATCCCAACGGGAGTGCAAAAGTGACACAACTTGGCTGCCTCCACTGCTATTTCCATGAGACCATCCCCAACCATAGGCTGATTTTCATTGCTAGCGTTGAGTTTTGAGTTAGGCCTATGGTTACTGTTCTTTTAACCTGAAAGCCCTGAGTTCCAAGAAGACAGCAGCTGCGAAGGACTACCCAAGAAGAGCACAAAAGTACCACAACATGCCTGCCTCCCCAGCTATTTCATTGGGCACATCCCTAATTCCTGGCTGATTTGCCTTTCTCGTCGTCGGGTTGGGGTTAGGTAGGCCTTGTGCTAGGATTTTTAAAATCAGGAAGCCCAGACCTCCAGGCACACTGGAGCTGTGAAAGGCATCCAAAAGGGAGTGCAAAAGTGTCACAACATGGCTGCTTTCACAGCTTCTTCCTTGGCACCATCAGTATACCTAGGCTGATTTATCGGCCTAGGTTTATGGTTAGGGTTCAGCCTAGGGCTAGGATTTTTTGAACCAGGAAGCCCTGTGTTCCAGGCTTACTGTAGCTGCCAAAGGCATCCCAAAGGGAGCGCAGAAGTGCCACAACATGGCTGCTTTCACAGCTTTTTCCTAAGGAAGAACCCTAATACCCGGCTGATTTACCTTCCTAGGGTTACTGTTAGGCTTGGGCCTAGGACTTTTAAAACCAGGAAGCCCTGTGCTCCAGGCACACTGCAGCTGTTCAAGGCATCCCAAGGGGAGCGCAAAAGTGAGACAACTTGGCTGCCTCCACTGCTATTTCCATGAGACCATCCCCAACCATAGGCTGATTTTCCTTCCTAGCGTTGAGGTTTGAGTTAGGCCTATGGTTAGTGTTCTTTTAACCTGAAAGCCCTGAGTTCCAAGAACACAGCAGCTGCGAAGGACTACCCAAGAAGAGCACAAAAGTACCACAACATGCCTGCCTCCACAGCTATTTCCTTGGGGACATCCCTAATTCCTGGCTGATTTGCCTTTCTCGTCGTCGGGTTGGGGTTAGGTAGGCCTTGTGCTAGGATTTTTAAAATCAGGAAGCCCAGACCTCCAGGCACACTGGAGCTGTGAAAGGCAGCCAAAAGGGAGTGCAAAAGTGCCACAACATGGCTGCTTTCACAGCTTTTTCCTTAGGAAGAACCCTAATACCCGGCTGATTTACCTTCCTAGGGTTACTGTTAGGCTTGGGCCAAGGACTTTTAAAACCAGGAAGCCCTGTGCTCCAGGCACACTGCAGCGGTTCAAGGCATCCCAAGGGGAGCGCAAAAGTGACACAACTTGGCTGCCTCCACTGCTATTTCCATGAGACCATCCCCAACCATAGGCTGATTTTCCTTCCTAGCGTTGAGGTTTCAGTAAGGCCTAGGGTTAGAGTTTTTTAACCAGAAAGCCCAGAGTTCCAAGAACACAGCAGATGCGAAGGACCACCCAAGAAGAGCACAAAAGTACCACAACATGCCTGCCTCCACAGCTATTTCCTTGGGGACATCCCTAATTCCTGGCTGATTTGCCTTTCTCGTCGTCGGGTTGGGGTTAGGTAGGCCTTGTGCTAGGATATTTAAAAGCAGGAAACCCAGACCTCCAAGCACACTGGAGCTGTGAAAGGCATCCAAAAGGGAGTGCAAAAGTGCCACAACATGGCTGCTTTCACAGCTTTTTTCTGTGCACCAACACTATAGCTTCTCTGATATATCTCCCTAGGGTTAGGGTTAGGGTTCAGCCTTGGGCTAGGATTTTTTGAACCAGGAAGCCCTGTGTTCCAGGCTTACTGTAGCTGCCAAAGGCATCCCAAAGGGAGCGCAGAAGTGCCACAACATGGCTGCTTTCACAGCTTTTTCCTTAGGAAGAACCCTAATACCCGGCTGATTTACCTTCCTAGGGTTACTGTTAGGCTTGGGCCAAGGACTTTGAAAACCAGGAAGCCCTGTGCTCCAGGCACACTGCAGCTGTTCAAGGCATCCCAAGGGGAGCGCAAAAGTGACACAACTTGGCTGCCTCCACTGCTATTTCCATGAGACCATCCTGAACCATAGGCTGATTTTCCTTCCTAGCGTTGAGGTTTGAGTTAGGCCTAGGGTTAGGGTTCTTTTAACCTGAAAGCCCTGAGTTCCAAGAATACAGCAGCTGCGAAGGACTACCCAAGAAGAGCACAAAAGTACCACAACATGCCTGCCTCCCCAGCTATTTCATTGGGCACATCCCTAATTCCTGGCTGATTTGCCTTTCTCGTCGTCGGGTTGGGGTTAGGTAGGCCTTGTGCTAGGAATTTTAAAATCAGGAAGCCCAGACCTCCAGGCACACTGGAGCTGTGAAAGGCAGCCAAAAGGGAGTGCAAAAGTGCCACAACATGGCTGCTTTCACAGCTTTTTCCTTAGGAAGAACCCTAATACCCAGCTGTTTTACCTTCCTAGGGTTACTGTTAGGCTTGGGCCAAGGACTTTTAAAACCAGGAAGCCCTGTGCTCCAGGCACACTGCAGCTGTTCAAGGCATCCTAACGGGAGCGCAAAAGTGACACAACTTGGCTGCCTCCACTGCTATTTCCATGAGACCATCCCCAACCATAGTCTGATTTTCCTTCCTAGCGTTGAGTTTTGAGTTAGGCCTAGGGTTAGTGTTCTTTTAACCTGAAAGCCCTGAGTTCCAAGAACACAGCAGCTGCGAAGGACTACCCAAGAAGAGCACAAAAGTACCACAACATGCCTGCCTCCACAGCTATTTCCTTGGGGACATCCCTAATTCCTGGCTGATTTGCCTTTCTCGTCGTCGGGTTGGGGTTAGGTAGGCCTTGTGCTAGGATATTTAAAAGCAGGAAACCCAGACCTCCAAGCACACTGGAGCTGTGAAAGGCATCCAAAAGGGAGTGCAAAAGTGCCACAACATGGCTGCTTTCACAGCTTTTTTCTGTGCACCAACACTATAGCTTCTCTGATATATCTCCCTAGGGTTAGGGTTAGGGTTCAGCCTTGGGCTAGGATTTTTTGAACCAGGAAGCCCTGTGTTCCAGGCTTACTGTAGCTGCCAAAGGCATCCCAAAGGGAGCGCAGAAGTGCCACAACATGGCTGCTTTCACAGCTTTTTCCTTAGGAAGAACCCTAATACCCGGCTGATTTACCTTCCTAGGGTTACTGTTAGGCTTGGGCCAAGGATTTTGAAAACCAGGAAGCCCTGTGCTCCAGGCACACTGCAGCTGTTCAAGGCATCCCAACGGGAGTGCAAAAGTGACACAACTTGGCTGCCTCCACTGCTATTTCCATGAGACCATCCTGAACCATAGGCTGATTTTCCTTCCTAGCGTTGAGGTTTGAGTTAGGCCTAGGGTTAGGGTTCTTTCAACCAGAAAGCCCTGAGTTCCAAGAATACAGCAGCTGCGAAGGACTACCCAAGAAGAGCACAAAAGTACCACAACATGCCTGCCTCCCCAGCTATTTCATTGGGCACATCCCTAATTCCTGGCTGATTTGCCTTTCTCGTCGTCGGGTTGGGGTTAGGTAGGCCTTGTGCTAGGATTTTTAAAATCAGGAAGCCCAGACCTCCAGGCACACTGGAGCTGTGAAAGGCATCCAAAAGGGAGTGCAAAAGTGCCACAACATGGCTGCTTTCACAGCTTTTTCCTTAGGAAGAACCCTAATACCCGGCTGATTTACCTTCCTAGGGTTACTGTTAGGCTTGGGCCAAGGACTTTTAAAACCAGGAAGCCCTGTGCTCCAGGCACACTGCAGCTGTTCAAGGCATCCCAACGGGAGTGCAAAAGTGACACAACTTGGCTGCCTCCACTGCTATTTCCATGAGATCATCCCCAACCTTAGGCTGGATTTCCTTCCTAGCGTTGAGGTTTGAGTTCGGCCTATGGTTACTGTTCTTTTAACCTGAAAGCCCTGAGTTCCAAGAAGACAGCAGCTGCGAAGGACTACCCAAGAAGAGCACAAAAGTACCACAACATGCCTGCCTCCACAGCTATTTCATTGGGCACATCCCTAATTCCTGGCTGACTTGCCTTTCTCGTCGTCGGGTTGGGGTTAGGTAGGCCTTGTGCTAGGATTTTGAAAATCAGGAAGCCCAGACCTCCAGGCACACTGGAGCTGTGAAAGGCATCCAAAAGGGAGTGCAAAAGTGCCACAACATGGCTGCTTTCACAGCTTCTTCCTTGGCACCATCAGTATACCTAGGCTGATTTATCTGCCTAGGTTTATGGTTAGGGTTCAGCCTAGGGCTAGGATTTTTTGAACCAGGAAGCCCTGAGTTCCAGGCTTACTGTAGCTGCCAAAGGCATCCCAAAGGGAGCGCAGAAGTGCCAGAACATGGCTGCTTTCACAGCTTTTTCCTAAGGAAGAACCCTAATACCCGGCTGATTTACCTTCCTAGGGTTACTGTTAGGCTTGGGCAAAGGACTTTTAAAACCAGGAAGCCCTGTGCTCCAGGCACCCTGCAGCTGTTCAAGGCATCCAAAGGAGAGTGCAAAAGTGACACAACTTGGCTGCTTCCACTGCTATTTCCATGAGACCATCCCGAATCACAGGCTGATTTGCCTTCCTAGCGTTGAGGTTTGAGTTAGGCCTAGGGTTAGAGGTTTTTAACCAGAAAGCCCTGAGTTCCAAGAAGACAGCAGCTGCGAAGGACTACCCAAGAAGAGCACAAAAGTACCACAACATGCCTGCCTCCACAGCTATTTTCTTGGGGACATCCCTAATTCCTGGCTGATTTGCCTTTCTCGTCGTCGGGTTGGGGTTAGGTAGGCCTTGTGCTAGGATTTTTAAAATCAGGAAGCCCAGACCTCCAGGCACACTGGAGCTGTGAAAGGCATCCAAAAGGGAGTGCAAAAGTGCCACAACATGGCTGCTTTCACAGCGTTTTCCTTAGGAAGAACCCAAATACCCAGCTGATTTACCTTCCTAGGGTTACTGTTAGGCTTGGGCCAAGGACTTTTAAAACCAGGAAGCCCTGTGCTCCAGGCACACTGCAGCTGTTCAAGGCATCCCAACGGGAGTGCAAAAGTGACACAACTTGGCTGCCTCCACTGCTATTTCCATGAGACCATCCCCAACCATAGGCTGATTTTCCTTCCTAGCGTTGAGGTTTGAGTTAGGCCTAGGGTTAGAGATTTTTAACCAGAAAGCTCTGAGTTCCAAGAACACAGCAGCTGCGAAGGACTACCCAAGAAGAGCACAAAAGTACCACCACATGCCTGCCTCCACAGCTATTTCCTTGGGGACATCCCTAATTCCTGGCTGATTTGCCTTTCTCGTCGTCGGGTTGGGGTTAGGTAGGCCTTGTGCTAGGATTTTTAAAATCAGGAAGCCCAGACCTCCAGGCACACTGGAGCTGTGAAAGGCATCCAAAAGGGAGTGCAAAAGTGCCACAACATGGCTGCTTTCACAGCTTTTTCCTTAGGAAGAACCCTAATACCCGGCTGAGTTACCTTCCTAGGGTTACTGTTAGGCTTGGGCCTAGGACATTTAAAACCAGGAAGCCCTGTGCTCCAGGCACACTGCAGCTGTTCAAGGCATCCCAACGGGAGCGCAAAAGTGACACAACTTGGCTGCCTCCACTGCTATTTCCATGAGACCATCCTGAACCATAGGCTGATTTTCCTTCCTAGCGTTGAGGTTTGAGTTAGGCCTAGGGTTAGGGTTCTTTTAACCTGAAAGCCCTGAGTTCCAAGAACACAGCAGCTGCGAAGGACTACCCAAGAAGAGCACAAAAGTACCACAACATGCCTGCCTCCACAGCTATTTCCTTGGGGACATCCCTAATTCCTGGCTGATTTGCCTTTCTCGTCGTCGGGTTGGGGTTAGGTAGGCCTTGTGCTAGGATTTTGAAAATCAGGAAGCCCAGACCTCCAGGCACACTGGAGCTGTGAAAGGCATCCAAAAGGGAGTGCAAAAGTGCCACAACATGGCTGCTTTCACAGCTTTTTCCTTAGGAAGAACCCTAATACCCGGCTGATTTACCTTCCTAGGGTTACTGTTAGGCTTGGGCCAAGGACTTTTAAAAGCAGGAAGCCCTGTGCTCCAGGCACACTGCAGCTGTTCAAGGCATCCCAACGGGAGTGCAAAAGTGACACAACTTGGCTGCCTCCACTGCTATTTCCATGAGACCATCCCCAACCATAGGCTGGTTTTCCTTCCTAGCGTTGAGGTTTGAGTTAGGCCTAGGGTTAGTGTTCTTTTAACCTGAAAGCCCTGAGTTCCAAGAACACAGCAGCTGCGAAGGACTACCCAAGAAGAGCACAAAAGTACCACAACATGCCTGCCTCCCCAGCTATTTCATTGGGCACATCCCTAATTCCTGGCTGATTTGCCTTTCTCGTCGTCGGGTTGGGGTTAGGTAGGCCTTGTGCTAGGATTTTTAAAATCAGGAAGCCCAGACCTCCAGGCACACTGGAGCTGTGAAAGGCATCCAAAAGGGAGTGCAAAAGTGTCACAACATGGCTGCTTTCACAGCTTCTTCCTTGGCACCATCACTATACCTAGGCTGATTTATCTGCCTAGGTTTATGGTTAGGGTTCAGCCTAGGGCTAGGATTTTTTGAACCAGGAAGCCCTGTGTTCCAGGCTTACTGTAGCTGCCAAAGGCATCCCAAAGGGAGCGCAGAAGTGCCAGAACATGGCTGCTTTCACAGCTTTTTCCTAAGGAAGAACCCTAATACCCGGCTGATTTACCTTCCTAGGGTTACTGTTAGGCTTGGGCAAAGGACTTTTAAAACCAGGAAGCCCTGTGCTCCAGGCACCCTGCAGCTGTTCAAGGCATCCCAAGGGGAGTGCAAAAGTGACACAACTTGGCTGCCTCCACTGCTATTTCCATGAGATCATCCCGAAGCACAGGCTGATTTGCCTTCCTAGCGTTGAGGTTTGAGTTAAGCCTAGGGTTAGAGGTTTTTAACCAGAAAGCCCTGAGTTCCAAGAAGACAGCAGCTGCGAAGGACTACCCAAGAAGGGCACAAAAGTACCACAACATGCCTGCCTCCACAGCTATTTTCTTGGGGACATCCCTAATTCCTGGCTCATTTGCCTTTCTCGTCGTCGGGTTGGGGTTAGGTAGGCTTTGTGCTAGGATTTTTAAAATCAGGAAGCCCAGACCTCCAGGCACACTGGAGCTGTGAAAGGCATCCAAAAGGGAGTGCAAAAGTGCCACAACATGGCTGCTTTCACAGCTTTTTCCTTAGGAAGAACCCTAATACCCGGCTGAGTTACCTTCCTAGGGTTACTGTTAGGCTTGGGCCTAGGACTTTTAAAACCAGGAAGCCCTGTGCTCCAGGCACCCTGCAGCTGTTCAAGGCATCCCAACGGGAGTGCAAAAGTGACACAACTTGGCTGCCTCCTCTGCTATTTCCATGAGACCATCCCGAACCATAGGCTGATTTTCCTTCCTAGCGTTGAGGTTTGAGTTAGGCCTAGGGTTAGTGTTCTTTTAACCTGAAAGCCCTGAGTTCCAAGAAGACAGCAGCTGCGAAGGACTACCCAAGAAGAGCACAAAAGTACCA
The DNA here is from genome assembly GCF_028018845.1 of Melospiza georgiana. Taxonomy (NCBI): domain Eukaryota; kingdom Metazoa; phylum Chordata; class Aves; order Passeriformes; family Passerellidae; genus Melospiza; species Melospiza georgiana. The sequence goes on from NC_080448.1 coordinate 903,138, forward strand.
CAACATGCCTGCCTCCACAGCTATTTCCTTGGGGACATCCCTAATTCCTGGCTGATTTGCCTTTCTCGTCGTCGGGTTGGGGTTAGGTAGGCCTTGTGCTAGGATTTTTAAAATCAGGAAGCCCAGACCTCCAGGCACACTGGAGCTGTGAAAGGCATCCAAAAGGGAGTGCAAAAGTGCCACAACATGGCTGCTTTCACAGCTTTTTCCTTAGGAAGAACCCTAATACCCGGCTGATTTACCTTCCTAGGGTTACTGTTAGGCTTGGGCCAAGGACTTTTAAAACCAGGAAGCCCTGTGCTCCAGGCACACTGCAGCTGTTCAAGGCATCCCAACGGGAGTGCAAAAGTGACACAACTTGGCTGCCTCCACTGCTATTTCCATGAGACCATCCCCAACCATAGGCTGATTTTCATTCCTAGCGTTGAGGTTTGAGTTAGGCCTATGGTTACTGTTCTTTTAACGTGAAAGCCCTGAGTTCCAAGAAGACAGCAGCTGCGAAGGACTACCCAAGAAGAGCACAAAAGTACCACAACATGCCTGCCTCCCCAGCTATTTCATTGGGCACATCCCTAATTCCTGGCTGATTTGCCTTTCTCGTCGTCGGGTTGGGGTTAGGTAGGCCTTGTGCTAGGATTTTTAAAATCAGGAAGCCCAGACCTCCAGGCACACTGGAGCTGTGAAAGGCATCCAAAAGGGAGTGCAAAAGTGTCACAACATGGCTGCTTTCACAGCTTCTTCCTTGGCACCATCAGTATACCTAGGCTGATTTATCTGCCTAGGTTTATGGTTAGGGTTCAGCCTAGGGCTAGGATTTTTTGAACCAGGAAGCCCTGAGTTCCAGGCTTACTGTAGCTGCCAAAGGCATCCCAAAGGGAGCGCAGAAGTGCCAGAACATGGCTGCTTTCACAGCTTTTTCCTAAGGAAGAACCCTAATACCCGGCTGATTTACCTTCCTAGGGTTACTGTTAGGCTTGGGCAAAGGACTTTTAAAACCAGGAAGCCCTGTGCTCCAGGCACCCTGCAGCTGTTCAAGGCATCCCAAGGGGAGTGCAAAAGTGACACAACTTGGCTGCCTCCACTGCTATTTCCATGAGACCATCCCGAATCACAGGCTGATTTGCCTTCCTAGCGTTGAGGTTTGAGTTAGGCCTAGGGTTAGAGGTTTTTAACCAGAAAGCCCTGAGTTCCAAGAAGACAGCAGCTGTGAAGGACTACCCAAGAAGAGCACAAAAGTACCACAACATGCCTGCCTCCACAGCTATTTTCTTGGGGACATCCCTAATTCCTGGCTCATTTGCCTTTCTCGTCGTCGGGTTGGGGTTAGGTAGGCCTTGTGCTAGGATTTTTAAAATCAGGAAGCCCAGACCTCCAGGCACACTGGAGCTGTGAAAGGCATCCAAAAGGGAGTGCAAAAGTGCCACAACATGGCTGCTTTCACAGCGTTTTCCTTAGGAAGAACCCAAATACCCAGCTGATTTACCTTCCTAGGTTTACTGTTAGGCTTGGGCCAAGGACTTTTAAAACCAGGAAGCCCTGTGCTCCAGGCACACTGCAGCTGTTCAAGGCATCCCAACGGGAGTGCAAAAGTGACACAACTTGGCTGCCTCCACTGCTATTTCCATGAGACCATCCCCAACCTTAGGCTGGTTTTCCTTCCTAGCGTTGAGTTTTGAGTTAGGCCTAGGGTTAGTGTTCTTTTAACCTGAAAGCCCTGAGTTCCAAGAACACAGCAGCTGCGAAGGACTACCCAAGAAGAGCACAAAAGTACCACAACATGCCTGCCTCCACAGCTATTTCCTTGGGGACATCCCTAATTCCTGGCTGATTTGCCTTTCTCGTCGTCGGGTTGGGGTTAGGTAGGCCTTGTGCTAGGATTTTTAAAATCAGGAAGCCCAGACCTCCAGGCACACTGGAGCTGTGAAAGGCATCCAAAAGGGAGTGCAAAAGTGTCACAACATGGCTGCTTTCACAGCTTCTTCCTTGGCACCATCAGTATACCTAGGCTGATTTATCTGCCTAGGTTTATGGTTAGGGTTCAGCCTAGGGCTAGGATTTTTTGAACCAGGAAGCCCTGAGTTCCAGGCTTACTGTAGCTGCCAAAGGCATCCCAAAGGGAGCGCAGAAGTGCCAGAACATGGCTGCTTTCACAGCTTTTTCCTAAGGAAGAACCCTAATACCCGGCTGATTTACCTTCCTAGGGTTACTGTTAGGCTTGGGCAAAGGACTTTTAAAACCAGGAAGCCCTGTGCTCCAGGCACACTGCAGCTGTTCAAGGCATCCCAAGGGGAGCGCAAAAGTGACACAACTTGGCTGCCTCCACTGCTATTTCCATGAGACCATCCCCAACCATAGGCTGATTTTCCTTCCTAGCGTTGAGGTTTGAGTTAGGCCTAGGGTTAGTGTTCTTTTAACCTGAAAGCCCTGAGTTCCAAGAAGACAGCAGCTGCGAAGGACTACCCAAGAAGAGCACAAAAGTACCACCACATGCCTGCCTCCACAGCTATTTCCTTGGGGACATCCCTAATTCCTGGCTGATTTGCCTTTCTCGTCGTCGGGTTGGGGTTAGGTAGGCCTTGTGCTAGGATATTTTAAAGCAGGAAACCCAGACCTCCAAGCACACTGGAGCTGTGAAAGGCATCCAAAAGGGAGTGCAAAAGGGCCACAACATGGCTGCTTTCACAGCTTTTTTCTGTGCACCAACACTATACCTTCTCTTATATATCTCCCTAGGGTTAGGGTTAGGGTTCAGCCTTGGGCTAGGATTTTTTGAACCAGGAAGCCCTGTGTTCCAGGCTTACTGTAGCTGCCAAAGGCATCCGAAAGGGAGCGCAGAAGTGCCACAACGTGGCTGCTTTCACAGCTTTTTCCTTAGGAAGAACCCTAATACCCGGCTGATTTACCTTCCTAGGGTTACTGTTAGGCTTGGGCCAAGGACTTTGAAAACCAGGAAGCCCTGTGCTCCAGGCACACTGCAGCTGTTCAAGGCATCCCAACGGGAGTGCAAAAGTGACACAACTTGGCTGCCTCCACTGCTATTTCCATGAGACCATCCCCAACCTTAGGCTGGATTTCCTTCCTAGCGTTGAGGTTTGAGTTCGGCCTATGGTTACTGTTCTTTTAACCTGAAAGCCCTGAGTTCGAAGAAGACAGCAGCTGCGAAGGACTACCCAAGAAGAGCACAAAAGTACCACAACATGCCTGCCTCCACAGCTATTTCATTGGGCACATCCCTAATTCCTGGCTGACTTGCCTTTCTCGTCGTCGGGTTGGGGTTAGGTAGGCCTTGTGCTAGGATTTTTAAAATCAGGAAGCCCAGACCTCCAGGCACACTGGAGCTGTGAAAGGCATCCAAAAGGGAGTGCAAAAGTGCCACAACATGGCTGCTTTCACAGCTTTTTCCTTAGGAAGAACCCTAATACCCGGCTGAGTTACCTTCCTAGGGTTACTGTTAGGCTTGGGCCTAGGACTTTTAAAACCAGGAAGCCCTGTGCTCCAGGCACACTGCAGCTGTTCAAGGCATCCCAACGGGAGTGCAAAAGTGACACAACTTGGCTGCCTCCTCTGCTATTTCCATGAGACCATCCCGAACCATAGGCTGATTTTCCTTCCTAGCGTTGAGGTTTGAGTTAGGCCTAGGGTTAGTGTTCTTTTAACCTGAAAGCCCTGAGTTCCAAGAAGACAGCAGCTGCGAAGGACTACCCAAGAAGAGCACAAAAGTACCACCACATGCCTGGCTCCACAACTATTTCCTTGGGGACATCCCTAATTCCTGGCTGATTTGCCTTTCTCGTCGTCGGGTTGGGGTTAGGTAGGCCTTGTGCTAGGATTTTTAAAATCAGGAAGCCCAGACCTCCAGGCACACTGGAGCTGTGAAAGGCATCCAAAAGGGAGTGCAAAAGTGCCACAACATGGCTGCTTTCACAGCTTTTTCCTTAGGAAGAACCCTAATACCCGGCTGAGTTACCTTCCTAGGGTTACTGTTAGGCTTGGGCCAAGGACTTTTAAAACCAGGAAGCCCTGTGCTCCAGGCACACTGCAGCTGTTCAAGGCATCCCAACGGGAGTGCAAAAGTGACACAACTTGGCTGCCTCCACTGCTATTTCCATGAGACCATCCCCAACCATAGGCTGATTTTCCTTCCTAGCGTTGAGGTTTGAGTTAGGCCTAGGGTTAGGGTTCTTTTAACCTGAAAGCCCTGAGTTCCAAGAAGACAGCAGCTGCGAAGGACTACCCAAGAAGAGCACAAAAGTACCACAACATGCCTGCCTCCCCAGCTATTTCATTGGGCACATCCCTAATTCCTGGCTGATTTGCCTTTCTCGTCGTCGGGTTGGGGTTAGGTAGGCCTTGTGCTAGGATTTTTAAAATCAGGAAGCCCAGACCTCCAGGCACACTGGAGCTGTGAAAGGCATCCAAAAGGGAGTGCAAAAGTGTCACAACATGGCTGCTTTCACAGCTTCTTCCTTGGCACCATCAGTATACCTAGGCTGATTTATCTGCCTAGGTTTATGGTTAGGGTTCAGCCTAGGGCTAGGATTTTTTGAACCAGGAAGCCCTGTGTTCCAGGCTTACTGTAGCTGCCAAAGGCATCCCAAAGGGAGCGCAGAAGTGCCAGAACATCGCTGCTTTCACAGCTTTTTCCTAAGGAAGAACCCTAATACCCGGCTGATTTACCTTCCTAGGGTTACTGTTAGGCTTGGGCAAAGGACTTTTAAAACCAGGAAGCCCTGTGCTCCAGGCACCCTGCAGCTGTTCAAGGCATCCCAAGGGGAGTGCAAAAGTGACACAACTTGGCTGCCTCCACTGCTATTTCCATGAGACCATCCCGAAGCACAGGCTGATTTGCCTTCCTAGCGTTGAGGTTTGAGTTAAGCCTAGGGTTAGAGGTTTTTAACCAGAAAGCCCTGAGTTCCAAGAAGACAGCAGCTGCGAAGGACTACCCAAGAAGGGCACAAAAGTACCACAACATGCCTGCCTCCACAGCTATTTTCTTGGGGACATCCCTAATTCCTGGCTCATTTGCCTTTCTCGTCGTCGGGTTGGGGTTAGGTAGGCCTTGTGCTAGGATTTTTAAAATCAGGAAGCCCAGACCTCCAGGCACACTGGAGCTGTGAAAGGCATCCAAAAGGGAGTGCAAAAGTGCCACAACATGGCTGCTTTCACAGCTTTTTCCTTAGGAAGAAGCCTAATACCCGGCTGATTTACCTTCCTAGGGTTACTGTTAGGCTTGGGCCAAGGACTTTGAAAACCAGGAAGCCCTGTGCTCCAGGCACACTGCAGCTGTTCAAGGCATCCCAACGGGAGTGCAAAAGTGACACAACTTGGCTGCCTCCACTGCTATTTCCATGAGACCATCCCGAATCATAGGCTGGTTTTCCTTCCTAGCGTTGAATTTTGAGTTAGGCCTAGGGTTAGTGTTCTTTTAACCTGAAAGCCCTGAGTTCCAAGAACACAGCAGCTGCGAAGGACTACCCAAGAAGAGCACAAAAGTACCACCACATGCCTGCCTCCACAGCTATTTCCTTGGGGACATCCCTAATTCCTGGCTGATTTGCCTTTCTTGTCGTCGGGTTGGGGTTAGGTAGGCCTTGTGCTAGGATTTTTAAAATCAGGAAGCCCAGACCTCCAGGCACACTGGAGCTGTGAAAGGCATCCAAAAGGGAGTGCAAAAGTGCCACAACATGGCTGCTTTCACAGCTTTTTCCTTAGGAAGAACCCTAATACCCGGCTGAGTTACCTTCCTAGGGTTACTGTTAGGCTTGGGCCTAGGACTTTTAAAACCAGGAAGCCCTGTGCTCCAGGCACACTGCAGCTGTTCAAGGCATCCCAACGGGAGTGCAAAAGTGACACAACTTGGCTGCCTCCTCTGCTATTTCCATGAGACCATCCCGAACCATAGGCTGATTTTCCTTCCTAGCGTTGAGGTTTGAGTTAGGCCTAGGGTTAGTGTTCTTTTAACCTGAAAGCCCTGAGTTCCAAGAAGACAGCAGCTGCGAAGGACTACCCAAGAAGAGCACAAAAGTACCACAACATGCCTGCCTCCACAGCTATTTCCTTGGGGACATCCCTAATTCCTGGCTGATTTGCCTTTCTCGTCGTCGGGTTGGGGTTAGGTAGGCCTTGTGCTAGGATTTTTAAAATCAGGAAGCCCAGACCTCCAGGCACACTGGAGCTGTGAAAGGCATCCAAAAGGGAGTGCAAAAGTGCCACAACATGGCTGCTTTCACAGCTTTTTCCTTAGGAAGAACCCTAATACCCGGCTGATTTACCTTCCTAGGGTTACTGTTAGGCTTGGGCCAAGGACTTTTAAAAGCAGGAAGCCCTGTGCTCCAGGCACACTGCAGCTGTTCAAGGCATCCCAACGGGAGTGCAAAAGTGACACAACTTGGCTGCCTCCACTGCTATTTCCATGAGACCATCCTGAACCATAGGCTGATTTTCATTCCTAGCGTTGAGGTTTGAGTTAGGCCTATGGTTACTGTTCTTTTAACCTGAAAGCCCTGAGTTCCAAGAAGACAGCAGCTGCGAAGGACTACCCAAGAAGAGCACAAAAGTACCACAACATGCCTGCCTCCCCAGCTATTTCATTGGGCACATCCCTAATTCCTGGCTGATTTGCCTTTCTCGTCGTCGGGTTGGGGTTAGGTAGGCCTTGTGCTAGGATTTTTAAAATCAGGAAGCCCAGACCTCCAGGCACACTGGAGCTGTGAAAGGCATCCAAAAGGGAGTGCAAAAGTGTCACAACTTGGCTGCTTTCACAGCTTCTTCCTTGGCACCATCAGTATACCTAGGCTGATTTATCTGCCTAGGTTTATGGTTAGGGTTCAGCCTAGGGCTAGGATTTTTTGAACCAGGATGCCCTGAGTTCCAGGCTTACTGTAGCTGCCAAAGGCATCCCAAAGGGAGCGCAGAAGTGCCACAACATGGCTGCTTTCACAGCTTTTTCCTAAGGAAGAACCCTAATACCCGGCTGATTTACCTTCCTAGGGTTACTGTTAGGCTTGGGCAAAGGACTTTTAAAACCAGGAAGCCCTGTGCTCCAGGCACACTGCAGCTGTTCAAGGCATCCCAACGAGAGTGCAAAAGTGACACAACTTGGCTGCCTCCACTGCTATTTCCATGAGACCATCCCCAACCATAGGCTGATTTTCATTCCTAGCGTTGAGGTTTGAGTTAGGCCTATGGTTACTGTTCTTTTAACCTGAAAGCCCTGAGTTCCAAGAAGACAGCAGCTGCGAAGGACTACCCAAGAAGAGCACAAAAGTACCACAACATGCCTGCCTCCCCAGCTATTTCATTGGGCACATCCCTAATTCCTGGCTGATTTGCCTTTCTCGTCGTCGGGTTGGGGTTAGGTAGGCCTTGTGCTAGGATTTTTAAAATCAGGAAGCCCAGACCTCCAGGCACACTGGAGCTGTGAAAGGCATCCAAAAGGGAGTGCAAAAGTGTCACAACATGGCTGCTTTCACAGCTTCTTCCTTGGCACCATCAGTATACCTAGGCTGATTTATCTGCCTAGGTTTATGGTTAGGGTTCAGCCTAGGGCTAGGATTTTTAAAATCAGGAAGCCCAGACCTCCAGGCACACTGGAGCTGTGAAAGGCATCCAAAAGGGAGTGCAAAAGTGCCACAACATGGCTGCTTTCACAGCTTTTTCCTTAGGAAGAAGCCTAATACCCGGCTGATTTACCTTCCTAGGGTTACTGTTAGGCTTGGGCCAAGGACTTTGAAAACCAGGAAGCCCTGTGCTCCAGGCACACTGCAGCTGTTCAAGGCATCCCAACGGGAGTGCAAAAGTGACACAACTTGGCTGCCTCCACTGCTATTTCCATGAGACCATCCCCAACCATAGGCTGGTTTTCCTTCCTAGCGTTGAGTTTTGAGTTAGGCCTATGGTTACTGTTCTTTTAACCTGAAAGCCCTGAGTTCCAAGAAGACAGCAGCTGCGAAGGACTACCCAAGAAGAGCACAAAAGTACCACCACATGCCTGCCTCCACAGCTATTTCCTTGGGGACATCCCTAATTCCTGGCTGATTTGCCTTTCTTGTCGTCGGGTTGGGGTTAGGTAGGCCTTGTGCTAGGATTTTTAAAATCAGGAAGCCCAGACCTCCAGGCACACTGGAGTTGTGAAAGGCATCCAAAAGGGAGTGCAAAAGTGCCACAACATGGCTGCTTTCACAGCTTTTTCCTTAGGAAGAACCCTAATACCCGGCTGAGTTACCTTCCTAGGGTTACTGTTAGGCTTGGGCCTAGGACTTTTAAAACCAGGAAGCCCTGTGCTCCAGGCACACTGCAGCTGTTCAAGGCATCCCAACGGGAGTGCAAAAGTGACACAACTTGGCTGCCTCCTCTGCTATTTCCATGAGACCATCCCGAACCATAGGCTGATTTTCCTTCCTAGCGTTGAGGTTTGAGTTAGGCCTAGGGTTAGTGTTCTTTTAACCTGAAAGCCCTGAGTTCCAAGAAGACAGCAGCTGCGAAGGACTACCCAAGAAGAGCACAAAAGTACCACAACATGCCTGCCTCCACAGCTATTTCCTTGGGGACATCCCTAATTCCTGGCTGATTTGCCTTTCTCGTCGTCGGGTTGGGGTTAGGTAGGCCTTGTGCTAGGATTTTTAAAATCAGGAAGCCCAGACCTCCAGGCACACTGGAGCTGTGAAAGGCATCCAAAAGGGAGTGCAAAAGTGCCACAACATGGCTGCTTTCACAGCTTTTTCCTTAGGAAGAACCCTAATACCCGGCTGATTTACCTTCCTAGGGTTACTGTTAGGCTTGGGCCAAGGACTTTTAAAAGCAGGAAGCCCTGTGCTCCAGGCACACTGCAGCTGTTCAAGGCATCCCAATGGGAGTGCAAAAGTGACACAACTTGGCTGCCTCCACTGCTATTTCCATGAGACCATCCCCAACCATAGGCTGATTTTCATTCCTAGCGTTGAGGTTTGAGTTAGGCCTATGGTTAGTGTTCTTTTAACCTGAAAGCCCTGAGTTCCAAGAAGACAGCAGCTGCGAAGGACTACCCAAGAAGAGCACAAAAGTACCACAACATGCCTGCCTCCCCAGCTATTTCATTGGGCACATCCCTAATTCCTGGCTGATTTGCCTTTCTCGTCGCCGGGATGGGGTTAGGTAGGCCTTGTGCTAGGATTTTTAAAATCAGGAAGCCCAGACCTCCAGGCACACTGGAGCTGTGAAAGGCATCCAAAAGGGAGTGCAAAAGTGTCACAACTTGGCTGCTTTCACAGCTTCTTCCTTGGCACCATCAGTATACCTAGGCTGATTTATCTGCCTAGGTTTATGGTTAGGGTTCAGCCTAGGGCTAGGATTTTTTGAACCAGGAAGCCCTGAGTTCCAGGCTTACTGTAGCTGCCAAAGGCATCCCAAAGGGAGCGCAGAAGTGCCAGAACATGGCTGCTTTCACAGCTTTTTCCTAAGGAAGAACCCTAATACCCGGCTGATTTACCTTCCTAGGGTTACTGTTAGGCTTGGGCAAAGGACTTTTAAAACCAGGAAGCCCTGTGCTCCAGGCACCCTGCAGCTGTTCAAGGCATCCCAAGGGGAGTGCAAAAGTGACACAACTTGGCTGCCTCCACTGCTATTTCCATGAGACCATCCCCAACCATAGGCTGATTTTCATTCCTAGCGTTGAGGTTTGAGTTAGGCCTATGGTTACTGTTCTTTTAACCTGAAAGCCCTGAGTTCCAAGAAGACAGCAGCTGCGAAGGACTACCCAAGAAGAGCACAAAAGTACCACAACATGCCTGCCTCCCCAGCTATTTCATTGGGCACATCCCTAATTCCTGGCTCATTTGCCTTTCTCGTCGTCGGGTTGGGGTTAGGTAGGCCTTGTGCTAGGATTTTTAAAATCAGGAAGCCCAGACCTCCAGGCACACTGGAGCTGTGAAAGGCATCCAAAAGGGAGTGCAAAAGTGTCACAACATGGCTGCTTTCACAGCGTTTTCCTTAGGAAGAACCCAAATACCCAGCTGATTTACCTTCCTAGGGTTACTGTTAGGCTTGGGCCAAGGACTTTTAAAACCAGGAAGCCCTGTGCTCCAGGCACACTGCAGCTGTTCAAGGCATCCCAACGGGAGTGCAAAAGTGACACAACTTGGCTGCCTCCACTGCTATTTCCATGAGACCATCCCCAACCATAGGCTGATTTTCCTTCCTAGCGTTGAGGTTTGAGTTAGGCCTAGGGTTAGGGTTCTTTTAACCTGAAAGCCCTGAGTTCCAAGAAGACAGCAGCTGCGAAGGACTACCCAAGAAGAGCACAAAAGTACCACAACATGCCTGCCTCCCCAGCTATTTCATTGGGCACATCCCTAATTCCTGGCTGATTTGCCTTTCTCGTCGTCGGGTTGGGGTTAGGTAGGCCTTGTGCTAGGATTTTTAAAATCAGGAAGCCCAGACCTCCAGGCACACTGGAGCTGTGAAAGGCATCCAAAAGGGAGTGCAAAAGTGTCACAACATGGCTGCTTTCACAGCTTCTTCCTTGGCACCATCAGTATACCTAGGCTGATTTATCTGCCTAGGTTTATGGTTAGGGTTCAGCCTAGGGCTAGGATTTTTTGAACCAGGAAGCCCTGTGTTCCAGGCTTACTGTAGCTGCCAAAGGCATCCCAAAGGGAGCGCAGAAGTGCCAGAACATCGCTGCTTTCACAGCTTTTTCCTAAGGAAGAACCCTAATACCCGGCTGATTTACCTTCCTAGGGTTACTGTTAGGCTTGGGCAAAGGACTTTTAAAACCAGGAAGCCCTGTGCTCCAGGCACCCTGCAGCTGTTCAAGGCATCCCAAGGGGAGTGCAAAAGTGACACAACTTGGCTGCCTCCACTGCTATTTCCATGAGACCATCCCGAAGCACAGGCTGATTTGCCTTCCTAGCGTTGAGGTTTGAGTTAAGCCTAGGGTTAGAGGTTTTTAACCAGAAAGCCCTGAGTTCCAAGAAGACAGCAGCTGCGAAGGACTACCCAAGAAGGGCACAAAAGTACCACAACATGCCTGCCTCCACAGCTATTTTCTTGGGGACATCCCTAATTCCTGGCTCATTTGCCTTTCTCGTCGTCGGGTTGGGGTTAGGTAGGCCTTGTGCTAGGATTTTTAAAATCAGGAAGCCCAGAGCTCCAGGCACACTGGAGCTGTGAAAGGCATCCAAAAGGGAGTGCAAAAGTGCCACAACATGGCTGCTTTCACAGCTTTTTCCTTAGGAAGAAGCCTAATACCCGGCTGATTTACCTTCCTAGGGTTACTGTTAGGCTTGGGCCAAGGACTTTGAAAACCAGGAAGCCCTGTGCTCCAGGCACACTGCAGCTGTTCAAGGCATCCCAACGGGAGTGCAAAAGTGACACAACTTGGCTGCCTCCACTGCTATTTCCATGAGACCATCCCGAATCATAGGCTGGTTTTCCTTCCTAGCGTTGAATTTTGAGTTAGGCCTAGGGTTAGTGTTCTTTTAACCTGAAAGCCCTGAGTTCCAAGAACACAGCAGCTGCGAAGGACTACCCAAGAAGAGCACAAAAGTACCACCACATGCCTGCCTCCACAGCTATTTCCTTGGGGACATCCCTAATTCCTGGCTGATTTGCCTTTCTTGTCGTCGGGTTGGGGTTAGGTAGGCCTTGTGCTAGGATTTTTAAAATCAGGAAGCCCAGACCTCCAGGCACACTGGAGCTGTGAAAGGCATCCAAAAGGGAGTGCAAAAGTGCCACAACATGGCTGCTTTCACAGCTTTTTCCTTAGGAAGAACCCTAATACCCGGCTGAGTTACCTTCCTAGGGTTACTGTTAGGCTTGGGCCTAGGACTTTTAAAACCAGGAAGCCCTGTGCTCCAGGCACACTGCAGCTGTTCAAGGCATCCCAACGGGAGTGCAAAAGTGACACAACTTGGCTGCCTCCTCTGCTATTTCCATGAGACCATCCCGAACCATAGGCTGATTTTCCTTCCTAGCGTTGAGGTTTGAGTTAGGCCTAGGGTTAGGGTTCTTTTAACCTGAAAGCCCTGAGTTCCAAGAAGACAGCAGCTGCGAAGGACTACCCAAGAAGAGCACAAAAGTACCACAACATGCCTGCCTCCACAGCTATTTCCTTGGGGACATCCCTAATTCCTGGCTGATTTGCCTTTCTCGTCGTCGGGTTGGGGTTAGGTAGGCCTTGTGCTAGGATTTTTAAAATCAGGAAGCCCAGACCTCCAGGCACACTGGAGCTGTGAAAGGCATCCAAAAGGGAGTGCAAAAGTGCCACAACATGGCTGCTTTCACAGCTTTTTCCTTAGGAAGAACCCTAATACCCGGCTGATTTACCTTCCTAGGGTTACTGTTAGGCTTGGGCCAAGGACTTTTAAAAGCAGGAAGCCCTGTGCTCCAGGCACACTGCAGCTGTTCAAGGCATCCCAACGGGAGTGCAAAAGTGACACAACTTGGCTGCCTCCACTGCTATTTCCATGAGACCATCCTGAACCATAGGCTGATTTTCATTCCTAGCGTTGAGGTTTGAGTTAGGCCTATGGTTACTGTTCTTTTAACCTGAAAGCCCTGAGTTCCAAGAAGACAGCAGCTGCGAAGGACTACCCAAGAAGAGCACAAAAGTACCACAACATGCCTGCCTCCCCAGCTATTTCATTGGGCACATCCCTAATTCCTGGCTGATTTGCCTTTCTCGTCGTCGGGTTGGGGTTAGGTAGGCCTTGTGCTAGGATTTTTAAAATCAGGAAGCCCAGACCTCCAGGCACACTGGAGCTGTGAAAGGCATCCAAAAGGGAGTGCAAAAGTGTCACAACTTGGCTGCTTTCACAGCTTCTTCCTTGGCACCATCAGTATACCTAGGCTGATTTATCTGCCTAGGTTTATGGTTAGGGTTCAGCCTAGGGCTAGGATTTTTTGAACCAGGATGCCCTGAGTTCCAGGCTTACTGTAGCTGCCAAAGGCATCCCAAAGGGAGCGCAGAAGTGCCACAACATGGCTGCTTTCACAGCTTTTTCCTAAGGAAGAACCCTAATACCCGGCTGATTTACCTTCCTAGGGTTACTGTTAGGCTTGGGCAAAGGACTTTTAAAACCAGGAAGCCCTGTGCTCCAGGCACACTGCAGCTGTTCAAGGCATCCCAACGAGAGTGCAAAAGTGACACAACTTGGCTGCCTCCACTGCTATTTCCATGAGACCATCCCCAACCATAGGCTGATTTTCATTCCTAGCGTTGAGGTTTGAGTTAGGCCTATGGTTACTGTTCTTTTAACCTGAAAGCCCTGAGTTCCAAGAAGACAGCAGCTGCGAAGGACTACCCAAGAAGAGCACAAAAGTACCACAACATGCCTGCCTCCCCAGCTATTTCATTGGGCACATCCCTAATTCCTGGCTGATTTGCCTTTCTCGTCGTCGGGTTGGGGTTAGGTAGGCCTTGTGCTAGGATTTTTAAAATCAGGAAGCCCAGACCTCCAGGCACACTGGAGCTGTGAAAGGCATCCAAAAGGGAGTGCAAAAGTGTCACAACATGGCTGCTTTCACAGCTTCTTCCTTGGCACCATCAGTATACCTAGGCTGATTTATCTGCCTAGGTTTATGGTTAGGGTTCAGCCTAGGGCTAGGATTTTTAAAATCAGGAAGCCCAGACCTCCAGGCACACTGGAGCTGTGAAAGGCATCCAAAAGGGAGTGCAAAAGTGCCACAACATGGCTGCTTTCACAGCTTTTTCCTTAGGAAGAAGCCTAATACCCGGCTGATTTACCTTCCTAGGGTTACTGTTAGGCTTGGGCCAAGGACTTTGAAAACCAGGAAGCCCTGTGCTCCAGGCACACTGCAGCTGTTCAAGGCATCCCAACGGGAGTGCAAAAGTGACACAACTTGGCTGCCTCCACTGCTATTTCCATGAGACCATCCCCAACCATAGGCTGGTTTTCCTTCCTAGCGTTGAGTTTTGAGTTAGGCCTATGGTTACTGTTCTTTTAACCTGAAAGCCCTGAGTTCCAAGAAGACAGCAGCTGCGAAGGACTACCCAAGAAGAGCACAAAAGTACCACCACATGCCTGCCTCCACAGCTATTTCCTTGGGGACATCCCTAATTCCTGGCTGATTTGCCTTTCTTGTCGTCGGGTTGGGGTTAGGTAGGCCTTGTGCTAGGATTTTTAAAATCAGGAAGCCCAGACCTCCAGGCACACTGGAGTTGTGAAAGGCATCCAAAAGGGAGTGCAAAAGTGCCACAACATGGCTGCTTTCACAGCTTTTTCCTTAGGAAGAACCCTAATACCCGGCTGAGTTACCTTCCTAGGGTTACTGTTAGGCTTGGGCCTAGGACTTTTAAAACCAGGAAGCCCTGTGCTCCAGGCACACTGCAGCTGTTCAAGGCATCCCAACGGGAGTGCAAAAGTGACACAACTTGGCTGCCTCCTCTGCTATTTCCATGAGACCATCCCGAACCATAGGCTGATTTTCCTTCCTAGCGTTGAGGTTTGAGTTAGGCCTAGGGTTAGTGTTCTTTTAACCTGAAAGCCCTGAGTTCCAAGAAGACAGCAGCTGCGAAGGACTACCCAAGAAGAGCACAAAAGTACCACAACATGCCTGCCTCCACAGCTATTTCCTTGGGGACATCCCTAATTCCTGGCTGATTTGCCTTTCTCGTCGTCGGGTTGGGGTTAGGTAGGCCTTGTGCTAGGATTTTTAAAATCAGGAAGCCCAGACCTCCAGGCACACTGGAGCTGTGAAAGGCATCCAAAAGGGAGTGCAAAAGTGCCACAACATGGCTGCTTTCACAGCTTTTTCCTTAGGAAGAACCCTAATACCCGGCTGATTTACCTTCCTAGGGTTACTGTTAGGCTTGGGCCAAGGACTTTTAAAAGCAGGAAGCCCTGTGCTCCAGGCACACTGCAGCTGTTCAAGGCATCCCAATGGGAGTGCAAAAGTGACACAACTTGGCTGCCTCCACTGCTATTTCCATGAGACCATCCCCAACCATAGGCTGATTTTCATTCCTAGCGTTGAGGTTTGAGTTAGGCCTATGGTTAGTGTTCTTTTAACCTGAAAGCCCTGAGTTCCAAGAAGACAGCAGCTGCGAAGGACTACCCAAGAAGAGCACAAAAGTACCACAACATGCCTGCCTCCCCAGCTATTTCATTGGGCACATCCCTAATTCCTGGCTGATTTGCCTTTCTCGTCGCCGGGATGGGGTTAGGTAGGCCTTGTGCTAGGATTTTTAAAATCAGGAAGCCCAGACCTCCAGGCACACTGGAGCTGTGAAAGGCATCCAAAAGGGAGTGCAAAAGTGTCACAACTTGGCTGCTTTCACAGCTTCTTCCTTGGCACCATCAGTATACCTAGGCTGATTTATCTGCCTAGGTTTATGGTTAGGGTTCAGCCTAGGGCTAGGATTTTTTGAACCAGGAAGCCCTGAGTTCCAGGCTTACTGTAGCTGCCAAAGGCATCCCAAAGGGAGCGCAGAAGTGCCAGAACATGGCTGCTTTCACAGCTTTTTCCTAAGGAAGAACCCTAATACCCGGCTGATTTACCTTCCTAGGGTTACTGTTAGGCTTGGGCAAAGGACTTTTAAAACCAGGAAGCCCTGTGCTCCAGGCACCCTGCAGCTGTTCAAGGCATCCCAAGGGGAGTGCAAAAGTGACACAACTTGGCTGCCTCCACTGCTATTTCCATGAGACCATCCCCAACCATAGGCTGATTTTCATTCCTAGCGTTGAGGTTTGAGTTAGGCCTATGGTTACTGTTCTTTTAACCTGAAAGCCCTGAGTTCCAAGAAGACAGCAGCTGCGAAGGACTACCCAAGAAGAGCACAAAAGTACCACAACATGCCTGCCTCCCCAGCTATTTCATTGGGCACATCCCTAATTCCTGGCTCATTTGCCTTTCTCGTCGTCGGGTTGGGGTTAGGTAGGCCTTGTGCTAGGATTTTTAAAATCAGGAAGCCCAGACCTCCAGGCACACTGGAGCTGTGAAAGGCATCCAAAAGGGAGTGCAAAAGTGTCACAACATGGCTGCTTTCACAGCGTTTTCCTTAGGAAGAACCCAAATACCCAGCTGATTTACCTTCCTAGGGTTACTGTTAGGCTTGGGCCAAGGACTTTTAAAACCAGGAAGCCCTGTGCTCCAGGCACACTGCAGCTGTTCAAGGCATCCCAACGGGAGTGCAAAAGTGACACAACTTGGCTGCCTCCACTGCTATTTCCATGAGACCATCCCCAACCTTAGGCTGGTTTTCCTTCCTAGCGTTGAGTTTTGAGTTAGGCCTATGGTTAGTGTTCTTTTAACCTGAAAGCCCTGAGTTCCAAGAACACAGCAGCTGCGAAGGACTACCCAAGAAGAGCACAAAAGTACCACAACATGCCTGCCTCCACAGCTATTTCCTTGGGGACATCCCTAATTCCTGGCTGATTTGCCTTTCTCGTCGTCGGGTTGGGGTTAGGTAGGCCTTGTGCTAGGATTTTTAAAATCAGGAAGCCCAGACCTCCAGGCACACTGGAGCTGTGACAGGCATCCAAAAGGGAGTGCAAAAGTGCCACAACATGGCTGCTTTCACAGCTTTTTCCTTAGGAAGAACCCTAATACCCGGCTGATTTACCTTCCTATGGTTACTGTTAGGCTTGGGCCAAGGACTTTTAAAACCAGGAAGCCCTGTACTCCAGGCACACTGCAGCTGTTCAAGGCATCCCAACGGGAGTGCAAAAGTGACACAACTTGGCTGCCTCCACTGCTATTTCCATGAGACCATCCCCAACCATAGGCTGATTTTCCTTCCTAGCGTTGAGGTTTGAGTTAGGCCTAGGGTTAGAGATTTTTAACCAGAAAGCTCTGAGTTCCAAGAACACAGCAGCTGCGAAGGACTACCCAAGAAGAGCACAAAAGTACCACAACATGCCTGCCTCCACAGCTATTTCCTTGGGGACATCCCTAATTCCTGGCTGATTTGCCTTTCTCGTCGTCGGGTTGGGGTTAGGTAGGCCTTGTGCTAGGATTTTTAAAATCAGGAAGCCCAGACCTCCAGGCACACTGGAGCTGTGAAAGGCATCCAAAAGGGAGTGCAAAAGTGCCACAACATGGCTGCTTTCACAGCTTTTTCCTTAGGAAGAACCCTAATACCCGGCTGATTTACCTTCCTAGGGTTACTGTTAGGCTTGGGCCAAGGACTTTTAAAACCAGGAAGCCCTGTGCTCCAGGCACACTGCAGCTGTTCAAGGCATCCCAACGGGAGTGCAAAAGTGACACAACTTGGCTGCCTCCTCTGCTATTTCCATGAGACCATCCCCAACCTTAGGCTGGTTTTCCTTCCTAGCGTTGAGTTTTGAGTTAGGCCTATGGTTACTGTTCTATTAACCTGAAAGCCCTGAGTTCCAAGAAGACAGCAGCTGCGAAGGACTACCCAAGAAGAGCACAAAAGTACCACCACATGCCTGCCTCCACAGCTATTTCCTTGGGGACATCCCTAATTCCTGGCTGATTTGCCTTTCTCGCTGTCGGGTTGGGGTTAGGTAGGCGTTGTGCTAGGATTTTTAAAATCAGGAAGCCCAGACCTCCAGGCACACTGGAGCTGTGAAAGGCATCCAAAAGGGAGTGCAAAAGTGCCACAACATGGCTGCTTTCACAGCTTTTTCCTTAGGAAGAACCCTAATACCCGGCTGAGTTACCTTCCTAGGGTTACTGTTAGGCTTGGGCCAAGGACTTTTAAAAGCAGGAAGCCCTGTGCTCCAGGCACACTGCAGCTGTTCAAGGCATCCCAACGGGAGTGCAAAAGTGACACAACTTGGCTGCCTCCACTGCTATTTCCATGAGACCATCCCCAACCATAGGCTGATTTTCATTCCTAGCGTTGAGGTTTGAGTTAGGCCTATGGTTACTGTTCTTTTAACCTGAAAGCCCTGAGTTCCAAGAAGACAGCAGCTGCGAAGGACTACCCAAGAAGAGCACAAAAGTACCACAACATGCCTGCCTCCCCAGCTATTTCATTGGGCACATCCCTAATTCCTGGCTGATTTGCCTTTCTCGTCGTCGGGTTGGGGTTAGGTAGGCCTTGTGCTAGGATTTTTAAAATCAGGAAGCCCAGACCTCCAGGCACACTGGAGCTGTGAAAGGCATCCAAAAGGGAGTGCAAAAGTGTCACAACTTGGCTGCTTTCACAGCTTCTTCCTTGGCACCATCAGTATACCTAGGCTGATTTATCTGCCTAGGTTTATGGTTAGGGTTCAGCCTAGGGCTAGGATTTTTTGAACCAGGAAGCCCTGAGTTCCAGGCTTACTGTAGCTGCCAAAGGCATCCCAAAGGGAGCGCAGAAGTGCCAGAACATGGCTGCTTTCACAGCTTTTTCCTAAGGAAGAACCCTAATACCCGGCTGATTTACCTTCCTAGGGTTACTGTTAGGCTTGGGCAAAGGACTTTTAAAACCAGGAAGCCCTGTGCTCCAGGCACACTGCAGCTGTTCAAGGCATCCCAACGGGAGTGCAAAAGTGACACAACTTGGCTGCCTCCACTGCTATTTCCATGAGACCATCCCCAACCATAGGCTGATTTTCATTCCTAGCGTTGAGGTTTGAGTTAGGCCTATGGTTACTGTTCTTTTAACCTGAAAGCCCTGAGTTCCAAGAAGACAGCAGCTGCGAAGGACTACCCAAGAAGAGCACAAAAGTACCACCACATGCCTGCCTCCCCAGCTATTTCATTGGGCACATCCCTAATTCCTGGCTCATTTGCCTTTCTCGTCGTCGGGTTGGGGTTAGGTAGGCCTTGTGCTAGGATTTTTAAAATCAGGAAGCCCAGAGCTCCAGGCACACTGGAGCTGTGAAAGGCATCCAAAAGGGAGTGCAAAAGTGCCACAACATGGCTGCTTTCACAGCGTTTTCCTTAGGAAGAACCCAAATACCCAGCTGATTTACCTTCCTAGGGTTACTGTTAGGCTTGGGCCAAGGACTTTTAAAACCAGGAAGCCCTGTGCTCCAGGCACACTGCAGCTGTTCAAGGCATCCCAACGGGAGTGCAAAAGTGACACAACTTGGCTGCCTCCACTGCTATTTCCATGAGACCATCCCCAACCTTAGGCTGGTTTTCCTTCCTAGCGTTGAGTTTTGAGTTAGGCCTATGGTTAGTGTTCTTTTAACCTGAAAGCCCTGAGTTCCAAGAACACAGCAGCTGCGAAGGACTACCCAAGAAGAGCACAAAAGTACCACAACATGCCTGCCTCCACAGCTATTTCCTTGGGGACATCCCTAATTCCTGGCTGATTTGCCTTTCTCGTCGTCGGGTTGGGGTTAGGTAGGCCTTGTGCTAGGATTTTTAAAATCAGGAAGCCCAGACCTCCAGGCACACTGGAGCTGTGAAAGGCATCCAAAAGGGAGTGCAAAAGTGCCACAACATGGCTGCTTTCACAGCTTTTTCCTTAGGAAGAACCCTAATACCCGGCTGATTTACCTTCCTATGGTTACTGTTAGGCTTGGGCCAAGGACTTTTAAAACCAGGAAGCCCTGTACTCCAGGCACACTGCAGCTGTTCAAGGCATCCCAACGGGAGTGCAAAAGTGACACAACTTGGCTGCCTCCACTGCTATTTCCATGAGACCATCCCCAACCATAGGCTGATTTTCCTTCCTAGCGTTGAGGTTTGAGTTAGGCCTAGGGTTAGAGATTTTTAACCAGAAAGCTCTGAGTTCCAAGAACACAGCAGCTGCGAAGGACTACCCAAGAAGAGCACAAAAGTACCACAACATGCCTGCCTCCACAGCTATTTCCTTGGGGACATCCCTAATTCCTGGCTGATTTGCCTTTCTCGTCGTCGGGTTGGGGTTAGGTAGGCCTTGTGCTAGGATTTTTAAAATCAGGAAGCCCAGACCTCCAGGCACACTGGAGCTGTGAAAGGCATCCAAAAGGGAGTGCAAAAGTGCCACAACATGGCTGCTTTCACAGCTTTTTCCTTAGGAAGAACCCTAATACCCGGCTGATTTACCTTCCTAGGGTTACTGTTAGGCTTGGGCCAAGGACTTTTAAAACCAGGAAGCCCTGTGCTCCAGGCACACTGCAGCTGTTCAAGGCATCCCAACGGGAGTGCAAAAGTGACACAACTTGGCTGCCTCCTCTGCTATTTCCATGAGACCATCCCCAACCTTAGGCTGGTTTTCCTTCCTAGCGTTGAGTTTTGAGTTAGGCCTATGGTTACTGTTCTATTAACCTGAAAGCCCTGAGTTCCAAGAAGACAGCAGCTGCGAAGGACTACCCAAGAAGAGCACAAAAGTACCACCACATGCCTGCCTCCACAGCTATTTCCTTGGGGACATCCCTAATTCCTGGCTCATTTGCCTTTCTCGTCGTCGGGTTGGGGTTAGGTAGGCCTTGTGCTAGGATTTTTAAAATCAGGAAGCCCAGACCTCCAGGCACACTGGAGCTGTGAAAGGCATCCAAAAGGGAGTGCAAAAGTGCCACAACATGGCTGCTTTCACAGCGTTTTCCTTAGGAAGAACCCAAATACCCAGCTGATTTACCTTCTAGGGTTACTGTTAGGCTTGGGCCAAGGACTTTTAAAACCAGGAAGCCCTGTGCTCCAGGCACACTGCAGCTGTTCAAGGCATCCCAACGGGAGTGCAAAAGTGACACAACTTGGCTGCCTCCACTGCTATTTCCATGAGACCATCCCCAACCTTAGGCTGGTTTTCCTTCCTAGCGTTGAGTTTTGAGTTAGGCCTATGGTTAGTGTTCTTTTAACCTGAAAGCCCTGAGTTCCAAGAACACAGCAGCTGCGAAGGACTACCCAAGAAGAGCACAAAAGTACCACAACATGCCTGCCTCCACAGCTATTTCCTTGGGGACATCCCTAATTCCTGGCTCATTTGCCTTTCTCGTCGTCGGGTTGGGGTTAGGTAGGCCTTGTGCTAGGATTTTTAAAATCAGGAAGCCCAGACCTCCAGGCACACTGGAGCTGTGAAAGGCATCCAAAAGGGAGTGCAAAAGTGCCACAACATGGCTGCTTTCACAGCTTTTTCCTTAGGAAGAACCCTAATACCCGGCTGATTTACCTTCCTATGGTTACTGTTAGGCTTGGGCCAAGGACTTTTAAAACCAGGAAGCCCTGTACTCCAGGCACACTGCAGCTGTTCAAGGCATCCCAACGGGAGTGCAAAAGTGACACAACTTGGCTGCCTCCACTGCTATTTCCATGAGACCATCCCCAACCATAGGCTGATTTTCCTTCCTAGCGTTGAGGTTTGAGTTAGGCCTAGGGTTAGAGATTTTTAACCAGAAAGCTCTGAGTTCCAAGAACACAGCAGCTGCGAAGGACTACCCAAGAAGAGCACAAAAGTACCACCACATGCCTGCCTCCACAGCTATTTCCTTGGGGACATCCCTAATTCCTGGCTGATTTGCCTTTCTCGTCGTCGGGTTGGGGTTAGGTAGGCCTTGTGCTAGGATTTTTAAAATCAGGAAGCCCAGACCTCCAGGCACACTGGAGCTGTGAAAGGCATCCAAAAGGGAGTGCAAAAGTGCCACAACATGGCTGCTTTCACAGCTTTTTCCTTAGGAAGAACCCTAATACCCGGCTGATTTACCTTCCTAGGGTTACTGTTAGGCTTGGGCCAAGGACTTTTAAAACCAGGAAGCCCTGTGCTCCAGGCACACTGCAGCTGTTCAAGGCATCCCAACGGGAGTGCAAAAGTGACACAACTTGGCTGCCTCCTCTGCTATTTCCATGAGACCATCCCCAACCTTAGGCTGGTTTTCCTTCCTAGCGTTGAGGTTTGAGTTAGGCCTATGGTTACTGTTCTATTAACCTGAAAGCCCTGAGTTCCAAGAAGACAGCAGCTGCGAAGGACTACCCAAGAAGAGCACAAAAGTACCACCACATGCCTGCCTCCACAGCTATTTCCTTGGGGACATCCCTAATTCCTGGCTGATTTGCCTTTCTCGTCGTCGGGTTGGGGTTAGGTAGGCGTTGTGCTAGGATTTTTAAAATCAGGAAGCCCAGACCTCCAGGCACACTGGAGCTGTGAAAGGCATCCAAAAGGGAGTGCAAAAGTGCCACAACATGGCTGCTTTCACAGCTTTTTCCTTAGGAAGAACCCTAATACCCGGCTGATTTACCTTCCTATGGTTACTGTTAGGCTTGGGCCAAGGACTTTTAAAAGCAGGAAGCCCTGTGCTCCAGGCACACTGCAGCTGTTCAAGGCATCCCAAGGGGAGTGCAAAAGTGACACAACTTGGCTGCCTCCACTGCTATTTCCATGAGACCATCCCCAACCATAGGCTGATTTTCCTTCCTAGCGTTGAGGTTTGAGTTAGGCCTATGGTTACTGTTCTTTTAACCTGAAAGCCCTGACTTCCAAGAAGACAGCAGCTGCGAAGGACTACCCAAGAAGAGCACAAAAGTACCACAACATGCCTGCCTCCCCAGCTATTTCATTGGGCACATCCCTAATTCCTGGCTGATTTGCCTTTCTCGTCGTCGGGTTGGGGTTAGGTAGGCCTTGTGCTAGGATTTTTAAAATCAGGAAGCCCAGACCTCCAGGCACACTGGAGCTGTGAAAGGCATCCAAAAGGGAGTGCAAAAGTGTCACAACATGGCTGCTTTCACAGCTTCTTCCTTGGCACCATCAGTATACCTAGGCTGATTTATCTGCCTAGGTTTATGGTTAGGGTTCAGCCTAGGGCTAGGATTTTTTGAACCAGGAAGCCCTGAGTTCCAGGCTTACTGTAGCTGCCAAAGGCATCCCAAAGGGAGCGCAGAAGTGCCAGAACATGGCTGCTTTCACAGCTTTTTCCTAAGGAAGAACCCTAATACCCGGCTGATTTACCTTCCTAGGGTTACTGTTAGGCTTGGGCAAAGGACTTTTAAAACCAGGAAGCCCTGTGCTCCAGGCACACTGCAGCTGTTCAAGGCATCCCAACGGGAGTGCAAAAGTGACACAACTTGGCTGCCTCCACTGCTATTTCCATGAGACCATCCCCAACCATAGGCTGATTTTCATTCCTAGCGTTGAGGTTTGAGTTAGGCCTATGGTTACTGTTCTTTTAACCTGAAAGCCCTGAGTTCCAAGAAGACAGCAGCTGCGAAGGACTACCCAAGAAGGGCACAAAAGTACCACAACATGCCTGCCTCCACAGCTATTTTCTTGGGGACATCCCTAATTCCTGGCTCATTTGCCTTTCTCGTCGTCGGGTTGGGGTTAGGTAGGCCTTGTGCTAGGATTTTTAAAATCAGGAAGCCCAGACCTCCAGGCACACTGGAGCTGTGAAAGGCATCCAAAAGGGAGTGCAAAAGTGCCACAACATGGCTGCTTTCACAGCTTTTTCCTTAGGAAGAACCCTAATACCCGGCTGATTTACCTTCCTAGGGTTACTGTTAGGCTTGGGCCAAGGACTTTGAAAACCAGGAAGCCCTGTGCTCCAGGCACACTGCAGCTGTTCAAGGCATCCCAACGGGAGTGCAAAAGTGACACAACTTGGCTGCCTCCACTGCTATTTCCATGAGACCATCCCCAACCTTAGGCTGGTTTTCCTTCCTAGCGTTGAGTTTTGAGTTAGGCCTAGGGTTAGTGTTCTTTTAACCTGAAAGCCCTGAGTTCCAAGAACACAGCAGCTGCGAAGGACTACCCAAGAAGAGCACAAAAGTACCACCACATGCCTGCCTCCACAGCTATTTCCTTGGGGACATCCCTAATTCCTGGCTGATTTGCCTTTCTTGTCGTCGGGTTGGGGTTAGGTAGGCCTTGTGCTAGGATTTTTAAAATCAGGAAGCCCAGACCTCCAGGCACACTGGAGCTGTGAAAGGCATCCAAAAGGGAGTGCAAAAGTGCCACAACATGGCTGCTTTCACAGCTTTTTCCTTAGGAAGAACCCTAATACCCGGCTGAGTTACCTTCCTAGGGTTACTGTTAGGCTTGGGCCTAGGACTTTTAAAACCAGGAAGCCCTGTGCTCCAGGCACACTGCAGCTGTTCAAGGCATCCCAACGGGAGTGCAAAAGTGACACAACTTGGCTGCCTCCTCTGCTATTTCCATGAGACCATCCTGAACCATAGGCTGATTTTCCTTCCTAGCGTTGAGGTTTGAGTTAGGCCTAGGGTTAGTGTTCTTTTAACCTGAAAGCCCTGAGTTCCAAGAAGACAGCAGCTGCGAAGGACTACCCAAGAAGAGCACAAAAGTACCACAACATGCCTGCCTCCACAGCTATTTCCTTGGGGACATCCCTAATTCCTGGCTCATTTGCCTTTCTTGTCGTCGGGTTGGGGTTAGGTAGGCCTTGTGCTAGGATTTTTAAAATCAGGAAGCCCAGACCTCCAGGCACACTGGAGCTGTGAAAGGCATCCAAAAGGGAGTGCAAAAGTGCCACAACATGGCTGCTTTCACAGCTTTTTCCTTAGGAAGAACCCTAATACCCGGCTGATTTACCTTCCTAGGGTTACTGTTAGGCTTGGGCCAAGGACTTTTAAAAGCAGGAAGCCCTGTGCTCCAGGCACACTGCAGCTGTTCAAGGCATCCCAACGGGAGTGCAAAAGTGACACAACTTGGCTGCCTCCACTGCTATTTCCATGAGACCATCCCCAACCATAGGCTGATTTTCATTCCTAGCGTTGAGGTTTGAGTTAGGCCTATGGTTACTGTTCTTTTAACCTGAAAGCCCTGAGTTCCAAGAAGACAGCAGCTGCGAAGGACTACCCAAGAAGAGCACAAAAGTACCACAACATGCCTGCCTCCCCAGCTATTTCATTGGGCACATCCCTAATTCCTGGCTGATTTGCCTTTCTCGTCGTCGGGTTGGGGTTAGGTAGGCCTTGTGCTAGGATTTTTAAAATCAGGAAGCCCAGACCTCCAGGCACACTGGAGCTGTGAAAGGCATCCAAAAGGGAGTGCAAAAGTGTCACAACTTGGCTGCTTTCACAGCTTCTTCCTTGGCACCATCAGTATACCTAGGCTGATTTATCTGCCTAGGTTTATGGTTAGGGTTCAGCCTAGGGCTAGGATTTTTTGAACCAGGAAGCCCTGAGTTCCAGGCTTACTGTAGCTGCCAAAGGCATCCCAAAGGGAGCGCAGAAGTGCCAGAACATGGCTGCTTTCACAGCTTTTTCCTAAGGAAGAACCCTAATACCCGGCTGATTTACCTTCCTAGGGTTACTGTTAGGCTTGGGCAAAGGACTTTTAAAACCAGGAAGCCCTGTGCTCCAGGCACACTGCAGCTGTTCAAGGCATCCCAACGGGAGTGCAAAAGTGACACAACTTGGCTGCCTCCACTGCTATTTCCATGAGACCATCCCCAACCATAGGCTGATTTTCATTCCTAACGTTGAGGTTTGAGTTAGGCCTATGGTTACTGTTCTTTTAACCTGAAAGCCCTGAGTTCCAAGAAGACAGCAGCTGCGAAGGACTACCCAAGAAGAGCACAAAAGTACCACAACATGCCTGCCTCCCCAGCTATTTCATTGGGCACATCCCTAATTCCTGGCTCATTTGCCTTTCTCGTCGTCGGGTTGGGGTTAGGTAGGCCTTGTGCTAGGATTTTGAAAATCAGGAAGCCCAGACCTCCAGGCACACTGGAGCTGTGAAAGGCATCCAAAAGGGAGTGCAAAAGTGCCACAACATGGCTGCTTTCACAGCGTTTTCCTTAGGAAGAACCCAAATACCCAGCTGATTTACCTTCCTAGGGTTACTGTTAGGCTTGGGCCAAGGACTTTTAAAACCAGGAAGCCCTGTGCTCCAGGCACACTGCAGCTGTTCAAGGCATCCCAACGGGAGTGCAAAAGTGACACAACTTGGCTGCCTCCACTGCTATTTCCATGAGACCATCCCCAACCTTAGGCTGGTTTTCCTTCCTAGCGTTGAGTTTTGAGTTAGGCCTATGGTTAGTGTTCTTTTAACCTGAAAGCCCTGAGTTCCAAGAACACAGCAGCTGCGAAGGACTACCCAAGAAGAGCACAAAAGTACCACAACATGCCTGCCTCCACAGCTATTTCCTTGGGGACATCCCTAATTCCTGGCTGATTTGCCTTTCTCGTCGTCGGGTTGGGGTTAGGTAGGCCTTGTGCTAGGATTTTTAAAATCAGGAAGCCCAGACCTCCAGGCACACTGGAGCTGTGAAAGGCATCCAAAAGGGAGTGCAAAAGTGCCACAACATGGCTGCTTTCACAGCTTTTTCCTTAGGAAGAACCCTAATACCCGGCTGATTTACCTTCCTATGGTTACTGTTAGGCTTGGGCCAAGGACTTTTAAAACCAGGAAGCCCTGTACTCCAGGCACACTGCAGCTGTTCAAGGCATCCCAACGGGAGTGCAAAAGTGACACAACTTGGCTGCCTCCACTGCTATTTCCATGAGACCATCCCCAACCATAGGCTGATT
Organism: Melospiza georgiana; assembly: GCF_028018845.1. Taxonomy (NCBI): domain Eukaryota; kingdom Metazoa; phylum Chordata; class Aves; order Passeriformes; family Passerellidae; genus Melospiza; species Melospiza georgiana. The sequence continues at coordinate 929,442 of NC_080448.1, forward strand.
TTCCTTCCTAGCGTTGAGGTTTGAGTTAGGCCTAGGGTTAGAGATTTTTAACCAGAAAGCTCTGAGTTCCAAGAACACAGCAGCTGCGAAGGACTACCCAAGAAGAGCACAAAAGTACCACAACATGCCTGCCTCCACAGCTATTTCCTTGGGGACATCCCTAATTCCTGGCTGATTTGCCTTTCTCGTCGTCGGGTTGGGGTTAGGTAGGCCTTGTGCTAGGATTTTTAAAATCAGGAAGCCCAGACCTCCAGGCACACTGGAGCTGTGAAAGGCATCCAAAAGGGAGTGCAAAAGTGCCACAACATGGCTGCTTTCACAGCTTTTTCCTTAGGAAGAACCCTAATACCCGGCTGATTTACCTTCCTAGGGTTACTGTTAGGCTTGGGCCAAGGACTTTTAAAACCAGGAAGCCCTGTGCTCCAGGCACACTGCAGCTGTTCAAGGCATCCCAACGGGAGTGCAAAAGTGACACAACTTGGCTGCCTCCACTGCTATTTCCATGAGACCATCCCCAACCTTAGGCTGGTTTTCCTTCCTAGCGTTGAGTTTTGAGTTAGGCCTATGGTTACTGTTCTATTAACCTGAAAGCCCTGAGTTCCAAGAAGACAGCAGCTGCGAAGGACTACCCAAGAAGAGCACAAAAGTACCACCACATGCCTGCCTCCACAGCTATTTCCTTGGGGACATCCCTAATTCCTGGCTCATTTGCCTTTCTCGTCGTCGGGTTGGGGTTAGGTAGGCCTTGTGCTAGGATTTTTAAAATCAGGAAGCCCAGACCTCCAGGCACACTGGAGCTGTGAAAGGCATCCAAAAGGGAGTGCAAAAGTGCCACAACATGGCTGCTTTCACAGCGTTTTCCTTAGGAAGAACCCAAATACCCAGCTGATTTACCTTCCTAGGGTTACTGTTAGGCTTGGGCCAAGGACTTTTAAAACCAGGAAGCCCTGTGCTCCAGGCACACTGCAGCTGTTCAAGGCATCCCAACGGGAGTGCAAAAGTGACACAACTTGGCTGCCTCCACTGCTATTTCCATGAGACCATCCCCAACCTTAGGCTGGTTTTCCTTCCTAGCGTTGAGTTTTGAGTTAGGCCTATGGTTAGTGTTCTTTTAACCTGAAAGCCCTGAGTTCCAAGAACACAGCAGCTGCGAAGGACTACCCAAGAAGAGCACAAAAGTACCACAACATGCCTGCCTCCACAGCTATTTCCTTGGGGACATCCCTAATTCCTGGCTCATTTGCCTTTCTCGTCGTCGGGTTGGGGTTAGGTAGGCCTTGTGCTAGGATTTTTAAAATCAGGAAGCCCAGACCTCCAGGCACACTGGAGCTGTGAAAGGCATCCAAAAGGGAGTGCAAAAGTGCCACAACATGGCTGCTTTCACAGCTTTTTCCTTAGGAAGAACCCTAATACCCGGCTGATTTACCTTCCTATGGTTACTGTTAGGCTTGGGCCAAGGACTTTTAAAACCAGGAAGCCCTGTACTCCAGGCACACTGCAGCTGTTCAAGGCATCCCAACGGGAGTGCAAAAGTGACACAACTTGGCTGCCTCCACTGCTATTTCCATGAGACCATCCCCAACCATAGGCTGATTTTCCTTCCTAGCGTTGAGGTTTGAGTTAGGCCTAGGGTTAGAGATTTTTAACCAGAAAGCTCTGAGTTCCAAGAACACAGCAGCTGCGAAGGACTACCCAAGAAGAGCACAAAAGTACCACAACATGCCTGCCTCCACAGCTATTTCCTTGGGGACATCCCTAATTCCTGGCTGATTTGCCTTTCTCGTCGTCGGGTTGGGGTTAGGTAGGCCTTGTGCTAGGATTTTTAAAATCAGGAAGCCCAGACCTCCAGGCACACTGGAGCTGTGAAAGGCATCCAAAAGGGAGTGCAAAAGTGCCACAACATGGCTGCTTTCACAGCTTTTTCCTTAGGAAGAACCCTAATACCCGGCTGATTTACCTTCCTAGGGTTACTGTTAGGCTTGGGCCAAGGACTTTTAAAACCAGGAAGCCCTGTGCTCCAGGCACACTGCAGCTGTTCAAGGCATCCCAACGGGAGTGCAAAAGTGACACAACTTGGCTGCCTCCTCTGCTATTTCCATGAGACCATCCCCAACCTTAGGCTGGTTTTCCTTCCTAGCGTTGAGTTTTGAGTTAGGCCTATGGTTACTGTTCTATTAACCTGAAAGCCCTGAGTTCCAAGAAGACAGCAGCTGCGAAGGACTACCCAAGAAGAGCACAAAAGTACCACCACATGCCTGCCTCCACAGCTATTTCCTTGGGGACATCCCTAATTCCTGGCTGATTTGCCTTTCTCGTCGTCGGGTTGGGGTTAGGTAGGCGTTGTGCTAGGATTTTTAAAATCAGGAAGCCCAGACCTCCAGGCACACTGGAGCTGTGAAAGGCATCCAAAAGGGAGTGCAAAAGTGCCACAACATGGCTGCTTTCACAGCTTTTTCCTTAGGAAGAACCCTAATACCCGGCTGATTTACCTTCCTATGGTTACTGTTAGGCTTGGGCCAAGGACTTTTAAAAGCAGGAAGCCCTGTGCTCCAGGCACACTGCAGCTGTTCAAGGCATCCCAAGGGGAGTGCAAAAGTGACACAACTTGGCTGCCTCCACTGCTATTTCCATGAGACCATCCCCAACCATAGGCTGATTTTCCTTCCTAGCGTTGAGGTTTGAGTTAGGCCTATGGTTACTGTTCTTTTAACCTGAAAGCCCTGACTTCCAAGAAGACAGCAGCTGCGAAGGACTACCCAAGAAGAGCACAAAAGTACCACAACATGCCTGCCTCCCCAGCTATTTCATTGGGCACATCCCTAATTCCTGGCTGATTTGCCTTTCTCGTCGTCGGGTTGGGGTTAGGTAGGCCTTGTGCTAGGATTTTTAAAATCAGGAAGCCCAGACCTCCAGGCACACTGGAGCTGTGAAAGGCATCCAAAAGGGAGTGCAAAAGTGTCACAACATGGCTGCTTTCACAGCTTCTTCCTTGGCACCATCAGTATACCTAGGCTGATTTATCTGCCTAGGTTTATGGTTAGGGTTCAGCCTAGGGCTAGGATTTTTTGAACCAGGAAGCCCTGAGTTCCAGGCTTACTGTAGCTGCCAAAGGCATCCCAAAGGGAAAGCAGAAGTGCCAGAACATGGCTGCTTTCACAGCTTTTTCCTAAGGAAGAACCCTAATACCCGGCTGATTTACCTTCCTAGGGTTACTGTTAGGCTTGGGCCAAGGACTTTTAAAACCAGGAAGCCCTGTGCTCCAGGCACACTGCAGCTGTTCAAGGCATCCCAACGGGAGTGCAAAAGTGACACAACTTGGCTGCCTCCACTGCTATTTCCATGAGACCATCCCCAACCATAGGCTGATTTTCATTCCTAGCGTTGAGGTTTGAGTTAGGCCTATGGTTACTGTTCTTTTAACCTGAAAGCCCTGAGTTCCAAGAAGACAGCAGCTGCGAAGGACTACCCAAGAAGGGCACAAAAGTACCACAACATGCCTGCCTCCACAGCTATTTTCTTGGGGACATCCCTAATTCCTGGCTCATTTGCCTTTCTCGTCGTCGGGTTGGGGTTAGGTAGGCCTTGTGCTAGGATTTTTAAAATCAGGAAGCCCAGACCTCCAGGCACACTGGAGCTGTGAAAGGCATCCAAAAGGGAGTGCAAAAGTGCCACAACATGGCTGCTTTCACAGCTTTTTCCTTAGGAAGAACCCTAATACCCGGCTGATTTACCTTCCTAGGGTTACTGTTAGGCTTGGGCCAAGGACTTTGAAAACCAGGAAGCCCTGTTCTCCAGGCACACTGCAGCTGTTCAAGGCATCCCAACGGGAGTGCAAAAGTGACACAACTTGGCTGCCTCCACTGCTATTTCCATGAGACCATCCCCAACCTTAGGCTGGTTTTCCTTCCTAGCGTTGAGTTTTGAGTTAGGCCTAGGGTTAGTGTTCTTTTAACCTGAAAGCCCTGAGTTCCAAGAACACAGCAGCTGCGAAGGACTACCCAAGAAGAGCACAAAAGTACCACCACATGCCTGCCTCCACAGCTATTTCCTTGGGGACATCCCTAATTCCTGGCTGATTTGCCTTTCTTGTCGTCGGGTTGGGGTTAGGTAGGCCTTGTGCTAGGATTTTTAAAATCAGGAAGCCCAGACCTCCAGGCACACTGGAGCTGTGAAAGGCATCCAAAAGGGAGTGCAAAAGTGCCACAACATGGCTGCTTTCACAGCTTTTTCCTTAGGAAGAACCCTAATACCCGGCTGAGTTACCTTCCTAGGGTTACTGTTAGGCTTGGGCCTAGGACTTTTAAAACCAGGAAGCCCTGTGCTCCAGGCACACTGCAGCTGTTCAAGGCATCCCAACGGGAGTGCAAAAGTGACACAACTTGGCTGCCTCCTCTGCTATTTCCATGAGACCATCCTGAACCATAGGCTGATTTTCCTTCCTAGCGTTGAGGTTTGAGTTAGGCCTAGGGTTAGTGTTCTTTTAACCTGAAAGCCCTGAGTTCCAAGAAGACAGCAGCTGCGAAGGACTACCCAAGAAGAGCACAAAAGTACCACAACATGCCTGCCTCCACAGCTATTTCCTTGGGGACATCCCTAATTCCTGGCTGATTTGCCTTTCTCGTCGTCGGGTTGGGGTTAGGTAGGCCTTGTGCTAGGATTTTTAAAATCAGGAAGCCCAGACCTCCAGGCACACTGGAGCTGTGAAAGGCATCCCAAAGGGAGTGCAAAAGTGCCACAACATGGCTGCTTTCACAGCTTTTTCCTTAGGAAGAACCCTAATACCCGGCTGATTTACCTTCCTATGGTTACTGTTAGGCTTGGGCCAAGGACTTTTAAAAGCAGGAAGCCCTGTGCTCCAGGCACACTGCAGCTGTTCAAGGCATCCCAAGGGGAGTGCAAAAGTGACACAACTTGGCTGCCTCCACTGCTATTTCCATGAGACCATCCCCAACCATAGGCTGATTTTCCTTCCTAGCGTTGAGGTTTGAGTTAGGCCTATGGTTACTGTTCTTTTAACCTGAAAGCCCTGACTTCCAAGAAGACAGCAGCTGCGAAGGACTACCCAAGAAGAGCACAAAAGTACCACAACATGCCTGCCTCCCCAGCTATTTCATTGGGCACATCCCTAATTCCTGGCTGATTTGCCTTTCTCGTCGTCGGGTTGGGGTTAGGTAGGCCTTGTGCTAGGATTTTTAAAATCAGGAAGCCCAGACCTCCAGGCACACTGGAGCTGTGAAAGGCATCCAAAAGGGAGTGCAAAAGTGTCACAACATGGCTGCTTTCACAGCTTCTTCCTTGGCACCATCAGTATACCTAGGCTGATTTATCTGCCTAGGTTTATGGTTAGGGTTCAGCCTAGGGCTAGGATTTTTTGAACCAGGAAGCCCTGAGTTCCAGGCTTACTGTAGCTGCCAAAGGCATCCCAAAGGGAAAGCAGAAGTGCCAGAACATGGCTGCTTTCACAGCTTTTTCCTAAGGAAGAACCCTAATACCCGGCTGATTTACCTTCCTAGGGTTACTGTTAGGCTTGGGCCAAGGACTTTTAAAACCAGGAAGCCCTGTGCTCCAGGCACACTGCAGCTGTTCAAGGCATCCCAACGGGAGTGCAAAAGTGACACAACTTGGCTGCCTCCACTGCTATTTCCATGAGACCATCCCCAACCATAGGCTGATTTTCATTCCTAGCGTTGAGGTTTGAGTTAGGCCTATGGTTACTGTTCTTTTAACCTGAAAGCCCTGAGTTCCAAGAAGACAGCAGCTGCGAAGGACTACCCAAGAAGGGCACAAAAGTACCACAACATGCCTGCCTCCACAGCTATTTTCTTGGGGACATCCCTAATTCCTGGCTCATTTGCCTTTCTCGTCGTCGGGTTGGGGTTAGGTAGGCCTTGTGCTAGGATTTTTAAAATCAGGAAGCCCAGACCTCCAGGCACACTGGAGCTGTGAAAGGCATCCAAAAGGGAGTGCAAAAGTGCCACAACATGGCTGCTTTCACAGCTTTTTCCTTAGGAAGAACCCTAATACCCGGCTGATTTACCTTCCTAGGGTTACTGTTAGGCTTGGGCCAAGGACTTTGAAAACCAGGAAGCCCTGTTCTCCAGGCACACTGCAGCTGTTCAAGGCATCCCAACGGGAGTGCAAAAGTGACACAACTTGGCTGCCTCCACTGCTATTTCCATGAGACCATCCCCAACCTTAGGCTGGTTTTCCTTCCTAGCGTTGAGTTTTGAGTTAGGCCTAGGGTTAGTGTTCTTTTAACCTGAAAGCCCTGAGTTCCAAGAACACAGCAGCTGCGAAGGACTACCCAAGAAGAGCACAAAAGTACCACCACATGCCTGCCTCCACAGCTATTTCCTTGGGGACATCCCTAATTCCTGGCTGATTTGCCTTTCTTGTCGTCGGGTTGGGGTTAGGTAGGCCTTGTGCTAGGATTTTTAAAATCAGGAAGCCCAGACCTCCAGGCACACTGGAGCTGTGAAAGGCATCCAAAAGGGAGTGCAAAAGTGCCACAACATGGCTGCTTTCACAGCTTTTTCCTTAGGAAGAACCCTAATACCCGGCTGAGTTACCTTCCTAGGGTTACTGTTAGGCTTGGGCCTAGGACTTTTAAAACCAGGAAGCCCTGTGCTCCAGGCACACTGCAGCTGTTCAAGGCATCCCAACGGGAGTGCAAAAGTGACACAACTTGGCTGCCTCCTCTGCTATTTCCATGAGACCATCCTGAACCATAGGCTGATTTTCCTTCCTAGCGTTGAGGTTTGAGTTAGGCCTAGGGTTAGTGTTCTTTTAACCTGAAAGCCCTGAGTTCCAAGAAGACAGCAGCTGCGAAGGACTACCCAAGAAGAGCACAAAAGTACCACAACATGCCTGCCTCCACAGCTATTTCCTTGGGGACATCCCTAATTCCTGGCTGATTTGCCTTTCTCGTCGTCGGGTTGGGGTTAGGTAGGCGTTGTGCTAGGATTTTTAAAATCAGGAAGCCCAGACCTCCAGGCACACTGGAGCTGTGAAAGGCATCCAAAAGGGAGTGCAAAAGTGCCACAACATGGCTGCTTTCACAGCTTTTTCCTTAGGAAGAACCCTAATACCCGGCTGATTTACCTTCCTAGGGTTACTGTTAGGCTTGGGCCAAGGACTTTTAAAAGCAGGAAGCCCTGTGCTCCAGGCACACTGCAGCTGTTCAAGGCATCCCAACGGGAGTGCAAAAGTGACACAACTTGGCTGCCTCCACTGCTATTTCCATGAGACCATCCCCAACCATAGGCTGATTTTCATTCCTAGCGTTGAGGTTTGAGTTAGGCCTATGGTTACTGTTCTTTTAACCTGAAAGCCCTGAGTTCCAAGAAGACAGCAGCTGCGAAGGACTACCCAAGAAGAGCACAAAAGTACCACAACATGCCTGCCTCCCCAGCTATTTCATTGGGCACATCCCTAATTCCTGGCTGATTTGCCTTTCTCGTCGTCGGGTTGGGGTTAGGTAGGCCTTGTGCTAGGATTTTTAAAATCAGGAAGCCCAGACCTCCAGGCACACTGGAGCTGTGAAAGGCATCCAAAAGGGAGTGCAAAAGTGTCACAACTTGGCTGCTTTCACAGCTTCTTCCTTGGCACCATCAGTATACCTAGGCTGATTTATCTGCCTAGGTTTATGGTTAGGGTTCAGCCTAGGGCTAGGATTTTTTGAACCAGGAAGCCCTGAGTTCCAGGCTTACTGTAGCTGCCAAAGGCATCCCAAAGGGAGCGCAGAAGTGCCAGAACATGGCTGCTTTCACAGCTTTTTCCTAAGGAAGAACCCTAATACCCGGCTGATTTACCTTCCTAGGGTTACTGTTAGGCTTGGGCAAAGGACTTTTAAAACCAGGAAGCCCTGTGCTCCAGGCACACTGCAGCTGTTCAAGGCATCCCAACGGGAGTGCAAAAGTGACACAACTTGGCTGCCTCCACTGCTATTTCCATGAGACCATCCCCAACCATAGGCTGATTTTCATTCCTAACGTTGAGGTTTGAGTTAGGCCTATGGTTACTGTTCTTTTAACCTGAAAGCCCTGAGTTCCAAGAAGACAGCAGCTGCGAAGGACTACCCAAGAAGAGCACAAAAGTACCACAACATGCCTGCCTCCCCAGCTATTTCATTGGGCACATCCCTAATTCCTGGCTCATTTGCCTTTCTCGTCGTCGGGTTGGGGTTAGGTAGGCCTTGTGCTAGGATTTTGAAAATCAGGAAGCCCAGACCTCCAGGCACACTGGAGCTGTGAAAGGCATCCAAAAGGGAGTGCAAAAGTGCCACAACATGGCTGCTTTCACAGCGTTTTCCTTAGGAAGAACCCAAATACCCAGCTGATTTACCTTCCTAGGGTTACTGTTAGGCTTGGGCCAAGGACTTTTAAAACCAGGAAGCCCTGTGCTCCAGGCACACTGCAGCTGTTCAAGGCATCCCAACGGGAGTGCAAAAGTGACACAACTTGGCTGCCTCCTCTGCTATTTCCATGAGACCATCCTGAACCATAGGCTGATTTTCCTTCCTAGCGTTGAGGTTTGAGTTAGGCCTAGGGTTAGTGTTCTTTTAACCTGAAAGCCCTGAGTTCCAAGAAGACAGCAGCTGCGAAGGACTACCCAAGAAGAGCACAAAAGTACCACAACATGCCTGCCTCCACAGCTATTTCCTTGGGGACATCCCTAATTCCTGGCTGATTTGCCTTTCTCGTCGTCGGGTTGGGGTTAGGTAGGCCTTGTGCTAGGATTTTTAAAATCAGGAAGCCCAGACCTCCAGGCACACTGGAGCTGTGAAAGGCATCCAAAAGGGAGTGCAAAAGTGCCACAACATGGCTGCTTTCACAGCTTTTTCCTTAGGAAGAACCCTAATACCCGGCTGATTTACCTTCCTAGGGTTACTGTTAGGCTTGGGCCAAGGACTTTTAAAAGCAGGAAGCCCTGTGCTCCAGGCACACTGCAGCTGTTCAAGGCATCCCAACGGGAGTGCAAAAGTGACACAACTTGGCTGCCTCCACTGCTATTTCCATGAGACCATCCCCAACCATAGGCTGATTTTCATTCCTAGCGTTGAGGTTTGAGTTAGGCCTATGGTTACTGTTCTTTTAACCTGAAAGCCCTGAGTTCCAAGAAGACAGCAGCTGCGAAGGACTACCCAAGAAGAGCACAAAAGTACCACAACATGCCTGCCTCCACAGCTATTTCATTGGGCACATCCCTAATTCCTGGCTGATTTGCCTTTCTCGTCGTCGGGTTGGGGTTAGGTAGGCCTTGTGCTAGGATTTTTAAAATCAGGAAGCCCAGACCTCCAGGCACACTGGAGCTGTGAAAGGCATCCAAAAGGGAGTGCAAAAGTGTCACAACTTGGCTGCTTTCACAGCTTCTTCCTTGGCACCATCAGTATACCTAGGCTGATTTATCTGCCTAGGTTTATGGTTAGGGTTCAGCCTAGGGCTAGGATTTTTTGAACCAGGAAGCCCTGAGTTCCAGGCTTACTGTAGCTGCCAAAGGCATCCCAAAGGGAGCGCAGAAGTGCCAGAACATGGCTGCTTTCACAGCTTTTTCCTAAGGAAGAACCCTAATACCCGGCTGATTTACCTTCCTAGGGTTACTGTTAGGCTTGGGCAAAGGACTTTTAAAACCAGGAAGCCCTGTGCTCCAGGCACACTGCAGCTGTTCAAGGCATCCCAACGGGAGTGCAAAAGTGACACAACTTGGCTGCCTCCACTGCTATTTCCATGAGACCATCCCCAACCATAGGCTGATTTTCATTCCTAACGTTGAGGTTTGAGTTAGGCCTATGGTTACTGTTCTTTTAACCTGAAAGCCCTGAGTTCCAAGAAGACAGCAGCTGCGAAGGACTACCCAAGAAGAGCACAAAAGTACCACAACATGCCTGCCTCCCCAGCTATTTCATTGGGCACATCCCTAATTCCTGGCTCATTTGCCTTTCTCGTCGTCGGGTTGGGGTTAGGTAGGCCTTGTGCTAGGATTTTGAAAATCAGGAAGCCCAGACCTCCAGGCACACTGGAGCTGTGAAAGGCATCCAAAAGGGAGTGCAAAAGTGCCACAACATGGCTGCTTTCACAGCGTTTTCCTTAGGAAGAACCCAAATACCCAGCTGATTTACCTTCCTAGGGTTACTGTTAGGCTTGGGCCAAGGACTTTTAAAACCAGGAAGCCCTGTGCTCCAGGCACACTGCAGCTGTTCAAGGCATCCCAACGGGAGTGCAAAAGTGACACAACTTGGCTGCCTCCACTGCTATTTCCATGAGACCATCCCCAACCTTAGGCTGGTTTTCCTTCCTAGCGTTGAGGTTTGAGTTAGGCCTATGGTTACTGTTCTTTTAACCTGAAAGCCCTGAGTTCCAAGAACACAGCAGCTGCGAAGGACTACCCAAGAAGAGCACAAAAGTACCACAACATGCCTGCCTCCACAGCTATTTCCTTGGGGACATCCCTAATTCCTGGCTCATTTGCCTTTCTCGTCGTCGGGTTGGGGTTAGGTAGGCCTTGTGCTAGGATTTTTAAAATCAGGAAGCCCAGACCTCCAGGCACACTGGAGCTGTGAAAGGCATCCAAAAGGGAGTGCAAAAGTGCCACAACATGGCTGCTTTCACAGCTTTTTCCTTAGGAAGAACCCTAATACCCGGCTGATTTACCTTCCTATGGTTACTGTTAGGCTTGGGCCAAGGACTTTTAAAACCAGGAAGCCCTGTACTCCAGGCACACTGCAGCTGTTCAAGGCATCCCAACGGGAGTGCAAAAGTGACACAACTTGGCTGCCTCCACTGCTATTTCCATGAGACCATCCCCAACCATAGGCTGATTTTCCTTCCTAGCGTTGAGGTTTGAGTTAGGCCTAGGGTTAGAGATTTTTAACCAGAAAGCTCTGAGTTCCAAGAACACAGCAGCTGCGAAGGACTACCCAAGAAGAGCACAAAAGTACCACAACATGCCTGCCTCCACAGCTATTTCCTTGGGGACATCCCTAATTCCTGGCTGATTTGCCTTTCTCGTCGTCGGGTTGGGGTTAGGTAGGCCTTGTGCTAGGATTTTTAAAATCAGGAAGCCCAGACCTCCAGGCACACTGGAGCTGTGAAAGGCATCCAAAAGGGAGTGCAAAAGTGCCACAACATGGCTGCTTTCACAGCTTTTTCCTTAGGAAGAACCCTAATACCCGGCTGATTTACCTTCCTAGGGTTACTGTTAGGCTTGGGCCAAGGACTTTTAAAACCAGGAAGCCCTGTGCTCCAGGCACACTGCAGCTGTTCAAGGCATCCCAACGGGAGTGCAAAAGTGACACAACTTGGCTGCCTCCTCTGCTATTTCCATGAGACCATCCCCAACCTTAGGCTGGTTTTCCTTCCTAGCGTTGAGTTTTGAGTTAGGCCTATGGTTACTGTTCTATTAACCTGAAAGCCCTGAGTTCCAAGAACACAGCAGCTGCGAAGGACTACCCAAGAAGAGCACAAAAGTACCACCACATGCCTGCCTCCACAGCTATTTCCTTGGGGACATCCCTAATTCCTGGCTGATTTGCCTTTCTCGTCGTCGGGTTGGGGTTAGGTAGGCCTTGTGCTAGGATTTTTAAAATCAGGAAGCCCAGACCTCCAGGCACACTGGAGCTGAGAAAGGCATCCAAAAGGGAGTGCAAAAGTGCCACAACATGGCTGCTTTCACAGCTTTTTCCTTAGGAAGAACCCTAATACCCGGCTGATTTACCTTCCTAGGGTTACTGTTAGGCTTGGGCCAAGGACTTTTAAAAGCAGGAAGCCCTGTGCTCCAGGCACACTGCAGCTGTTCAAGGCATCCCAAGGGGAGTGCAAAAGTGACACAACTTGGCTGCCTCCACTGCTATTTCCATGAGACCATCCCCAACCATAGGCTGATTTTCCTTCCTAGCGTTGAGGTTTGAGTTAGGCCTATGGTTACTGTTCTTTTAACCTGAAAGCCCTGAGTTCCAAGAAGACAGCAGCTGCGAAGGACTACCCAAGAAGAGCACAAAAGTACCACAACATGCCTGCCTCCCCAGCTATTTCATTGGGCACATCCCTAATTCCTGGCTGATTTGCCTTTCTCGTCGTCGGGTTGGGGTTAGGTAGGCCTTGTGCTAGGATTTTTAAAATCAGGAAGCCCAGACCTCCAGGCACACTGGAGCTGTGAAAGGCATCCAAAAGGGAGTGCAAAAGTGTCACAACATGGCTGCTTTCACAGCTTCTTCCTTGGCACCATCAGTATACCTAGGCTGATTTATCTGCCTAGGTTTATGGTTAGGGTTCAGCCTAGGGCTAGGATTTTTTGAACCAGGAAGCCCTGAGTTCCAGGCTTACTGTAGCTGCCAAAGGCATCCCAAAGGGAGCGCAGAAGTGCCAGAACATGGCTGCTTTCACAGCTTTTTCCTAAGGAAGAACCCTAATACCCGGCTGATTTACCTTCCTAGGGTTACTGTTAGGCTTGGGCAAAGGACTTTTAAAACCAGGAAGCCCTGTGCTCCAGGCACCCTGCAGCTGTTCAAGGCATCCCAAGGGGAGTGCAAAAGTGAAACAACTTGGCTGCCTCCACTGCTATTTCCATGAGACCATCCCGAATCACAGGCTGATTTGCCTTCCTAGCGTTGAGGTTTGAGTTAGGCCTAGGGTTAGAGGTTTTTAACCAGAAAGCCCTGAGTTCCAAGAAGACAGCAGCTGCGAAGGACTACCCAAGAAGAGCACAAAAGTACCACAACATGCCTGCCTCCACAGCTATTTCCTTGGGGACATCCCTAATTCCTGGCTGATTTGCCTTTCTCGTCGTCGGGTTGGGGTTAGGTAGGCCTTGTGCTAGGATTTTTAAAATCAGGAAGCCCAGACCTCCAGGCACACTGGAGCTGTGAAAGGCATCCAAAAGGGAGTGCAAAAGTGCCACAACATGGCTGCTTTCACAGCTTTTTCCTTAGGAAGAACCCTAATACCCGGCTGATTTACCTTCCTAGGGTTACTGTTAGGCTTGGGCCAAGGACTTTTAAAAGCAGGAAGCCCTGTGCTCCAGGCACACTGCAGCTGTTCAAGGCATCCCAACGGGAGTGCAAAAGTGACACAACTTGGCTGCCTCCACTGCTATTTCCATGAGACCATCCCCAACCATAGGCTGATTTTCATTCCTAGCGTTGAGGTTTGAGTTAGGCCTATGGTTACTGTTCTTTTAACCTGAAAGCCCTGAGTTCCAAGAAGACAGCAGCTGCGAAGGACTACCCAAGAAGAGCACAAAAGTACCACAACATGCCTGCCTCCACAGCTATTTCATTGGGCACATCCCTAATTCCTGGCTGATTTGCCTTTCTCGTCGTCGGGTTGGGGTTAGGTAGGCCTTGTGCTAGGATTTTTAAAATCAGGAAGCCCAGACCTCCAGGCACACTGGAGCTGTGAAAGGCATCCAAAAGGGAGTGCAAAAGTGTCACAACTTGGCTGCTTTCACAGCTTCTTCCTTGGCACCATCAGTATACCTAGGCTGATTTATCTGCCTAGGTTTATGGTTAGGGTTCAGCCTAGGGCTAGGATTTTTTGAACCAGGAAGCCCTGAGTTCCAGGCTTACTGTAGCTGCCAAAGGCATCCCAAAGGGAGCGCAGAAGTGCCAGAACATGGCTGCTTTCACAGCTTTTTCCTAAGGAAGAACCCTAATACCCGGCTGATTTACCTTCCTAGGGTTACTGTTAGGCTTGGGCAAAGGACTTTTAAAACCAGGAAGCCCTGTGCTCCAGGCACACTGCAGCTGTTCAAGGCATCCCAACGGGAGTGCAAAAGTGACACAACTTGGCTGCCTCCACTGCTATTTCCATGAGACCATCCCCAACCATAGGCTGATTTTCATTCCTAACGTTGAGGTTTGAGTTAGGCCTATGGTTACTGTTCTTTTAACCTGAAAGCCCTGAGTTCCAAGAAGACAGCAGCTGCGAAGGACTACCCAAGAAGAGCACAAAAGTACCACAACATGCCTGCCTCCCCAGCTATTTCATTGGGCACATCCCTAATTCCTGGCTCATTTGCCTTTCTCGTCGTCGGGTTGGGGTTAGGTAGGCCTTGTGCTAGGATTTTGAAAATCAGGAAGCCCAGACCTCCAGGCACACTGGAGCTGTGAAAGGCATCCAAAAGGGAGTGCAAAAGTGCCACAACATGGCTGCTTTCACAGCGTTTTCCTTAGGAAGAACCCAAATACCCAGCTGATTTACCTTCCTAGGGTTACTGTTAGGCTTGGGCCAAGGACTTTTAAAACCAGGAAGCCCTGTGCTCCAGGCACACTGCAGCTGTTCAAGGCATCCCAACGGGAGTGCAAAAGTGACACAACTTGGCTGCCTCCACTGCTATTTCCATGAGACCATCCCCAACCTTAGGCTGGTTTTCCTTCCTAGCGTTGAGGTTTGAGTTAGGCCTATGGTTACTGTTCTTTTAACCTGAAAGCCCTGAGTTCCAAGAACACAGCAGCTGCGAAGGACTACCCAAGAAGAGCACAAAAGTACCACAACATGCCTGCCTCCACAGCTATTTCCTTGGGGACATCCCTAATTCCTGGCTCATTTGCCTTTCTCGTCGTCGGGTTGGGGTTAGGTAGGCCTTGTGCTAGGATTTTTAAAATCAGGAAGCCCAGACCTCCAGGCACACTGGAGCTGTGAAAGGCATCCAAAAGGGAGTGCAAAAGTGCCACAACATGGCTGCTTTCACAGCTTTTTCCTTAGGAAGAACCCTAATACCCGGCTGATTTACCTTCCTATGGTTACTGTTAGGCTTGGGCCAAGGACTTTTAAAACCAGGAAGCCCTGTACTCCAGGCACACTGCAGCTGTTCAAGGCATCCCAACGGGAGTGCAAAAGTGACACAACTTGGCTGCCTCCACTGCTATTTCCATGAGACCATCCCCAACCATAGGCTGATTTTCCTTCCTAGCGTTGAGGTTTGAGTTAGGCCTAGGGTTAGAGATTTTTAACCAGAAAGCTCTGAGTTCCAAGAACACAGCAGCTGCGAAGGACTACCCAAGAAGAGCACAAAAGTACCACAACATGCCTGCCTCCACAGCTATTTCCTTGGGGACATCCCTAATTCCTGGCTGATTTGCCTTTCTCGTCGTCGGGTTGGGGTTAGGTAGGCCTTGTGCTAGGATTTTTAAAATCAGGAAGCCCAGACCTCCAGGCACACTGGAGCTGTGAAAGGCATCCAAAAGGGAGTGCAAAAGTGCCACAACATGGCTGCTTTCACAGCTTTTTCCTTAGGAAGAACCCTAATACCCGGCTGATTTACCTTCCTAGGGTTACTGTTAGGCTTGGGCCAAGGACTTTTAAAACCAGGAAGCCCTGTGCTCCAGGCACACTGCAGCTGTTCAAGGCATCCCAACGGGAGTGCAAAAGTGACACAACTTGGCTGCCTCCTCTGCTATTTCCATGAGACCATCCCCAACCTTAGGCTGGTTTTCCTTCCTAGCGTTGAGTTTTGAGTTAGGCCTATGGTTACTGTTCTATTAACCTGAAAGCCCTGAGTTCCAAGAACACAGCAGCTGCGAAGGACTACCCAAGAAGAGCACAAAAGTACCACCACATGCCTGCCTCCACAGCTATTTCCTTGGGGACATCCCTAATTCCTGGCTGATTTGCCTTTCTCGTCGTCGGGTTGGGGTTAGGTAGGCCTTGTGCTAGGATTTTTAAAATCAGGAAGCCCAGACCTCCAGGCACACTGGAGCTGAGAAAGGCATCCAAAAGGGAGTGCAAAAGTGCCACAACATGGCTGCTTTCACAGCTTTTTCCTTAGGAAGAACCCTAATACCCGGCTGATTTACCTTCCTAGGGTTACTGTTAGGCTTGGGCCAAGGACTTTTAAAAGCAGGAAGCCCTGTGCTCCAGGCACACTGCAGCTGTTCAAGGCATCCCAAGGGGAGTGCAAAAGTGACACAACTTGGCTGCCTCCACTGCTATTTCCATGAGACCATCCCCAACCATAGGCTGATTTTCCTTCCTAGCGTTGAGGTTTGAGTTAGGCCTATGGTTACTGTTCTTTTAACCTGAAAGCCCTGAGTTCCAAGAAGACAGCAGCTGCGAAGGACTACCCAAGAAGAGCACAAAAGTACCACAACATGCCTGCCTCCCCAGCTATTTCATTGGGCACATCCCTAATTCCTGGCTGATTTGCCTTTCTCGTCGTCGGGTTGGGGTTAGGTAGGCCTTGTGCTAGGATTTTTAAAATCAGGAAGCCCAGACCTCCAGGCACACTGGAGCTGTGAAAGGCATCCAAAAGGGAGTGCAAAAGTGTCACAACATGGCTGCTTTCACAGCTTCTTCCTTGGCACCATCAGTATACCTAGGCTGATTTATCTGCCTAGGTTTATGGTTAGGGTTCAGCCTAGGGCTAGGATTTTTTGAACCAGGAAGCCCTGAGTTCCAGGCTTACTGTAGCTGCCAAAGGCATCCCAAAGGGAGCGCAGAAGTGCCACAACATGGCTGCTTTCACAGCTTTTTCCTAAGGAAGAACCCTAATACCCGGCTGATTTACCTTCCTAGGGTTACTGTTAGGCTTGGGCCAAGGACTTTTAAAACCAGGAAGCCCTGTGCTCCAGGCACACTGCAGCTGTTCAAGGCATCCCAACGGGAGTGCAAAAGTGACACAACTTGGCTGCCTCCACTGCTATTTCCATGAGACCATCCCCAACCATAGGCTGATTTTCATTCCTAGCGTTGAGGTTTGAGTTAGGCCTATGGTTACTGTTCTTTTAACCTGAAAGCCCTGAGTTCCAAGAAGACAGCAGCTGCGAAGGACTACCCAAGAAGAGCACAAAAGTACCACAACATGCCTGCCTCCCCAGCTATTTCATTGGGCACATCCCTAATTCCTGGCTCATTTGCCTTTCTCGTCGTCGGGTTGGGGTTAGGTAGGCCTTGTGCTAGGATTTTTAAAATCAGGAAGCCCAGAGCTCCAGGCACACTGGAGCTGTGAAAGGCATCCAAAAGGGAGTGCAAAAGTGCCACAACATGGCTGCTTTCACAGCGTTTTCCTTAGGAAGAACCCAAATACCCAGCTGATTTACCTTCCTAGGGTTACTGTTAGGCTTGGGCCAAGGACTTTTAAAACCAGGAAGCCCTGTGCTCCAGGCACACTGCAGCTGTTCAAGGCATCCCAACGGGAGTGCAAAAGTGACACAACTTGGCTGCCTCCACTGCTATTTCCATGAGACCATCCCCAACCTTAGGCTGGTTTTCCTTCCTAGCGTTGAGTTTTGAGTTAGGCCTATGGTTAGTGTTCTTTTAACCTGAAAGCCCTGAGTTCCAAGAACACAGCAGCTGCGAAGGACTACCCAAGAAGAGCACAAAAGTACCACAACATGCCTGCCTCCACAGCTATTTCCTTGGGGACATCCCTAATTCCTGGCTGATTTGCCTTTCTCGTCGTCGGGTTGGGGTTAGGTAGGCCTTGTGCTAGGAATTTGAAAATCAGGAAGCCCAGACCTCCAGGCACACTGGAGCTGTGAAAGGCATCCAAAAGGGAGTGCAAAAGTGCCACAACATGGCTGCTTTCACAGCTTTTTCCTTAGGAAGAACCCTAATACCCGGCTGATTTACCTTCCTATGGTTACTGTTAGGCTTGGGCCAAGGACTTTTAAAAGCAGGAAGCCCTGTGCTCCAGGCACACTGCAGCTGTTCAAGGCATCCCAACGGGAGTGCAAAAGTGACACAACTTGGCTGCCTCCACTGCTATTTCCATGAGACCATCCCCAACCATAGGCTGATTTTCCTTCCTAGCGTTGAGGTTTGAGTTAGGCCTAGGGTTAGAGATTTTTAACCAGAAAGCTCTGAGTTCCAAGAACACAGCAGCTGCGAAGGACTACCCAAGAAGAGCACAAAAGTACCACAACATGCCTGCCTCCACAGCTATTTCCTTGGGGACATCCCTAATTCCTGGCTGATTTGCCTTTCTCGTCGTCGGGTTGGGGTTAGGTAGGCCTTGTGCTAGGATTTTGAAAATCAGGAAGCCCAGACCTCCAGGCACACTGGAGCTGTGAAAGGCATCCAAAAGGGAGTGCAAAAGTGCCACAACATGGCTGCTTTCACAGCTTTTTCCTTAGGAAGAACCCTAATACCCGGCTGATTTACCTTCCTAGGGTTACTGTTAGGCTTGGGCCAAGGACTTTTAAAACCAGGAAGCCCTGTGCTCCAGGCACACTGCAGCTGTTCAAGGCATCCCAACGGGAGTGCAAAAGTGACACAACTTGGCTGCCTCCTCTGCTATTTCCATGAGACCATCCCCAAACTTAGGCTGGTTTTCCTTCCTAGCGTTGAGTTTTGAGTTAGGCCTATGGTTACTGTTCTTTTAACCTGAAAGCCCTGAGTTCCAAGAAGACAGCAGCTGCGAAGGACTACCCAAGAAGAGCACAAAAGTACCACCACAAGCCTGCCTCCACAGCTATTTCCTTGGGGACATCCCTAATTCCTGGCTCATTTGCCTTTCTCGTCGTCGGGTTGGGGTTAGGTAGGCCTTGTGCTAGGATTTTTAAAATCAGGAAGCCCAGACCTCCAGGCACATTGGAACTGTGAAAGTCATCCAAAAGGGAGTGCAAAAGTGCCACAACATGGCTGCTTTCACAGCTTTTTCCTTAGGAAGAACCCTAATACCCGGCTGAGTTACCTTCCTAGGGTTACTGTTAGGCTTGGGCCTAGGACTTTTAAAACCAGGAAGCCCTGTGCTCCAGGCACACTGCAGCTGTTCAAGGCATCCCAATGGGAGTGCAAAAGTGACACAACTTGGCTGCCTCCTCTGCTATTTCCATGAGACCATCCCGAACCATAGGCTGATTTTCCTTCCTAGCGTTGAGGTTTGAGTTAGGCCTAGGGTTAGAGTTTTTTAACCAGAAAGCCCTGAGTTCCAAGAACACAGCAGCTGCGAAGGACTACCCAAGAAGAGCACAAAAGTACCACAACATGCCTGCCTCCACAGCTATTTCCTTGGGGACATCCCTAATTCCTGGCTGATTTGCCTTTCTCGTCGTCGGGTTGGGGTTAGGTAGGCCTTGTGCTAGGATTTTTAAAATCAGGAAGCCCAGACCTCCAGGCACACTGGAGCTGTGAAAGGCATCCAAAAGGGAGTGCAAAAGTGCCACAACATGGCTGCTTTCACAGCTTTTTCCTTAGGAAGAACCCTAATACCCGGCTGATTTACCTTCCTAGGGTTACTGTTAGGCTTGGGCCAAGGACTTTTAAAACCAGGAAGCCCTGTGCTCCAGGCACACTGCAGCTGTTCAAGGCATCCCAACGGGAGTGCAAAAGTGACACAACTTGGCTGCCTCCTCTGCTATTTCCATGAGACCATCCCCAACCATAGGCTGATTTTCATTCCTAGCGTTGAGTTTTGAGTTAGGCCTATGGTTACTGTTCTTTTAACCTGAAAGCCCTGAGTTCCAAGAAGACAGCAGCTGCGAAGGACTACCCAAGAAGAGCACAAAAGTACCACAACATGCCTGCCTCCCCAGCTATTTCATTGGGCACATCCCTAATTCCTGGCTGATTTGCCTTTCTCGTCGTCGGGTTGGGGTTAGGTAGGCCTTGTGCTAGGATTTTTAAAATCAGGAAGCCCAGACCTCCAGGCACACTGGAGCTGTGAAAGGCATCCAAAAGGGAGTGCAAAAGTGTCACAACATGGCTGCTTTCACAGCTTCTTCCTTGGCACCATCAGTATACCTAGGCTGATTTATCTGCCTAGGTTTATGGTTAGGGTTCAGCCTAGGGCTAGGATTTTTTGAACCAGGAAGCCCTGAGTTCCAGGCTTACTGTAGCTGCCAAAGGCATCCCAAAGGGAGCGCAGAAGTGCCAGAACATCGCAGCTTTCACAGCTTTTTCCTAAGGAAGAACCCTAATACCCGGCTGATTTACCTTCCTAGGGTTACTGTTAGGCTTGGGCAAAGGACTTTTAAAACCAGGAAGCCCTGTGCTCCAGGCATCCTGCAGCTGTTCAAGGCATCCCAAGGGGAGTGCAAAAGTGACACAACTTGGCTGCCTCCACTGCTATTTCCATGAGATCATCCCGAAGCACAGGCTGATTTGCCTTCCTAGCGTTGAGGTTTGAGTTAAGGCTAGGGTTAGAGGTTTTTAACCAGAAAGCCCTGAGTTCCAAGAAGACAGCAGCTGCGAAGGACTACCCAAGAAGGGCACAAAAGTACCACAACATGCCTGCCTCCACAGCTATTTTCTTGGGGACATCCCTAATTCCTGGCTGATTTGCCTTTCTCGTCGTCGGGTTGGGGTTAGGTAGGCCTTGTGCTAGGATTTTGAAAATCAGGAAGCCCAGACCTCCAGGCACACTGGAGCTGTGAAAGGCATCCAAAAGGGAGTGCAAAAGTGCCACAACATGGCTGCTTTCACAGCTTTTTCCTTAGGAAGAACCCTAATACCCGGCTGATTTACCTTCCTAGGGTTACTTTTAGGCTTGGGCCAAGGACTTTTAAAACCAGGAAGCCCTGTGCTCCAGGCACACTGCAGCTGTTCAAGGCATCCCAACGGGAGTGCAAAAGTGACACAACTTGGCTGCCTCCACTGCTATTTCCATGAGACCATCCCCAACCATAGGCTGATTTTCCTTCCTAGCGTTGAGGTTTGAGTTAGGCCTAGGGTTAGAGATTTTTAACCAGAAAGCTCTGAGTTCCAAGAACACAGCAGCTGCGAAGGACTACCCAAGAAGAGCACAAAAGTACCACAACATGCCTGCCTCCACAGCAATTTCCTTGGGGACATCCCTAATTCCTGGCTGATTTGCCTTTCTTGTCGTCGGGTTGGGGTTAGGTAGGCCTTGTGCTAGGATTTTTAAAATCAGGAAGCCCAGACCTCCAGGCACACTGGAGCTGTGAAAGGCATCCAAAAGGGAGTGCAAAAGTGCCACAACATGGCTGCTTTCACAGCTTTTTCCTTAGGAAGAACCCTAATACCCGGCTGAGTTACCTTCCTAGGGTTACTGTTAGGCTTGGGCCTAGGACTTTGAAAACCAGGAAGCCCTGTGCTCCAGGCACACTGCAGCTGTTCAAGGCATCCCAACGGGAGTGCAAAAGTGACACAACTTGGCTGCCTCCACTGCTATTTCCATGAGACCATCCCCAACCATAGGCTGATTTTCATTCCTAGCGTTGAGGTTTGAGTTAGGCCTATGGTTACTGTTCTTTTAACCTGAAAGCCCTGAGTTCCAAGAAGACAGCAGCTGCGAAGGACTACCCAAGAAGAGCACAAAAGTACCACAACATGCCTGCCTCCCCAGCTATTTCATTGGGCACATCCCTAATTCCTGGCTGATTTGCCTTTCTCGTCGTCGGGTTGGGGTTAGGTAGGCCTTGTGCTAGGATTTTTAAAATCAAGAAGCCCAGACCTCCAGGCACACTGGAGCTGTGAAAGGCATCCAAAAGGGAGTGCAAAAGTGTCACAACATGGCAGCTTTCACAGCTTCTTCCTTGGCACCATCAGTATACCTAGGCTGATATATCTGCCTAGGTTTATGGTTAGGGTTCAGCCTAGGGCTAGGATTTTTTGAACCAGGAAGCCCTGAGTTCCAGGCTTACTGTATCTGCCAAAGGCATCCCAAAGGGAGCGCAGAAGTGCCAGAACATGGCTGCTTTCACAGCTTTTTCCTAAGGAAGAACCCTAATGCCCGGCTGATTTACCTTCCTAGGGTTACTGTTAGGCTTGGGCAAAGGACTTTTAAAACCAGGAAGCCCTGTGCTCCAGGCACCCTGCAGCTGTTCAAGGCATCCCAACGGGAGTGCAAAAGTGACACAACTTGGCTGCCTCCACTGCTATTTCCATGAGACCATCCCGAATCACAGGCTGATTTGCCTTCCTAGCGTTGAGGTTTGAGTTAGGCCTAGGGTTAGAGGTTTTTAACCAGAAAGCCCTGAGTTCCAAGAAGACAGCAGCTGCGAAGGACTACCCAAGAAGAGCACAAAAGTACCACAACATGCCTGCCTCCACAGCTATTTTCTTGGGGACATCCCTAATTCCTGGCTGATTTGCCTTTCTCGTCGTCGGGTTGGGGTTAGGTAGGCCTTGTGCTAGGATTTTTAAAATCAGGAAGCCCAGACCTCCAGGCACACTGGAGCTGTGAAAGGCATCCAAAAGGGAGTGCAAAAGTGCCACAACATGGCTGCTTTCACAGCTTTTTCCTTAGGAAGAACCCAAATACCCAGCTGATTTACCTTCCTAGGGTTACTGTTAGGCTTGGGCCAAGGACTTTTAAAACCAGGAAGCCCTGTGCTCCAGGCACACTGCAGCTGTTCAAGGCATCCCAACGGGAGTGCAAAAGTGACACAACTTGGCTGCCTCCACTGCTATTTCCATGAGACCATCCCCAACCTTAGGCTGGTTTTCCTTCCTAGCGTTGAGTTTTGAGTTAGGCCTAGGGTTACTGTTCTTTTAACCTGAAAGCCCTGAGTTCCAAGAACACAGCAGCTGCGAAGGACTACCCAAGAAGAGCACAAAAGTACCACAACATGCCTGCCTCCACAGCTATTTCCTTGGGGACATCCCTAATTCCTGGCTGATTTGCCTTTCTCGTCGTCGGGTTGGGGTTAGGTAGGCCTTGTGCTAGGATTTTTAAAATCAGGAAGCCCAGACCTCCAGGCACACTGGAGCTGTGAAAGGCATCCAAAAGGGAGTGCAAAAGTGCCACAACATGGCTGCTTTCACAGCTTTTTCCTTAGGAAGAACCCTAATACCCGGCTGATTTACCTTCCTAGGGTTAGTGTTAGGCTTGGGCCAAGGACTTTTAAAACCAGGAAGCCCTGTGCTCCAGGCACACTGCAGCTGTTCAAGGCATCCCAACGGGAGTGCAAAAGTGACACAACTTGGCTGCCTCCTCTGCTATTTCCATGAGACCATCCCCAACCTTAGGCTGGTTTTCCTTCCTAGCGTTGAGTTTTGAGTTAGGCCTATGGTTACTGTTCTTTTAACCTGAAAGCCCTGAGTTCCAAGAAGACAGCAGCTGCGAAGGACTACCCAAGAAGAGCACAAAAGTACCACCACATGCCTGCCTCCACAGCTATTTCCTTGGGGACATCCCTAATTCCTGGCTCATTTGCCTTTCTCGTCGTCGGGTTGGGGTTAGGTAGGCCTTGTGCTAGGAATTTGAAAATCAGGAAGCCCAGACCTCCAGGCACATTGGAACTGTGAAAGTCATCCAAAAGGGAGTGCAAAAGTGCCACAACATGGCTGCTTTCACAGCTTTTTCCTTAGGAAGAACCCTAATACCCGGCTGAGTTACCTTCCTAGGGTTACTGTTAGGCTTGGGCCAAGGACTTTTAAAACCAGGAAGCCCTGTGCTCCAGGCGCACTGCAGCTGTTCAAGGCATCCCAATGGGAGTGCAAAAGTGACACAACTTGGCTGCCTCCTCTGCTATTTCCATGAGACCATCCCGAACCATAGGCTGATTTTCCTTCCTAGCGTTGAGGTTTGAGTTAGGCCTAGGGTTAGTGTTCTTTTAACCTGAAAGCCCTGAGTTCCAAGAACACAGCAGCTGCGAAGGACTACCCAAGAAGAGCACAAAAGTACCACAACATGCCTGCCTCCACAGCTATTTCCTTGGGGACATCCCTAATTCCTGGCTGATTTGCCTTTCTCGTCGTCGGGTTGGGGTTAGGTAGGCCTTGTGCTAGGATTTTTAAAATCAGGAAGCCCAGACCTCCAGGCACACTGGAGCTGTGAAAGGCATCCAAAAGGGAGTGCAAAAGTGCCACAACATGGCTGCTTTCACAGCTTTTTCCTTAGGAAGAAGCCTAATACCCGGCTGATTTACCTTCCTAGGGTTACTGTTAGGCTTGGGCCAAGGACTTTTAAAACCAGGAAGCCCTGTGCTCCAGGCACACTGCAGCTGTTCAAGGCATCCCAACGGGAGTGCAAAAGTGACACAACTTGGCTGCCTCCACTGCTATTTCCATGAGACCATCCCCAACCATAGGCTGATTTTCATTCCTAGCGTTGAGGTTTGAGTTAGGCCTAGGGTTAGGATTCTTTCAACCAGAAAGCCCTGAGTTCCAAGAACACAGCAGCTGCGAAGGACTACCCAAGAAGAGCACAAAAGTACCACAACATGCCTGCCTCCACAGCTATTTCATTGGGCACATCCCTAATTCCTGGCTGATTTGCCTTTCTCGTCGTCGAATTGGGGTTAGGTAGGCCTTGTGCTAGGATTTTTAAAATCAGGAAGCCCAGAACTCCAGGCACACTGGAGCTGTGAAAGGCATCCAAAAGGGAGTGCAAAAGTGTCACAACATGGCTGCTTTCAAAGCTTCTTCCTTGGCACCATCACTATACCTAGGCTGATTTATCTGCCTAGGTTTATGGTTAGGGTTCAGCCTAGGGCTAGGATTTTTTGAACCAGGAAGCCCTGAGTTCCAGGCTTACTGTAGCTGCCAAAGGCATCCCAAAGGGAGCGCAGAAGTGCCAGAACATGGCTGCTTTCACAGCTTTTTCCTAAGGAAGAACCCTAATACCCGGCTGATTTACCTTCCTAGGGTTACTGTTAGGCTTGGGCCAAGGACTTTTAAAACCAGGAAGCCCTGTGCTCCAGGCACACTGCAGCTGTTCAAGGCATCCCAAGGGGAGCGCAAAAGTGACACAACTTGGCTGCCTCCACTGCTATTTCCATGAGACCATCCCCAACCATAGGCTGGTTTTCCTTCCTAGCGTTGAGTTTTGAGTTAGGCCTATGGTAACTGTTCTTTTAACCTGAAAGCCCTGAGTTCCAAGAATACAGCAGCTGCGAAGGACTACCCAAGAAGAGCACAAAAGTACCACAACATGCCTGCCTCCACAGCTATTTCCTTGGGGACATCCCTAATTCCTGGCTGATTTGCCTTTCTCGTCGTCGGGTTGGGGTTAGGTAGGCCTTGTGCTAGGATATTTAAAATCAGGAAGCCCAGACCTCCAGGCACACTGGAGCTGTGAAAGGCATCCAAAAGGGAGTGCAAAAGTGTCACAACATGGCTGCTTTCACAGCTTCTTCCTTGGCACCATCACTATACCTAGGCTGATTTATCTGCCTAGGTATATGGTTAGGGTTCAGCCTAGAGCTAGGATTTTTTGAACCAGGAAGCCCTGAGTTCCAGGCTTACTGTAGCTGCCAAAGGCATCCCAAAGGGAGCGCAGAAGTGCCAGAACATGGCTGCTTTCACAGCTTTTTCCTAAGGAAGAACCCTAATACCCGGCTGATTTACCTTCCTAGAGTTACTGTTAGGCTTGGGCAAAGGACTTTTAAAACCAGGAAGCCCTGTGCTCCAGGCACACTGCAGCTGTTCAAGGCATCCCAACGGGAGTGCAAAAGTGACACAACTTGGCTGCCTCCACTGCTATTTCCATGAGACCATCCCCAACCATAGGCTGATTTTCATTCCTAGCGTTGAGGTTTGAGTTAGGCCTATGGTTACTGTTCTTTTAACCTGAAAGCCCTGAGTTCCAAGAAGACAGCAGCTGCGAAGGACTACCCAAGAAGAGCACAAAAGTACCACAACATGCCTGCCTCCCCAGCTATTTCATTGGGCACATCCCTAATTCCTGGCTCATTTGCCTTTCTCGTCGTCGGGTTGGGGTTAGGTAGGCCTTGTGCTAGGATTTTTAAAATCAGGAAGCCCAGACCTCCAGGCACACTGGAGCTGTGAAAGGCATCCAAAAGGGAGTGCAAAAGTGCCACAACATGGCTGCTTTCACAGCGTTTTCCTTAGGAAGAACCCAAATACCCGGCTGATTTACCTTCCTAGGGTTACTGTTAGGCTTGGGCCAAGGACTTTTAAAACCAGGAAGCCCTGTGCTCCAGGCACACTGCAGCTGTTCAAGGCATCCCAACGGGAGTGCAAAAGTGACACAACTTGGCTGCCTCCACTGCTATTTCCATGAGACCATCCCCAAACTTAGGCTGGTTTTCCTTCCTAGCGTTGAGTTTTGAGTTAGGCCTATGGTTAGTGTTCTTTTAACCTGAAAGCCCTGAGTTCCAAGAACACAGCAGCTGCGAAGGACTACCCAAGAAGAGCACAAAAGTACCACAACATGCCTGCCTCCACAGCTATTTCCTTGGGGACATCCCTAATTCCTGGCTGATTTGCCTTTCTCGTCGTCGGGTTGGGGTTAGGTAGGCCTTGTGCTAGGAATTTGAAAATCAGGAAGCCCAGACCTCCAGGCACACTGGAGCTGTGAAAGGCATCCAAAAGGGAGTGCAAAAGTGCCACAACATGGCTGCTTTCACAGCTTTTTCCTTAGGAAGAACCCTAATACCCGGCTGATTTACCTTCCTATGGTTACTGTTAGGCTTGGGCCAAGGACTTTTAAAACCAGGAAGCCCTGTGCTCCAGGCACACTGCAGCTGTTCAAGGCATCCCAACGGGAGTGCAAAAGTGACACAACTTGGCTGCCTCCACTGCTATTTCCATGAGACCATCCCCAACCATAGGCTGATTTTCCTTCCTAGCGTTGAGGTTTGAGTTAGGCCTAGGGTTAGAGATTTTTAACCAGAAAGCTCTGAGTTCCAAGAACACAGCAGCTGCGAAGGACTACCCAAGAAGAGCACAAAAGTACCACAACATGCCTGCCTCCACAGCTATTTCCTTGGGGACATCCCTAATTCCTGGCTGATTTGCCTTTCTTGTCGTCGGGTTGGGGTTAGGTAGGCCTTGTGCTAGGATTTTTAAAATCAGGAAGCCCAGACCTCCAGGCACACTGGAGCTGTGAAAGGCATCCAAAAGGGAGTGCAAAAGTGCCACAACATGGCTGCTTTCACAGCTTTTTCCTTAGGAAGAACCCTAATACCCGGCTGATTTACCTTCCTAGGGTTACTGTTAGGCTTGGGCCAAGGACTTTTAAAACCAGGAAGCCCTGTGCTCCAGGCACACTGCAGCTGTTCAAGGCATCCCAACGGGAGTGCAAAAGTGACACAACTTGGCTGCCTCCTCTGCTATTTCCATGAGACCATCCCCAAACTTAGGCTGGTTTTCCTTCCTAGCGTTGAGTTTTGAGTTAGGCCTATGGTTACTGTTCTTTTAACCTGAAAGCCCTGAGTTCCAAGAAGACAGCAGCTGCGAAGGACTACCCAAGAAGAGCACAAAAGTACCACCACATGCCTGCCTTCACAGCTATTTCCTTGGGGACATCCCTAATTCCTGGCTGATTTGCCTTTCTCGTCGTCGGGTTGGGGTTAGGTAGGCCTTGTGCTAGGAATTTGAAAATCAGGAAGCCCAGACCTCCAGGCACATTGGAACTGTGAAAGTCATCCAAAAGGGAGTGCAAAAGTGCCACAACATGGCTGCTTTCACAGCTTTTTCCTTAGGAAGAACCCTAATACCCGGCTGAGTTACCTTCCTAGGGTTACTGTTAGGCTTGGGCCTAGGACTTTTAAAACCAGGAAGCCCTGTGCTCCAGGCACACTGCAGCTGTTCAAGGCATCCCAATGGGAGTGCAAAAGTGACACAACTTGGCTGCCTCCTCTGCTATTTCCATGAGACCATCCCGAACCATAGGCTGATTTTCCTTCCTAGCGTTGAGGTTTGAGTTAGGCCTAGGGTTAGAGTTTTTTAACCAGAAAGCCCTGAGTTCCAAGAACACAGCAGCTGCGAAGGACTACCCAAGAAGAGCACAAAAGTACCACAACATGCCTGCCTCCACAGCTATTTCCTTGGGGACATCCCTAATTCCTGGCTGATTTGCCTTTCTCGTCGTCGGGTTGGGGTTAGGTAGGCCTTGTGCTAGGATTTTTAAAATCAGGAAGCCCAGACCTCCAGGCACACTGGAGCTGTGAAAGGCATCCAAAAGGGAGTGCAAAAGTGCCACAACATGGCTGCTTTCACAGCTTTTTCCTTAGGAAGAACCCTAATACCCGGCTGATTTACCTTCCTAGGGTTACTGTTAGGCTTGGGCCAAGGACTTTTAAAAGCAGGAAGCCCTGTGCTCCAGGCACACTGCAGCTGTTCAAGGCATCCCAACGGGAGTGCAAAAGTGACACAACTTGGCTGCCTCCACTGCTATTTCCATGAGACCATCCCCAACCATAGGCTGGTTTTCCTTCCTAGCGTTGAGTTTTGAGTTAGGCCTATGGTTAGTGTTCTTTTAACCTTAAAGCCCTGAGTTCCAAGAACACAGCAGCTGCGAAGGACTACCCAAGAAGAGCACAAAAGTACCACAACATGCCTGCCTCCACAGCTATTTCCTTGGGGACATCCCTAATTCCTGGCTGATTTGCCTTTCTCGTCGTCGGGTTGGGGTTAGGTAGGCCTTGTGCTAGGAATTTGAAAATCAGGAAGCCCAGACCTCCAGGCACACTGGAGCTGTGAAAGGCATCCAAAAGGGAGTGCAAAAGTGCCACAACATGGCTGCTTTCACAGCTTTTTCCTTAGGAAGAAGCCTAATACCCGGCTGATTTACCTTCCTAGGGTTACTGTTAGGCTTGGGCCAAGGACTTTTAAAACCAGGAAGCCCTGTGCTCCAGGCACACTGCAGCTGTTCAAGGCATCCCAACGGGAGTGCAAAAGTGACACAACTTGGCTGCCTCCACTGCTATTTCCATGAGACCATCCCCAACCATAGGCTGATTTTCCTTCCTAGCGTTGAGGTTTGAGTTAGGCCTAGGGTTAGAGATTTTTAACCAGAAAGCTCTGAGTTCCAAGAAGACAGCAGCTGCGAAGGACTACCCAAGAAGAGCACAAAAGTACCACAACATGCCTGCCTCCACAGCTATTTCCTTGGGGACATCCCTAATTCCTGGCTGATTTGCCTTTCTTGTCGTCGGGTTGGGGTTAGGTAGGCCTTGTGCTAGGATTTTTAAAATCAGGAAGCCCAGACCTCCAGGCACACTGGAGCTGTGAAAGGCATCCAAAAGGGAGTGCAAAAGTGCCACAACATGGCTGCTTTCACAGCTTTTTCCTTAGGAAGAACCCTAATACCCGGCTGATTTACCTTCC
Source organism: Melospiza georgiana (assembly GCF_028018845.1). Classification (NCBI taxonomy): domain Eukaryota; kingdom Metazoa; phylum Chordata; class Aves; order Passeriformes; family Passerellidae; genus Melospiza; species Melospiza georgiana. The sequence goes on from NC_080448.1 coordinate 958,355, forward strand.
TAGGGTTACTGTTAGGCTTGGGCCAAGGACTTTTAAAAGCAGGAAGCCCTGTGCTCCAGGCACACTGCAGCTGTTCAAGGCATCCCAACGGGAGTGCAAAAGTGACACAACTTGGCTGCCTCCACTGCTATTTCCATGAGACCATCCCCAACCATAGGCTGGTTTTCCTTCCTAGCGTTGAGTTTTGAGTTAGGCCTATGGTTAGTGTTCTTTTAACCTTAAAGCCCTGAGTTCCAAGAACACAGCAGCTGCGAAGGACTACCCAAGAAGAGCACAAAAGTACCACAACATGCCTGCCTCCACAGCTATTTCCTTGGGGACATCCCTAATTCCTGGCTGATTTGCCTTTCTCGTCGTCGGGTTGGGGTTAGGTAGGCCTTGTGCTAGGAATTTGAAAATCAGGAAGCCCAGACCTCCAGGCACACTGGAGCTGTGAAAGGCATCCAAAAGGGAGTGCAAAAGTGCCACAACATGGCTGCTTTCACAGCTTTTTCCTTAGGAAGAAGCCTAATACCCGGCTGATTTACCTTCCTAGGGTTACTGTTAGGCTTGGGCCAAGGACTTTTAAAACCAGGAAGCCCTGTGCTCCAGGCACACTGCAGCTGTTCAAGGCATCCCAACGGGAGTGCAAAAGTGACACAACTTGGCTGCCTCCACTGCTATTTCCATGAGACCATCCCCAACCATAGGCTGATTTTCCTTCCTAGCGTTGAGGTTTGAGTTAGGCCTAGGGTTAGAGATTTTTAACCAGAAAGCTCTGAGTTCCAAGAAGACAGCAGCTGCGAAGGACTACCCAAGAAGAGCACAAAAGTACCACAACATGCCTGCCTCCACAGCTATTTCCTTGGGGACATCCCTAATTCCTGGCTGATTTGCCTTTCTTGTCGTCGGGTTGGGGTTAGGTAGGCCTTGTGCTAGGATTTTTAAAATCAGGAAGCCCAGACCTCCAGGCACACTGGAGCTGTGAAAGGCATCCAAAAGGGAGTGCAAAAGTGCCACAACATGGCTGCTTTCACAGCTTTTTCCTTAGGAAGAACCCTAATACCCGGCTGATTTACCTTCCTAGGGTTACTGTTAGGCTTGGGCCAAGGACTTTTAAAACCAGGAAGCCCTGTGCTCCAGGCACACTGCAGCTGTTCAAGGCATCCCAACGGGAGTGCAAAAGTGACACAACTTGGCTGCCTCCTCTGCTATTTCCATGAGACCATCCCCAAACTTAGGCTGGTTTTCCTTCCTAGCGTTGAGTTTTGAGTTAGGCCTATGGTTACTGTTCTTTTAACCTGAAAGCCCTGAGTTCCAAGAAGACAGCAGCTGCGAAGGACTACCCAAGAAGAGCACAAAAGTACCACCACATGCCTGCCTTCACAGCTATTTCCTTGGGGACATCCCTAATTCCTGGCTGATTTGCCTTTCTCGTCGTCGGGTTGGGGTTAGGTAGGCCTTGTGCTAGGAATTTGAAAATCAGGAAGCCCAGACCTCCAGGCACATTGGAACTGTGAAAGTCATCCAAAAGGGAGTGCAAAAGTGCCACAACATGGCTGCTTTCACAGCTTTTTCCTTAGGAAGAACCCTAATACCCGGCTGAGTTACCTTCCTAGGGTTACTGTTAGGCTTGGGCCTAGGACTTTTAAAACCAGGAAGCCCTGTGCTCCAGGCACACTGCAGCTGTTCAAGGCATCCCAATGGGAGTGCAAAAGTGACACAACTTGGCTGCCTCCTCTGCTATTTCCATGAGACCATCCCGAACCATAGGCTGATTTTCCTTCCTAGCGTTGAGGTTTGAGTTAGGCCTAGGGTTAGAGTTTTTTAACCAGAAAGCCCTGAGTTCCAAGAACACAGCAGCTGCGAAGGACTACCCAAGAAGAGCACAAAAGTACCACAACATGCCTGCCTCCACAGCTATTTCCTTGGGGACATCCCTAATTCCTGGCTGATTTGCCTTTCTCGTCGTCGGGTTGGGGTTAGGTAGGCCTTGTGCTAGGATTTTTAAAATCAGGAAGCCCAGACCTCCAGGCACACTGGAGCTGTGAAAGGCATCCAAAAGGGAGTGCAAAAGTGCCACAACATGGCTGCTTTCACAGCTTTTTCCTTAGGAAGAACCCTAATACCCGGCTGATTTACCTTCCTAGGGTTACTGTTAGGCTTGGGCCAAGGACTTTTAAAAGCAGGAAGCCCTGTGCTCCAGGCACACTGCAGCTGTTCAAGGCATCCCAACGGGAGTGCAAAAGTGACACAACTTGGCTGCCTCCACTGCTATTTCCATGAGACCATCCCCAACCATAGGCTGGTTTTCCTTCCTAGCGTTGAGGTTTGAGTTAGGCCTATGGTTAGTGTTCTTTTAACCTTAAAGCCCTGAGTTCCAAGAACACAGCAGCTGCGAAGGACTACCCAAGAAGAGCACAAAAGTACCACAACATGCCTGCCTCCACAGCTATTTCCTTGGGGACATCCCTAATTCCTGGCTGATTTGCCTTTCTCGTCGTCGGGTTGGGGTTAGGTAGGCCTTGTGCTAGGAATTTGAAAATCAGGAAGCCCAGACCTCCAGGCACACTGGAGCTGTGAAAGGCATCCAAAAGGGAGTGCAAAAGTGCCACAACATGGCTGCTTTCACAGCTTTTTCCTTAGGAAGAACCCTAATACCCGGCTGATTTACCTTCCTAGGGTTACTGTTAGGCTTGGGCCAAGGACTTTTAAAACCAGGAAGCCCTGTGCTCCAGGCACACTGCAGCTGTTCAAGGCATCCCAACGGGAGTGCAAAAGTGACACAACTTGGCTGCCTCCACTGCTATTTCCATGAGACCATCCCCAACCATAGGCTGATTTTCCTTCCTAGCGTTGAGGTTTGAGTTAGGCCTAGGGTTAGAGATTTTTAACCAGAAAGCTCTGAGTTCCAAGAACACAGCAGCTGCGAAGGACTACCCAAGAAGAGCACAAAAGTACCACAACATGCCTGCCTCCACAGCTATTTCCTTGGGGACATCCCTAATTCCTGGCTGATTTGCCTTTCTCGTCGTCGGGTTGGGGTTAGGTAGGCCTTGTGCTAGGATATTTAAAATCAGGAAGCCCAGACCTCCAGGCACACTGGAGCTGTGAAAGGCATCCAAAAGGGAGTGCAAAAGTGCCACAACATGGCTGCTTTCACAGCTTTTTCCTTAGGAAGAACCCTAATACCCGGCTGATTTACCTTCCTAGGGTTAGTGTTAGGCTTGGGCCAAGGACTTTTAAAACCAGGAAGCCCTGTGCTCCAGGCACACTGCAGCTGTTCAAGGCATCCCAACGGGAGTGCAAAAGTGACACAACTTGGCTGCCTCCTCTGCTATTTCCATGAGACCATCCCCAACCTTAGGCTGGTTTTCCTTCCTAGGGTTGAGTTTTGAGTTAGGCCTATGGTTACTGTTCTTTTAACCTGAAAGCCCTGAGTTCCAAGAAGACAGCAGCTGCGAAGGACTACCCAAGAAGAGCACAAAAGTACCACCACATGCCTGCCTCCACAGCTATTTCCTTGGGGACATCCCTAATTCCTGGCTCATTTGCCTTTCTCGTCGTCGGGTTGGGGTTAGGTAGGCCTTGTGCTAGGATTTTTAAAATCAGGAAGCCCAGACCTCCAGGCACATTGGAACTGTGAAAGTCATCCAAAAGGGAGTGCAAAAGTGCCACAACATGGCTGCTTTCACAGCTTTTTCCTTAGGAAGAACCCTAATACCCGGCTGAGTTACCTTCCTAGGGTTACTGTTAGGCTTGGGCCTAGGACTTTTAAAACCAGGAAGCCCTGTGCTCCAGGCACACTGCAGCTGTTCAAGGCATCCCAATGGGAGTGCAAAAGTGACACAACTTGGCTGCCTCCTCTGCTATTTCCATGAGACCATCCCGAACCATAGGCTGATTTTCCTTCCTAGCGTTGAGGTTTGAGTTAGGCCTAGGGTTAGAGTTTTTTAACCAGAAAGCCCTGAGTTCCAAGAACACAGCAGCTGCGAAGGACTACCCAAGAAGAGCACAAAAGTACCACAACATGCCTGCCTCCACAGCTATTTCCTTGGGGACATCCCTAATTCCTGGCTGATTTGCCTTTCTCGTCGTCGGGTTGGGGTTAGGTAGGCCTTGTGCTAGGATTTTTAAAATCAGGAAGCCCAGACCTCCAGGCACACTGGAGCTGTGAAAGGCATCCAAAAGGGAGTGCAAAAGTGCCACAACATGGCTGCTTTCACAGCTTTTTCCTTAGGAAGAACCCTAATCCCCGGCTGATTTACCTTCCTAGGGTTACTGTTAGGTTTGGGCCAAGGACTTTTAAAAGCAGGAAGCCCTGTGCTCCAGGCACACTGCAGCTGTTCAAGGCATCCCAACGGGAGTGCAAAAGTGACACAACTTGGCTGCCTCCACTGCTATTTCCATGAGACCATCCCCAACCATAGGCTGATTTTCATTCCTAGCGTTGAGGTTTGAGTTAGGCCTATGGTTACTGTTCTTTTAACCTGAAAGCCCTGAGTTCCAAGAAGACAGCAGCTGCGAAGGACTACCCAAGAAGAGCACAAAAGTACCACAACATGCCTGCCTCCCCAGCTATTTCATTGGGCACATCCCTAATTCCTGGCTGATTTGCCTTTCTCGTCGTCGGGTTGGGGTTAGGTAGGCCTTGTGCTAGGATTTTTAAAATCAGGAAGCCCAGACCTCCAGGCACACTGGAGCTGTGAAAGGCATCCAAAAGGGAGTGCAAAAGTGTCACAACATGGCTGCTTTCACAGCTTCTTCCTTGGCACCATCAGTATACCTAGGCTGATTTATCTGCCTAGGTTTATGGTTAGGGTTCAGCCTAGGGCTAGGATTTTTTGAACCAGGAAGCCCTGTGTTCCAGGCTTACTGTAGCTGCCAAAGGCATCCCAAAGGGAGCGCAGAAGTGCCACAACATGGCTGCTTTCACAGCTTTTTCCTAAGGAAGAACCCTAATACCCGGCTGATTTACCTTCCTAGGGTTACTGTTAGGCTTGGGCAAAGGACTTTTAAAACCAGGAAGCCCTGTGCTCCAGGCACCCTGCAGCTGTTCAAGGCATCCCAAGGGGAGTGCAAAAGTGACACAACTTGGCTGCCTCCACTGCTATTTCCATGAGACCATCCCGAAGCACAGGCTGATTTGCCTTCCTAGCGTTGAGGTTTGAGTTAAGCCTAGGGTTAGAGGTTTTTAACCAGAAAGCCCTGAGTTCCAAGAAGACAGCAGCTGCGAAGGACTACCCAAGAAGGGCACAAAAGTACCACAACATGCCTGCCTCCACAGCTATTTTCTTGGGGACATCCCTAATTCCTGGCTCATTTGCCTTTCTCGTCGTCGGGTTGGGGTTAGGTAGGCCTTGTGCTAGGATTTTTAAAATCAGGAAGCCCAGACCTCCAGGCACACTGGAGCTGTGAAAGGCATCCCAAAGGGAGTGCAAAAGTGCCACAACATGGCTGCTTTCACAGCTTTTTCCTTAGGAAGAACCCTAATACCCGGCTGATTTACCTTCCTAGGGTTACTGTTAGGCTTGGGCCAAGGACTTTGAAAACCAGGAAGCCCTGTGCTCCAGGCACACTGCAGCTGTTCAAGGCATCACAACGGGAGTGCAAAAGTGACACAACTTGGCTGCCTCCACTGCTATTTCCATGAGACCATCCCCAACCATAGGCTGGTTTTCCTTCCTAGCGTTGAGTTTTGAGTTAGGCCTAGGGTTAGTGTTCTTTTAACCTGAAAGCCCTGAGTTCCAAGAACACAGCAGCTGCGAAGGACTACCCAAGAAGAGCACAAAAGTACCACAACATGCCTGCCTCCACAGCTATTTCCTTGGGGACATCCCTAATTCCTGGCTGATTTGCCTTTCTCGTCGTCGGGTTGGGGTTAGGTAGGCCTTGTGCTAGGATTTTTAAAATCAGGAAGCCCAGACCTCCAGGCACACTGGAGCTGTGAAAGGCATCCAAAAGGGAGTGCAAAAGTGCCACAACATGGCTGCTTTCACAGCTTTTTCCTTAGGAAGAAGCCTAATACCCGGCTGATTTACCTTCCTATGGTTACTGTTAGGCTTGGGCCAAGGACTTTTAAAACCAGGAAGCCCTGTGCTCCAGGCACACTGCAGCTGTTCAAGGCATCCCAACGGGAGTGCAAAAGTGACACAACTTGGCTGCCTCCACTGCTATTTCCATGAGACCATCCCCAACCATAGGCTGATTTTCCTTCCTAGCGTTGAGGTTTGAGTTAGGCCTAGGGTTAGAGATTTTTAACCAGAAAGCTCTGAGTTCCAAGAACACAGCAGCTGCGAAGGACTACCCAAGAAGAGCACAAAAGTACCACCACATGCCTGCCTCCACAGCTATTTCCTTGGGGACATCCCTAAATCCTGGCTGATTTGCCTTTCTTGTCGTCGGGTTGGGGTTAGGTAGGCCTTGTGCTAGGATTTTTAAAATCAGGAAGCCCAGACCTCCAGGCACACTGGAGCTGTGAAAGGCATCCAAAAGGGAGTGCAAAAGTGCCACAACATGGCTGCTTTCACAGCTTTTTCCTTAGGAAGAACCCTAATACCCGGCTGAGTTACCTTCCTGGGGTTACTGTTAGGCTTGGGCCTAGGACTTTTAAAACCAGGAAGCCCTGTGCTCCAGGCACACTGCAGCTGTTCAAGGCATCCCAATGGGAGTGCAAAAGTGACACAACTTGGCTGCCTCCTCTGCTATTTCCATGAGACCATCCCCAACCTTAGGCTGATTTTCCTTCCTAGCGTTGAGGTTTGAGTTAGGCCTAGGGTTAGTGTTCTTTTAACCTGAAAGCCCTGAGTTCCAAGAAGACAGCAGCTGCGAAGGACTACCCAAGAAGAGCACAAAAGTACCACAACATGCCTGCCTCCACAGCTATTTCCTTGGGGACATCCCTAATTCCTGGCTGATTTGCCTTTCTCGTCGTCGGGTTGGGGTTAGGTAGGCGTTGTGCTAGGATTTTTAAAATCAGGAAGCCCAGACCTCCAGGCACACTGGAGCTGTGAAAGGCATCCAAAAGGGAGTGCAAAAGTGCCACAACATGGCTGCTTTCACAGCTTTTTCCTTAGGAAGAAGCCTAATACCCGGCTGATTTACCTTCCTAGGGTTACTGTTAGGCTTGGGCCAAGGACTTTTAAAAGCAGGAAGCCCTGTGCTCCAGGCACACTGCAGCTGTTCAAGGCATCCCAACGGGAGTGCAAAAGTGACACAACTTGGCTGCCTCCACTGCTATTTCCATGAGACCATCCCCAACCATAGGCTGGTTTTCCTTCCTAGCGTTGAGTTTTGAGTTAGGCCTATGGTTAGTGTCCTTTTAACCTTAAAGCCCTGAGTTCCAAGAACACAGCAGCTGCGAAGGACTACCCAAGAAGAGCACAAAAGTACCACAACATGCCTGCCTCCACAGCTATTTCCTTGGGGACATCCCTAATTCCTGGCTGATTTGCCTTTCTCGCCGTCGGGTTGGGGTTAGGTAGGCCTTGTGCTAGGAATTTGAAAATCAGGAAGCCCAGACCTCCAGGCACACTGGAGCTGTGAAAGGCATCCAAAAGGGAGTGCAAAAGTGCCACAACATGGCTGCTTTCACAGCTTTTTCCTTAGGAAGAACCCTAATACCCGGCTGATTTACCTTCCTAGGGTTACTGTTAAGCTTGGGCCAAGGACTTTTAAAACCAGGAAGCCCTGTGCTCCAGGCACACTGCAGCTGTTCAAGGCATCCCAACGGGAGTGCAAAAGTGACACAACTTGGCTGCCTCCACTGCTATTTCCATGAGACCATCCCCAACCATAGGCTGATTTTCCTTCCTAGCGTTGAGGTTTGAGTTAGGCCTAGGGTTAGAGATTTTTAACCAGAAAGCTCTGAGTTCCAAGAACACAGCAGCTGCGAAGGACTACCCAAGAAGAGCACAAAAGTACCACAACATGCCTGCCTCCACAGCTATTTCCTTGGGGACATCCCTAATTCCTGGCTGATTTGCCTTTCTCGTCGTCGGGTTGGGGTTAGGTAGGCCTTGTGCTAGGATATTTAAAATCAGGAAGCCCAGACCTCCAGGCACACTGGAGCTGTGAAAGGCATCCAAAAGGGAGTGCAAAAGTGCCACAACATGGCTGCTTTCACAGCTTTTTCCTTAGGAAGAACCCTAATACCCGGCTGATTTACCTTCCTAGGGTTAGTGTTAGGCTTGGGCCAAGGACTTTTAAAACCAGGAAGCCCTGTGCTCCAGGCACACTGCAGCTGTTCAAGGCATCCCAACGGGAGTGCAAAAGTGACACAACTTGGCTGCCTCCTCTGCTATTTCCATGAGACCATCCCCAACCTTAGGCTGGTTTTCCTTCCTAGCGTTGAGTTTTGAGTTAGGCCTATGGTTACTGTTCTTTTAACCTGAAAGCCCTGAGTTCCAAGAAGACAGCAGCTGCGAAGGACTACCCAAGAAGAGCACAAAAGTACCACCACATGCCTGCCTCCACAGCTATTTCCTTGGGGACATCCCTAATTCCTGGCTCATTTGCCTTTCTCGTCGTCGGGTTGGGGTTAGGTAGGCCTTGTGCTAGGATTTTTAAAATCAGGAAGCCCAGACCTCCAGGCACATTGGAACTGTGAAAGTCATCCAAAAGGGAGTGCAAAAGTGCCACAACATGGCTGCTTTCACAGCTTTTTCCTTAGGAAGAACCCTAATACCCGGCTGAGTTACCTTCCTAGGGTTACTGTTAGGCTTGGGCCTAGGACTTTTAAAACCAGGAAGCCCTGTGCTCCAGGCACACTGCAGCTGTTCAAGGCATCCCAATGGGAGTGCAAAAGTGACACAACTTGGCTGCCTCCTCTGCTATTTCCATGAGACCATCCCGAACCATAGGCTGATTTTCCTTCCTAGCGTTGAGGTTTGAGTTAGGCCTAGGGTTAGAGTTTTTTAACCAGAAAGCTCTGAGTTCCAAGAACACAGCAGCTGCGAAGGACTACCCAAGAAGAGCACAAAAGTACCACAACATGCCTGCCTCCACAGCTATTTCCTTGGGGACATCCCTAATTCCTGGCTGATTTGCCTTTCTCGTCGTCGGGTTGGGGTTAGGTAGGCCTTGTGCTAGGATTTTGAAAATCAGGAAGCCCAGACCTCCAGGCACACTGGAGCTGTGAAAGGCATCCAAAAGGGAGTGCAAAAGTGCCACAACATGGCTGCTTTCACAGCTTTTTCCTTAGGAAGAACCCTAATCCCCGGCTGATTTACCTTCCTAGGGTTACTGTTAGGCTTGGGCCAAGGACTTTTAAAAGCAGGAAGCCCTGTGCTCCAGGCACACTGCAGCTGTTCAAGGCATCCCAAGGGGAGCGCAAAAGTGACACAACTTGGCTGCCTCCACTGCTATTTCCATGAGACCATCCCCAACCATAGGCTGATTTTCATTCCTAGCGTTGAGGTTTGAGTTAGGCCTATGGTTACTGTTCTTTTAACCTGAAAGCCCTGAGTTCCAAGAAGACAGCAGCTGCGAAGGACTACCCAAGAAGAGCACAAAAGTACCACAACATGCCTGCCTCCACAGCTATTTCATTGGGCACATCCCTAATTCCTGGCTGATTTGCCTTTCTCGTCGTCGGGTTGGGGTTAGGTAGGCCTTGTGCTAGGATTTTTAAAATCAGGAAGCCCAGACCTCCAGGCACACTGGAGCTGTGAAAGGCATCCAAAAGGGAGTGCAAAAGTGTCACAACATGGCTGCTTTCACAGCTTCTTCCTTGGCACCATCAGTATACCTAGGCTGATTTATCTGCCTAGGTTTATGGTTAGGGTTCAGCCTAGGGCTAGGATTTTTTGAACCAGGAAGCCCTGTGTTCCAGGCTTACTGTAGCTGCCAAAGGCATCCCAAAGGGAGCGCAGAAGTGCCACAACATGGCTGCTTTCACAGCTTTTTCCTAAGGAAGAACCCTAATACCCGGCTGATTTACCTTCCTAGGGTTACTGTTAGGCTTGGGCAAAGGACTTTTAAAACCAGGAAGCCCTGTGCTCCAGGCACCCTGCAGCTGTTCAAGGCATCCCAAGGGGAGTGCAAAAGTGACACAACTTGGCTGCCTCCACTGCTATTTCCATGAGACCATCCCGAAGCACAGGCTGATTTGCCTTCCTAGCGTTGAGGTTTGAGTTAAGCCTAGGGTTAGAGGTTTTTAACCAGAAAGCCCTGAGTTCCAAGAACACAGCAGCTGCGAAGGACTACCCAAGAAGGGCACAAAAGTACCACAACATGCCTGCCTCCACAGCTATTTTCTTGGGGACATCCCTAATTCCTGGCTGATTTGCCTTTCTCGTCGTCGGGTTGGGGTTAGGTAGGCCTTGTGCTAGGATTTTTAAAATCAGGAAGCCCAGACCTCCAGGCACACTGGAGCTGTGAAAGGCATCCCAAAGGGAGTGCAAAAGTGCCACAACATGGCTGCTTTCACAGCTTTTTCCTTAGGAAGAAGCCTAATACCCGGCTGATTTACCTTCCTAGGGTTACTGTTAGGCTTGGGCCAAGGACTTTGAAAACCAGGAAGCCCTGTGCTCCAGGCACACTGCAGCTGTTCAAGGCATCACAACGGGAGTGCAAAAGTGACACAACTTGGCTGCCTCCACTGCTATTTCCATGAGACCATCCCAAACCTTAGGCTGGTTTTCCTTCCTAGCGTTGAGTTTTGAGTTAGGCCTAGGGTTAGTGTTCTTTTAACCTGAAAGCCCTGAGTTCCAAGAACACAGCAGCTGCGAAGGACTACCCAAGAAGAGCACAAAAGTACCACAACATGCCTGCCTCCACAGCTATTTCCTTGGGGACATCCCTAATTCCTGGCTGATTTGCCTTTCTCGTCGTCGGGTTGGGGTTAGGTAGGCCTTGTGCTAGGATTTTTAAAATCAGGAAGCCCAGACCTCCAGGCACACTGGAGCTGTGAAAGGCATCCAAAAGGGAGTGCAAAAGTGCCACAACATGGCTGCTTTCACAGCTTTTTCCTTAGGAAGAAGCCTAATACCCGGCTGATTTACCTTCCTAGGGTTACTGTTAGGCTTGGGCCAAGGACTTTTAAAACCAGGAAGCCCTGTGCTCCAGGCACACTGCAGCTGTTCAAGGCATCCCAACGGGAGTGCAAAAGTGACACAACTTGGCTGCCTCCACTGCTATTTCCATGAGACCATCCCCAACCATAGGCTGATTTTCCTTCCTAGCGTTGAGGTTTGAGTTAGACCTAGGGTTAGAGATTTTTAACCAGAAAGCTCTGAGTTCCAAGAACACAGCAGCTGCGAAGGACTACCCAAGAAGAGCACAAAAGTACCACCACATGCCTGCCTCCACAGCTATTTCCTTGGGGACATCCCTAATTCCTGGCTGATTTGCCTTTCTTGTCGTCGGGTTGGGGTTAGGTAGGCCTTGTGCTAGGATTTTTAAAATCAGGAAGCCCAGACCTCCAGGCACACTGGAGCTGTGAAAGGCATCCAAAAGGGAGTGCAAAAGTGCCACAACATGGCTGCTTTCACAGCTTTTTCCTTAGGAAGAACCCTAATACCCGGCTGAGTTACCTTCCTGGGGTTACTGTTAGGCTTGGGCCTAGGACTTTTAAAACCAGGAAGCCCTGTGCTCCAGGCACACTGCAGCTGTTCAAGGCATCCCAATGGGAGTGCAAAAGTGACACAACTTGGCTGCCTCCTCTGCTATTTCCATGAGACCATCCCCAACCTTAGGCTGATTTTCCTTCCTAGCGTTGAGGTTTGAGTTAGGCCTAGGGTTAGTGTTCTTTTAACCTGAAAGCCCTGAGTTCCAAGAAGACAGCAGCTGCGAAGGACTACCCAAGAAGAGCACAAAAGTACCACAACATGCCTGCCTCCACAGCTATTTCCTTGGGGACATCCCTAATTCCTGGCTGATTTGCCTTTCTCGTCGTCGGGTTGGGGTTAGGTAGGCGTTGTGCTAGGATTTTTAAAATCAGGAAGCCCAGACCTCCAGGCACACTGGAGCTGTGAAAGGCATCCAAAAGGGAGTGCAAAAGTGCCACAACATGGCTGCTTTCACAGCTTTTTCCTTAGGAAGAAGCCTAATACCCGGCTGATTTACCTTCCTAGGGTTACTGTTAGGCTTGGGCCAAGGACTTTTAAAACCCGGAAGCCCTGTGCTCCAGGCACACTGCAGCTGTTCAAGGCATCCCAACGGGAGTGCAAAAGTGACACAACTTGGCTGCCTCCACTGCTATTTCCATGAGACCATCCCCAACCATAGGCTGATTTTCATTCCTAGCGTTGAGGTTTGAGTTAGGCCTATGGTTACTGTTCTTTTAACCTGAAAGCCCTGAGTTCCAAGAAGACAGCAGCTGCGAAGGACTACCCAAGAAGAGCACAAAAGTACCACAACATGCCTGCCTCCCCAGCTATTTCATTGGGCACATCCCTAATTCCTGGCTGATTTGCCTTTCTCGTTGTCGGGTTGGGCTTCAGTAGGCCTTGTGCTAGGATTTTTAAAATCAAGAAGCCCAGACCTCCAGGCACACTGGAGCTGTGAAAGGCATCCAAAAGGGAGTGCAAAAGTGTCACAACATGGCTGCTTTCACAGCTTCTTCCTTGGCACCATCAGTATACCTAGGCTGATTTATCTGCCTAGGTTTATGGTTAGGGTTCAGCCTAGGGCTAGGATATTTTGAACCAGGAAGCCCTGAGTTCCAGGCTTACTGTATCTGCCAAAGGCATCCCAAAGGGAGCGCAGGAGTGCCAGAACATGGCTGCTTTCACAGCTTTTTCCTAAGGAAGAACCCTAATACCCGGCTGATTTACCTTCCTAGGGTTACTGTTAGGCTTGGGCAAAGGACTTTTAAAACCAGGAAGCCCTGTGCTCCAGGCACCCTGCAGCTGTTCAAGGCATCCCAAGGGGAGTGCAAAAGTGACACAACTTGGCTGCCTCCACTGCTATTTCCATGAGACCATCCCGAATCACAGGCTGATTTGCCTTCCTAGCGTTGAGGTTTGAGTTAGGCCTAGGGTTAGAGGTTTTTAACCAGAAAGCCCTGAGTTCCAAGAAGACAGCAGCTGCGAAGGACTACCCAAGAAGAGCACAAAAGTACCACAACATGCCTGCCTCCACAGCTATTTTCTTGGGGACATCCCTAATTCCTGGCTCATTTGCCTTTCTCGTCGTCGGGTTGGGGTTAGGTAGGCCTTGTGCTAGGATTTTTAAAATCAGGAAGCCCAGACCTCCAGGCACACTGGAGCTGTGAAAGGCATCCAAAAGGGAGTACAAAAGTGCCACAACATGGCTGCTTTCACAGCGTTTTCCTTAGGAAGAACCCAAATACCCAGCTGATTTACCTTCCTAGGTTTACTGTGAGGCTTGGGCCAAGGACTTTTAAAACCAGGAAGCCCTGTGCTCCAGGCACACTGCAGCTGTTCAAGGCATCCCAACGGGAGTGCAAAAGTGACACAACTTGGCTGCCTCCACTGCTATTTCCATGAGACCATCCCCAACCTTATGCTGGTTTTCCTTCCTAGCGTTGAGGTTTGAGTTAGGCCTAGGGTTAGTGTTCTTTTAACCTGAAAGCCCTGAGTTCCAAGAACACAGCAGCTGCGAAGGACTACCCAAGAAGAGCACAAAAGTACCACAACATGCCTGCCTCCACAGCTATTTCCTTGGGGACATCCCTAATTCCTGGCTGATTTGCCTTTCTCGTCGTCGGGTTGGGGTTAGGTAGGCCTTGTGCTAGGAATTTGAAAATCAGGAAGCCCAGACCTCCAGGCACACTGGAGCTGTGAAAGGCATCCAAAAGGGAGTGCAAAAGTGCCACAACATGGCTGCTTTCACAGCTTTTTCCTTAGGAAGAACCCTAATACCCGGCTGATTTACCTTCCTAGGGTTACTGTTAGGCTTGGGCCAAGGACTTTTAAAACCAGGAAGCCCTGTGCTCCAGGCACACTGCAGCTGTTCAAGGCATCCCAACGGGAGTGCAAAAGTGACACAACTTGGCTGCCTCCACTGCTATTTCCATGAGACCATCCCCAACCATAGGCTGATTTTCCTTCCTAGCGTTGAGGTTTGAGTTAGGCCTAGGGTTAGAGATTTTTAACCAGAAAGCCCTGAGTTCCAAGAACACAGCAGCTGCGAAGGACTACCCAAGAAGAGCACAAAAGTACCACAACATGCCTGCCTCCACAGCTATTTCCTTAGGGACATCCCTGAATCCTGGCTGATTTACCTTTCTCGTCGTCGAATTGGGGTTAGGTAGGCCTTGTGCTAGGATTTTTAAAATCAGGAAGCCCAGAACTCCAGGCACACTGGAGCTGTGAAAGGCATCCAAAAGGGAGTGCAAAAGTGTCACAACATGGCTGCTTTCAAAGCTTCTTCCTTGGCACCATCACTATACCTAGGCTGACTTATCTGCCTAGGTTTATGGTTAGGGTTCAGCCTAGGGCTAGGATTTTTAAAATCAGGAAGCCCAGACCTCCAGGCACACTGGAGCTGTGAAAGGCATCCCAAAGGGAGTGCAAAAGTGCCACAACATGGCTGCTTTCACAGCTTTTTCCTTAGGAAGAACCCTAATACCCGGCTGATTTACCTTCCTAGGGTTACTGTTAGGCTTGGGCCAAGGACTTTGAAAACCAGGAAGCCCTGTGCTCCAGGCACACTGCAGCTGTTCAAGGCATCCCAACGGGAGTGCAAAAGTGACACAACTTGGCTGCCTCCACTGCTATTTCCATGAGACCATCCCCAACCATAGGCTGATTTTCCTTCCTAGCGTTGAGGTTTGAGTTAGGCCTAGGGTTAGGGTTCTTTCAACCAGAAAGCCCTGAGTTCCAAGAACACAGCAGCTGCGAAGGACTACCCAAGAAGAGCACAAAAGTACCACAACATGCCTGCCTCCACAGCTATTTCCTTGGGGACATCCCTAATTCCTGGCTGATTTGCCTTTCTCGTCGTCGGGTTGGGGTTAGGTAGGCCTTGTGCTAGGATTTTGAAAATCAGGAAGCCCAGAACTCCAGGCACACTGGAGCTGTGAAAGGCATCCAAAAGGGAGTGCAAAAGTGTCACAACATGGCTGCTTTCACAGCTTCTTCCTTGGCACCATCACTATACCTAGGCTGATTTATCTGCCTAGGTTTATGGTTAGGGTTCAGGCTAGAGCTAGGATTTTTTGAACCAGGAAGCCCTGAGTTCCAGGCTTACTGTAGCTGCCAAAGGCATCCCAAAGGGAGAGCAGAAGTGCCAGAACATGGCTGCTTTCACAGCTTTTTCCTAAGGAAGAACCCTAATACCCGGCTGATTTACCTTCCTAGGGTTACTGTTAGGCTTGGGCCAAGGACTTTTAAAACCAGGAAGCCCTGTGCTCAGGGCACACTGCAGCTGTTCAAGGCATCCCAAGGGGAGCGCAAAAGTGACACAACTTGGCTGCCTCCACTGCTATTTCCATGAGACCATCCCCAACCATAGGCTGATTTTCCTTCCTAGCGTTGAGGTTTGAGTTAGGCCTAGGGTTAGAGTTTTTTAACCAGAAAGCCCTGAGTTCCAAGAACACAGCAGCTGCGAAGGACTACCCAAGAAGAGCACAAAAGTACCACAACATGCCTGCCTCCACAGCTATTTCCTTGGGGACATCCCTAATTCCTGGCTGATTTGCCTTTCTCGTCGTCAGGTTGGGGTTAGGTAGACCTTGTGCTAGGATTTTTAAAATCAGGAAGCCCAGACCTCCAGGCACACTGGAGCTGTGAAAGGCATCCAAAAGGGAGTGCAAAAGTGCCACAACATGGCTGCTTTCACAGCTTTTTCCTTAGGAAGAACCCTAATACCCGGCTGAGTTACCTTCCTGGGGTTACTGTTAGGCTTGGGCCTAGGACTTTTAAAACCAGGAAGCCCTGTGCTCCAGGCACACTGCAGCTGTTCAAGGCATCCCAATGGGAGTGCAAAAGTGACACAACTTGGCTGCCTCCTCTGCTATTTCCATGAGACCATCCCCAACCTTAGGCTGATTTTCCTTCCTAGCGTTGAGGTTTGAGTTAGGCCTAGGGTTAGTGTTCTTTTAACCTGAAAGCCCTGAGTTCCAAGAAGACAGCAGCTGCGAAGGACTACCCAAGAAGAGCACAAAAGTACCACAACATGCCTGCCTCCACAGCTATTTCCTTGGGGACATCCCTAATTCCTGGCTGATTTGCCTTTCTCGTCGTCGGGTTGGGGTTAGGTAGGCGTTGTGCTAGGATTTTTAAAATCAGGAAGCCCAGACCTCCAGGCACACTGGAGCTGTGAAAGGCATCCAAAAGGGAGTGCAAAAGTGCCACAACATGGCTGCTTTCACAGCTTTTTCCTTAGGAAGAAGCCTAATACCCGGCTGATTTACCTTCCTAGGGTTACTGTTAGGCTTGGGCCAAGGACTTTTAAAACCAGGAAGCCCTGTGCTCCAGGCACACTGCAGCTGTTCAAGGCATCCCAACGGGAGTGCAAAAGTGACACAACTTGGCTGCCTCCACTGCTATTTCCATGAGACCATCCCCAACCATAGGCTGATTTTCATTCCTAGCGTTGAGGTTTGAGTTAGGCCTATGGTTACTGTTCTTTTAACCTGAAAGCCCTGAGTTCCAAGAAGACAGCAGCTGCGAAGGACTACCCAAGAAGAGCACAAAATTACCACAACATGCCTGCCTCCCCAGCTATTTCATTGGGCACATCCCTAATTCCTGGCTGATTTGCCTTTCTCGTTGTCGGGTTGGGCTTCAGTAGGCCTTGTGCTAGGATTTTTAAAATCAAGAAGCCCAGACCTCCAGGCACACTGGAGCTGTGAAAGGCATCCAAAAGGGAGTGCAAAAGTGTCACAACATGGCTGCTTTCACAGCTTCTTCCTTGGCACCATCAGTATACCTAGGCTGATTTATCTGCCTAGGTTTATGGTTAGGGTTCAGCCTAGGGCTAGGATATTTTGAACCAGGAAGCCCTGAGTTCCAGGCTTACTGTATCTGCCAAAGGCATCCCAAAGGGAGCGCAGAAGTGCCAGAACATGGCTGCTTTCACAGCTTTTTCCTAAGGAAGAACCCTAATACCCGGCTGATTTACCTTCCTAGGGTTACTGTTAGGCTTGGGCAAAGGACTTTTAAAACCAGGAAGCCCTGTGCTCCAGGCACCCTGCAGCTGTTCAAGGCATCCCAAGGGGAGTGCAAAAGTGACACAACTTGGCTGCCTCCACTGCTATTTCCATGAGACCATCCCGAATCACAGGCTGATTTGCCTTCCTAGCGTTGAGGTTTGAGTTAGGCCTCGGGTTAGAGGTTTTTAACCAGAAAGCCCTGAGTTCCAAGAAGACAGCAGCTGCGAAGGACTACCCAAGAAGAGCACAAAAGTACCACAACATGCCTGCCTCCACAGCTATTTCCTTGGGGACATCCCTAATTCCTGGCTCATTTGCCTTTCTCGTCGTCGGGTTGGGGTTAGGTAGGCCTTGTGCTAGGAATTTGAAAATCAGGAAGCCCAGACCTCCAGGCACACTGGAGCTGTGAAAGGCATCCAAAAGGGAGTGCAAAAGTGCCACAACATGGCTGCTTTCACAGCTTTTTCCTTAGGAAGAACCCTAATACCCGGCTGATTTACCTTCCTAGGGTTACTGTTAGGCTTGGGCCAAGGACTTTTAAAACCAGGAAGCCCTGTGCTCCAGGCACACTGCAGCTGTTCAAGGCATCCCAACGGGAGTGCAAAAGTGACACAACTTGGCTGCCTCCACTGCTATTTCCATGAGACCATCCCCAACCATAGGCTGATTTTCCTTCCTAGCGTTGAGGTTTGAGTTAGGCCTAGGGTTAGAGATTTTTAACCAGAAAGCCCTGAGTTCCAAGAACACAGCAGCTGCGAAGGACTACCCAAGAAGAGCACAAAAGTACCACAACATGCCTGCCTCCACAGCTATTTCCTTAGGGACATCCCTAAATCCTGGCTGATTTGCCTTTCTCGTCGTCGGGTTGGGGTTAGGTAGGCCTTGTGCTAGGATTTTTAAAATCAGGAAGCCCAGAACTCCAGGCACACTGGAGCTGTGAAAGGCATCCAAAAGGGAGTGCAAAAGTGTCACAACATGGCTGCTTTCAAAGCTTCTTCCTTGGCACCATCACTATACCTAGGCTGACTTATCTGCCTAGGTTTATGGTTAGGGTTCAGCCTAGGGCTAGGATTTTTAAAATCAGGAAGCCCAGACCTCCAGGCACACTGGAGCTGTGAAAGGCATCCCAAAGGGAGTGCAAAAGTGCCACAACATGGCTGCTTTCACAGCTTTTTCCTTAGGAAGAAGCCTAATACCCGGCTGATTTACCTTCCTAGGGTTACTGTTAGGCTTGGGCCAAGGACTTTGAAAACCAGGAAGCCCTGTGCTCCAGGCACACTGCAGCTGTTCAAGGCATCCCAACGGGAGTGCAAAAGTGACACAACTTGGCTGCCTCCACTGCTATTTCCATGAGACCATCCCCAACCATAGGCTGATTTTCCTTCCTAGCGTTGAGGTTTGAGTTAGGCCTAGGGTTAGGGTTCTTTCAACCAGAAAGCCCTGAGTTCCAAGAACACAGCAGCTGCGAAGGACTACCCAAGAAGAGCACAAAAGTACCACAACATGCCTGCCTCCACAGCTATTTCCTTGGGGACATCCCTAATTCCTGGCTGATTTGCCTTTCTCGTCGTCGGGTTGGGGTTAGGTAGGCCTTGTGCTAGGATTTTTAAAATCAGGAAGCCCAGAACTCCAGGCACACTGGAGCTGTGAAAGGCATCCAAAAGGGAGTGCAAAAGTGTCACAACATGGCTGCTTTCACAGCTTCTTCCTTGGCACCATCACTATACCTAGGCTGATTTATCTGCCTAGGTTTATGGTTAGGGTTCAGGCTAGAGCTAGGATTTTTTGAACCAGGAAGCCCTGAGTTCCAGGCTTACTGTAGCTGCCAAAGGCATCCCAAAGGGAGCGCAGAAGTGCCAGAACATGGCTGCTTTCACAGCTTTTTCCTAAGGAAGAACCCTAATACCCGGCTGATTTACCTTCCTAGGGTTACTGTTAGGCTTGGGCCAAGGACTTTTAAAACCAGGAAGCCCTGTGCTCAGGGCACACTGCAGCTGTTCAAGGCATCCCAAGGGGAGCGCAAAAGTGACACAACTTGGCTGCCTCCACTGCTATTTCCATGAGACCATCCCCAACCATAGGCTGATTTTCCTTCCTAGCGTTGAGGTTTGAGTTAGGCCTAGGGTTAGAGTTTTTTAACCAGAAAGCCCTGAGTTCCAAGAACACAGCAGCTGCGAAGGACTACCCAAGAAGAGCACAAAAGTACCACAACATGCCTGCCTCCACAGCTATTTCCTTGGGGACATCCCTAATTCCTGGCTGATTTGCCTTTCTCGTCGTCAGGTTGGGGTTAGGTAGACCTTGTGCTAGGATTTTTAAAATCAGGAAGCCCAGACCTCCAGGCACACTGGAGCTGTGAAAGGCATCCAAAAGGGAGTGCAAAAGTGCCACAACATGGCTGCTTTCACAGCTTTTTCCTTAGGAAGAACCCTAATACCCGGCTGATTTACCTTCCTAGGGTTACTGTTAGGCTTGGGCCAAGGACTTTGAAAACCAGGAAGCCCTGTGCTCCAGGCACACTGCAGCTGTTCAAGGCATCCCAACGGGATTGCAAAAGTGACACAACTTGGATGCCTCCACTGCTATTTCCATGAGACCATCCCCAACCTTAGGCTGGTTTTCCTTCCTAGCGTTGAGTTTTGAGTTAGGCCTATGGTTAGTGTTCTTTTTACCTGAAAGCCCTGAGTTCCAAGAAGACAGCAGCTGCGAAGGACTACCCAAGAAGAGCACAAAAGTACCACCACATGCCTGCCTCCACAGCTATTTCCTTGGGGACATCCCTAATTCCTGGCTGATTTGCCTTTCTCTTCGTCGGGTTGGGGTTAGGTAGGCCTTGTGCTAGGATTTTTAAAATCAGGAAGCCCAGACCTCCAGGCACACTGGAGCTGTGAAAGGCATCCCAAAGGGAGTGCAAAAGTGCCACAACATGGCTGCTTTCACAGCTTTTTCCTTAGGAAGAACCCTAATACCCGGCTGATTTACCTTCCTAGGGTTACTGTTAGGCTTGGGCCAAGGACTTTTAAAACCAGGAAGCCCTGTGCTCCAGGCACACTGCAGCTGTTCAAGGCATCCCAACGCGAGTGCACAAGTGACACAACTTGGCTGCCTCCACTGCTATTTCCATGAGACCGTCCCCAACCTTAGGCTGGTTTTCCTTCCTAGCGTTGAGTTTTGAGTTAGGCCTAGGGTTACTGTTCTTTTAACCTGAAAGCCCTGAGTTCCAAGAACACAGCAACTGCGAAGGACTACCCAAGAAGAGCACAAAAGTACCACCACATGCCTGCCTCCACAGCTATTTCCTTGGGGACATCCCTAATTCCTGGCTGATTTGCCTTTCTCGTCGTCGGGTTGGGGTTAGGTAGGCCTTGTGCTAGGATTTTTAAAATCAGGAAGCCCAGACCTCCAGGCACACTGGAGCTGTGAAAGGCATCCAAAAGGGAGTGCAAAAGTGCCACAACATGGCTGCTTTCACAGCTTTTTCCTTAGGAAGAACCCTAATACCCGGCTGATTTACCTTCCTAGGGTTACTGTTAGGCTTGGGCCAAGGACTTTTAAAACCAGGAAGCCCTGTGCTCCAGGCACACTGCAGCTGTTCAAGGCATCCCAACGGGAGTGCAAATGTGACACAACTTGGCTGCCTCCACTGCTATTTCCATGAGACCATCCCCAACCATAGGCTGATTTTCCTTCCTAGCGTTGAGGTTTGAGTTAGGCCTAGGGTTAGAGATTTTTAACCAGAAAGCTCTGAGTTCCAAGAACACAGCAGCTGCGAAGGACTACCCAAGAAGAGCACAAAAGTACCACAACATGCCTGCCTCCACAGCTATTTCCTTGGGGACATCCCTAATTCCTGGCTGATTTGCCTTTCTCGTCGTCGGGTTGGGGTTAGGTAGGCCTTGTGCTAGGATTTTTAAAATCAGGAAGCCCAGACCTCCAGGCACACTGGAGCTGTGAAAGGCATCCAAAAGGGAGTGCAAAAGTGCCACAACATGGCTGCTTTCACAGCTTTTTCCTTAGGAAGAACCCTAATACCCGGCTGATTTACCTTCCTAGGGTTACTGTTAGGCTTGGGCCAAGGACTTTTAAAACCAGGAAGCCCTGTGCTCCAGGCACACTGCAGCTGTTCAAGGCATCACAACGCGAGTGCAAAAGTGACACAACTTGGCTGCCTCCACTGCTATTTCCATGAGACCGTCCCTAACCTTAGGCTGGTTTTCCTTCCTAGCGTTGAGTTTTGAGTTAGGCCTAGGGTTACTGTTCTTTTAACCTGAAAGCCCTGAGTTCCAAGAACACAGCAGCTGCGAAGGACTACCCAAGAAGAGCACAAAAGTACCACAACATGCCTGCCTCCACAGCTATTTCATTGGGCACATCCCTAATTCCTGGCTGATTTGCCTTTCTCGTCGTCGGGTTGGGGTTGGGTAGGCCTTGTGCTAGGATTTTTAAAATCAGGAAGCCCAGACCTCCAGGCACACTGGAGCTGTGAAAGGCATCCAAAAGGGAGTGCAAAAGTGCCACAACATGGCTGCTTTCACAGCTTTTTCCTTAGGAAGAACCCTAATACCCGGCTGAGTTACCTTCCTGGGGTTACTGTTAGGCTTGGGCCAAGGACATTTCAAACCAGGAAGCCCTGTGCTCCAGGCACACTGCAGCTGTTCAAGGCATCCCAACGGGAGTGCGAAAGTGACACAACTTGGCTGCCTCCTCTGCTATTTCCATGAGACCATCCCCAACCATAGGCTGATTTTCCTTCCTAGCGTTGAGGTTTGAGTTAGGCCTAGGGTTAGAGTTTTTTAACCAGAAAGCCCTGAGTTCCAAGAACACAGCAGCTGCGAAGGACTACCCAAGAAGAGCACAAAAGTACCACAACATGCCTGCCTCCACAGCTATTTCCTTGGGGACATCCCTAATTCCTGGCTGATTTGCCTTTCTCGTCGTCGGGTTGGGGTTAGGTAGGCCTTGTGCTAGGATTTTGAAAATCAGGAAGCCCAGACCTCCAGGCACACTGGAGCTGTGAAAGGCATCCAAAAGGGAGTGCAAAAGTGCCACAACATGGCTGCTTTCACAGCTTTTTCCTTAGGAAGAACCCTAATACCCGGCTGATTTACCTTCCTAGGGTTACTGTTAGGCTTGGGCCAAGGACTTTGAAAACCAGGAAGCCCTGTGCTCCAGGCACACTGCAGCTGTTCAAGGCATCCCAACGCGAGTGCAAAAGTGACACAACTTGGCTGCGTCCTCTGCTATTTCCATGAGACCATCCCCAACCATAGGCTGATTTTCATTCCTAGCGTTGAGGTTTGAGTTAGGCCTAGGGTTAGGGTTCTTTCAACCAGAAAGCCCTGAGTTCCAAGAACACAGCAGCTGCGAAGGACTACCCAAGAAGAGCACAAAAGTACCACAACATGCCTGCCTCCACAGCTATTTCCTTGGGGACATCCCTAATTCCTGGCTGATTTGCCTTTCTCGCCATCGGGTTGGGGTTAGGTAGGCCTTGTGCTAGGATTTTTAAAATCAGGAAGCCCAGAACTCCAGGCACACTGGAGCTGTGAAAGGCATCCAAAAGGGAGTGCAAAAGTGTCACAACATGGCTGCTTTCACAGCTTCTTCCTTGGCACCATCAGTATACCTAGGCTGATTTATCTGCCTAGGTTTATGGTTAGCGTTCAGCCTAGGGCTAGGATTTTTTGAACCAGGAAGCCCTGAGTTCCAGGCTTACTGTAGCTGCCAAAGGCATCCCAAAGGGAGTGCAGAAGTGCCAGAACATGGCTGCTTTCACAGCTTTTTCCTAAGGAAGGACCCTAATACCTGGCTGATTTACCTTCCTAGGGTTACTGTTAGGCTTGGGCCAAGGACTTTTAAAACCAGGAAGCCCTGTGCTCCAGGCACACTGCAGCTGTTCAAGGCATCCCAACGGGAGTGCAAAAGTGACACAACTTGGCTGCCTCCTCTGCTATTTCCATGAGACCATCCCGAACCATAGGCTGATTTTCCTTCCTAGCGTTGAGGTTTGAGTTAGGCCTAGGGTTAGTGTTCTTTTAACCTGAAAGCCCTGAGTTCCAAGAACACAGCAGCTGCGAAGGACTACCCAAGAAGAGCACAAAAGTACCACAACATGCCTGCCTCCACAGCTATTTCCTTGGGGACATCCCTAATTCCTGGCTGATTTGCCTTTCTCGTCGTCGGGTTGGGGTTAGGTAGGCCTTGTGCTAGGATTTTTAAAATCAGGAAGCCCAGACCTCCAGGCACACTGGAGCTGTGAAAGGCATCCAAAAGGGAGTGCAAAAGTGCCACAACATGGCTGCTTTCACAGCTTTTTCCTTAGGAAGAACCCTAATACCCGGCTGATTTACCTTCCTAGGGTTACTGTTAGGCTTGGGCCAAGGACTTTGAAAACCAGGAAGCCCTGTGCTCCAGGCACACTGCAGCTGTTCAAGGCATCCCAAGGGGAGTGCAAAAGTGACACAACTTGGCTGCCTCCACTGCTATTTCCATGAGACCATCCCCAAACATAGGCTGATTTTCATTCCTAGCGTTGAGGTTTGAGTTAGGCCTAGGGTTAGGGTTCTTTCAACCAGAAAGCCCTGAGTTCCAAGAACACAGCAGCTGCGAAGGACTACCCAAGAAGAGCACAAAAGTACCACAACATGCCTGCCTCCACAGCTATTTCCTTGGGGACATCCCTAATTCCTGGCTGATTTGCCTTTCTCGTCGTCGGGTTGGGGTTAGGTAGGCCTTGTGCTAGGATTTTTAAAATCAGGAAGCCCAGACCTCCAGGCACACTGGAGCTGTGAAAGGCATCCAAAAGGGAGTGCAAAAGTGTCACAACATGGCTGCTTTCACAGCTTCTTCCTTGGCACCATCACTATACCTAGGCTGATTTATCTGCCTAGGTTTATGGTTAGGGTTCAGCCTAGGGCTAGGATTTTTTGAACTAGGAAGCCCTGTGTTCCAGGCTTACTGTAGCTGCAAAAGGCATCCCAAAGGGAGCGCAGAAGTGCCACAACATGGCTGCTTTCACAGCTTTTTCCTTAGGAAGAACCCTAATACCCGGCTGATTTACCTTCCTAGGGTTACTGTTAGGCTTGGGCCAAGGACTTTTAAAACCAGGAAGCCCTGTGCTCCAGGCACACTGCAGCTGTTCAAGGCATCCCAAGGGGAGCGCAAAAGTGAGACAACTTGGCTGCCTCCACTGCTATTTCCATGAGACCATCCCCAACCTTAGGCTGGTTTTCCTTCCTAGCGTTGAGGTTTGAGTTAGGCCTAGGGTTAGAGTTTTTTAACCAGAAAGCTCTGAGTTCCAAGAAGACAGCAGCTGCGAAGGACTACCCAAGAAGAGCACAAAAGTACCACAACATGCCTGCCTCCACAGCTATTTCCTTGGGGACATCCCTAATTCCTGGCTGATTTGCCTTTCTTGTCGTCGGGTTGGTGTTCGGTAGGCCTTGTGCTAGGATTTTTAAAATCAGGAAGCCCAGACCTCCAGGCACACTGGAGCTGTGAAAGGCAGCCAAAAGGGAGTGCAAAAGTGCCACAACATGGCTGCTTTCACAGCTTTTTCCTTAGGAAGAACCCTAATACCCGGCTGATTTACCTTCCTAGGGTTACTGTTAGGCTTGGGCCAAGGACTTTGAAAACCAGGAAGCCCTGTGCTCCAGGCACACTGCAGCTGTTCAAGGCATCCCAACGGGAGTGCAAAAGTGACACAACTTGGCTGCCTCCACTGCTATTTCCATGAGACCATCCCCAACCTTAGGCTGATTTTCATTCCTAGCGTTGAGGTTTGAGTTAGGCCTAGGGTTAGGGTTCTTTCAACCAGAAAGCCCTGAGTTCCAAGAACACAGCAGCTGCGAAGGACTACCCAAGAAGAGCACAAAAGTACCACAACATGCCTGCCTCCACAGCTATTTCCTTGGGGACATCCCTAATTCCTGGCTGATTTGCCTTTCTCGTCGTCGGGTTGGGGTTAGGTAGGCCTTGTGCTAGGATTTTTAAAATCAGGAAGCCCAGAACTCCAGGCACACTGGAGCTGTGAAAGGCATCCAAAAGGGAGTGCAAAAGTGTCACAACATGGCTGCTTTCACAGCTTCTTCCTTGGCACCATCACTATACCTAGGCTGATTTATCTGCCTAGGTTTATGGTTAGGGTTCAGCCTAGAGCTAGGATTTTTTGAACCAGGAAGCCCTGAGTTCCAGGCTTACTGTAGCTGCCAAAGGCATCCCAAAGGGAGCGCAGAAGTGCCACAACATGGCTGCTTTCACAGCTTTTTCCTAAGGAAGAACCCTAATACCCGGCTGATTTACCTTCCTAGGGTTACTGTTAGGCTTGGGCCAAGGACTTTTAAAACCAGGAAGCCCTGTGCTCAGGGCACACTGCAGCTGTTCAAGGCATCCCAAGGGGAGCGCAAAAGTGACACAACTTGGCTGCCTCCACTGCTATTTCCATGAGACCATCCCCAACCATAGGCTGATTTTCCTTCCTAGCGTTGAGGTTTGAGTTAGGCCTAGGGTTAGAGTTTTTTAACCAGAAAGCCCTGAGTTCCAAGAACACAGCAGCTGCGAAGGACTACCCAAGAAGAGCACAAAAGTACCACAACATGCCTGCCTCCACAGCTATTTCCTTGGGGACATCCCTAATTCCTGGCTGATTTGCCTTTCTCGTCGTCAGGTTGGGGTTAGGTAGACCTTTTGCTAGGATTTTTAAAATCAGGAAGCCCAGACCTCCAGGCACACTGGAGCTGTGAAAGGCATCCAAAAGGGAGTGCAAAAGTGCCACAACATGGCTGCTTTCACAGCTTTTTCCTTAGGAAGAACCCTAATACCCGGCTGATTTACCTTCCTAGGGTTACTGTTAGGCTTGGGCCAAGGACTTTGAAAACCAGGAAGCCCTGTGCTCCAGGCACACTGCAGCTGTTCAAGGCATCCCAACGGGATTGCAAAAGTGACACAACTTGGATGCCTCCACTGCTATTTCCATGAGACCATCCCCAACCTTAGGCTGGTTTTCCTTCCTAGCGTTGAGTTTTGAGTTAGGCCTATGGTTAGTGTTCTTTTAACCTGAAAGCCCTGAGTTCCAAGAAGACAGCAGCTGCGAAGGACTACCCAAGAAGAGCACAAAAGTACCACCACATGCCTGCCTCCACAGCTATTTCCTTGGGGACATCCCTAATTCCTGGCTGATTTGCCTTTCTCGTCGTCGGGTTGGGGTTAGGTAGGCCTTGTGCTAGGATTTTTAAAATCAGGAAGCCCAGACCTCCAGGCACACTGGAGCTGTGAAAGGCATCCCAAAGGGAGTGCAAAAGTGCCACAACATGGCTGCTTTCACAGCTTTTTCCTTAGGAAGAACCCTAATACCCGGCTGATTTACCTTCCTAGGGTTACTGTTAGGCTTGGGCCAAGGACTTTTAAAACCAGGAAGCCCTGTGCTCCAGGCACACTGCAGCTGTTCAAGGCATCCCAACGCGAGTGCACAAGTGACACAACTTGGCTGCCTCCACTGCTATTTCCATGAGACCGTCCCCAACCTTAGGCTGGTTTTCCTTCCTAGCGTTGAGTTTTGAGTTAGGCCTAGGGTTACTGTTCTTTTAACCTGAAAGCCCTGAGTTCCAAGAACACAGCAACTGCGAAGGACTACCCAAGAAGAGCACAAAAGTACCACCACATGCCTGCCTCCACAGCTATTTCCTTGGGGACATCCCTAATTCCTGGCTGATTTGCCTTTCTCGTCGTCGGGTTGGGGTTAGGTAGGCCTTGTGCTAGGATTTTTAAAATCAGGAAGCCCAGACCTCCAGGCACACTGGAGCTGTGAAAGGCATCCAAAAGGGAGTGCAAAAGTGCCACAACATGGCTGCTTTCACAGCTTTTTCCTTAGGAAGAACCCTAATACCCGGCTGATTTACCTTCCTAGGGTTACTGTTAGGCTTGGGCCAAGGACTTTTAAAACCAGGAAGCCCTGTGCTCCAGGCACACTGCAGCTGTTCAAGGCATCCCAACGGGAGTGCAAAAGTGACACAACTTGGCTGCCTCCACTGCTATTTCCATGAGACCATCCCCAACCATAGGCTGATTTTCCTTCCTAGCGTTGAGGTTTGAGTTAGGCCTAGGGTTAGAGATTTTTAACCAGAAAGCTCTGAGTTCCAAGAACACAGCAGCTGCGAAGGACTACCCAAGAAGAGCACAAAAGTACCACAACATGCCTGCCTCCACAGCTATTTCCTTGGGGACATCCCTAATTCCTGGCTGATTTGCCTTTCTCGTCGTCGGGTTGGGGTTAGGTAGGCCTTGTGCTAGGATTTTTAAAATCAGGAAGCCCAGACCTCCAGGCACACTGGAGCTGTGAAAGGCATCCAAAAGGGAGTGCAAAAGTGCCAGAACATGGCTGCTTTCACAGCTTTTTCCTTAGGAAGAACCCTAATACCCGGCTGATTTACCTTCCTAGGGTTACTGTTAGGCTTGGGCCAAGGACTTTTAAAACCAGGAAGCCCTGTGCTCCAGGCACACTGCAGCTGTTCAAGGCATCCCAACGCGAGTGCAAAAGTGACACAACTTGGCTGCCTCCACTGCTATTTCCATGAGACCGTCCCCAACCTTAGGCTGGTTTTCCTTCCTAGCGTTGAGTTTTGAGTTAGGCCTAGGGTTACTGTTCTTTTAACCTGAAAGCCCTGAGTTCCAAGAACACAGCAGCTGCGAAGGACTACCCAAGAAGAGCACAAAAGTACCACAACATGCCTGCCTCCCCAGCTATTTCATTGGGCACATCCCTAATTCCTGGCTGATTTGCCTTTCTCGTCGTCGGGTTGGGGTTAGGTAGGCCTTGTGCTAGGATTTTTAAAATCAGGAAGCCCAGACCTCCAGGCACACTGGAGCTGTGAAAGGCATCCAAAAGGGAGTGCAAAAGTGCCACAACATGGCTGCTTTCACAGCTTTTTCCTTAGGAAGAACCCTAATACCCGGCTGAGTTACCTTCCTGGGGTTACTGTTAGGCTTGGGCCAAGGACATTTCAAACCAGGAAGCCCTGTGCTCCAGGCACACTGCAGCTGTTCAAGGCATCCCAACGGGAGTGCAAAAGTGACACAACTTGGCTGCCTCCTCTGCTATTTCCATGAGACCATCCCCAACCATAGGCTGATTTTCCTTCCTAGCGTTGAGGTTTGAGTTAGGCCTAGGGTTAGAGTTTTTTAACCAGAAAGCTCTGAGTTCCAAGAACACAGCAGCTGCGAAGGACTACCCAAGAAGAGCACAAAAGTACCACAACATGCCTGCCTCCACAGCTATTTCCTTGGGGACATCCCTAATTCCTGGCTGATTTGCCTTTCTCGTCGTCGGGTTGGGGTTAGGTAGGCCTTGTGCTAGGATTTTTAAAATCAG
Organism: Melospiza georgiana; assembly: GCF_028018845.1. Taxonomy (NCBI): domain Eukaryota; kingdom Metazoa; phylum Chordata; class Aves; order Passeriformes; family Passerellidae; genus Melospiza; species Melospiza georgiana. The sequence goes on from NC_080448.1 coordinate 986,761, forward strand.
GAAGCCCAGACCTCCAGGCACACTGGAGCTGTGAAAGGCATCCAAAAGGGAGTGCAAAAGTGCCACAACATGGCTGCTTTCACAGCTTTTTCCTTAGGAAGAACCCTAATACCCGGCTGATTTACCTTCCTAGGGTTACTGTTAGGCTTGGGCCAAGGACTTTTAAAACCAGGAAGCCCTGTGCTCCAGGCACACTGCAGCTGTTCAAGGCATCCCAACGGGAGTGCAAAAGTGACACAACTTGGCTGCCTCCTCTGCTATTTCCATGAGACCATCCCCAACCATAGGCTGATTTTCATTCCTAGCGTTGAGGTTTGAGTTAGGCCTAGGGTTAGAGATTTTTAACCAGAAAGCTCTGAGTTCCAAGAACACAGCAGCTGCGAAGGACTACCCAAGAAGAGCACAAAAGTACCACAACATGCCTGCCTCCACAGCTATTTCCTTGGGGACATCCCTAATTCCTGGCTGATTTGCCTTTCTCGTCGTCGGGTTGGGGTTAGGTAGGCCTTGTGCTAGGATTTTTAAAATCAGGAAGCCCAGACCTCCAGGCACACTGGAGCTGTGAAAGGCATCCAAAAGGGAGTGCAAAAGTGCCACAACATGGCTGCTTTCACAGCTTTTTCCTTAGGAAGAACCCTAATACCCGGCTGATTTACCTTCCTAGGGTTACTGTTAGGCTTGGGCCAAGGACTTTTAAAACCAGGAAGCCCTGTGCTCCAGGCACACTGCAGCTGTTCAAGGCATCCCAACGGGAGTGCAAAAGTGACACAACTTGGCTGCGTCCTCTGCTATTTCCATGAGACCATCCCCAACCATAGGCTGATTTTCATTCCTAGCGTTGAGGTTTGAGTTAGGCCTAGGGTTAGGGTTCTTTCAACCAGAAAGCCCTGAGTTCCAAGAACACAGCAGCTGCGAAGGACTACCCAAGAAGAGCACAAAAGTACCACAACATGCCTGCCTCCACAGCTATTTCCTTGGGGACATCCCTAATTCCTGGCTGATTTGCCTTTCTCGTCATCGGGTTGGGGTTAGGTAGGCCTTGTGCTAGGATTTTTAAAATCAGGAAGCCCAGAACTCCAGGCACACTGGAGCTGTGAAAGGCATCCAAAAGGGAGTGCAAAAGTGTCACAACATGGCTGCTTTCACAGCTTCTTCCTTGGCACCATCACTATACCTAGGCTGATTTATCTGCCTAGGTTTATGGTTAGGGTTCAGCCTAGGGCTAGGATTTTTTGAACCAGGAAGCCCTGAGTTCCAGGCTTACTGTAGCTGCCAAAGGCATCCCAAAGGGAGCGCAGAAGTGCCACAACATGGCTGCTTTCACAGCTTTTTCCTAAGGAAGGACCCTAATACCTGGCTGATTTACCTTCCTAGGGTTACTGTTAGGCTTGGGCCAAGGACTTTTAAAACCAGGAAGCCCTGTGCTCCAGGCACACTGCAGCTGTTCAAGGCATCCCAACGGGAGTGCAAAAGTGACACAACTTGGCTGCCTCCTCTGCTATTTCCATGAGACCATCCCGAACCATAGGCTGATTTTCCTTCCTAGCGTTGAGGTTTGAGTTAGGCCTAGGGTTAGTGTTCTTTTAACCTGAAAGCCCTGAGTTCCAAGAACACAGCAGCTGCGAAGGACTACCCAAGAATAGCACAAAAGTACCACAACATGCCTGCCTCCACAGCTATTTCCTTGGGGACATCCCTAATTCCTGGCTGATTTGCCTTTCTCGTCGTCGGGTTGGGGTTAGGTAGGCCTTGTGCTAGGATTTTTAAAATCAGGAAGCCCAGACCTCCAGGCACACTGGAGCTGTGAAAGGCATCCAAAAGGGAGTGCAAAAGTGCCACAACATGGCTGCTTTCACAGCTTTTTCCTTAGGAAGAACCCTAATACCCGGCTGATTTACCTTCCTAGGGTTACTGTTAGGCTTGGGCCAAGGACTTTGAAAACCAGGAAGCCCTGTGCTCCAGGCACACTGCAGCTGTTCAAGGCATCCCAACGGGAGTGCAAAAGTGACACAACTTGGCTGCCTCCACTGCTATTTCCATGAGACCATCCCCAACCATAGGCTGATTTTCATTCCTAGCGTTGAGGTTTGAGTTAGGCCTAGGGTTAGGGTTCTTTCAACCAGAAAGCCCTGAGTTCCAAGAACACAGCAGCTGCGAAGGACTACCCAAGAAGAGCACAAAAGTACCACAACATGCCTGCCTCCACAGCTATTTCCTTGGGGACATCCCTAATTCCTGGCTGATTTGCCTTTCTCGTCGTCGGGTTGGGGTTAGGTAGGCCTTGTGCTAGGATTTTTAAAATCAGGAAGCCCAGAACTCCAGGCACACTGGAGCTGTGAAAGGCATCCAAAAGGGAGTGCAAAAGTGTCACAACATGGCTGCTTTCACAGCTTCTTCCTTGGCACCATCACTATACCTAGGCTGATTTATCTGCCTAGGTTTATGGTTAGGGTTCAGCCTAGGGCTAGGATTTTTTGAACTAGGAAGCCCTGTGTTCCAGGCTTACTGTAGCTGCAAAAGGCATCCCAAAGGGAGCGCAGAAGTGCCAGAACATGGCTGCTTTCACAGCTTTTTCCTTAGGAAGAACCCTAATACCCGGCTGATTTACCTTCCTAGGGTTACTGTTAGGCTTGGGCCAAGGACTTTTAAAACCAGGAAGCCCTGTGCTCCAGGCACACTGCAGCTGTTCAAGGCATCCCAACGCGAGTGCAAATGTGACACAACTTGGCTGCCTCCACTGCTATTTCCATGAGACCATCCCCAACCTTAGGCTGGTTTTCCTTCCTAGCGTTGAGTTTTGAGTTAGGCCTAGGGTTACTGTTCTTTTAACCTGAAAGCCCTGAGTTCCAAGAACACAGCAACTGCGAAGGACTACCCAAGAAGAGCACAAAGGTACCACAACATGCCTGCCTCCACAGCTATTTCCTTGGGGACATCCCTAATTCCTGGCTGATTTGCCTTTCTCGTCGTCGGGTTGGGGTTAGGTAGGCCTTGTGCTAGGATTTTTAAAATCAGGAAGCCCAGACCTCCAGGCACACTGGAGCTGTGAAAGGCAGCCAAAAGGGAGTGCAAAAGTGCCACAACATGGCTGCTTTCACAGCTTTTTCCTTAGGAAGAAGCCTAATACCCGGCTGATTTACCTTCCTAGGGTTACTGTTAGGCTTGGGCCAAGGACTTTTAAAACCAGGAAGCCCTGTGCTCCAGGAACACTGCAGCTGTTCAAGGCATCCCAACGGGAGCGCAAAAGTGACACAACTTGGCTGCCTCCACTGCTATTTCCATGAGACCATCCCCAACCATAGGCTGATTTTCCTTCCTAGCGTTGAGGTTTCAGGAAGGCCTAGGGTTAGAGTTTTTTAACCAGAAAGCCCTGAGTTCCAAGAACACAGCAGATGCGAAGGACCACCCAAGAAGAGCACAAAAGTACCACAACATGCCTGCCTCCACAGCTATTTCCTTGGGGACATCCCTAATTCCTGGCTGATTTGCCTTTCTCGTCGTCGGTTTGGGGTTAGATAGGCCTTGTGCTAGGATATTTAAAAGCAGGAAACCCAGACCTCCAAGCACACTGGAGCTGTGAAAGGCATCCAAAAGGGAGTGCAAAAGTGCCACAACATGGCTGCTTTCACAGCTTTTTTCTGTGCACCAACACTATACCTTCTCTGATATATCTCCCTAGGGTTAGGGTTAGGGTTCAGCCTAGGGCTAGGATTTTTTGAACCAGGAAGCCCTGTGTTCCAGGCTTACTGTAGCTGCCAAAGGCATCCCAAAGGGAGCGCAGAAGTGCCACAACATGGCTGCTTTCACAGCTTTTTCCTTAGGAAGAACCCTAATACCCGGCTGATTTACCTTCCTAGGGTTACTGTTAGGCTTGGGCCAAGGACTTTTAAAACCAGGAAGCCCTGTGCTCCAGGCACACTGCAGCTGTTCAAGGCATCCCAAGGGGAGCGCAAAAGTGACACAACTTGGCTGCCTCCACTGCTATTTCCATGAGACCATCCTGAACCATAGGCTGATTTTCCTTCCTAGCGTTGAGGTTTGAGTTAGGCCTAGGGTTAGGGTTCTTTCAACCAGAAAGCCCTGAGTTCCAAGAATACAGCAGCTGCGAAGGACTACCCAAGGAGAGCACAAAAGTACCACAACATGCCTGCCTCCCCAGCTATTTCATTGGGCACATCCCTAATTCCTGGCTGATTTGCCTTTCTCGTCGTCGGGTTGGGGTTAGGTAGGCCTTGTGCTAGGATTTTTAAAATCAGGAAGCCCTGTGTTCCAGGCTTACTGTAGCTGCCAAAGGCATCCCAAAGGGAGCGCAGAAGTGCCGCAACATGGCTGCTTTCACAGCTTTTTCCTTAGGAAGAACCCTAATACCCGGCTGATTTACCTTCCTAGGGTTACTGTTAGGCTTGGGCCAAGGACTTTTAAAACCAGGAAGCCCTGTGCTCCAGGCACACTGCAGCTGTTCAAGGCATCCCAACGGGAGTGCAAAAGTGACACAACTTGGCTGCCTCCACTGCTATTTCCATGAGACCATCCCCAACCTTAGGCTGGTTTTCCTTCCTAGCGTTGAGGTTTGCGTTAGGCCTATGGTTAGTGTTCTTTTAACCTGAAAGCCCTGAGTTCCAAGAACACAGCAGCTGCGAAGGACTACCCAAGAAGAGCACAAAAGTACCACAACATGCCTGCCTCCACAGCTATTTCCTTGGGGACATCCCTAATTCCTGGCTGATTTGCCTTTCTCGTCGTCGGGTTGGGGTTAGGTAGGCCTTGTGCTAGGATTTTTAAAATCAGGAAGCCCAGACCTCCAGGCACACTGGAGCTGTGAAAGGCAGCCAAAAGGGAGTGCAAAAGTGCCACAACATGGCTGCTTTCACAGCTTTTTCCTTAGGAAGAAGCCTAATACCCGGCTGATTTACCTTCCTAGGGTTACTGTTAGGCTTGGGCCAAGGACTTTTAAAACCAGGAAGCCCTGTGCTCCAGGCACACTGCAGCTGTTTAAGGCATCCCAACGGGAGCGCAAAAGTGACACAACTTGGCTGCCTCCACTGCTATTTCCATGAGACCATCCCCAACCATAGGCTGATTTTCCTTCCTAGCGTTGAGGTTTCAGTAAGGCCTAGGGTTAGAGTTTTTTAACCAGAAAGCCCTGAGTTCCAAGAACGCAGCAGATGCGAAGGACCACCCAAGAAGAGCACAAAAGTACCACAACATGCCTGCCTCCACAGCTATTTCCTTGGGGACATCCCTAATTCCTGGCTGATTTGCCTTTCTCGTCGTCGGGTTGGGGTTAGATAGGCTTTGTGCTAGGATATTTAAAAGCAGGAAACCCAGACCTCCAAGCACACTGGAGCTGTGAAAGGCATCCAAAAGGGAGTGCAAAAGTGCCACAACATGGCTGCTTTCACAGCTTTTTTCTGTGCACCATCCCTATACCTAGGCTGATTTATCTGCCTAGGGTTAGGGTTAGGGTTCAGCCTAGGGCTAGGATTTTTTGAACCAGGAAGCCCTGTGTTCCAGGCTTACTGTAGCTGCCAAAGGCATCCCAAAGGGAGCGCAGAAGTGCCACAACATGGCTGCTTTCACAGCTTTTTCCTTAGGAAGAACCCTAATACCCGGCTGATTTACCTTCCTAGGGTTACTGTTAGGCTTGGGCCAAGGACTTTTAAAACCAGGAAGCCCTGTGCTCCAGGCACACTGCAGCTGTTCAAGGCATCCCAAGGGGAGCGCAAAAGTGACACAACTTGGCTGCCTCCACTGCTATTTCCATGAGACCATCCCCAACCTTAGGCTGGTTTTCCTTCCTAGCGTTGAGGTTTGAGTTAGGCCTATGGTTAGTGTTCTTTTAACCTGAAAGCCCTGAGTTCCAAGAACACAGCAGCTGCGAAGGACTACCCAAGAAGAGCACAAAAGTACCACAACATGCCTGCCTCCACAGCTATTTCCTTGGGGACATCCCTAATTCCTGGCTGATTTGCCTTTCTCGTCGTCGGGTTGGGGTTAGGTAGGCCTTGTGCTAGGATTTTTAAAATCAGGAAGCCCAGACCTCCAGGCACACTGGAGCTGTGAAAGGCAGCCAAAAGGGAGTGCAAAAGTGCCACAACATGGCTGCTTTCACAGCTTTTTCCTTAGGAAGAAGCCTAATACCCGGCTGATTTACCTTCCTAGGGTTACTGTTAGGCTTGGGCCAAGGACTTTTAAAACCAGGAAGCCCTGTGCTCCAGGCACACTGCAGCTGTTCAAGGCATCCCAACGGGAGCGCAAAAGTGACACAACTTGGCTGCCTCCACTGCTATTTCCATGAGACCATCCCCAACCATAGGCTGATTTTCCTTCCTAGCGTTGAGGTTTCAGTAAGGCCTAGGGTTAGTGTTCTTTTAATCTGAAAGCCCTGAGTTCCAAGAACACAGCAGCTGCGAAGGACTACCCAAGAAGAGCACAAAAGTACCACCACATGCCTGCCTCCACAGCTATTTCCTTGGGGACATCCCTAATTCCTGGCTGATTTGCCTTTCTCGTTGTCGGGTTGGGGTTAGGTAGGCCTTGTGCTAGGATATTTAAAAGCAGGAAACCCAGACCTCCAAGCACACTGGAGCTGTGAAAGGCATCCAAAAGGGAGTGCAAAAGTGCCACAACATGGCTGCTTTCACAGCTTTTTTCTGTGCACCAACACTATACCTTCTCTGATATATCTCCCTAGGGTTAGGGTTAGGGTTCAGCCTAGGGCTAGGATTTTTTGAACCAGGAAGCCCTGTGTTCCAGGCTTACTGTAGCTGCAAAAGGCATCCCAAAGGGAGCGCAGAAGTGCCACAACATGGCTGCTTTCACAGCTTTTTCCTTAGGAAGAACCCTAATACCCGGCTGATTTACCTTCCTAGGGTTACTGTTAGGCTTGGGCCAAGGACTTTTAAAACCAGGAAGCCCTGTGCTCCAGGCACACTGCAGCTGTTCAAGGCATCCCAAGGGGAGCGCAAAAGTGACACAACTTGGCTGCCTCCACTGCTATTTCCATGAGACCATCCTGAACCATAGGCTGATTTTCCTTCCTAGCGTTGAGGTTTGAGTTAGGCCTAGGGTTAGGGTTCTTTCAACCAGAAAGCCCTGAGTTCCAAGAATACAGCAGCTGCGAAGGACTACCCAAGGAGAGCACAAAAGTACCACAACATGCCTGCCTCCCCAGCTATTTCATTGGGCACATCCCTAATTCCTGGCTGATTTGCCTTTCTCGTCGTCGGGTTGGGGTTAGGTAGGCCTTGTGCTAGGATTTTTAAAATCAGGAAGCCCTGTGTTCCAGGCTTACTGTAGCTGCCAAAGGCATCCCAAAGGGAGCGCAGAAGTGCCACAACATGGCTGCTTTCACAGCTTTTTCCTTAGGAAGAACCCTAATACCCGGCTGATTTACCTTCCTAGGGTTACTGTTAGGCTTGGGCCAAGGACTTTTAAAACCAGGAAGCCCTGTGCTCCAGGCACACTGCAGCTGTTCAAGGCATCCCAACGGGAGTGCAAAAGTGACACAACTTGGCTGCCTCCACTGCTATTTCCATGAGACCATCCCCAACCTTAGGCTGGTTTTCCTTCCTAGCGTTGAGGTTTGAGTTAGGCCTATGGTTAGTGTTCTTTTAACCTGAAAGCCCTGAGTTCCAAGAACACAGCAGCTGCGAAGGACTACCCAAGAAGAGCACAAAAGTACCACAACATGCCTGCCTCCACAGCTATTTCCTTGGGGACATCCCTAATTCCTGGCTGATTTGCCTTTCTCGTCGTCGGGTTGGGGTTAGGTAGGCCTTGTGCTAGGATTTTTAAAATCAGGAAGCCCAGACCTCCAGGCACACTGGAGCTGTGAAAGGCAGCCAAAAGGGAGTGCAAAAGTGCCACAACATGGCTGCTTTCACAGCTTTTTCCTTAGGAAGAAGCCTAATACCCGGCTGATTTACCTTCCTAGGGTTACTGTTAGGCTTGGGCCAAGGACTTTTAAAACCAGGAAGCCCTGTGCTCCAGGCACACTGCAGCTGTTTAAGGCATCCCAACGGGAGCGCAAAAGTGACACAACTTGGCTGCCTCCACTGCTATTTCCATGAGACCATCCCCAACCATAGGCTGATTTTCCTTCCTAGCGTTGAGGTTTCAGTAAGGCCTAGGGTTAGAGTTTTTTAACCAGAAAGCCCTGAGTTCCAAGAACACAGCAGATGCGAAGGACCACCCAAGAAGAGCACAAAAGTACCACAACATGCCTGCCTCCACAGCTATTTCCTTGGGGACATCCCTAATTCCTGGCTGATTTGCCTTTCTCGTCGTCGGGTTGGGGTTAGATAGGCTTTGTGCTAGGATATTTAAAAGCAGGAAACCCAGACCTCCAAGCACACTGGAGCTGTGAAAGGCATCCAAAAGGGAGTGCAAAAGTGCCACAACATGGCTGCTTTCACAGCTTTTTTCTGTGCACCATCCCTATACCTAGGCTGATTTATCTGCCTAGGGTTAGGGTTAGGGTTCAGCCTAGGGCTAGGATTTTTTGAACCAGGAAGCCCTGTGTTCCAGGCTTACTGTAGCTGCCAAAGGCATCCCAAAGGGAGCGCAGAAGTGCCACAACATGGCTGCTTTCACAGCTTTTTCCTTAGGAAGAACCCTAATACTCGGCTGATTTACCTTCCTAGGGTTACTGTTAGGCTTGGGCCAAGGACTTTTAAAACCAGGAAGCCCTGTGCTCCAGGCACACTGCAGCTGTTCAAGGCATCCCAAGGGGAGCGCAAAAGTGACACAACTTGGCTGCCTCCACTGCTATTTCCATGAGACCATCCCCAACCTTAGGCTGGTTTTCCTTCCTAGCGTTGAGGTTTGAGTTAGGCCTATGGTTAGTGTTCTTTTAACCTGAAAGCCCTGAGTTCCAAGAACACAGCAGCTGCGAAGGACTACCCAAGAAGAGCACAAAAGTACCACAACATGCCTGCCTCCACAGCTATTTCCTTGGGGACATCCCTAATTCCTGGCTGATTTGCCTTTCTCGTCGTCGGGTTGGGGTTAGGTAGGCCTTGTGCTAGGATTTTTAAAATCAGGAAGCCCAGACCTCCAGGCACACTGGAGCTGTGAAAGGCAGCCAAAAGGGAGTGCAAAAGTGCCACAACATGGCTGCTTTCACAGCTTTTTCCTTAGGAAGAAGCCTAATACCCGGCTGATTTACCTTCCTAGGGTTACTGTTAGGCTTGGGCCAAGGACTTTTAAAACCAGGAAGCCCTGTGCTCCAGGCACACTGCAGCTGTTCAAGGCATCCCAACGGGAGCGCAAAAGTGACACAACTTGGCTGCCTCCACTGCTATTTCCATGAGACCATCCCCAACCATAGGCTGATTTTCCTTCCTAGCGTTGAGGTTTCAGTAAGGCCTAGGGTTAGTGTTCTTTTAATCTGAAAGCCCTGAGTTCCAAGAACACAGCAGCTGCGAAGGACTACCCAAGAAGAGCACAAAAGTACCACCACATGCCTGCCTCCACAGCTATTTCCTTGGGGACATCCCTAATTCCTGGCTGATTTGCCTTTCTCGTTGTCGGGTTGGGGTTAGGTAGGCCTTGTGCTAGGATATTTAAAAGCAGGAAACCCAGACCTCCAAGCACACTGGAGCTGTGAAAGGCATCCAAAAGGGAGTGCAAAAGGGCCACAACATGGCTGCTTTCACAGCTTTTTTCTGTGCACCAACACTATACCTTCTCTGATATATCTCCCTAGGGTTAGGGTTAGGGTTCAGCCTAGGGCTAGGATTTTTTGAACCAGGAAGCCCTGTGTTCCAGGCTTACTGTAGCTGCCAAAGGCATCCCAAAGGGAGCGCAGAAGTGCCACAACATGGCTGCTTTCACAGCTTTTTCCTTAGGAAGAACCCTAATACCCGGCTGATTTACCCTCCTAGGGTTACTGTTAGGCTTGGGCCAAGGACTTTTAAAACCAGGAAGCCCTGTGCTCCAGGCACACTGCAGCTGTTCAAGGCATCCCAAGGGGAGTGCAAAAGTGACACAACTTGGCTGCCTCCACTGCTATTTCCATGAGACCATCCTGAACCATAGGCTGATTTTCCTTCCTAGCGTTGAGGTTTGAGTTAGGCCTAGGGTTAGGGTTCTTTCAACCAGAAAGCCCTGAGTTCCAAGAATACAGCAACTGCGAAGGACTACCCAAGAAGAGCACAAAAGTACCACAACATGCCTGCCTCCACAGCAATTTCCTTGGGGACATCCCTAATTCCTGGCTGATTTGCCTTTCTCGTCGTCGGGTTGGGGTTAGGTAGGCCTTGTGCTAGGATTTTTAAAATCAGGAAGCCCAGACCTCCAGGCACACTGGAGCTGTGAAAGGCATCCAAAAGGGAGTGCAAAAGTGCCACAACATGGCTGCTTTCACAGCTTTTTCCTTAGGAAGAACCCTAATACCCGGCTGATTTACCTTCCTAGGGTTACTGTTAGGCTTGGGCCAAGGACTTTGAAAACCAGGAAGCCCTGTGCTCCAGGCACACTGCAGCTGTTCAAGGCATCCCAACGGGAGTGCGAAAGTGACACAACTTGGCTGCCTCCTCTGCTATTTCCATGAGACCATCCTCAACCTTAGGCTGGTTTTCCTTCCTAGCGTTGAGTTTTGAGTTAGGCCTATGGTTACTGTTCTTTTAACCTGAAAGCCCTGAGTTCCAAGAACACAGCAGCTGCGAAGGACTACCCAAGAAGAGCACAAAAGTACCACAACATGCCTGCCTCCACAGCTATTTCCTTGGGGACATCCCTAATTCCTGGCTGATTTGCCTTTCTCGTCGCCGGGTTGGGGTTAGGTAGGCCTTGTGCTAGGATTTTTAAAATCAGGAAGCCCAGACCTCCAGGCACACTGGAGCTGTGAAAGGCATCCAAAAGGGAGTGCAAAATTGTCACAACATGGCAGCTTTCACAGCTTCTTCCTTGGGACCATCAGTATACCTAGGCTGATTTATCTGCCTAGGTTTATGGTTAGGGTTCAGCCTAGGGCTAGGATTTTTTGAACCAGGAAGCCCTGAGTTCCAGGCTTACTGTAGCTGCCAAAGGCATCCCAAAGGGAGCGCAGAAGTGCCAGAACATGGCTGCTTTCACAGCTTTTTCCTAAGGAAGAACCCTAATACCCGGCTGATTTACCTTCCTAGGGTTACTGTTAAGCTTGGGCAAAGGACTTTTAAAACCAGGAAGCCCTGTGCTCCAGGCACACTGCAGCTGTTCAAGGCATCCCAAGGAGAGTGCAAAAGTGACACAACTTGGCTGCCTCCACTGCTATTTCCATGAGACCATCCCGAATCACAGGCTGATTTGCCTTCCTAGCGTTGAGGTTTGAGTTAGGCTAGGGTTAGAGGTTTTTAACCAGAAAGCCCTGAGTTCCAAGAAGACAGCAGCTGCGAAGGACTACCCAAGAAGAGCACAAAAGTACCACAACATGCCTGCCTCCACAGCTATTTTCTTGGGGACATCCCTAATTCCTGGCTGATTTGCCTTTCTCGTCGTCGGGTTGGGGTTAGGTAGGCCTTGTGCTAGGATTTTTAAAATCAGGAAGCCCAGACCTCCAGGCACACTGGAGCTGTGAAAGGCATCCAAAAGGGAGTGCAAAAGTGCCACAACATGGCTGCTTTCACAGCTTTTTCCTTAGGAAGAACCCAAATACCCAGCTGATTTACCTTCCTGGGGTTACTGTTAGGCTTGGGCCAAGGACTTTTAAAACCAGGAAGCCCTGTGCTCCAGGCACACTGCAGCTGTTCAAGGCATCCCAACGGGAGTGCAAAAGTGACACAACTTGGCTGCCTCCACTGCTATTTCCATGAGACCATCCCCAACCTTAGGCTGGTTTTCCTTCCTAGCGTTGAGTTTTGAGTTAGGCCTAGGGTTAGTGTTCTTTTAACCTGAAAGCCCTGAGTTCCAAGAACACAGCAGCTGCGAAGGACTACCCAAGAAGAGCACAAAAGTACCACAACATGCCTGCCTCCACAGCTATTTCCTTGGGGACATCCCTAATTCCTGGCTGATTTGCCTTTCTCGTCGTCGGGTTGGGGTTAGGTAGGCCTTGTGCTAGGATTTTTAAAATCAGGAAGCCCAGACCTCCAGGCACACTGGAGCTGTGAAAGGCATCCAAAAGGGAGTGCAAAAGTGCCACAACATGGCTGCTTTCACAGCTTTTTCCTTAGGAAGAACCCTAATACCCGGCTGATTTACCTTCCTAGGGTTACTGTTAGGCTTGGGCCAAGGACTTTTAAAACCAGGAAGCCCTGTGCTCCAGGCACACTGCAGCTGTTCAAGGCATCCCAACGGGAGTGCAAAAGTGACACAACTTGGCTGCCTCCACTGCTATTTCCATGAGACCATCCCCAACCATAGGCTGATTTTCATTCCTAGCGTTGAGGTTTGAGTTAGGCCTATGGTTACTGTTCTTTTAACCTGAAAGCCCTGAGTTCCAAGAAGACAGCAGCTGTGAAGGACTACCCAAGAAGAGCACAAAAGTACCACAACATGCCTGCCTCCACAGCTATTTCATTGGGCACATCCCTAATTCCTGGCTGATTTGCCTTTCTCGTCGTCGGGTTGGGGTTAGGTAGGCCTTGTGCTAGGATTTTTAAAATCAGGAAGCCCAGACCTCCAGGCACACTGGAGCTGTGAAAGGCATCCAAAAGGGAGTGCAAAAGTGTCACAACATGGCTGCTTTCACAGCTTCTTCCTTGGCACCATCAGTATACCTAGGCTGATTTATCTGCCTATGTTTATGGTTAGGGTTCAGCCTAGGGCTAGGATTTTTTGAACCAGGAAGCCCTGAGTTCCAGGCTTACTGTAGCTGCCAAAGGCATCCCAAAGGGAGCGCAGAAGTGCCAGAACATGGCTGCTTTCACAGCTTTTTCCTAAGGAAGAACCCTAATACCCGGCTGATTTACCTTCCTAGGGTTACTGTTAGGCTTGGGCAAAGGACTTTTAAAACCAGGAAGCCCTGTGCTCCAGGCACACTGCAGCTGTTCAAGGCATCCCAAGGGGAGTGCAAAAGTGACACAACTTGGCTGCCTCCACTGCTATTTCCATGAGACCATCCCGAATCACAGGCTGATTTACCTTCCTAGCGTTGAGGTTTGAGTTAGGCCTAGGGTTAGAGGTTTTTAACCAGAAAGCCCTGAGTTCCAAGAAGACAGCAGCTGCGAAGGACTACCCAAGAAGGGCACAAAAGTACCACAACATGCCTGCCTCCACAGCTATTTTCTTGGGGACATCCCTAATTCCTGGCTGATTTGCCTTTCTCGTCGTCGGGTTGGGGTTAGGTAGGCCTTGTGCTAGGATTTTTAAAATCAGGAATCCCAGACCTCCAGGCACACTGGAGCTGTGAAAGGCATCCAAAAGGGAGTGCAAAAGTGCCACAACATGGCTGCTTTCACAGCGTTTTCCTTAGGAAGAACCCAAATACCCAGCTGATTTACCTTCCTAGGGTTACTGTTAGGCTTGGGCAAAGGACTTTTAAAACCAGGAAGCCCTGTGCTCCAGGCACACTGCAGCTGTTCAAGGCATCCCAACGGGAGTGCAAAAGTGACACAACTTGGCTGCCTCCACTGCTATTTCCATGAGACCATCCCCAACCTTAGGCTGGTTTTCCTTCCTAGCGTTGAGGTTTGAGTTAGGCCGAGGGTTAGTGTTCTTTTAACCTGAAAGCCCTGAGTTCCAAGAACACAGCAGCTGCGAAGGACTACCCAAGAAGAGCACAAAAGTACCACAACATGCCTGCCTCCACAGCTATTTCCTTGGGGACATCCCTAATTCCTGGCTGATTTGCCTTTCTCGTCGTCGGGTTGGGGTTAGGTAGGCCTTGTGCTAGGATTTTTAAAATCAGGAAGCCCAGACCTCCAGGCACACTGGAGCTGTGAAAGGCATCCAAAAGGGAGTGCAAAAGTGCCACAACATGGCTGCTTTCACAGCTTTTTCCTTAGGAAGAACCCTAATACCCGGCTGATTTACCTTCCTAGGGTTAGTGTTAGGCTTGGGCCAAGGACTTTTAAAACCAGTAAGCCCTGTGCTCCAGGCACACTGCAGCTGTTCAAGGCATCCCAACGGGAGTGCGAAAGTGACACAACTTGGCTGCCTCCTCTGCTATTTCCATGAGACCATCCTCAACCTTAGGCTGGTTTTCCTTCCTAGCGTTGAGTTTTGAGTTAGGCCTATGGTTACTGTTCTTTTAACCTGAAAGCCCTGAGTTCCAAGAACACAGCAGCTGCGAAGGACTACCCAAGAAGAGCACAAAAGTACCACAACATGCCTGCCTCCACAGCTATTTCCTTGGGGACATCCCTAATTCCTGGCTGATTTGCCTTTCTCGTCGCCGGGTTGGGGTTAGGTAGGCCTTGTGCTAGGATTTTGAAAATCAGGAAGCCCAGACCTCCAGGCACATTGGAACTGTGAAAGTCATCCAAAAGGGAGTGCAAAAGTGCCACAACATGGCTGCTTTCACAGCTTTTTCCTTAGGAAGAACCCTAATACCCTGCTGAGTTACCTTCCTAGGGTTACTGTTAGGCTTGGGCCTAGGACTTTTAAAACCAGGAAGCCCTGTGCTCCAGGCACACTGCAGCTGTTCAAGGCATCCCAACGGGAGTGCAAAAGTGACACAACTTGGCTGCCTCCACTGCTATTTCCATGAGACCATCCCCAACCATAGGCTGATTTTCCTTCCTAGCGTTGAGGTTTGAGTTAGGCCTAGGGTTAGTGTTCTTTTAACCTGAAAGCCCTGAGTTCCAAGAACACAGCAGCTGCGAAGGACTACCCAAGAAGAGCACAAAAGTACCACAACATGCCTGCCTCCACAGCTATTTCCTTGGGGACATCCCTAATTCCTGGCTGATTTGCCTTTCTCGTCGTCGGGTTGGGGTTAGGTAGGCCTTGTGCTAGGATTTTTAAAATCAGGAAGCCCAGACCTCCAGGCACACTGGAGCTGTGAAAGGCATCCAAAAGGGAGTGCAAAAGTGCCACAACATGGCTGCTTTCACAGCTTTTTCCTTAGGAAGAACCCTAATACCCGGCTGATTTACCTTCCTAGGGTTACTGTTAGGCTTGGGCCAAGGACATTTCAAACCAGGAAGCCCTGTGCTCCAGGCACACTGCAGCTGTTCAAGGCATCCCAACGGGAGTGCAAAAGTGACACAACTTGGCTGCCTCCACTGCTATTTCCATGAGACCATCCCCAACCATAGGCTGATTTTCATTCCTAGCGTTGAGGTTTGAGTTAGGCCTAGGGTTAGGGTTCTTTCAACCAGAAAGCCCTGAGTTCCAAGAACACAGCAGCTGCGAAGGACTACCCAAGAAGAGCACAAAAGTACCACAAAATGCCTGCCTCCACAGCTATTTCCTTGGGGACATCCCTAATTCCTGGCTGATTTGCCTTTCTCGTCGTCGGGTTGGGGTTAGGTAGGCCTTGTGCTAGGATTTTTAAAATCAGGAAGCCCAGACCTCCAGGCACACTGGAGCTGTGAAAGGCATCCAAAAGGGAGTGCAAAAGTGTCACAACATGGCTGCTTTCAAAGCTTCTTCCTTGGCACCATCACTATACCTAGGCTGATTTACCTGCCTAGGTTTATGGTTAGGGTTCAGCCTAGGGCTAGGATTTTTTGAACCAGGAAGCCCTGAGTTCGAGGCTTACTGTAGCTGCCAAAGGCATCCCAAAGGGAGCGCAGAAGTGCCACAACATGGCTGCTTTCACAGCTTTTTCCTAAGGAAGAACCCTAATACCCGGCTGATTTACCTTCCTAGGGTTACTGTTAGGCTTGGGCCAAGGACTTTTAAAACCAGGAAGCCCTGTGCTCCAGGCACACTGCAGCTGTTCAAGGCATCCCAAGGGGAGCGCAAAAGTGACACAACTTGGCTGCCTCCACTGCTATTTCCATGAGACCATCCCCAACCTTAGGCTGGTTTTCCTTCCTAGCGTTGAGTTTTGAGTTAGGCCTATGGTTACTGTTCTTTTAACCTGAAAGCCCTGAGTTCCAAGAATACAGCAGCTGCGAAGGACTACCCAAGAAGAGCACAAAAGTACCACAACATGCCTGCCTCCACAGCTATTTCCTTGGGGACATCCCTAATTCCTGGCTGATTTGCCTTTCTCGTCGTCGGGTTGGGGTTAGGTAGGCCTTGTGCTAGGAATTTTAAAATCAGGAAGCCCAGACCTCCAGGCACACTGGAGCTGTGAAAGGCATCCAAAAGGGAGTGCAAAAGTGCCACAACATGGCTGCTTTCACAGCTTTTTCCTTAGGAAGAACCCTAATACCCGGCTGATTTACCTTCCTAGGGTTACTGTTAGGCTTGGGCCAAGGACTTTTAAAACCAGGAAGCCCTGTGCTCCAGGCACACTGCAGCTGTTCAAGGCATCCCAAGGGGAGTGCAAAAGTGACACAACTTGGCTGCCTCCACTGCTATTTCCATGAGACCATCCCCAACCATAGGCTGATTTTCCTTCCTAGCGTTGAGGTTTGAGTTAGGCCTAGGGTTAGGGTTCTTTCAACCAGAAAGCCCTGAGTTCCAAGAACAGAGCAGCTGCGAAGGACTACCCAAGAAGAGCACAAAAGTACCACAACATGCCTGCCTCCACAGCTATTTCCTTGGGGACATCCCTAATTCCTGGCTGATTTGCCTTTCTCGTCGTCGGGTTGGGGTTAGGTAGGCCTTGTGCTAGGATTTTTAAAATCAGGAAGCCCAGACCTCCAGGCACACTGGAGCTGTGAAAGGCATCCAAAAGGGAGTGCAAAAGTGTCACAACATGGCTGCTTTCACAGCTTCTTCCTTGGCACCATCACTATACCTAGGCTGATTTATCTGCCTAGGTTTATGGTTAGGGTTCAGCCTAGGGCTAGGATTTTTTGAACCAGGAAGCCCTGAGTTCCAGGCTTACTGTAGCTGCCAAAGGCATCCCAAAGGGAGCGCAGAAGTGCCAGAACATGGCTGCTTTCACAGCTTTTTCCTAAGGAAGAACCCTAATACCCGGCTGATTTACCTTCCTAGGGTTACTGTTAGGCTTGGGCCAAGGACTTTTAAAACCAGGAAGCCCTGTGCTCAGGGCACACTGCAGCTGTTCAAGGCATCCCAAGGGGAGCGCAAAAGTGACACAACTTGGCTGCCTCCACTGCTATTTCCATGAGACCATCCTGAACCATAGGCCGATTTTCCTTCCTAGTGTTGAGGTTTGAGTTAGGCCTAGGGTTAGAGTTTTTTAACCAGAAAGCCCTGAGTTCCAAGAACACAGCAGCTGCGAAGGACTACCCAAGAATAGCACAAAAGTACCACAACATGCCTGCCTCCACAGCTATTTCCTTGGGGACATCCCTAATTCCTGGCTGATTTGCCTTTCTCGTCGTCGGGTTGGGGTTAGGTAGGCCTTGTGCTAGGATTTTTAAAATCAGGAAGCCCAGACCTCCAGGCACACTGGAGCTGTGAAAGGCATCCAAAAGGGAGTGCAAAAGTGCCACAACATGGCTGCTTTCACAGCTTTTTCCTTAGGAAGAAGCCTAATACCCGGCTGATTTACCTTCCTAGGGTTACTGTTAGGCTTGGGCCAAGGACTTTTAAAACCAGGAAGCCCTGTGCTCCAGGCACACTGCGGCCGTTCAAGGCATCCCAACGGGAGTGCAAAAGTGACACAACTTGGATGCCTCCACTGCTATTTCCATGAGACCATCCCCAACCTTAGGCTGGTTTTCCTTCCTAGCATTGAGTTTTGAGTTAGGCCTAGGGTTACTGTTCTTTTAACCTGAAAGCCCTGAGTTCCAAGAACACAGCAGCTGCGAAGGACTACCCAAGAAGAGCACAAAAGTACCACCACATGCCTGCCTCCACAGCTATTTCCTTGGGGACATCCCTAATTCCTGGCTGATTTGCCTTTCTCGTCGTCGGGTTGGGGTTAGGTAGGCCTTGTGCTAGGATATTTAAAATCAGGAAGCCCAGACCTCCAGGCACACTGGAGCTGTGAAAGGCATCCGAAAGGGAGTGCAAAAGTGCCACAACATGGCTGCTTTCACAGCTTTTTCCTTAGGAAGAACCCTAATACCCGGCTGAGTTACCTTCCTGGGGTTACTGTTAGGCTTGGGCCTAGGACTTTTAATACCAGGAAGCCCTGTGCTCCAGGCACACTGCAGCTGTTCAAGGCATCCCAACGCGAGTGCAAAAGTGACACAACTTGGCTGCCACCACTGCTATTTCCATGAGACCATCCCCAACCATAGGCTGATTTTCCTTCCTAGCGTTGAGGTTTGAGTTAGGCCTAGGGTTAGAGTTTTTTAACCAGAAAGCCCTGAGTTCCAAGAACACAGCAGCTGCGAAGGACTACCCAAGAAGAGCACAAAAGTACCACAACATGCCTGCCTCCACAGCTATTTCCTTGGGGACATCCCTAATTCCTGGCTGATTTGCCTTTCTCGTCGTCGGGTTGGGGTTAGGTAGGCCTTGTGCTAGGATTTTTAAAATCAGGAAGCCCAGACCTCCAGGCACACTGGAGCTGTGAAAGGCATCCAAAAGGGAGTGCAAAAGTGCCACAACATGGCTGCTTTCACAGCTTTTTCCTTAGGAAGAAGCCTAATACCCGGCTGATTTACCTTCCTAGGGTTACTGTTAGGCTTGGGCCAAGGACTTTTAAAACCAGGAAGCCCTGTGCTCCAGGCACACTGCAGCTGTTCAAGGCATCCCAACGCGAGTGCAAAAGTGACACAACTTGGCTGCCTCCACTGCTATTTCCATGAGACCATCCCCAACCATAGGCTGATTTTCCTTCCTAGCGTTGAGGTTTGAGTTAGGCCTAGGGTTAGAGATTTTTAACCAGAAAGCTCTGAGTTCCAAGATCACAGCAGCTGCGAAGGACTACCCAAGAAGAGCACAAAAGTACCACAACATGCCTGCCTCCACAGCTATTTCCTTGGGGACATCCCTAATTCCTGGCTGATTTGCCTTTCTCGTCGTCGGGTTGGGGTTAGGTAGGCCTTGTGCTAGGATTTTTAAAATCAGGAAGCCCAGACCTCCAGGCACACTGGAGCTGTGAAAGGCATCCAAAAGGGAGTGCAAAAGTGCCACAACATGGCTGCTTTCACAGCTTTTTCCTTAGGAAGAACCCTAATACCCGGCTGATTTACCTTCCTAGGGTTACTGTTAGGCTTGGGCCAAGGACTTTTAAAACCAGGAAGCCCTGTGCTCCAGGCACACTGCAGCTGTTCAAGGCATCCCAACGGGAGTGCAAAAGTGACACAACTTGGCTGCCTCCACTGCTATTTCCATGAGACCATCCCCAACCATAGGCTGATTTTCATTCCTAGCGTTGAGGTTTGAGTTAGGCCTAGGGTTAGGGTTCTTTCAACCAGAAAGCCCTGAGTTCCAAGAACACAGCAGCTGCGAAGGACTACCCAAGAAGAGCACAAAAGTACCACAACATGCCTGCCTCCACAGCTATTTCCTTGGGGACATCCCTAATTCCTGGCTGATTTGCCTTTCTCGTCGTCGGGTTGGGGTTAGGTAGGCCTTGTGCTAGGATTTTTAAAATCAGGAAGCCCAGAACTCCAGGCACACTGGAGCTGTGAAAGGCATCCAAAAGGGAGTGCAAAAGTGCCACAACATGGCTGCTTTCACAGCTTTTTCCTTAGGAAGAACCCTAATACCCGGCTGATTTACCTTCCTAGGGTTACTGTTAGGCTTGGGCCAAGGACTTTTAAAACCAGGAAGCCCTGTGCTCCAGGCACACTGCAGCTGTTCAAGGCATCCCAACGGGAGTGCAAAAGTGACACAACTTGGCTGCCTCCACTGCTATTTCCATGAGACCATCCCCAACCATAGGCTGATTTTCCTTCCTAGCGTTGAGGTTTGAGTTAGGCCTAGGGTTAGAGGTTTTTAACCAGAAAGCTCTGAGTTCCAAGAACACAGCAGCTGCGAAGGACTACCCAAGAAGAGCACAAAAGTACCACAACATGCCTGCCTCCACAGCTATTTCCTTGGGGACATCCCTAATTCCTGGCTGATTTGCCTTTCTCGTCGTCGGGTTGGGGTTAGGTAGGCCTTGTGCTAGGATTTTTAAAATCAGGAAGCCCAGAACTCCAGGCACACTGGAGCTGTGAAAGGCATCCAAAAGGGAGTGCAAAAGTGTCACAACATGGCTGCTTTCACAGCTTCTTCCTTGGCACCATCACTATACCTAGGCTGATTTATCTGCCTAGGTTTATGGTTAGGGTTCAGCCTAGGGCTAGGATTTTTTGAACCAGGAAGCCCTGAGTTCCAGGCTTACTGTAGCTGCCAAAGGCATCCCAAAGGGAGCGCAGAAGTGCCAGAACATGGCTGCTTTCACAGCTTTTTCCTAAGGAAGAACCCTAATACCCGGCTGATTTACCTTCCTAGGGTTACTGTTAGGCTTGGGCCAAGGACTTTTAAAACCAGGAAGCCCTGTGCTCAGGGCACACTGCAGCTGTTCAAGGCATCCCAAGGGGAGCGCAAAAGTGACACAACTTGGCTGCCTCCACTGCTATTTCCATGAGACCATCCTGAACCATAGGCTGATTTTCCTTCCTAGTGTTGAGGTTTGAGTTAGGCCTAGGGTTAGAGTTTTTTAACCTGAAAGCCCTGAGTTCCAAGAACACAGCAGCTGCGAAGGACTACCCAAGAATAGCACAAAAGTACCACAACATGCCTGCCTCCACAGCTATTTCCTTGGGGACATCCCTAATTCCTGGCTGATTTGCCTTTCTCGTCGTCGGGTTGGGGTTAGGAAGGCCTTGTGCTAGGATTTTGAAAATCAGGAAGCCCAGACCTCCAGGCACACTGGAGCTGTGAAAGGCATCCCAAAGGGAGTGCAAAAGTGCCACAACATGGCTGCTTTCACAGCTTTTTCCTTAGGAAGAACCCTAATACCCGGCTGATTTACCTTCCTAGGGTTACTGTTAGGCTTGGGCCAAGGACTTTGAAAACCAGGAAGCCCTGTGCTCCAGGCACACTGCAGCTGTTCAAGGCATCCCAACGGGAGTGCAAAAGTGACACAACTTGGATGCCTCCACTGCTATTTCCATGAGACCATCCCCAACCTTAGGCTGGTTTTCCTTCCTAGCGTTGAGTTTTGAGTTAGGCCTATGGTTACTGTTCTTTTAACCTGAAAGCCCTGAGTTCCAAGAACACAGCAGCTGCGAAGGACTACCCAAGAAGAGCACAAAAGTACCACCACATGCCTGCCTCCACAGCTATTTCCTTGGGGACATCCCTAATTCCTGGCTGATTTGCCTTTCTCGTCGTCGGGTTGGGGTTAGGTAGGCCTTGTGCTAGGATTTTTAAAATCAGGAAGCCCAGACCTCCAGGCACACTGGAGCTGTGAAAGGCATCCCAAAGGGAGTGCAAAAGTGCCACAACATGGCTGCTTTCACAGCTTTTTCCTTAGGAAGAACCCTAATACCCGGCTGATTTACCTTCCTGGGGTTACTGTTAGGCTTGGGCCAAGGACTTTGAAAACCAGGAAGCCCTGTGCTCCAGGCACACTGCAGCTGTTCAAGGCATCCCAACGGGAGTGCAAAAGTGACACAACTTGGCTGCGTCCACTGCTATTTCCATGAGACCATCCCCAACCATAGGCTGGTTTTCCTTCCTAGCGTTGAGTTTTGAGTTAGGCCTAGGGTTACTGTTCTTTTAACCTGAAAGCCCTGAGTTCCAAGAACACAGCAACTGCGAAGGACTACCCAAGAAGAGCACAAAAGTACCACAACATGCCTGCCTCCACAGCTATTTCCTTGGAGACATCCCTAATTCCTGGCTGATTTGCCTTTCTCCTCGTCGGGTTGGGGTTAGGTAGGCCTTGTGCTAGGATTTTTAAAATCAGGAAGCCCAGACCTCCAGGCACACTGGAGCTGTGAAAGGCATCCAAAAGGGAGTGCAAAAGTGCCACAACATGGCTGCTTTCACAGCTTTTTCCTTAGGAAGAACCCTAATACCCGGCTGAGTTACCTTCCTGGGGTTACTGTTAGGCTTGGGCCTAGGACTTTTAAAACCAGGAAGCCCTGTGCTCCAGGCACACTGCAGCTGTTCAAGGCATCCCAACGGGAGTGCGAAAGTGACACAACTTGGCTGCCTCCTCTGCTATTTCCATGAGACCATCCCCAACCATAGGCTGATTTTCCTTCCTAGCGTTGAGGTTTGAGTTAGGCCTAGGGTTAGAGATTTTTAACCAGAAAACTCTGAGTTCCAAGAACACAGCAGCTGCGAAGGACTACCCAAGAATAGCACAAAAGTACCACAACATGCCTGCCTCCACAGCTATTTCCTTGGGGACATCCCTAATTCCTGGCTGATTTGCCTTTCTCGTCGTCGGGTTGGGGTTAGGTAGGCCTTGTGCTAGGATTTTGAAAATCAGGAAGCCCAGACCTCCAGGCACACTGGAGCTGTGAAAGGCATCCAAAAGGGAGTGCAAAAGTGCCACAACATGGCTGCTTTCACAGCTTTTTCCTTAGGAAGAACCCTAATACCCGGCTGATTTACCTTCCTAGGGTTACTGTTAGGCTTGGGCCAAGGACTTTTAAAACCAGGAAGCCCTGTGCTCCAGGCACACTGCAGCTGTTCAAGGCATCCCAACGGGAGTGCAAAAGTGACACAACTTGGATGCCTCCACTGCTATTTCCATGAGACCATCCCCAACCTTAGGCTGGTTTTCCTTCCTAGCATTGAGTTTTGAGTTAGGCCTATGGTTACTGTTCTTTTAACCTGAAAGCCCTGAGTTCCAAGAACACAGCAGCTGCGAAGGACTACCCAAGAAGAGCACAAAAGTACCACCACATGCCTGCCTCCACAGCTATTTCCTTGGGGACATCCCTAATTCCTGGCTGATTTGCCTTTCTCGTCGTCGGGTTGGGGTTAGGTAGGCCTTGTGCTAGGATTTTTAAAATCAGGAAGCCCAGACCTTCAGGCACACTGGAGCTGTGAAAGGCATCCCAAAGGGAGTGCAAAAGTGCCACAACATGGCTGCTTTCACAGCTTTTTCCTTAGGAAGAACCCTAATACCCGGCTGATTTACCTTCCTAGGGTTACTGTTAGGCTTGGGCCAAGGACTTTTAAAACCAGGAAGCCCTGTGCTCCAGGCACACTGCAGCTGTTCAAGGCATCCCAACGCGAGTGCAAAAGTGACACAACTTGGCTGCCTCCACTGCTATTTCCATGAGACCATCCCCAACCTTAGGCTGGTTTTCCTTCCTAGCATTGAGTTTTGAGTTAGGCCTAGGGTTACTGTTCTTTTAACCTGAAAGCCCTGAGTTCCAAGAACACAGCAACTGCGAAGGACTACCCAAGAAGAGCACAAAAGTACCACAACATGCCTGCCTCCACAGCTATTTCCTTGGAGACATCCCTAATTCCTGGCTGATTTGCCTTTCTCGTCGTCGGGTTGGGGTTAGGTAGGCCTTGTGCTAGGATTTTTAAAATCAGGAAGCCCAGACCTCCAGGCACACTGGAGCTGTGAAAGGCATCCAAAAGGGAGTGCAAAAGTGCCACAACATGGCTGCTTTCACAGCTTTTTCCTTAGGAAGAACCCTAATACCCGGCTGAGTTACCTTCCTGGGGTTACTGTTAGGCTTGGGCCTAGGACTTTTAAAACCAGGAAGCCCTGTGCTCCAGGCACACTGCAGCTGTTCAAGGCATCCCAACGGGAGTGCGAAAGTGACACAACTTGGCTGCCTCCTCTGCTATTTCCATGAGACCATCCCCAACCATAGGCTGATTTTCCTTCCTAGTGTTGAGGTTTGAGTTAGGCCTAGGGTTAGAGTTTTTTAACCAGAAAGCCCTGAGTTCCAAGAACACAGCAGCTGCGAAGGACTACCCAAGAAGAGCACAAAAGTACCACAACATGCCTGCCCCCACAGCTATTTCCTTGGGGACATCCCTAATTCCTGGCTGATTTGCCTTTCTCGTCGTCGGGTTGGGGTTAGGTAGGCCTTGTGCTAGGATTTTTAAAATCAGGAAGCCCAGAACTCCAGGCACACTGGAGCTGTGAAAGGCATCCAAAAGGGAGTGCAAAAGTGTCACAACATGGCTGCTTTCACAGCTTCTTCCTTGGCACCATCACTATACCTAGGCTGATTTATCTGCCTAGGTTTATGGTTAGGGTTCAGCCTAGGGCTAGGATTTTTTGAACCAGGAAGCCCTGAGTTCCAGGCTTACTGTAGCTGCCAAAGGCATCCCAAAGGGAGCGCAGAAGTGCCAGAACATGGCTGCTTTCACAGCTTTTTCCTAAGGAAGAACCCTAATACCCGGCTGATTTACCTTCCTAGGGTTACTGTTAGGCTTGGGCCAAGGACTTTTAAAACCAGGAAGCCCTGTGCTCAGGGCACACTGCAGCTGTTCAAGGCATCCCAAGGGGAGCGCAAAAGTGACACAACTTGGCTGCCTCCACTGCTATTTCCATGAGACCATCCTGAACCATAGGCTGATTTTCCTTCCTAGTGTTGAGGTTTGAGTTAGGCCTAGGGTTAGAGTTTTTTAACCAGAAAGCCCTGAGTTCCAAGAACACAGCAGCTGCGAAGGACTACCCAAGAATAGCACAAAAGTACCACAACATGCCTGCCTCCACAGCTATTTCCTTGGGGACATCCCTAATTCCTGGCTGATTTGCCTTTCTCGTCGTCGGGTTGGGGTTAGGTAGGCCTTGTGCTAGGATTTTTAAAATCAGGAAGCCCAGACCTCCAGGCACACTGGAGCTGTGAAAGGCATCCAAAAGGGAGTGCAAAAGTGCCACAACATGGCTGCTTTCACAGCTTTTTCCTTAGGAAGAACCCTAATACCCGGCTGATTTACCTTCCTAGGGTTACTGTTAGGCTTGGGCCAAGGACTTTTAAAACCAGGAAGCCCTGTGCTCCAGGCACACTGCAGCTGTTCAAGGCATCCCAACGGGAGTGCAAAAGTGACACAACTTGGATGCCTCCACTGCTATTTCCATGAGACCATCCCCAACCTTAGGCTGGTTTTCCTTCCTAGCATTGAGTTTTGAGTTAGGCCTATGGTTACTGTTCTATTAACCTGAAAGCCCTGAGTTCCAAGAAGACAGCAGCTGCGAAGGACTACCCAAGAAGAGCACAAAAGTACCACCACATGCCTGCCTCCACAGCTATTTCCTTGGGGACATCCCTAATTCCTGGCTGATTTGCCTTTCTCGTCGTCGGGTTGGGGTTAGGTAGGCCTTGTGCTAGGATTTTTAAAATCAGGAAGCCCAGACCTCCAGGCACACTGGAGCTGTGAAAGGCATCCCAAAGGGAGTGCAAAAGTGCCACAACATGGCTGCTTTCACAGCTTTTTCCTTAGGAAGAACCCTAATACCCGGCTGATTTACCTTCCTGGGGTTACTGTTAGGCTTGGGCCAAGGACTTTGAAAACCAGGAAGCCCTGTGCTCCAGGCACACTGCAGCTGTTCAAGGCATCCCAACGCGAGTGCAAAAGTGACACAACTTGGCTTCGTCCACTGCTATTTCCATGAGACCATCCCCAACCTTAGGCTGGTTTTCCTTCCTAGCGTTGAGTTTTGAGTTAGGCCTAGGGTTAGTGTTCTTTTAACCTGAAAGCCCTGAGTTCCAAGAACACAGCAACTGCGAAGGACTACCCAAGAAGAGCACAAAAGTACCACAACATGCCTGCCTCCACAGCTATTTCCTTGGAGACATCCCTAATTCCTGGCTGATTTGCCTTTCTCGTCGTCGGGTTGGGGTTAGGTAGGCCTTGTGCTAGGATTTTTAAAATCAGGAAGCCCAGACCTCCAGGCACACTGGAGCTGTGAAAGGCATCCAAAAGGGAGTGCAAAAGTGCCACAACATGGCTGCTTTCACAGCTTTTTCCTTAGGAAGAACCCTAATACCCGGCTGAGTTACCTTCCTGGGGTTACTGTTAGGCTTGGGCCTAGGACTTTTAAAACCAGGAAGCCCTGTGCTCCAGGCACACTGCAGCTGTTCAAGGCATCCCAACGGGAGTGCGAAAGTGACACAACTTGGCTGCCTCCTCTGCTATTTCCATGAGACCATCCCCAACCATAGGCTGATTTTCCTTCCTAGCGTTGAGGTTTGAGTTAGGCCTAGGGTTAGAGTTTTTTAACCAGAAAGCCCTGAGTTCCAAGAACACAGCAGCTGCGAAGGACTACCCAAGAAGAGCACAAAAGTACCACAACATGCCTGCCTCCACAGCTATTTCCTTGGGGACATCCCTAATTCCTGGCTGATTTGCCTTTCTCGTCGTCGGGTTGGGGTTAGGTAGGCCTTGTGCTAGGATTTTTAAAATCAGGAAGCCCAGACCTCCAGGCACACTGGAGCTGTGAAAGGCATCCAAAAGGGAGTGCAAAAGTGCCACAACATGGCTGCTTTCACAGCTTTTTCCTTAGGAAGAACCCTAATACCCGGCTGATTTACCTTCCTAGGGTTACTGTTAGGCTTGGGCCAAGGACTTTTAAAACCAGGAAGCCCTGTGCTCCAGGCACACTGCAGCTGTTCAAGGCATCCCAACGGGAGTGCAAAAGTGACACAACTTGGCTGCCTCCACTGCTATTTCCATGAGACCATCCCCAACCATAGGCTGATTTTCATTCCTAGCGTTGAGGTTTGAGTTAGGCCTAGGGTTAGGGTTCTTTCAACCAGAAAGCCCTGAGTTCCAAGAAGACAGCAGCTGCGAAGGACTACCCAAGAAGAGCACAAAAGTACCACAACATGCCTGCCTCCACAGCTATTTCCTTGGGGACATCCCTAATTCCTGGCTGATTTGCCTTTCTCGTCGT
Organism: Melospiza georgiana; assembly: GCF_028018845.1. Taxonomy (NCBI): domain Eukaryota; kingdom Metazoa; phylum Chordata; class Aves; order Passeriformes; family Passerellidae; genus Melospiza; species Melospiza georgiana. Next base: position 1,013,486 of record NC_080448.1, read on the forward strand.
CGGGTTGGGGTTAGGTAGGCCTTGTGCTAGGATTTTTAAAATCAGGAAGCCCAGAACTCCAGGCACACTGGAGCTGTGAAAGGCATCCAAAAGGGAGTGCAAAAGTGCCACAACATGGCTGCTTTCACAGCTTCTTCCTTGGCACCATCACTATACCTAGGCTGATTTATCTGCCTAGGTTTATGGTTAGGTTTCAGCCTAGGGCTAGGATTTTTTGAACCAGGAAGCCCTGAGTTCCAGGCTTACTGTAGCTGCCAAAGGCATCCCAAAGGGAGCGCAGAAGTGCCAGAACATGGCTGCTTTCACAGCTTTTTCCTTAGGAAGAACCCTAATACCCGGCTGATTTACCTTCCTAGGGTTACTGTTAGGCTTGGGCCAAGGACTTTTAAAACCAGGAAGCCCTGTGCTCAGGGCACACTGCAGCTGTTCAAGGCATCCCAAGGGGAGTGCAAAAGTGACACAACTTGGCTGCCTCCACTGCTATTTCCATGAGACCATCCCCAACCATAGGCTGATTTTCCTTCCTAGCGTTGAGGTTTGAGTTAGGCCTAGGGTTAGAGTTTTTTAACCAGAAAGCCCTGAGTTCCAAGAACACAGCAGCTGTGAAGGACTACCCAAGAATAGCACAAAAGTACCACAACATGCCTGCCTCCACAGCTATTTCCTTGGGGACATCCCTAATTCCTGGCTGATTTGCCTTTCTCGTCGTCGGGTTGGGGTTAGGTAGGCCTTGTGCTAGGATTTTTAAAATCAGGAAGCCCAGACCTCCAGGCACACTGGAGCTGTGAAAGGCATCCAAAAGGGAGTGCAAAAGTGCCACAACATGGCTGCTTTCACAGCTTTTTCCTTAGGAAGAACCCTAATACCCGGCTGATTTACCTTCCTAGGGTTACTGTTAGGCTTGGGCCAAGGACTTTTAAAACCAGGAAGCCCTGTGCTCCAGGCACACTGCAGCTGTTCAAGGCATCCCAACGCGAGTGCAAAAGTGACACAACTTGGCTGCCTCCACTGCTATTTCCATGAGACCATCCCCAACCTTAGGCTGGTTTTCCTTCCTAGCGTTGAGTTTTGAGTTAGGCCTATGGTTACTGTTCTTTTAACCTGAAAGCCCTGAGTTCCAAGAACACAGCAACTGCGAAGGACTACCCAAGAAGAGCACAAAAGTACCACAACATGCCTGCCTCCACAGCTATTTCCTTGGGGACATCCCTAATTCCTGGCTGATTTGCCTTTCTCGTCGTCGGGTTGGGGTTAGGTAGGCCTTGTGCTAGGATTTTTAAAATCAGGAAGCCCAGACCTCCAGGCACACTGGAGCTGTGAAAGGCATCCAAAAGGGAGTGCAAAAGTGCCACAACATGGCTGCTTTCACAGCTTTTTCCTTAGGAAGAACCCTAATACCCGGCTGATTTACCTTCCTAGGGTTACTGTTAGGCTTGGGCCAAGGACTTTTAAAACCAGGAAGCCCTGTGCTCCAGGCACACTGCAGCTGTTCAAGGCATCCCAACGGGAGTGCGAAAGTGACACAACTTGGCTGCCTCCTCTGCTATTTCCATGAGACCATCCCCAACCATAGGCTGATTTTCCTTCCTAGCGTTGAGGTTTGAGTTAGGCCTAGGGTTAGAGTTTTTTAACCAGAAAGCTCTGAGTTCCAAGAACACAGCAGCTGCGAAGGACTACCCAAGAAGAGCACAAAAGTACCACAACATGCCTGCCTCCACAGCTATTTCCTTGGGGACATCCCTAATTCCTGGCTGATTTGCCTTTCTCGTCGTCGGGTTGGGGTTAGGTAGGCCTTGTGCTAGGATTTTTAAAATCAGGAAGCCCAGACCTCCAGGCACACTGGAGCTGTGAAAGGCATCCAAAAGGGAGTGCAAAAGTGCCACAACATGGCTGCTTTCAAAGCTTCTTCCTTGGCACCACCACTATACCTAGGCTGATTTATCTGCCTAGGTTTATGGTTAGGGTTAAGCCTAGGGCTAGGATTTTTAAAATCAGGAAGCCCAGACCTCCAGGCACACTGGAGCTGTGAAAGGCATCCCAAAGGGAGTGCAAAAGTGCCACAACATGGCTGCTTTCACAGCTTTTTCCTTAGGAAGAACCCTAATACCCGGCTGATTTACCTTCCTAGGGTTACTGTTAGGCTTGGGCCAAGGACTTTGAAAACCAGGAAGCCCTGTGCTCCAGGCACACTGCAGCTGTTCAAGGCATCCCAACGGGAGTGCAAAAGTGACACAACTTGGCTGCCTCCACTGCTATTTCCATGAGACCATCCCCAACCTTAGGCTGATTTTCCTTCCTAGCGTTGAGGTTTGAGTTAGGCCTAGGGTTAGTGTTCTTTTAACCTGAAAGCCCTGAGTTCCAAGAACACAGCAGCTGCGAAGGACTACCCAAGAAGAGCACAAAAGTACCACAACATGCCTGCCTCCACAGCTATTTCCTTGGGGACATCCCTAATTCCTGGCTGATTTGCCTTTCTCGTCGTCGGGTTGGGGTTAGGTAGGCCTTGTGCTAGGATTTTTAAAATCAGGAAGCCCAGAACTCCAGGCACACTGGAGCTGTGAAAGGCATCCAAAAGGGAGTGCAAAAGTGTCACAACATGGCTGCTTTCACAGCTTCTTCCTTGGCACCATCACTATACCTAGGCTGATTTATCTGCCTAGGTTTATGGTTAGGGTTCAGCCTAGGGCTAGGATTTTTTGAACCAGGAAGCCCTGAGTTCCAGGCTTACTGTAGCTGCCAAAGGCATCCCAAAGGGAGCGCAGAAGTGCCACAACATGGCTGCTTTCACAGCTTTTTCCTAAGGAAGAACCCTAATACCCGGCTGATTTACCTTCCTAGGGTTACTGTTAGGCTTGGGCCAAGGACTTTTAAAACCAGGAAGCCCTGTGCTCAGGGCACACTGCAGCTGTTCAAGGCATCCCAACGGGAGTGCGAAAGTGACACAACTTGGCTGCCTCCACTGCTATTTCCATGAGACCATCCTGAACCATAGGCTGATTTTCCTTCCTAGTGTTGAGGTTTGAGTTAGGCCTAGGGTTAGAGTTTTTTAACCAGAAAGCCCTGAGTTCCAAGAACACAGCAGCTGCGAAGGACTACCCAAGAATAGCACAAAAGTACCACAACATGCCTGCCTCCACAGCTATTTCCTTGGGGACATCCCTAATTCCTGGCTGATTTGCCTTTCTCGTCGTCGGGTTGGGGTTAGGTAGGCCTTGTGCTAGGATTTTTAAAATCAGGAAGCCCAGACCTCCAGGCACACTGGAGCTGTGAAAGGCATCCAAAAGGGAGTGCAAAAGTGCCACAACATGGCTGCTTTCACAGCTTTTTCCTTAGGAAGAACCCTAATACCCGGCTGATTTACCTTCCTAGGGTTACTGTTAGGCTTGGGCCAAGGACTTTGAAAACCAGGAAGCCCTGTGCTCCAGGCACACTGCAGCTGTTCGAGGCATCCCAACGGGAGTGCAAAAGTGACACAACTTGGCTGCCTCCACTGCTATTTCCATGAGACCATCCCCAACCTTAGGCTGATTTTCCTTCCTAGCGTTGAGGTTTGAGTTAGGCCTAGGGTTAGTGTTCTTTTAACCTGAAAGCCCTGAGTTCCAAGAACACAGCAGCTGCGAAGGACTACCCAAGAAGAGCACAAAAGTACCACAACATGCCTGCCTCCACAGCTATTTCCTTGGGGACATCCCTAATTCCTGGCTGATTTGCCTTTCTCGTCGTCGGGTTGGGGTTAGGTAGGCCTTGTGCTAGGATTTTTAAAATCAGGAAGCCCAGAACTCCAGGCACACTGGAGCTGTGAAAGGCATCCAAAAGGGAGTGCAAAAGTGTCACAACATGGCTGCTTTCACAGCTTCTTCCTTGGCACCATCACTATACCTAGGCTGATTTATCTGCCTAGGTTTATGGTTAGGGTTCAGCCTAGGGCTAGGATTTTTTGAACCAGGAAGCCCTGAGTTCCAGGCTTACTGTAGCTGCCAAAGGCATCCCAAAGGGAGCGCAGAAGTGCCAGAACATGGCTGCTTTCACAGCTTTTTCCTAAGGAAGAACCCTAATACCCGGCTGATTTACCTTCCTAGGGTTACTGTTAGGCTTGGGCCAAGGACTTTTAAAACCAGGAAGCCCTGTGCTCAGGGCACACTGCAGCTGTTCAAGGCATCCCAAGGGGAGCGCAAAAGTGACACAACTTGGCTGCCTCCACTGCTATTTCCATGAGACCATCCTGAACCATAGGCTGATTTTCCTTCCTAGTGTTGAGGTTTGAGTTAGGCCTAGGGTTAGAGTTTTTTAACCAGAAAGCCCTGAGTTCCAAGAACACAGCAGCTGCGAAGGACTACCCAAGAATAGCACAAAAGTACCACAACATGCCTGCCTCCACAGCTATTTCCTTGGGGACATCCCTAATTCCTGGCTGATTTGCCTTTCTCGTCGTCGGGTTGGGGTTAGGTAGGCCTTGTGCTAGGATTTTTAAAATCAGGAAGCTCAGACCTCCAGGCACACTGGAGCTGTGAAAGGCATCCAAAAGGGAGTGCAAAAGTGCCACAACATGGCTGCTTTCACAGCTTTTTCCTTAGGAAGAACCCTAATACCCGGCTGATTTACCTTCCTAGGGTTACTGTTAGGCTTGGGCCAAGGACTTTTAAAACCAGGAAGCCCTGTGCTCCAGGCACACTGCAGCTGTTCAAGGCATCCCAACGGGAGTGCAAAAGTGACACAACTTGGATGCCTCCACTGCTATTTCCATGAGACCATCCCCAACCTTAGGCTGGTTTTCCTTCCTAGCATTGAGTTTTGAGTTAGGCCTATGGTTACTGTTCTTTTAACCTGAAAGCCCTGAGTTCCAAGAACACAGCAGCTGCGAAGGACTACCCAAGAAGAGCACAAAAGTACCACAACATGCCTGCCTCCACAGCTATTTCCTTGGGGACATCCCTAATTCCTGGCTGATTTGCCTTTCTCGTCGTCGGGTTGGGGTTAGGTAGGCCTTGTGCTAGGATTTTTAAAATCAGGAAGCCCAGACCTCCAGGCACACTGGAGCTGTGAAAGGCATCCCAAAGGGAGTGCAAAAGTGCCACAACATGGCTGCTTTCACAGCTTTTTCCTTAGGAAGAACCCTAATACCCGGCTGATTTACCTTCCTAGGGTTACTGTTAGGCTTGGGCCAAGGACTTTTAAAACCAGGAAGCCCTGTGCTCCAGGCACACTGCAGCTGTTCAAAGCATCCCAACGGGAGTGCAAAAGTGACACAACTTGGCTGCGTCCACTGCTATTTCCATGAGACCATCCCCAACCTTAGGCTGGTTTTCCTTCCTAGCGTTGAGTTTTGAGTTAGGCCTAGGGTTACTGTTCTTTTAACCTGAAAGCCCTGAGTTCCAAGAACACAGCAACTGCGAAGGACTACCCAAGAAGAGCACAAAAGTACCACAACATGCCTGCCTCCACAGCTATTTCCTTGGAGACATCCCTAATTCCTGGCTGATTTGCCTTTCTCGTCGTCGGGTTGGGGTTAGGTAGGCCTTGTGCTAGGATTTTTAAAATCAGGAAGCCCAGACCTCCAGGCACACTGGAGCTGTGAAAGGCATCCAAAAGAGAGTGCAAAAGTGCCACAACATGGCTGCTTTCACAGCTTTTTCCTTAGGAAGAACCCTAATACCCGGCTGAGTTACCTTCCTGGGGTTACTATTAGGCTTGGGCCTAGGACTTTTAAAACCAGGAAGCCCTGTGCTCCAGGCACACTGCAGCTGTTCAAGGCATCCCAACGGGAGTGCGAAAGTGACACAACTTGGCTGCCTCCTCTGCTATTTCCATGAGACCATCCCCAACCATAGGCTGATTTTCCTTCCTAGCGTTGAGGTTTGAGTTAGGCCTAGGGTTACTGTTCTTTTAACCTGAAAGCCCTGAGTTCCAAGAACACAGCAACTGCGAAGGACTACCCAAGAAGAGCACAAAAGTACCACAACATGCCTGCCTCCACAGCTATTTCCTTGGAGACATCCCTAATTCCTGGCTGATTTGCCTTTCTCGTCGTCGGGTTGGGGTTAGGTAGGCCTTGTGCTAGGATTTTTAAAATCAGGAAGCCCAGACCTCCAGGCACACTGGAGCTGTGAAAGGCATCCCAAAGGGAGTGCAAAAGTGCCACAACATGGCTGCTTTCACAGCTTTTTCCTTAGGAAGAACCCTAATACCCGGCTGAGTTACCTTCCTGGGGTTACTGTTAGGCTTGGGCCTAGGACTTTTAAAACCAGGAAGCCCTGTGCTCCAGGCACACTGCAGCTGTTCAAGGCATCCCAACGGGAGTGCGAAAGTGACACAACTTGGCTGCCTCCTCTGCTATTTCCATGAGACCATCCCCAACCATAGGCTGATTTTCCTTCCTAGCGTTGAGGTTTGAGTTAGGCCTAGGGTTAGAGTTTTTTAACCAGAAAGCCCTGAGTTCCAAGAACACAGCAGCTGCGAAGGACTACCCAAGAAGAGCACAAAAGTACCACAACATGCCTGCCTCCACAGCTATTTCCTTGGGGACAACCCTAATTCCTGGCTGATTTGCCTTTCTCGTCGTCGGGTTGGGGTTAGGTAGGCCTTGTGCTAGGATTTTTAAAATCAGGAAGCCCAGACCTCCAGGCACACTGGAGCTGTGAAAGGCATCCAAAAGGGAGTGCAAAAGTGCCACAACATGGCTGCTTTCACAGCTTTTTCCTTTGGAAGAACCCTAATACCCGGCTGATTTACCTTCCTAGGGTTACTGTTAGGCTTGGGCCAAGGACTTTTAAAACCAGGAAGCCCTGTGCTCCAGGCACACTGCAGCTGTTCAAGGCATCCCAACGGGAGTGCAAAAGTGACACAACTTGGCTGCCTCCACTGCTATTTCCATGAGACCATCCCCAACCATAGGCTGATTTTCCTTCCTAGCGTTGAGGTTTGAGTTAGGCCTAGGGTTAGAGATTTTTAACCAGAAAGCTCTGAGTTCCAAGAACACAGCAGCTGCGAAGGACTACCCAAGAAGAGCACAAAAGTACCACAACATGCCTGCCTCCACAGCTATTTCCTTGGGGACATCCCTAATTCCTGGCTGATTTGCCTTTCTCGTCGTCGGGTTGGGGTTAGGTAGGCCTTGTGCTAGGATTTTTAAAATCAGGAAGCCCAGACCTCCAGGCACACTGGAGCTGTGAAAGGCATCCAAAAGGGAGTGCAAAAGTGCCACAACATGGCTGCTTTCACAGCTTTTTCCTTAGGAAGAACCCTAATACCCGGCTGATTTACCTTCCTAGGGTTACTGTTAGGCTTGGGCCAAGGACTTTTAAAACCAGGAAGCCCTGTGCTCCAGGCACACTGCAGCTGTTCAAGGCATCCCAACGGGAGTGTGAAAGTGACACAACTTGGCTGCCTCCTCTGCTATTTCCATGAGACCATCCCCAACCATAGGCAGATTTTCCTTCCTAGCGTTGAGGTTTGAGTTAGGCCTAGGGTTAGAGATTTTTAACCAGAAAGCCCTGAGTTCCAAGAACACAGCAGCTGCGAAGGACTACCCAAGAAGAGCACAAAAGTACCACAACATGCCTGCCTCCACAGCTATTTCCTTGGGGACATCCCTAATTCCTGGCTGATTTGCCTTTCTCGTCGTCGGGTTGGGGTTAGGTAGGCCTTGTGCTAGGATTTTTAAAATCAGGAAGCCCAGACCTCCAGGCACACTGGAGCTGTGAAAGGCATCCAAAAGGGAGTGCAAAAGTGCCACAACATGGCTGCTTTCAAAGCTTCTTCCTTGGCACCACCACTATACATAGGCTGATTTATCTGCCTAGGTTTATGGTTAGGGTTAAGCCTAGGGCTAGGATTTTTAAAATCAGGAAGCCCAGACCTCCAGGCACACTGGAGCTGTGAAAGGCATCCCAAAGGGAGTGCAAAAGTGCCACAACATGGCTGCTTTCACAGCTTTTTCCTTAGGAAGAAGCCTAATACCCGGCTGATTTACCTTCCTAGGGTTACTGTTAGGCTTGGGCCAAGGACTTTGAAAACCAGGAAGCCCTGTGCTCCAGGCACACTGCAGCTGTTCAAGGCATCCCAACGGGAGTGCAAAAGTGACACAACTTGGCTGCCTCCACTGCTATTTCCATGAGACCATCCCCAACCTTAGGCTGATTTTCCTTCCTAGCGTTGAGGTTTGAGTTAGGCCTAGGGTTAGTGTTCTTTTAACCTGAAAGCCCTGAGTTCCAAGAACACAGCAGCTGCGAAGGACTACCCAAGAAGAGCACAAAAGTACCACAACATGCCTGCCTCCACAGCTATTTCCTTGGGGACATCCCTAATTCCTGGCTGATTTGCCTTTCTCGTCGTCGGGTTGGGGTTAGGTAGGCCTTGTGCTAGGATTTTTAAAATCAGGAAGCCCAGAACTCCAGGCACACTGGAGCTGTGAAAGGCATCCAAAAGGGAGTGCAAAAGTGTCACAACATGGCTGCTTTCACAGCTTCTTCCTTGGCACCATCACTATACCTAGGCTGATTTATCTGCCTAGGTTTATGGTTAGGGTTCAGCCTAGGGCTAGGATTTTTTGAACCAGGAAGCCCTGAGTTCCAGGCTTACTGTAGCTGCCAAAGGCATCCCAAAGGGAGCGCAGAAGTGCCAGAACATGGCTGCTTTCACAGCTTTTTCCTAAGGAAGAACCCTAATACCCGGCTGATTTACCTTCCTAGGGTTACTGTTAGGCTTGGGCCAAGGACTTTTAAAACCAGGAAGCCCTGTGCTCAGGGCACACTGCAGCTGTTCAAGGCATCCCAAGGGGAGTGCAAAAGTGACACAACTTGGCTGCCTCCACTGCTATTTCCATGAGACCATCCCCAACCATAGGCTGATTTTCCTTCCTAGTGTTGAGGTTTGAGTTAGGCCTAGGGTTAGAGTTTTTTAACCAGAAAGCCCTGAGTTCCAAGAACACAGCAGCTGTGAAGGACTACCCAAGAATAGCACAAAAGTACCACAACATGCCTGCCTCCACAGCTATTTCCTTGGGGACATCCCTAATTCCTGGCTGATTTGCCTTTCTCGTCGTCGGGTTGGGGTTAGGTAGGCCTTGTGCTAGGATTTTTAAAATCAGGAAGCCCAGACCTCCAGGCACACTGGAGCTGTGAAAGGCATCCAAAAGGGAGTGCAAAAGTGCCACAACATGGCTGCTTTCACAGCTTTTTCCTTAGGAAGAACCCTAATACCCGGCTGATTTACCTTCCTAGGGTTACTGTTAGGCTTGGGCCAAGGACTTTTAAAACCAGGAAGCCCTGTGCTCCAGGCACACTGCAGCTGTTCAAGGCATCCCAACGCGAGTGCAAAAGTGACACAACTTGGCTGCCTCCACTGCTATTTCCATGAGACCATCCCCAACCTTAGGCTGGTTTTCCTTCCTAGCGTTGAGTTTTGAGTTAGGCCTAGGGTTACTGTTCTTTTAACCTGAAAGCCCTGAGTTCCAAGAACACAGCAACTGCGAAGGACTACCCAAGAAGAGCACAAAAGTACCACAACATGCCTGCCTCCACAGCTATTTCCTTGGGGACATCCCTAATTCCTGGCTGATTTGCCTTTCTCGTCGTCGGGTTGGGGTTAGGTAGGCCTTGTGCTAGGATTTTTAAAATCAGGAAGCCCAGACCTCCAGGCACACTGGAGCTGTGAAAGGCATCCAAAAGGGAGTGCAAAAGTGCCACAACATGGCTGCTTTCACAGCTTTTTCCTTAGGAAGAACCCTAATCCCCGGCTGATTTACCTTCCTAGGGTTACTGTTAGGCTTGGGCCAAGGACTTTTAAAACCAGGAAGCCCTGTGCTCCAGGCACACTGCAGCTGTTCAAGGCATCCCAACGGGAGTGCGAAAGTGACACAACTTGGCTGCCTCCTCTGCTATTTCCATGAGACCATCCCCAACCATAGGCTGATTTTCCTTCCTAGCGTTGAGGTTTGAGTTAGGCCTAGGGTTAGAGTTTTTTAACCAGAAAGCCCTGAGTTCCAAGAACACAGCAGCTGCGAAGGACTACCCAAGAAGAGCACAAAAGTACCACAACATGCCTGCCTCCACAGCTATTTCCTTGGGGACATCCCTAATTCCTGGCTGATTTGCCTTTCTCGTCGTCGGGTTGGGGTTAGGTAGGCCTTGTGCTAGGATTTTTAAAATCAGGAAGCCCAGACCTCCAGGCACACTGGAGCTGTGAAAGGCATCCAAAAGGGAGTGCAAAAGTGCCACAACATGGCTGCTTTCAAAGCTTCTTCCTTGGCACCACCACTATACCTAGGCTGATTTATCTGCCTAGGTTTATGGTTAGGGTTAAGCCTAGGGCTAGGATTTTTAAAATCAGGAAGCCCAGACCTCCAGGCACACTGGAGCTGTGAAAGGCATCCCAAAGGGAGTGCAAAAGTGCCACAACATGGCTGCTTTCACAGCTTTTTCCTTAGGAAGAAGCCTAATACCCGGCTGATTTACCTTCCTAGGGTTACTGTTAGGCTTGGGCCAAGGACTTTGAAAACCAGGAAGCCCTGTGCTCCAGGCACACTGCAGCTGTTCAAGGCATCCCAACGGGAGTGCAAAAGTGACACAACTTGGCTGCGTCCACTGCTATTTCCATGAGACCATCCCCAACCTTAGGCTGGTTTTCCTTCCTAGCGTTGAGTTTTGAGTTAGGCCTAGGGTTACTGTTCTTTTAACCTGAAAGCCCTGAGTTCCAAGAACACAGCAACTGCGAAGGACTACCCAAGAAGAGCACAAAAGTACCACAACATGCCTGCCTCCACAGCTATTTCCTTGGAGACATCCCTAATTCCTGGCTGATTTGCCTTTCTCGTCGTCGGGTTGGGGTTAGGTAGGCCTTGTGCTAGGATTTTTAAAATCAGGAAGCCCAGACCTCCAGGCACACTGGAGCTGTGAAAGGCATCCAAAAGAGAGTGCAAAAGTGCCACAACATGGCTGCTTTCACAGCTTTTTCCTTAGGAAGAACCCTAATACCCGGCTGAGTTACCTTCTTGGGGTTACTATTAGGCTTGGGCCTAGGACTTTTAAAACCAGGAAGCCCTGTGCTCCAGGCACACTGCAGCTGTTCAAGGCATCCCAACGGGAGTGCGAAAGTGACACAACTTGGCTGCCTCCTCTGCTATTTCCATGAGACCATCCCCAACCATAGGCTGATTTTCCTTCCTAGCGTTGAGGTTTGAGTTAGGCCTAGGGTTACTGTTCTTTTAACCTGAAAGCCCTGAGTTCCAAGAACACAGCAACTGCGAAGGACTACCCAAGAAGAGCACAAAAGTACCACAACATGCCTGCCTCCACAGCTATTTCCTTGGAGACATCCCTAATTCCTGGCTGATTTGCCTTTCTCGTCGTCGGGTTGGGGTTAGGTAGGCCTTGTGCTAGGATTTTTAAAATCAGGAAGCCCAGAACTCCAGGCACACTGGAGCTGTGAAAGGCATCCCAAAGGGAGTGCAAAAGTGCCACAACATGGCTGCTTTCACAGCTTTTTCCTTAGGAAGAACCCTAATACCCGGCTGAGTTACCTTCCTGGGGTTACTGTTAGGCTTGGGCCTAGGACTTTTAAAACCAGGAAGCCCTGTGCTCCAGGCACACTGCAGCTGTTCAAGGCATCCCAACGGGAGTGCGAAAGTGACACAACTTGGCTGCCTCCTCTGCTATTTCCATGAGACCATCCCCAACCATAGGCTGATTTTCCTTCCTAGCGTTGAGGTTTGAGTTAGGCCTAGGGTTAGAGTTTTTTAACCAGAAAGCCCTGAGTTCCAAGAACACAGAAGCTGCGAAGGACTACCCAAGAAGAGCACAAAAGTACCACAACATGCCTGCCTCCACAGCTATTTCCTTGGGGACATCCCTAATTCCTGGCTGATTTGCCTTTCTCGTCGTCGGGTTGGGGTTAGGTAGGCCTTGTGCTAGGATTTTTAAAATCAGGAAGCCCAGACCTCCAGGCACACTGGAGCTGTGAAAGGCATCCAAAAGGGAGTGCAAAAGTGCCACAACATGGCTGCTTTCACAGCTTTTTCCTTTGGAAGAACCCTAATACCCGGCTGATTTACCTTCCTAGGGTTACTGTTAGGCTTGGGCCAAGGACTTTTAAAACCAGGAAGCCCTGTGCTCCAGGCACACTGCAGCTGTTCAAGGCATCCCAACGGGAGTGCAAAAGTGACACAACTTGGCTGCCTCCACTGCTATTTCCATGAGACCATCCCCAACCATAGGCTGATTTTCCTTCCTAGCGTTGAGGTTTGAGTTAGGCCTAGGGTTAGAGATTTTTAACCAGAAAGCTCTGAGTTCCAAGAACACAGCAGCTGCGAAGGACTACCCAAGAAGAGCACAAAAGTACCACAACATGCCTGCCTCCACAGCTATTTCCTTGGGGACATCCCTAATTCCTGGCTGATTTGCCTTTCTCGTCGTCGGGTTGGGGTTAGGTAGGCCTTGTGCTAGGATTTTTAAAATCAGGAAGCCCAGACCTCCAGGCACACTGGAGCTGTGAAAGGCATCCAAAAGGGAGTGCAAAAGTGCCACAACATGGCTGCTTTCACAGCTTTTTCCTTAGGAAGAACCCTAATACCCGGCTGATTTACCTTCCTAGGGTTACTGTTAGGCTTGGGCCAAGGACTTTGAAAACCAGGAAGCCCTGTGCTCCAGGCACACTGCAGCTGTTCAAGGCATCCCAACGGGAGTGCGAAAGTGACACAACTTGGCTGCCTCCTCTGCTATTTCCATGAGACCATCCCCAACCATAGGCTGATTTTCCTTCCTAGCGTTGAGGTTTGAGTTAGGCCTAGGGTTAGAGATTTTTAACCAGAAAGCCCTGAGTTCCAAGAACACAGCAGCTGCGAAGGACTACCCAAGAAGAGCACAAAAGTACCACAACATGCCTGCCTCCACAGCTATTTCCTTGGGGACATCCCTAATTCCTGGCTGATTTGCCTTTCTCGTCGTCGGGTTGGGGTTAGGTAGGCCTTGTGCTAGGATTTTTAAAATCAGGAAGCCCAGACCTCCAGGCACACTGGAGCTGTGAAAGGCATCCAAAAGGGAGTGCAAAAGTGCCACAACATGGCTGCTTTCAAAGCTTCTTCCTTGGCACCACCACTATACATAGGCTGATTTATCTGCCTAGGTTTATGGTTAGGGTTAAGCCTAGGGCTAGGATTTTTAAAATCAGGAAGCCCAGACCTCCAGGCACACTGGAGCTGTGAAAGGCATCCCAAAGGGAGTGCAAAAGTGCCACAACATGGCTGCTTTCACAGCTTTTTCCTTAGGAAGAAGCCTAATACCCGGCTGATTTACCTTCCTAGGGTTACTGTTAGGCTTGGGCCAAGGACTTTGAAAACCAGGAAGCCCTGTGCTCCAGGCACACTGCAGCTGTTCAAGGCATCCCAACGGGAGTGCAAAAGTGACACAACTTGGCTGCCTCCACTGCTATTTCCATGAGACCATCCCCAACCTTAGGCTGATTTTCCTTCCTAGCGTTGAGGTTTGAGTTAGGCCTAGGGTTAGTGTTCTTTTAACCTGAAAGCCCTGAGTTCCAAGAACACAGCAGCTGCGAAGGACTACCCAAGAAGAGCACAAAAGTACCACAACATGCCTGCCTCCACAGCTATTTCCTTGGGGACATCCCTAATTCCTGGCTGATTTGCCTTTCTCGTCGTCGGGTTGGGGTTAGGTAGGCCTTGTGCTAGGATTTTTAAAATCAGGAAGCCCAGAACTCCAGGCACACTGGAGCTGTGAAAGGCATCCAAAAGGGAGTGCAAAAGTGTCACAACATGGCTGCTTTCACAGCTTCTTCCTTGGCACCATCACTATACCTAGGCTGATTTATCTGCCTAGGTTTATGGTTAGGGTTCAGCCTAGGGCTAGGATTTTTTGAACCAGGAAGCCCTGAGTTCCAGGCTTACTGTAGCTGCCAAAGGCATCCCAAAGGGAGCGCAGAAGTGCCAGAACATGGCTGCTTTCACAGCTTTTTCCTAAGGAAGAACCCTAATACCCGGCTGATTTACCTTCCTAGGGTTACTGTTAGGCTTGGGCCAAGGACTTTTAAAACCAGGAAGCCCTGTGCTCAGGGCACACTGCAGCTGTTCAAGGCATCCCAAGGGGAGCGCAAAAGTGACACAACTTGGCTGCCTCCACTGCTATTTCCATGAGACCATCCCCAACCATAGGCTGATTTTCCTTCCTAGTGTTGAGGTTTGAGTTAGGCCTAGGGTTAGAGTTTTTTAACCAGAAAGCCCTGAGTTCCAAGAACACAGCAGCTGTGAAGGACTACCCAAGAATAGCACAAAAGTACCACAACATGCCTGCCTCCACAGCTATTTCCTTGGGGACATCCCTAATTCCTGGCTGATTTGCCTTTCTCGTCGTCGGGTTGGGGTTAGGTAGGCCTTGTGCTAGGATTTTTAAAATCAGGAAGCCCAGACCTCCAGGCACACTGGAGCTGTGAAAGGCATCCAAAAGGGAGTGCAAAAGTGCCACAACATGGCTGCTTTCACAGCTTTTTCCTTAGGAAGAACCCTAATACCCGGCTGATTTACCTTCCTAGGGTTACTGTTAGGCTTGGGCCAAGGACTTTTAAAACCAGGAAGCCCTGTGCTCCAGGCACACTGCAGCTGTTCAAGGCATCCCAACGCGAGTGCAAAAGTGACACAACTTGGCTGCCTCCACTGCTATTTCCATGAGACCATCCCCAACCTTAGGCTGGTTTTCCTTCCTAGCGTTGAGTTTTGAGTTAGGCCTAGGGTTACTGTTCTTTTAACCTGAAAGCCCTGAGTTCCAAGAACACAGCAACTGCGAAGGACTACCCAAGAAGAGCACAAAAGTACCACAACATGCCTGCCTCCACAGCTATTTCCTTGGGGACATCCCTAATTCCTGGCTGATTTGCCTTTCTCGTCGTCGGGTTGGGGTTAGGTAGGCCTTGTGCTAGGATTTTTAAAATCAGGAAGCCCAGACCTCCAGGCACACTGGAGCTGTGAAAGGCATCCAAAAGGGAGTGCAAAAGTGCCACAACATGGCTGCTTTCACAGCTTTTTCCTTAGGAAGAACCCTAATCCCCGGCTGATTTACCTTCCTAGGGTTACTGTTAGGCTTGGGCCAAGGACTTTTAAAACCAGGAAGCCCTGTGCTCCAGGCACACTGCAGCTGTTCAAGGCATCCCAACGGGAGTGCGAAAGTGACACAACTTGGCTGCCTCCTCTGCTATTTCCATGAGACCATCCCCAACCATAGGCTGATTTTCCTTCCTAGCGTTGAGGTTTGAGTTAGGCCTAGGGTTAGAGTTTTTTAACCAGAAAGCCCTGAGTTCCAAGAACACAGCAGCTGCGAAGGACTACCCAAGAAGAGCACAAAAGTACCACAACATGCCTGCCTCCACAGCTATTTCCTTGGGGACATCCCTAATTCCTGGCTGATTTGCCTTTCTCGTCGTCGGGTTGGGGTTAGGTAGGCCTTGTGCTAGGATTTTTAAAATCAGGAAGCCCAGACCTCCAGGCACACTGGAGCTGTGAAAGGCATCCAAAAGGGAGTGCAAAAGTGCCACAACATGGCTGCTTTCAAAGCTTCTTCCTTGGCACCACCACTATACCTAGGCTGATTTATCTGCCTAGGTTTATGGTTAGGGTTAAGCCTAGGGCTAGGATTTTTAAAATCAGGAAGCCCAGACCTCCAGGCACACTGGAGCTGTGAAAGGCATCCCAAAGGGAGTGCAAAAGTGCCACAACATGGCTGCTTTCACAGCTTTTTCCTTAGGAAGAAGCCTAATACCCGGCTGATTTACCTTCCTAGGGTTACTGTTAGGCTTGGGCCAAGGACTTTGAAAACCAGGAAGCCCTGTGCTCCAGGCACACTGCAGCTGTTCAAGGCATCCCAACGGGAGTGCAAAAGTGACACAACTTGGCTGCCTCCACTGCTATTTCCATGAGACCATCCCCAACCTTAGGCTGATTTTCCTTCCTAGCGTTGAGGTTTGAGTTAGGCCTAGGGTTAGTGTTCTTTTAACCTGAAAGCCCTGAGTTCCAAGAACACAGCAGCTGCGAAGGACTACCCAAGAAGAGCACAAAAGTACCACAACATGCCTGCCTCCACAGCTATTTCCTTGGGGACATCCCTAATTCCTGGCTGATTTGCCTTTCTCGTCGTCGGGTTGGGGTTAGGTAGGCCTTGTGCTAGGATTTTTAAAATCAGGAAGCCCAGAACTCCAGGCACACTGGAGCTGTGAAAGGCATCCAAAAGGGAGTGCAAAAGTGTCACAACATGGCTGCTTTCACAGCTTCTTCCTTGGCACCATCACTATACCTAGGCTGATTTATCTGCCTAGGTTTATGGTTAGGGTTCAGCCTAGGGCTAGGATTTTTTGAACCAGGAAGCCCTGAGTTCCAGGCTTACTGTAGCTGCCAAAGGCATCCCAAAGGGAGCGCAGAAGTGCCAGAACATGGCTGCTTTCACAGCTTTTTCCTAAGGAAGAACCCTAATACCCGGCTGATTTACCTTCCTAGGGTTACTGTTAGGCTTGGGCCAAGGACTTTTAAAACCAGGAAGCCCTGTGCTCAGGGCACACTGCAGCTGTTCAAGGCATCCCAAGGGGAGCGCAAAAGTGACACAACTTGGCTGCCTCCACTGCTATTTCCATGAGACCATCCTGAACCATAGGCTGATTTTCCTTCCTAGTGTTGAGGTTTGAGTTAGGCCTAGGGTTAGAGTTTTTTAACCAGAAAGCCCTGAGTTCCAAGAACACAGCAGCTGCGAAGGACTACCCAAGAATAGCACAAAAGTACCACAACATGCCTGCCTCCACAGCTATTTCCTTGGGGACATCCCTAATTCCTGGCTGATTTGCCTTTCTCGTCGTCGGGTTGGGGTTAGGTAGGCCTTGTGCTAGGATTTTTAAAATCAGGAAGCCCAGACCTCCAGGCACACTGGAGCTGTGAAAGGCATCCAAAAGGGAGTGCAAAAGTGCCACAACATGGCTGCTTTCACAGCTTTTTCCTTAGGAAGAACCCTAATACCCGGCTGATTTACCTTCCTAGGGTTACTGTTAGGCTTGGGCCAAGGACTTTGAAAACCAGGAAGCCCTGTGCTCCAGGCACACTGCAGCTGTTCGAGGCATCCCAACGGGAGTGCAAAAGTGACACAACTTGGCTGCCTCCACTGCTATTTCCATGAGACCATCCCCAACCTTAGGCTGATTTTCCTTCCTAGCGTTGAGGTTTGAGTTAGGCCTAGGGTTAGTGTTCTTTTAACCTGAAAGCCCTGAGTTCCAAGAACACAGCAGCTGCGAAGGACTACCCAAGAAGAGCACAAAAGTACCACCACATGCCTGCCTCCACAGCTATTTCCTTGGGGACATCCCTAATTCCTGGCTGATTTGCCTTTCTCGTCGTCGGGTTGGGGTTAGGTAGGTCTTGTGCTAGGATTTTTAAAATCAGGAAGCCCAGAACTCCAGGCACACTGGAGCTGTGAAAGGCATCCAAAAGGGAGTGCAAAAGTGTCACAACATGGCTGCTTTCACAGCTTCTTCCTTGGCACCATCACTATACCTAGGCTGATTTATCTGCCTAGGTTTATGGTTAGGGTTCAGCCTAGGGCTAGGATTTTTTGAACCAGGAAGCCCTGAGTTCCAGGCTTACTGTAGCTGCCAAAGGCATCCCAAAGGGAGCGCAGAAGTGCCAGAACATGGCTGCTTTCACAGCTTTTTCCTAAGGAAGAACCCTAATACCCGGCTGATTTACCTTCCTAGGGTTACTGTTAGGCTTGGGCCAAGGACTTTTAAAACCAGGAAGCCCTGTGCTCAGGGCACACTGCAGCTGTTCAAGGCATCCCAAGGGGAGCGCAAAAGTGACACAACTTGGCTGCCTCCACTGCTATTTCCATGAGACCATCCTGAACCATAGGCTGATTTTCCTTCCTAGTGTTGAGGTTTGAGTTAGGCCTAGGGTTAGAGTTTTTTAACCAGAAAGCCCTGAGTTCCAAGAACACAGCAGCTGCGAAGGACTACCCAAGAATAGCACAAAAGTACCACAACATGCCTGCCTCCACAGCTATTTCCTTGGGGACATCCCTAATTCCTGGCTGATTTGCCTTTCTCGTCGTCGGGTTGGGGTTAGGTAGGCCTTGTGCTAGGATTTTTAAAATCAGGAAGCTCAGACCTCCAGGCACACTGGAGCTGTGAAAGGCATCCAAAAGGGAGTGCAAAAGTGCCACAACATGGCTGCTTTCACAGCTTTTTCCTTAGGAAGAACCCTAATACCCGGCTGATTTACCTTCCTAGGGTTACTGTTAGGCTTGGGCCAAGGACTTTTAAAACCAGGAAGCCCTGTGCTCCAGGCACACTGCAGCTGTTCAAGGCATCCCAACGGGAGTGCAAAAGTGACACAACTTGGATGCCTCCACTGCTATTTCCATGAGACCATCCCCAACCTTAGGCTGGTTTTCCTTCCTAGCAATGAGTTTTGAGTTAGGCCTATGGTTACTGTTCTTTTAACCTGAAAGCCCTGAGTTCCAAGAACACAGCAGCTGCGAAGGACTACCCAAGAAGAGCACAAAAGTACCACCACATGCCTGCCTCCACAGCTATTTCCTTGGGGACATCCCTAATTCCTGGCTGATTTGCCTTTCTCGTCGTCGGGTTGGGGTTAGGTAGGCCTTGTGCTAGGATTTTTAAAATCAGGAAGCCCAGACCTCCAGGCACACTGGAGCTGTGAAAGGCATCCAAAAGGGAGTGCAAAAGTGCCACAACATGGCTGCTTTCACAGCTTTTTCCTTAGGAAGAACCCTAATACCCGGCTGATTTACCTTCCTAGGGTTACTGTTAGGCTTGGGCCAAGGACTTTTAAAACCAGGAAGCCCTGTGCTCCAGGCACACTGCAGCTGTTCAAGGCATCCCAACGCGAGTGCAAAAGTGACACAACTTGGCTGCCTCCACTGCTATTTCCATGAGACCATCCCCAACCTTAGGCTGGTTTTCCTTCCTAGCGTTGAGTTTTGAGTTAGGCCTAGGGTTACTGTTCTTTTAACCTGAAAGCCCTGAGTTCCAAGAACACAGCAACTGCGAAGGACTACCCAAGAAGAGCACAAAAGTACCACAACATGCCTGCCTCCACAGCTATTTCCTTGGAGACATCCCTAATTCCTGGCTGATTTGCCTTTCTCGTCGTCGGGTTGGGGTTAGGTAGGCCTTGTGCTAGGATTTTTAAAATCAGGAAGCCCAGACCTCCAGGCACACTGGAGCTGTGAAAGGCATCCAAAAGGGAGTGCAAAAGTGCCACAACATGGCTGCTTTCACAGCTTTTTCCTTAGGAAGAACCCTAATACCCGGCTGAGTTACCTTCCTGGGGTTACTATTAGGCTTGGGCCTAGGACTTTTAAAACCAGGAAGCCCTGTGCTCCAGGCACACTGCAGCTGTTCAAGGCATCCCAACGGGAGTGCGAAAGTGACACAACTTGGCTGCCTCCTCTGCTATTTCCATGAGACCATCCCCAACCATAGGCTGATTTTCCTTCCTAGCGTTGAGGTTTGAGTTAGGCCTAGGGTTAGAGTTTTTTAACCAGAAAGCCCTGAGTTCCAAGAACACAGCAGCTGCGAAGGACTACCCAAGAATAGCACAAAAGTACCACCACATGCCTGCCTCCACAGCTATTTCCTTGGGGACATCCCTAATTCCTGGCTGATTTGCCTTTCTCGTCGTCGGGTTGGGGTTAGGTAGGCCTTGTGCTAGGATTTTTAAAATCAGGAAGCCCAGACCTCCAGGCACACTGGAGCTGTGAAAGGCATCCAAAAGGGAGTGCAAAAGTGCCACAACATGGCTGCTTTCACAGCTTTTTCCTTAGGAAGAACCCTAATACCCGGCTGATTTACCTTCCTAGGGTTACTGTTAGGCTTGGGCCAAGGACTTTGAAAACCAGGAAGCCCTGTGCTCCAGGCACACTGCAGCTGTTCAAGGCATCCCAACGGGAGTGCAAAAGTGACACAACTTGGATGCCTCCACTGCTATTTCCATGAGACCATCCCCAACCTTAGGCTGATTTTCCTTCCTAGCATTGAGTTTTGAGTTAGGCCTATGGTTACTGTTCTTTTAACCTGAAAGCCCTGAGTTCCAAGAACACAGCAGCTGCGAAGGACTACCCAAGAAGAGCACAAAAGTACCACAACATGCCTGCCTCCACAGCTATTTCCTTGGGGACATCCCTAATTCCTGGCTGATTTGCCTTTCTCGTCGTCGGGTTGGGGTTAGGTAGGCCTTGTGCTAGGATTTTTAAAATCAGGAAGCCCAGACCTCCAGGCACACTGGAGCTGTGAAAGGCATCCCAAAGGGAGTGCAAAAGTGCCACAACATGGCTGCTTTCACAGCTTTTTCCTTAGGAAGAACCCTAATACCCGGCTGATTTACCTTCCTAGGGTTACTGTTAGGCTTGGGCCAAGGACTTTGAAAACCAGGAAGCCCTGTGCTCCAGGCACACTGCAGCTGTTCAAGGCATCCCAACGCGAGTGCAAAAGTGACACAACTTGGCTGCCTCCACTGCTATTTCCATGAGACCATCCCCAACCTTAGGCTGGTTTTCCTTCCTAGCATTGAGTTTTGAGTTAGGCCTAGGGTTACTGTTCTTTTAACCTGAAAGCCCTGAGTTCCAAGAACACAGCAACTGCGAAGGACTACCCAAGAAGAGCACAAAAGTACCACAACATGCCTGCCTCCACAGCTATTTCCTTGGAGACATCCTTAATTCCTGGCTGATTTGCCTTTCTCGTCGTCGGGTTGGGGTTAGGTAGGCCTTGTGCTAGGATTTTTAAAATCAGGAAGCCCAGACCTCCAGGCACACTGGAGCTGTGAAAGGCATCCAAAAGGGAGTGCAAAAGTGCCACAACATGGCTGCTTTCACAGCTTTTTCCTTAGGAAGAACCCTAATACCCGGCTGAGTTACCTTCCTGGGGTTACTGTTAGGCTTGGGCCTAGGACTTTTAAAACCAGGAAGCCCTGTGCTCCAGGCACACTGCAGCTGTTCAAGGCATCCCAACGGGAGTGCGAAAGTGACACAACTTGGCTGCCTCCTCTGCTATTTCCATGAGACCATCCCCAACCATAGGCTGATTTTCCTTCCTAGCGTTGAGGTTTGAGTTAGGCCTAGGGTTAGAGTTTTTTAACCAGAAAGCCCTGAGTTCCAAGAACACAGCAGCTGCGAAGGACTACCCAAGAAGAGCACAAAAGTACCACAACATGCCTGCCTCCACAGCTATTTCCTTGGGGACATCCCTAATTCCTGGCTGATTTGCCTTTCTCGTCGTCGGGTTGGGGTTAGGTAGGCCTTGTGCTAGGATTTTTAAAATCAGGAAGCCCAGACCTCCAGGCACACTGGAGCTGTGAAAGGCATCCAAAAGGGAGTGCAAAAGTGCCACAACATGGCTGCTTTCACAGCTTTTTCCTTAGGAAGAACCCTAATACCCGGCTGATTTACCTTCCTAGGGTTACTGTTAGGCTTGGGCCAAGGACTTTTAAAACCAGGAAGCCCTGTGCTCCAGGCACACTGCAGCTGTTCAAGGCATCCCAACGCGAGTGCAAAAGTGACACAACTTGGCTGCCTCCACTGCTATTTCCATGAGACCATCCCCAACCATAGGCTGATTTTCCTTCCTAGCGTTGAGGTTTGAGTTAGGCCTAGGGTTAGAGATTTTTAACCAGAAAGCCCTGAGTTCCAAGAACACAGCAGCTGCGAAGAACTACCCAAGATGAGCACAAAAGTACCACAACATGCCTGCCTCCACAGCTATTTCCTTGGGGACATCCCTAATTCCTGGCTGATTTGCCTTTCTCGTCGTCGGGTTGGGGTTAGGTAGGCCTTGTGCTAGGATTTTTAAAATCAGGAAGCCCAGACCTCCAGGCACACTGGAGCTGTGAAAGGCATCCAAAAGGGAGTGCAAAAGTGCCACAACATGGCTGCTTTCACAGCTTTTTCCTTAGGAAGAACCCTAATACCCGGCTGATTTACCTTCCTAGGGTTACTGTTAGGCTTGGGTCAAGGACTTTTAAAACCAGGAAGCCCTGTGCTCCAGGCACACTGCAGCTGTTCAAGGCATCCCAACGGGAGTGCAAAAGTGACACAACTTGGCTGCCTCCACTGCTATTTCCATGAGATCATCCCCAACCATAGGCTGATTTTCATTCCTAGCGTTGAGGTTTGAGTTAGGCCTAGGGTTAGGGTTCTTTCAACCAGAAAGCCCTGAGTTCCAAGAAGACAGCAGCTGCGAAGGACTACCCAAGAAGAGCACAAAAGTACCACAACATGCCTGCCTCCACAGCTATTTCCTTGGGGACATCCCTAATTCCTGGCTGATTTGCCTTTCTCGTCGTCGGGTTGGGGTTAGGTAGGCCTTGTGCTAGGATTTTTAAAATCAGGAAGCCCAGAACTCCAGGCACACTGGAGCTGTGAAAGGCATCCAAAAGGGAGTGCAAAAGTGCCACAACATGGCTGCTTTCACAGCTTCTTCCTTGGCACCATCACTATACCTAGGCTGATTTATCTGCCTAGGTTTATGGTTAGGTTTCAGCCTAGGGCTAGGATTTTTTGAACCAGGAAGCCCTGAGTTCCAGGCTTACTGTAGCTGCCAAAGGCATCCCAAAGGGAGCGCAGAAGTGCCAGAACATGGCTGCTTTCACAGCTTTTTCCTTAGGAAGAACCCTAATACCCGGCTGATTTACCTTCCTAGGGTTACTGTTAGGCTTGGGCCAAGGACTTTTAAAACCAGGAAGCCCTGTGCTCAGGGCACACTGCAGCTGTTCAAGGCATCCCAAGGGGAGTGCAAAAGTGACACAACTTGGCTGCCTCCACTGCTATTTCCATGAGACCATCCCCAACCATAGGCTGATTTTCCTTCCTAGCGTTGAGGTTTGAGTTAGGCCTAGGTTTAGAGTTTTTTAACCAGAAAGCCCTGAGTTCCAAGAACACAGCAGCTGTGAAGGACTACCCAAGAATAGCACAAAAGTACCACAACATGCCTGCCTCCACAGCTATTTCCTTGGGGACATCCCTAATTCCTGGCTGATTTGCCTTTCTCGTCGTCGGGTTGGGGTTAGGTAGGCCTTGTGCTAGGATTTTTAAAATCAGGAAGCCCAGACCTCCAGGCACACTGGAGCTGTGAAAGGCATCCAAAAGGGAGTGCAAAAGTGCCACAACATGGCTGCTTTCACAGCTTTTTCCTTAGGAAGAACCCTAATACCCGGCTGATTTACCTTCCTAGGGTTACTGTTAGGCTTGGGCCAAGGACTTTTAAAACCAGGAAGCCCTGTGCTCCAGGCACACTGCAGCTGTTCAAGGCATCCCAACGCGAGTGCAAAAGTGACACAACTTGGCTGCCTCCACTGCTATTTCCATGAGACCATCCCCAACCTTAGGCTGGTTTTCCTTCCTAGCGTTGAGTTTTGAGTTAGGCCTAAGGTTACTGTTCTTTTAACCTGAAAGCCCTGAGTTCCAAGAACACAGCAACTGCGAAGGACTACCCAAGAAGAGCACAAAAGTACCACAACATGCCTGCCTCCACAGCTATTTCCTTGGGGACATCCCTAATTCCTGGCTGATTTGCCTTTCTCGTCGTCGGGTTGGGGTTAGGTAGGCCTTGTGCTAGGATTTTTAAAATCAGGAAGCCCAGACCTCCAGGCACACTGGAGCTGTGAAAGGCATCCAAAAGGGAGTGCAAAAGTGCCACAACATGGCTGCTTTCACAGCTTTTTCCTTAGGAAGAACCCTAATACCCGGCTGATTTACCTTCCTAGGGTTACTGTTAGGCTTGGGCCAAGGACTTTTAAAACCAGGAAGCCCTGTGCTCCAGGCACACTGCAGCTGTTCAAGGCATCCCAACGGGAGTGCAAAAGTGACACAACTTGGATGCCTCCTCTGCTATTTTCATGAGACCATCCCCAACCATAGGCTGATTTTCCTTCCAAGCGTTGAGGTTTGAGTTAGGCCTAGGGTTAGAGTTTTTTAACCAGAAAGCCCTGAGTTCCAAGAACACAGCAGCTGCGAAGGACTACCCAAGAAGAGCACAAAAGTACCACAACATGCCTGCCTCCACAGCTATTTCCTTGGGGACATCCCTAATTCCTGGCTGATTTGCCTTTCTCGTCGTCGGGTTGGGGTTAGGTAGGCCTTGTGCTAGGATTTTTAAAATCAGGAAGCCCAGACCTCCAGGCACACTGGAGCTGTGAAAGGCATCCAAAAGGGAGTGCAAAAGTGCCACAACATGGCTGCTTTCAAAGCTTCTTCCTTGGCACCACCACTATACCTAGGCTGATTTATCTGCCTAGGTTTATGGTTAGGGTTAAGCCTAGGGCTAGGATTTTTAAAATCAGGAAGCCCAGACCTCCAGGCACACTTGAGCTGTGAAAGGCATCCAAAAGGGAGTGCAAAAGTGCCACAACATGGCTGCTTTCACAGCTTTTTCCTTAGGAAGAACCCTAATACCCAGCTGATTTACCTTCCTAGGGTTACTGTTAGGCTTGGGCCAAGGACTTTGAAAACCAGGAAGCCCTGTGCTCCAGGCACACTGCAGCTGTTCAAGGCATCCCAACGCGAGTGCAAAAGTGACACAACTTGGCTGCCTCCACTGCTATTTCCATGAGACCATCCTGAACCATAGGCTGATTTTCCTTCCTAGCGTTGAGGTTTGAGTTAGGCCTAGGGTTAGTGTTCTTTTAACCTGAAAGCCCTGAGTTCCAAGAACACAGCAGCTGCGAAGGACTACCCAAGAAGAGCACAAAAGTACCACAACATGCCTGCCTCCACAGCTATTTCCTTGGGGACATCCCTAATTCCTGGCTGATTTGCCTTTCTCGTCGTCGGGTTGGGGTTAGGTAGGCCTTGTGCTAGGATTTTTAAAATCAGGAAGCCCAGAACTCCAGGCACACTGGAGCTGTGAAAGGCATCCAAAAGGGAGTGCAAAAGTGTCACAACATGGCTGCTTTCACAGCTTCTTCCTTGGCACCATCACTATACCTAGGCTGATTTATCTGCCTAGGTTTATGGTTAGGGTTCAGCCTAGGGCTAGGATTTTTTGAACCAGGAAGCCCTGAGTTCCAGGCTTACTGTAGCTGCCAAAGGCATCCCAAAGGGAGCGCAGAAGTGCCAGAACATGGCTGCTTTCACAGCTTTTTCCTAAGGAAGAACCCTAATACCCGGCTGATTTACCTTCCTAGGGTTACTGTTAGGCTTGGGCCAAGGACTTTTAAAACCAGGAAGCCCTGTGCTCAGGGCACACTGCAGCTGTTCAAGGCATCCCAAGGGGAGCGCAAAAGTGACACAACTTGGCTGCCTCCACTGCTATTTCCATGAGACCATCCTGAACCATAGGCTGATTTTCCTTCCTAGCGTTGAGGTTTGAGTTAGGCCTAGGGTTAGAGTTTTTTAACCAGAAAGCCCTGAGTTCCAAGAACACAGCAGCTGCGAAGGACTACCCAAGAAGAGCACAAAAGTACCACAACATGCCTGCCTCCACAGCTATTTCCTTGGGGACATCCCTAATTCCTGGCTGATTTGCCTTTCTCGTCGTCGGGTTGGGGTTAGGTAGGCCTTGTGCTAGGATTTTTAAAATCAGGAAGCCCAGACCTCCAGGCACACTGGAGCTGTGAAAGGCATCCAAAAGGGAGTGCAAAAGTGCCACAACATGGCTGCTTTCACAGCTTTTTCCTTAGGAAGAACCCTAATACCCGGCTGATTTACCTTCCTAGGGTTACTGTTAGGCTTGGGCCAAGGACTTTTAAAACCAGGAAGCCCTGTGCTCCAGGCACACTGCAGCTGTTCAAGGCATCCCAACGCGAGTGCAAAAGTGACACAACTTGGCTGCCTCCACTGCTATTTCCATGAGACCATCCCCAACCATAGGCTGATTTTCCTTCCTAGCGTTGAGGTTTGAGTTAGGCCTAGGGTTAGAGATTTTTAACCAGAAAGCCCTGAGTTCCAAGAACACAGCAGCTGCGAAGAACTACCCAAGAAGAGCACAAAAGTACCACAACATGCCTGCCTCCACAGCTATTTCCTTGGGGACATCCCTAATTCCTGGCTGATTTGCCTTTCTCGTCGTCGGGTTGGGGTTAGGTAGGCCTTGTGCTAGGATTTTTAAAATCAGGAAGCCCAGACCTCCAGGCACACTGGAGCTGTGAAAGGCATCCAAAAG
Source organism: Melospiza georgiana (assembly GCF_028018845.1). Classification (NCBI taxonomy): domain Eukaryota; kingdom Metazoa; phylum Chordata; class Aves; order Passeriformes; family Passerellidae; genus Melospiza; species Melospiza georgiana. The sequence continues at coordinate 1,039,634 of NC_080448.1, forward strand.
GGAGTGCAAAAGTGCCACAACATGGCTGCTTTCACAGCTTTTTCCTTAGGAAGAACCCTAATACCCGGCTGATTTACCTTCCTAGGGTTACTGTTAGGCTTGGGTCAAGGACGTTTAAAACCAGGAAGCCCTGTGCTCCAGGCACACTGCAGCTGTTCAAGGCATCCCAACGGGAGTGCAAAAGTGACACAACTTGGCTGCCTCCACTGCTATTTCCATGAGACCATCCCCAACCATAGGCTGATTTTCATTCCTAGCGTTGAGGTTTGAGTTAGGCCTAGGGTTAGGGTTCTTTCAACCAGAAAGCCCTGAGTTCCAAGAAGACAGCAGCTGCGAAGGACTACCCAAGAAGAGCACAAAAGTACCACAACATGCCTGCCTCCACAGCTATTTCCTTGGGGACATCCCTAATTCCTGGCTGATTTGCCTTTCTCGTCGTCGGGTTGGGGTTAGGTAGGCCTTGTGCTAGGATTTTTAAAATCAGGAAGCCCAGAACTCCAGGCACACTGGAGCTGTGAAAGGCATCCAAAAGGGAGTGCAAAAGTGCCACAACATGGCTGCTTTCACAGCTTCTTCCTTGGCACCATCACTATACCTAGGCTGATTTATCTGCCTAGGTTTATGGTTAGGTTTCAGCCTAGGGCTAGGATTTTTTGAACCAGGAAGCCCTGAGTTCCAGGTTTACTGTAGCTGCCAAAGGCATCCCAAAGGGAGCGCAGAAGTGCCAGAACATGGCTGCTTTCACAGCTTTTTCCTTAGGAAGAACCCTAATACCCGGCTGATTTACCTTCCTAGGGTTACTGTTAGGCTTGGGCCAAGGACTTTTAAAACCAGGAAGCCCTGTGCTCAGGGCACACTGCAGCTGTTCAAGGCATCCCAAGGGGAGTGCAAAAGTGACACAACTTGGCTGCCTCCACTGCTATTTCCATGAGACCATCCCCAACCATAGGCTGATTTTCCTTCCTAGCGTTGAGGTTTGAGTTAGGCCTAGGTTTAGAGTTTTTTAACCAGAAAGCCCTGAGTTCCAAGAACACAGCAGCTGTGAAGGACTACCCAAGAATAGCACAAAAGTACCACAACATGCCTGCCTCCACAGCTATTTCCTTGGGGACATCCCTAATTCCTGGCTGATTTGCCTTTCTCGTCGTCGGGTTGGGGTTAGGTAGGCCTTGTGCTAGGATTTTTAAAATCAGGAAGCCCAGACCTCCAGGCACACTGGAGCTGTGAAAGGCATCCAAAAGGGAGTGCAAAAGTGCCACAACATGGCTGCTTTCACAGCTTTTTCCTTAGGAAGAACCCTAATACCCGGCTGATTTACCTTCCTAGGGTTACTGTTAGGCTTGGGCCAAGGACTTTTAAAACCAGGAAGCCCTGTGCTCCAGGCACACTGCAGCTGTTCAAGGCATCCCAACGGGAGTGCAAAAGTGACACAACTTGGATGCCTCCTCTGCTATTTTCATGAGACCATCCCCAACCATAGGCTGATTTTCCTTCCTAGCGTTGAGGTTTGAGTTAGGCCTAGGGTTAGAGTTTTTTAACCAGAAAGCCCTGAGTTCCAAGAACACAGCAGCTGCGAAGGACTACCCAAGAAGAGCACAAAAGTACCACAACATGCCTGCCTCCACAGCTATTTCCTTGGGGACATCCCTAATTCCTGGCTGATTTGCCTTTCTCGTCGTCGGGTTGGGGTTAGGTAGGCCTTGTGCTAGGATTTTTAAAATCAGGAAGCCCAGACCTCCAGGCACACTGGAGCTGTGAAAGGCATCCAAAAGGGAGTGCAAAAGTGCCACAACATGGCTGCTTTCAAAGCTTCTTCCTTGGCACCACCACTATACCTAGGCTGATTTATCTGCCTAGGTTTATGGTTAGGGTTAAGCCTAGGGCTAGGATTTTTAAAATCAGGAAGCCCAGACCTCCAGGCACACTTGAGCTGTGAAAGGCATCCAAAAGGGAGTGCAAAAGTGCCACAACATGGCTGCTTTCACAGCTTTTTCCTTAGGAAGAACCCTAATACCCGGCTGATTTACCTTCCTAGGGTTACTGTTAGGCTTGGGCCAAGGACTTTGAAAACCAGGAAGCCCTGTGCTCCAGGCACACTGCAGCTGTTCAAGGCATCCCAACGCGAGTGCAAAAGTGACACAACTTGGCTGCCTCCACTGCTATTTCCATGAGACCATCCTGAACCATAGGCTGATTTTCCTTCCTAGCGTTGAGGTTTGAGTTAGGCTATGGTTAGTGTTCTTTTAACCTGAAAGCCCTGAGTTCCAAGAACACAGCAGCTGCGAAGGACTACCCAAGAAGAGCACAAAAGTACCACAACATGCCTGCCTCCACAGCTATTTCCTTGGGGACATCCCTAATTCCTGGCTGATTTGCCTTTCTCGTCGTCGGGTTGGGGTTAGGTAGGCCTTGTGCTAGGATTTTTAAAATCAGGAAGCCCAGAACTCCAGGCACACTGGAGCTGTGAAAGGCATCCAAAAGGGAGTGCAAAAGTGTCACAACATGGCTGCTTTCACAGCTTCTTCCTTGGCACCATCACTATACCTAGGCTGATTTATCTGCCTAGGTTTATGGTTAGGGTTCAGCCTAGGGCTAGGATTTTTTGAACCAGGAAGCCCTGAGTTCCAGGCTTACTGTAGCTGCCAAAGGCATCCCAAAGGGAGCGCAGAAGTGCCAGAACATGGCTGCTTTCACAGCTTTTTCCTAAGGAAGAACCCTAATACCCGGCTGATTTACCTTCCTAGGGTTACTGTTAGGCTTGGGCCAAGGACTTTTAAAACCAGGAAGCCCTGTGCTCAGGGCACACTGCAGCTGTTCAAGGCATCCCAAGGGGAGCGCAAAAGTGACACAACTTGGCTGCCTCCACTGCTATTTCCATGAGACCATCCTGAACCATAGGCTGATTTTCCTTCCTAGCGTTGAGGTTTGAGTTAGGCCTAGGGTTAGAGTTTTTTAACCAGAAAGCCCTGAGTTCCAAGAACACAGCAGCTGCGAAGGACTACCCAAGAAGAGCACAAAAGTACCACAACATGCCTGCCTCCACAGCTATTTCCTTGGGGACATCCCTAATTCCTGGCTGATTTGCCTTTCTCGTCGTCGGGTTGGGGTTAGGTAGGCCTTGTGCTAGGATTTTTAAAATCAGGAAGCCCAGACCTCCAGGCACACTGGAGCTGTGAAAGGCATCCAAAAGGGAGTGCAAAAGTGCCACAACATGGCTGCTTTCACAGCTTTTTCCTTAGGAAGAACCCTAATACCCGGCTGATTTACCTTCCTAGGGTTACTGTTAGGCTTGGGCCAAGGACTTTGAAAACCAGGAAGCCCTGTGCTCCAGGCACACTGCAGCTGTTCGAGGCATCCCAACGGGAGTGCAAAAGTGACACAACTTGGCTGCCTCCACTGCTATTTCCATGAGACCATCCCCAACCTTAGGCTGATTTTCCTTCCTAGCGTTGAGGTTTGAGTTAGGCCTAGGGTTAGTGTTCTTTTAACCTGAAAGCCCTGAGTTCCAAGAACACAGCAGCTGCGAAGGACTACCCAAGAAGAGCACAAAAGTACCACAACATGCCTGCCTCCACAGCTATTTCCTTGGGGACATCCCTAATTCCTGGCTGATTTGCCTTTCTCGTCGTCGGAGTGGGGTTAGGTAGGCCTTGTGCTAGGATTTTTAAAATCAGGAAGCCCAGACCTCCAGGCACACTGGAGCTGTGAAAGGCATCCAAAAGGGAGTGCAAAAGTGTCACAACATGGCTGCTTTCACAGCTTCTTCCTTGGCACCATCACTATACCTAGGCTGATTTATCTGCCTATGTTTATGGTTAGGGTTCAGCCTAGGGCTAGGATTTTTTGAACCAGGAAGCCCTGAGTTCCAGGCTTACTGTAGCTGCGAAAGGCATCCCAAAGGGAGCGCAGAAGTGCCAGAACATGGCTGCTTTCACAGCTTTGTCCTAAGGAAGAACCCTAATACCCGGCTGATTTACCTTCCTAGGGTTACTGTTAGGCTTGGGCCAAGGACTTTTAAAACCAGGAAGCCCTGTGCTCAGGGCACACTGCAGCTGTTCAAGGCATCCCAAGGGGAGCGCAAAAGTGACACAACTTGGCTGCCTCCACTGCTATTTCCATGAGACCATCCCCAACCTTAGGCTGGTTTTCCTTCCTAGCGTTGAGTTTTGAGTTAGGCCTAGGGTTACTGTTCTTTTAACCTGAAAGCTCTGAGTTCCAAGAACACAGCAACTGCGAAGGACTACCCAAGAAGAGCACAAAAGTACCACAACATGCCTGCCTCCACAGCTATTTCCTTGGGGACATCCCTAATTCCTGGCTGATTTGCCTTTCTCGTCGTCGGGTTGGGGTTAGGTAGGCCTTGTGCTAGGATTTTTAAAATCAGGAAGCCCAGACCTCCAGGCACACTGGAGCTGTGAAAGGCATCCAAAAGGGAGTGCAAAAGTGCCACAACATGGCTGCTTTCACAGCTTTTTCCTTAGGAAGAACCCTAATACCCGGCTGATTTACCTTCCTAGGGTTACTGTTAGGCTTGGGCCAAGGACTTTTAAAACCAGGAAGCCCTGTGCTCCAGGCACACTGCAGCTGTTCAAGGCATCCCAACGGGAGTGCAAAAGTGACACAACTTGGATGCCTCCACTGCTATTTCCATGAGACCATCCCCAACCTTAGGCTGGTTTTCCTTCCTAGCATTGAGTTTTGAGTTAGGCCTATGGTTACTGTTCTTTTAACCTGAAAGCCCTGAGTTCCAAGAACACAGCAGCTGCGAAGGACTACCCAAGAAGAGCACAAAAGTACCACAACATGCCTGCCTCCACAGCTATTTCCTTGGGGACATCCCTAATTCCTGGCTGATTTGCCTTTCTCGTCGTCGGGTTGGGGTTAGGTAGGCCTTGTGCTAGGATTTTTAAAATCAGGAAGCCCAGAACTCCAGGCACACTGGAGCTGTGAAAGGCATCCAAAAGGGAGTGCAAAAGTGCCACAACATGGCTGCTTTCACAGCTTTTTCCTTAGGAAGAAGCCTAATACCCGGCTGATTTACCTTCCTAGGGTTACTGTTAGGCTTGGGCCAAGGACTTTTAAAACCAGGAAGCCCTGTGCTCCAGGCACACTGCAGCTGTTCAAGGCATCCCAACGGGAGTGCAAAAGTGACACAACTTGGATGCCTCCACTGCTATTTCCATGAGACCATCCCCAACCTTAGGCTGGTTTTCCTTCCTAGCATTGAGTTTTGAGTTAGGCCTATGGTTACTGTTCTTTTAACCTGAAAGCTCTGAGTTCCAAGAACACAGCAGCTGCGAAGGACTACCCAAGAAGAGCACAAAAGTACCACCACATGCCTGCCTCCACAGCTATTTCCTTGGGGACATCCCTAATTCCTGGCTGATTTGCCTTTCTCGTCGTCGGGTTGTGGTTAGGTAGGCCTTGTGCTAGGATTTTTAAAATCAGGAAGCCCAGACCTCCAGGCACACTGGAGCTGTGAAAGGCATCCAAAAGGGAGTGCAAAAGTGCCACAACATGGCTGCTTTCACAGCTTTTTCCTTAGGAAGAAGCCTAATACCCGGCTGATTTACCTTCCTAGGGTTACTGTTAGGCTTGGGCCAAGGACTTTTAAAACCAGGAAGCCCTGTGCTCCAGGCACACTGCAGCTGTTCAAGGCATCCCAACGGGAGTGCAAAAGTGACACAACTTGGCTGCCTCCACTGCTATTTCCATGAGACCATCCCCAACCTTAGGCTGGTTTTCCTTCCTAGCGTTGAGTTTTGAGTTAGGCCTAGGGTTACTGTTCTTTTAACCTGAAAGCCCTGAGTTCCAAGAACACAGCAACTGCGAAGGACTACCCAAGAAGAGCACAAAAGTACCACAACATGCCTGCCTCCACAGCTATTTCCTTGGAGACATCCCTAATTCCTGGCTGATTTGCCTTTCTCGTCGTCGGGTTGGGGTTAGGTAGGCCTTGTGCTAGGATTTTTAAAATCAGGAAGCCCAGACCTCCAGGCACACTGGAGCTGTGAAAGGCATCCAAAAGGGAGTGCAAAAGTGCCACAACATGGCTGCTTTCACAGCTTTTTCCTTAGGAAGAACCCTAATACCCGGCTGAGTTACCTTCCTGGGGTTACTGTTAGGCTTGGGCCTAGGACTTTTAAAACCAGGAAGCCCTGTGCTCCAGGCACACTGCAGCTGTTCAAGGCATCCCAACGGGAGTGCGAAAGTGACACAACTTGGCTGCCTCCACTGCTATTTCCATGAGACCATCCCCAACCATAGGCTGATTTTCCTTCCTAGCGTTGAGGTTTGAGTTAGGCCTAGGGTTAGAGTTTTTTAACCAGAAAGCCCTGAGTTCCAAGAACACAGCAGCTGCGAAGGACTACCCAAGAAGAGCACAAAAGTACCACAACATGCCTGCCTCCACAGCTATTTCCTTGGGGACATCCCTAATTCCTGGCTGATTTGCCTTTCTCGTCGTCGGGTTGGGGTTAGGTAGGCCTTGTGCTAGGATTTTTAAAATCAGGAAGCCCAGACCTCCAGGCACACTGGAGCTGTGAAAGGCATCCAAAAGGGAGTGCAAAAGTGCCACAACATGGCTGCTTTCACAGCTTCTTCCTTGGCACCATCACTATACCTAGGCTGATTTATCTGCCTAGGTTTATGGTTAGGTTTCAGCCTAGGGCTAGGATTTTTTGAACCAGGAAGCCCTGAGTTCCAGGCTTACTGTAGCTGTGAAAGGCATCCCAAAGGGAGCGCAGAAGTGCCAGAACATGGCTGCTTTCACAGCTTTTTCCTTAGGAAGAACCCTAATACCCGGCTGATTTACCTTCCTAGGGTTACTGTTAGGCTTGGGCCAAGGACTTTTAAAACCAGGAAGCCCTGTGCTCAGGGCACACTGCAGCTGTTCAAGGCATCCCAAGGGGAGTGCAAAAGTGACACAACTTGGCTGCCTCCACTGCTATTTCCATGAGACCATCCCCAACCATAGGCTGATTTTCCTTCCTAGCGTTGAGGTTTGAGTTAGGCCTAGGGTTAGAGTTTTTTAACCAGAAAGCCCTGAGTTCCAAGAACACAGCAGCTGTGAAGGACTACCCAAGAATAGCACAAAAGTACCACAACATGCCTGCCTCCACAGCTATTTCCTTGGGGACATCCCTAATTCCTGGCTGATTTGCCTTTCTCGTCGTCGGGTTGGGGTTAGGTAGGCCTTGTGCTAGGATTTTTAAAATCAGGAAGCCCAGACCTCCAGGCACACTGGAGCTGTGAAAGGCATCCAAAAGGGAGTGCAAAAGTGCCACAACATGGCTGCTTTCACAGCTTTTTCCTTAGGAAGAACCCTAATACCCGGCTGATTTACCTTCCTAGGGTTACTGTTAGGCTTGGGCCAAGGACTTTTAAAACCAGGAAGCCCTGTGCTCCAGGCACACTGCAGCTGTTCAAGGCATCCCAACGGGAGTGCAAAAGTGACACCACTTGGATGCCTCCACTGCTATTTCCATGAGACCATCCCCAACCTTAGGCTGGTTTTCCTTCCTAGCATTGAGTTTTGAGTTAGGCCTATGGTTACTGTTCTTTTAACCTGAAAGCCCTGAGTTCCAAGAACACAGCAGCTGCGAAGGACTACCCAAGAAGAGCACAAAAGTACCACCACATGCCTGCCTCCACAGCTATTTCCTTGGGGACATCCCTAATTCCTGGCTGATTTGCCTTTCTCGTCGTCGGGTTGGGGTTAGGTAGGACTTGTGCTAGGATTTTTAAAATCAGGAAGCCCAGACCTCCAGGCACACTGGAGCTGTGAAAGGCATCCCAAAGGGAGTGCAAAAGTGCCAGAACATGGCTGCTTTCACAGCTTTTTCCTTAGGAAGAACCCTAATACCCGGCTGATTTACCTTCCTAGGGTTACTGTTAGGCTTGGGCCAAGGACTTTTAAAACCAGGAAGCCCTGTGCTCCAGGCACACTGCAGCTGTTCAAGGCATCCCAACGGGAGTGCGAAAGTGACACAACTTGGCTGCCTCCACTGCTATTTCCATGAGACCATCCCCAACCTTAGGCTGGTTTTCCTTCCTAGCGTTGAGTTTTGAGTTAGGCCTAGGGTTACTGTTCTTTTAACCTGAAAGCCCTGAGTTCCAAGAACACAGCAGCTGCGAAGGACTACCCAAGAAGAGCACGAAAGTACCACCACATTCCTGCCTCCACAGCTATTTCCTTGGGGACATCCCTAATTCCTGGCTGATTTGCCTTTCTCGTCGTCGGGTTGGGGTTAGGTAGGCCTTGTGCTAGGATTTTTAAAATCAGGAAGCCCAGACCTCCAGGCACACTGGAGCTGTGAAAGGCATCCCAAAGAGAGTGCAAAAGTGCCACAACATGGCTGCTTTCACAGCTTTTTCCATAGGAAGAACCCTAATACCCGGCTGATTTACCTTCCTAGGTTTACTGTTAGGCTTTGGCCAAGGACTTTTAAAACCAGGAAGCCCTGCGCTCCAGGCACACTGCAGCTGTTCAAGGCATCCCAACGCGAGTGCAAAAGTGACACAACTTGGCTGCCTCCACTGCTATTTCCATGAGACCATCCCCAACCTTAGGCTGGTTTTCCTTCCTAGCGTTGAGTTTTGAGTTAGGCCTAGGGTTACTGTTCTTTTAACCTGAAAGCCCTGAGTTCCAAGAACACAGCAACTGCGAAGGACTACCCAAGAAGAGCACAAAAGTACCACCACATGCCTGCCTCCACAGCTATTTCCTTGGGGACATCCCTAATTCCTGGCTGATTTGCCTTTCTCGTCGTCGGGTTGGGGTTAGGTAGGCCTTGTGCTAGGATTTTTAAAATCAGGAAGCCCAGACCTCCAGGCACACTGGAGCTGTGAAAGGCATCCAAAAGGGAGTGCAAAAGTGCCACAACATGGCTGCTTTCACAGCTTTTTCCTTAGGAAGAACCCTAATACCCGGCTGAGTTACCTTCGTGGGGTTACTGTTAGGCTTGGGCCTAGGACTTTTAAAACCAGGAAGCCCTGTGCTCCAGGCACACTGCAGCTGTTCAAGGCATCCCAAAGGGAGTGCGAAAGTGACACAACTTGGCTGCCTCCTCTGCTATTTCCATGAGACCATCCCCAACCATAGGCTGATTTTCCTTCCTAGCGTTGAGGTTTGAGTTAGGCCTAGGGTTAGAGTTTTTTAACCAGAAAGCCCTGAGTTCCAAGAACACAGCAGCTGCGAAGGACTACCCAAGAAGAGCACAAAAGTACCACAACATGCCTGCCTCCACAGCTATTTCCTTGGGGACATCCCTAATTCCTGGCTGATTTGCCTTTCTCGTCGTTGGGTTGGGGTTAGGTAGGCCTTGTGCTAGGATTTTTAAAATCAGGAAGCCCAGACCTCCAGGCACACTGGAGCTGTGAAAGGCATCCAAAAGGGAGTGCAAAAGTGCCACAACATGGCTGCTTTCACAGCTTTTTCCTTAGGAAGAAGCCTAATACCCGGCTGATTTACCTTCCTAGGGTTACTGTTAGGCTTGGGCCAAGGACTTTTAAAACCAGGAAGCCCTGTGCTCCAGGCACACTGCAGCTGTTCAAGGCATCCCAACGGGAGTGCAAAAGTGACACAACTTGGCTGCCTCCACTGCTATTTCCATGAGACCATCCCCAACCATAGGCTGATTTTCATTCCTAGCGTTGAGGTTTGAGTTAGGCCTAGGGTTAGGGTTCTTTCAACCAGAAAGCCCTGAGTTCCAAGAACACAGCAGCTGCGAAGGACTACCCAAGAAGAGCACAAAAGTACCACAACATGCCTGCCTCCACAGCTATTTCCTTGGGGACATCCCTAATTCCTGGCTGATTTGCCTTTCTCGTCGTCGGGTTGGGGTTAGGTAGGCCTTGTGCTAGGATTTTTAAAATCAGGAAGCCCAGAACTCCAGGCACACTGGAGCTGTGAAAGGCATCCAAAAGGGAGTGCAAAAGTGTCACAACATGGCTGCTTTCACAGCTTCTTCCTTGGCACCATCACTATACCTAGGCTGATTTATCTGCCTAGGTTTATGGTTAGGGTTCAGCCTAGGGCTAGGATTTTTTGAACCAGGAAGCCCTGAGTTCCAGGCTTACTGTAGCTGCCAAAGGCATCCCAAAGGGAGCGCAGAAGTGCCAGAACATGGCTGCTTTCACAGCTTTTTCCTAAGGAAGAACCCTAATACCCGGCTGATTTACCTTCCTAGGGTTACTGTTAGGCTTGGGCCAAGGACTTTTAAAACCAGGAAGCCCTGTGCTCAGGGCACACTGCAGCTGTTCAAGGCATCCCAAGGGGAGCGCAAAAGTGACACAACTTGGCTGCCTCCACTGCTATTTCCATGAGACCATCCCCAACCTTAGGCTGGTTTTCCTTCCTAGCGTTGAGTTTTGAGTTAGGCCTAGGGTTACTGTTCTTTTAACCTGAAAGCCCTGAGTTCCAAGAACACAGCAACTGCGAAGGACTACCCAAGAAGAGCACAAAAGTACCACAACATGCCTGCCTCCACAGCTATTTCCTTGGGGACATCCCTAATTCCTGGCTGATTTGCCTTTCTCGTCGTCGGGTTGGGGTTAGGTAGGCCTTGTGCTAGGATTTTTAAAATCAGGAAGCCCAGACCTCCAGGCACACTGGAGCTGTGAAAGGCATCCAAAAGGGAGTGCAAAAGTGCCACAACATGGCTGCTTTCACAGCTTTTTCCTTAGGAAGAACCCTAATACCCGGCTGATTTACCTTCCTAGGGTTACTGTTAGGCTTGGGCCAAGGACTTTTAAAACCAGGAAGCCCTGTGCTCCAGGCACACTGCAGCTGTTCAAGGCATCCCAACGGGAGTGCAAAAGTGACACAACTTGGATGCCTCCACTGCTATTTCCATGAGACCATCCCCAACCTTAGGCTGGTTTTCCTTCCTAGCATTGAGTTTTGAGTTAGGCCTATGGTTACTGTTCTTTTAACCTGAAAGCCCTGAGTTCCAAGAACACAGCAGCTGCGAAGGACTACCCAAGAAGAGCACAAAAGTACCACCACATGCCTGCCTCCACAGCTATTTCCTTGGGGACATCCCTAATTCCTGGCTGATTTGCCTTTCTCGTCGTCGGGTTGGGGTTAGGTAGGCCTTGTGCTAGGATTTTTAAAATCAGGAAGCCCAGACCTCCAGGCACACTGGAGCTGTGAAAGGCATCCCAAAGGGAGTGCAAAAGTGCCACAACATGGCTGCTTTCACAGCTTTTTCCTTAGGAAGAACCCTAATACCCGGCTGATTTACCTTCCTAGGGTTACTGTTAGGCTTGGGCCAAGGACTTTTAAAACCAGGAAGCCCTGTGCTCCAGGCACACTGCAGCTGTTCAAGGCATCCCAACGCGAGTGCAAAAGTGACACAACTTGGCTGCCTCCACTGCTATTTCCATGAGACCATCCCCAACCTTAGGCTGGTTTTCCTTCCTAGCGTTGAGTTTTGAGTTAGGCCTAGGGTTACTGTTCTTTTAACCTGAAAGCCCTGAGTTCCAAGAACACAGCAACTGCGAAGGACTACCCAAGAAGAGCACAAAAGTACCACAACATGCCTGCCTCCACAGCTATTTCCTTGGGGACATCCCTAATTCCTGGCTGATTTGCCTTTCTCGTCGTCGGGTTGGGGTTAGGTAGGCCTTGTGCTAGGATTTTTAAAATCAGGAAGCCCAGACCTCCAGGCACACTGGAGCTGTGAAAGGCATCCAAAAGGGAGTGCAAAAGTGCCACAACATGGCTGCTTTCACAGCTTTTTCCTTAGGAAGAACCCTAATACCCGGCTGAGTTACCTTCCTGGGGTTACTGTTAGGCTTGGGCCTAGGACTTTTAAAACCAGGAAGCCCTGTGCTCCAGGCACACTGCAGCTGTTCAAGGCATCCCAACGGGAGTGCGAAAGTGACACAACTTGGCTGCCTCCACTGCTATTTCCATGAGACCATCCCCAACCATAGGCTGATTTTCCTTCCTAGCGTTGAGGTTTGAGTTAGGCCTAGGGTTAGAGTTTTTTAACCAGAAAGCCCTGAGTTCCAAGAACACAGCAGCTGCGAAGGACTACCCAAGAAGAGCACAAAAGTACCACAACATGCCTGCCTCCACAGCTATTTCCTTGGGGACATCCCTAATTCCTGGCTGATTTGCCTTTCTCGTCGTCGGGTTGGGGTTAGGTAGGCCTTGTGCTAGGATTTTTAAAATCAGGAAGCCCAGAACTCCAGGCACACTGGAGCTGTGAAAGGCATCCAAAAGGGAGTGCAAAAGTGCCACAACATGGCTGCTTTCACAGCTTTTTCCTTAGGAAGAAGCCTAATACCCGGCTGATTTACCTTCCTAGGGTTACTGTTAGGCTTGGGCCAAGGACTTTTAAAACCAGGAAGCCCTGTGCTCCAGGCACACTGCAGCTGTTCAAGGCATCCCAACGGGAGTGCAAAAGTGACACAACTTGGATGCCTCCACTGCTATTTCCATGAGACCATCCCCAACCTTAGGCTGGTTTTCCTTCCTAGCATTGAGTTTTGAGTTAGGCCTATGGTTACTGTTCTTTTAACCTGAAAGCTCTGAGTTCCAAGAACACAGCAGCTGCGAAGGACTACCCAAGAAGAGCACAAAAGTACCACCACATGCCTGCCTCCACAGCTATTTCCTTGGGGACATCCCTAATTCCTGGCTGATTTGCCTTTCTCGTCGTCGGGTTGGGGTTAGGTAGGCCTTGTGCTAGGATTTTTAAAATCAGGAAGCCCAGACCTCCAGGCACACTGGAGCTGTGAAAGGCATCCAAAAGGGAGTGCAAAAGTGCCACAACATGGCTGCTTTCACAGCTTTTTCCTTAGGAAGAACCCTAATACCCGGCTGATTTACCTTCCTAGGGTTACTGTTAGGCTTGGGCCAAGGACTTTTAAAACCAGGAAGCCCTGTGCTCCAGGCACACTGCAGCTGTTCAAGGCATCCCAACGGGAGTGCAAAAGTGACACAACTTGGCTGCCTCCACTGCTATTTCCATGAGACCATCCCCAACCTTAGGCTGGTTTTCCTTCCTAGCGTTGAGTTTTGAGTTAGGCCTAGGGTTACTGTTCTTTTAACCTGAAAGCCCTGAGTTCCAAGAACACAGCAACTGCGAAGGACTACCCAAGAAGAGCACAAAAGTACCACAACATGCCTGCCTCCACAGCTATTTCCTTGGAGACATCCCTAATTCCTGGCTGATTTGCCTTTCTCGTCGTCGGGTTGGGGTTAGGTAGGCCTTGTGCTAGGATTTTTAAAATCAGGAAGCCCAGACCTCCAGGCACACTGGAGCTGTGAAAGGCATCCAAAAGGGAGTGCAAAAGTGCCACAACATGGCTGCTTTCACAGCTTTTTCCTTAGGAAGAACCCTAATACCCGGCTGAGTTACCTTCCTGGGGTTACTGTTAGGCTTGGGCCTAGGACTTTTAAAACCAGGAAGCCCTGTGCTCCAGGCACACTGCAGCTGTTCAAGGCATCCCAACGGGAGTGCGAAAGTGACACAACTTGGCTGCCTCCACTGCTATTTCCATGAGACCATCCCCAACCATAGGCTGATTTTCCTTCCTAGCGTTGAGGTTTGAGTTAGGCCTAGGGTTAGAGTTTTTTAACCAGAAAGCCCTGAGTTCCAAGAACACAGCAGCTGCGAAGGACTACCCAAGAAGAGCACAAAAGTACCACAACATGCCTGCCTCCACAGCTATTTCCTTGGGGACATCCCTAATTCCTGGCTGATTTGCCTTTCTCGTCGTCGGGTTGGGGTTAGGTAGGCCTTGTGCTAGGATTTTTAAAATCAGGAAGCCCAGACCTCCAGGCACACTGGAGCTGTGAAAGGCATCCAAAAGGGAGTGCAAAAGTGCCACAACATGGCTGCTTTCACAGCTTCTTCCTTGGCACCATCACTATACCTAGGCTGATTTATCTGCCTAGGTTTATGGTTAGGTTTCAGCCTAGGGCTAGGATTTTTGAACCAGGAAGCCCTGAGTTCCAGGCTTACTGTAGCTGCCAAAGGCATCCCAAAGGGAGCGCAGAAGTGCCAGAACATGGCTGCTTTCACAGCTTTTTCCTTAGGAAGAACCCTAATACCCGGCTGATTTACCTTCCTAGGGTTACTGTTAGGCTTGGGCCAAGGACTTTTAAAACCAGGAAGCCCTGTGCTCCAGGCACACTGCAGCTGTTCAAGGCATCCCAACGGGAGTGCAAAAGTGACACAACTTGGCTGCCTCCACTGCTATTTCCATGAGACCATCCCCAACCATAGGCTGATTTTCATTCCTAGCGTTGAGGTTTGAGTTAGGCCTAGGGTTAGGGTTCTTTCAACCAGAAAGCCCTGAGTTCCAAGAACACAGCAGCTGCGAAGGACTACCCAAGAAGAGCACAAAAGTACCACAACATGCCTGCCTCCACAGCTATTTCCTTGGGGACATCCCTAATTCCTGGCTGATTTGCCTTTCTCGTCGTCGGGTTGGGGTTAGGTAGGCCTTGTGCTAGGATTTTTAAAATCAGGAAGCCCAGAACTCCAGGCACACTGGAGCTGTGAAAGGCATCCAAAAGGGAGTGCAAAAGTGTCACAACATGGCTGCTTTCACAGCTTCTTCCTTGGCACCATCACTATACCTAGGCTGATTTATCTGCCTAGGTTTATGGTTAGGGTTCAGCCTAGGGCTAGGATTTTTGAACCAGGAAGCCTTGAGTTCCAGGCTTACTGTAGCTGCCAAAGGCATCCCAAAGGGAGCGCAGAAGTGCCAGAACATGGCTGCTTTCACAGCTTTTTCCTAAGGAAGAACCCTAATACCCGGCTGATTTACCTTCCTAGGGTTACTGTTAGGCTTGGGCCAAGGACTTTTAAAACTAGGAAGCCCTGTGCTCCAGGCACACTGCAGCTGTTCAAGGCATCCCAACGGGAGTGCAAAAGTAACACAACTTGGCTGCCTCCTCTGCTATTTCCATGAGACCATCCCGAACCATAGGCTGATTTTCCTTCCTAGCGTTGAGGTTTGAGTTAGGCCTAGGGTTAGAGTTTTTTAGTCAGAAAGCCCTGAGTTCCAAGAACACAGCAGCTGCGAAGGACTACCCAAGAAGAGCACAAAAGTACCACAACATGCCTGCCTCCACAGCGATTTCCTTGGGGACATCCCTAATTCCTGGCTGATTTGCCTTTCTCGTCGTCAGGTTGGGGTTAGGTAGGCCTTGTGCTAGGATTTTTAAAATCAGGAAGCCCAGACCTCCAGGCACACTGGAGCTGTGAAAGGCATCCAAAAGGGAGTGCAAAAGTGCCACAACATGGCTGCTTTCACAGCTTTTTCCTTAGGAAGAACCCTAATACCCGGCTGAGTTACCTTCCTAGGGTTACTGTTAGGCTTGGGCCAAGGACTTTTAAAACCAGGAAGCCCTGTGCTCAGGGCACACTGCAGCTGTTCAAGGCATCCCAAGGGGAGCGCAAAAGTGACACAACTTGGCTGCCTCCACTGCTATTTCCATGAGACCATCCCCAACCATAGGCTGATTTTCCTTCCTAGCGTTGAGGTTTGAGTTAGGCCTAGGGTTAGAGTTTTTTAACCAGAAAGCCCTGAGTTCCAAGAACACAGCAGCTGTGAAGGACTACCCAAGAATAGCACAAAAGTACCACAACATGCCTGCCTCCACAGCTTTTTTCTTGGGGACATCCCTAATTCCTGGCTGATTTGCCTTTCTCGTCGTCGGGTTGGGGTTAGGTAGGCCTTGTGCTAGGATTTTTAAAATCAGGAAGCCCAGACCTCCAGGCACACTGGAGCTGTGAAAGGCATCCAAAAGGGAGTGCAAAAGTGCCACAACATGGCTGCTTTCACAGCTTTTTCCTTAGGAAGAACCCTAATACCCGGCTGAGTTACCTTCCTGGGGTTACTGTTAGGCTTGGGCCTAGGACTTTTAAAACCAGGAAGCCCTGTGCTCCAGGCACACTGCAGCTGTTCAAGGCATCCCAACGGGAGTGCGAAAGTGACACAACTTGGCTGCCTCCACTGCTATTTCCATGAGACCATCCCCAACCATAGGCTGATTTTCCTTCCTAGCGTTGAGGTTTGAGTTAGGCCTAGGGTTAGAGTTTTTTAACCAGAAAGCCCTGAGTTCCAAGAACACAGCAGCTGCGAAGGACTACCCAAGAAGAGCACAAAAGTACCACAACATGCCTGCCTCCACAGCTATTTCCTTGGGGACATCCCTAATTCCTGGCTGATTTGCCTTTCTCGTCGTCGGGTTGGGGTTAGGTAGGCCTTGTGCTAGGATTTTTAAAATCAGGAAGCCCAGAGCTCCAGGCACACTGGAGCTGTGAAAGGCATCCAAAAGGGAGTGCAAAAGTGCCACAACATGGCTGCTTTCACAGCTTTTTCCTTAGGAAGAACCCTAATACCCGGCTGATTTACCTTCCTAGGGTTACTGTTAGGCTTGGGCCAAGGACTTTTAAAACCAGGAAGCCCTGTGCTCCAGGCACACTGCAGCTGTTCAAGGCATCCCAACGGGAGTGCAAAAGTGACACAACTTGGCTGCCTCCACTGCTATTTCCATGAGACCATCCCCAACCATAGGCTGATTTTCCTTCCTAGCGTTGAGGTTTGAGTTAGGCCTAGGGTTAGAGATTTTTAACCAGAAAGCTCTGAGTTCCAAGAACACAGCAGCTGCGAAGGACTACCCAAGAAGAGCACAAAAGTACCACAACATGCCTGCCTCCACAGCTATTTCCTTGGGGACATCCCTAATTCCTGGCTGATTTGCCTTTCTCGTCGTCGGGTTGGGGTTAGGTAGGCCTTGTGCTAGGATTTTTAAAATCAGGAAGCCCAGACCTCCAGGCACACTGGAGCTGTGAAAGGCATCCAAAAGGGAGTGCAAAAGTGCCACAACATGGCTGCTTTCACAGCTTTTTCCTTAGGAAGAACCCTAATACCCGGCTGATTTACCTTCCTAGGGTTACTGTTAGGCTTGGGCCAAGGACTTTTAAAACCAGGAAGCCCTGTGCTCCAGGCACACTGCAGCTGTTCAAGGCATCCCAACGCGAGTGCAAAAGTGACACAACTTGGCTGCCTCCACTGCTATTTCCATGAGACCATCCCCAACCATAGGCTGATTTTCATTCCTAGCGTTGAGGTTTGAGTTAGGCCTAGGGTTAGGGTTCTTTCAACCAGAAAGCCCTGAGTTCCAAGAAGACAGCAGCTGCGAAGGACTACCCAAGAAGAGCACAAAAGTACCACAACATGCCTGCCTCCACAGCTATTTCCTTGGGGACATCCCTAATTCCTGGCTGATTTGCCTTTCTCGTCGTCGGGTTGGGGTTAGGTAGGACTTGTGCTAGGATTTTTAAAATCAGGAAGCCCAGAACTCCAGGCACACTGGAGCTGTGAAAGGCATCCAAAAGGGAGTGCAAAAGTGCCACAACATGGCTGCTTTCACAGCTTTTTCCTTAGGAAGAACCCTAATACCCGGCTGATTTACCTTCCTAGGGTTACTGTTAGGCTTGGGCCAAGGACTTTTAAAACCAGGAAGCCCTGTGCTCCAGGCACACTGCAGCTGTTCAAGGCATCCCAACGGGAGTGCAAAAGTGACACAACTTGGATGCCTCCACTGCTATTTCCATGAGACCATCCCCAACCTTAGGCTGGTTTTCCTTCCTAGCATTGAGTTTTGAGTTAGGCCTATGGTTACTGTTCTTTTAACCTGAAAGCCCTGAGTTCCAAGAACACAGCAGCTGCGAAGGACTACCCAAGAAGAGCACAAAAGTACCACCACATGCCTGCCTCCACAGCTATTTCCTTGGGGACATCCCTAATTCCTGGCTGATTTGCCTTTCTCGTCGTCGGGTTGGGGTTAGGTAGGCCTTGTGCTAGGATTTTTAAAATCAGGAAGCCCAGACCTCCAGGCACACTGGAGCTGTGAAAGGCATCCCAAAGGGAGTGCAAAAGTGCCAGAACATGGCTGCTTTCACAGCTTTTTCCTTAGGAAGAACCCTAATACCCGGCTGATTTACCTTCCTAGGGTTACTGTTAGGCTTGGGCCAAGGACTTTTAAAACCAGGAAGCCCTGTGCTCCAGGCACACTGCAGCTGTTCAAGGCATCCCAACGGGAGTGCGAAAGTGACACAACTTGGCTGCCTCCACTGCTATTTCCATGAGACCATCCCCAACCTTTGGCTGGTTTTCCTTCCTAGCGTTGAGTTTTGAGTTAGGCCTAGGGTTACTGTTCTTTTAACCTGAAAGCCCTGAGTTCCAAGAACACAGCAGCTGCGAAGGACTACCCAAGAAGAGCACGAAAGTACCACCACATTCCTGCCTCCACAGCTATTTCCTTGGGGACATCCCTAATTCCTGGCTGATTTGCCTTTCTCGTCGTCGGGTTGGGGTTAGGTAGGCCTTGTGCTAGGATTTTTAAAATCAGGAAGCCCAGACCTCCAGGCACACTGGAGCTGTGAAAGGCATCCCAAAGAGAGTGCAAAAGTGCCACAACATGGCTGCTTTCACAGCTTTTTCCATAGGAAGAACCCTAATACCCGGCTGATTTACCTTCCTAGGGTTACTGTTAGGCTTGGGCCAAGGACTTTTAAAACCAGGAAGCCCTGCGCTCCAGGCACACTGCAGCTGTTCAAGGCATCCCAACGCGAGTGCAAAAGTGACACAACTTGGCTGCCTCCACTGCTATTTCCATGAGACCATCCCCAACCTTAGGCTGGTTTTCCTTCCTAGCGTTGAGTTTTGAGTTAGGCCTAGGGTTACTGTTCTTTTAACCTGAAAGCCCTGAGTTCCAAGAACACAGCAACTGCGAAGGACTACCCAAGAAGAGCACAAAAGTACCACAACATGCCTGCCTCCACAGCTATTTCCTTGGGGACATCCCTAATTCCTGGCTGATTTGCCTTTCTCGTCGTCGGGTTGGGGTTAGGTAGGCCTTGTGCTAGGATTTTTAAAATCAGGAAGCCCAGACCTCCAGGCACACTGGAGCTGTGAAAGGCATCCAAAAGGGAGTGCAAAAGTGCCACAACATGGCTGCTTTCACAGCTTTTTCCTTAGGAAGAACCCTAATACCCGGCTGAGTTACCTTCCTGGGGTTACTGTTAGGCTTGGGCCTAGGACTTTTAAAACCAGGAAGCCCTGTGCTCCAGGCACACTGCAGCTGTTCAAGGCATCCCAACGGGAGTGCGAAAGTGACACAACTTGGCTGCCTCCTCTGCTATTTCCATGAGACCATCCCCAACCTTAGGCTGATTTTCCTTCCTAGCGTTGAGTTTTGAGTTAGGCCTAGGGTTAGAGTTTTTTAACCAGAAAGCCCTGAGTTCCAAGAACACAGCAGCTGCGAAGGACTACCCAAGAAGAGCACAAAAGTACCACAACATGCCTGCCTCCACAGCTATTTCCTTGGGGACATCCCTAATTCCTGGCTGATTTGCCTTTCTCGTCGTCGGGTTGGGGTTAGGTAGGCCTTGTGCTAGGATTTTTAAAATCAGGAAGCCCAGACCTCCAGGCACACTGGAGCTGTGAAAGGCATCCAAAAGGGAGTGCAAAAGTGCCACAACATGGCTGCTTTCACAGCTTTTTCCTTAGGAAGAAGCCTAATACCCGGCTGATTTACCGTCCTAGGGTTACTGTTAGGCTTGGGCCAAGGACTTTTAAAACCAGGAAGCCCTGTGCTCCAGGCACACTGCAGCTGTTCAAGGCATCCCAACGGGAGTGCAAAAGTGACACAACTTGGCTGCCTCCACTGCTATTTCCATGAGACCATCCCCAACCATAGGCTGATTTTCATTCCTAGCGTTGAGGTTTGAGTTAGGCCTAGGGTTAGGGTTCTTTCAACCAGAAAGCCCTGAGTTCCAAGAACACAGCAGCTGCGAAGGACTACCCAAGAAGAGCACAAAAGTACCACAACATGCCTGCCTCCACAGCTATTTCCTTGGGGACATCCCTAATTCCTGGCTGATTTGCCTTTCTCGTCGTCGGGTTGGGGTTAGGTAGGCCTTGTGCTAGGATTTTTAAAATCAGGAAGCCCAGAACTCCAGGCACACTGGAGCTGTGAAAGGCATCCAAAAGGGAGTGCAAAAGTGTCACAACATGGCTGCTTTCACAGCTTCTTCCTTGGCACCATCACTATACCTAGGCTGATTTATCTGCCTAGGTTTATGGTTAGGGTTCAGCCTAGGGCTAGGATTTTTGAACCAGGAAGCCTTGAGTTCCAGGCTTACTGTAGCTGCCAAAGGCATCCCAAAGGGAGCGCAGAAGTGCCAGAACATGGCTGCTTTCACAGCTTTTTCCTAAGGAAGAACCCTAATACCCGGCTGATTTACCTTCCTAGGGTTACTGTTAGGCTTGGGCCAAGGACTTTTAAAACCAGGAAGCCCTGTGCTCCAGGCACACTGCAGCTGTTCAAGGCATCCCAACGGGAGTGCAAAAGTGACACAACTTGGCTGCCTCCACTGCTATTTCCATGAGACCATCCCCAACCATAGGCTGATTTTCCTTCCTAGCGTTGAGGTTTGAGTTAGGCCTAGGGTTAGAGATTTTTAACCAGAAAGCTCTGAGTTCCAAGAACACAGCAGCTGCGAAGGACTACCCAAGAAGAGCACAAAAGTACCACAACATGCCTGCCTCCACAGCTATTTCCTTGGGGACATCCCTAATTCCTGGCTGATTTGCCTTTCTCGTCGTCGGGTTGGGGTTAGGTAGGCCTTGTGCTAGGATTTTTAAAATCAGGAAGCCCAGACCTCCAGGCACACTGGAGCTGTGAAAGGCATCCCAAAGGGAGTGCAAAAGTGCCACAACATGGCTGCTTTCACAGCTTTTTCCTTAGGAAGAACCCTAATACCCGGCTGATTTACCTTCCTAGGGTTACTGTTAGGCTTGGGCCAAGGACTTTTAAAACCAGGAAGCCCTGTGCTCCAGGCACACTGCAGCTGTTCAAGGCATCCCAACGGGAGTGCAAAAGTGACACAACTTGGCTGCCTCCACTGCTATTTCCATGAGACCATCCCCAACCATAGGCTGATTTTCATTCCTAGCGTTGAGGTTTGAGTTAGGCCTAGGGTTAGGGTTCTTTCAACCAGAAAGCCCTGAGTTCCAAGAAGACAGCAGCTGCGAAGGACTACCCAAGAAGAGCACAAAAGTACCACAACATGCCTGCCTCCACAGCTATTTCCTTGGGGACATCCCTAATTCCTGGCTGATTTGCCTTTCTCGTCGTCGGGTTGGGGTTAGGTAGGCCTTGTGCTAGGATTTTTAAAATCAGGAAGCCCAGAACTCCAGGCACACTGGAGCTGTGAAAGGCATCCAAAAGGGAGTGCAAAAGTGTCACAACATGGCTGCTTTCACAGCTTCTTCCTTGGCACCATCAGTATACCTAGGCTGATTTATCTGCCTAGGTTTATGGTTAGGGTTCAGCCTAGGGCTAGGATTTTTTGAACCAGGAAGCCCTGAGTTCCAGGCTTACTGTAGCTGCCAAAGGCATCCCAAAGGGAGCGCAGAAGTGCCAGAACATGGCTGCTTTCACAGCTTTTTCCTAAGGAAGAACCCTAATACCCGGCTGATTTACCTTCCTAGGGTTACTGTTAGGCTTGGGCAAAGGACTTTTAAAACCAGGAAGCCCTGTGCTCCAGGCACACTGCAGCTGTTCAAGGCATCCCAAGGAGAGTGCAAAAGTGACACAACTTGGCTGCCTCCACTGCTATTTCCATGAGACCATCCCCAACCTTAGGCTGGTTTTCCTTCCTAGCGTTGAGTTTTGAGTTAGGCCTACGGTTACTGTTCTTTTAACCTGAAAGCCCTGAGTTCCAAGAACACAGCAGCTGCGAAGGACTACCCAAGAAGAGCACAAAAGTACCACAACATGCCTGCCTCCACAGCTATTTCCTTGGGGACATCCCTAATTCCTGGCTGATTTGCCTTTCTCGTCGTCGGGTTGGGGTTAGGTAGGCCTTGTGCTAGGATTTTTAAAATCAGGAAGCCCAGACCTCCAGGCACACTGGAGCTGTGAAAGGCATCCAAAAGGGAGTGCAAAAGTGCCACAACATGGCTGCTTTCACAGCTTTTTCCTTAGGAAGAACCCTAATACCCGGCTGATTTACCTTCCTAGGGTTACTGTTAGGCTTGGGCCAAGGACTTTTAAAACCAGGAAGCCCTGTGCTCCAGGCACACTGCAGCTGTTCAAGGCATCCCAACGGGAGTGCAAAAGTGACACAACTTGGCTGCCTCCACTGCTATTTCCATGAGACCATCCCCAACCATAGGCTGATTTTCCTTCCTAGCGTTGAGGTTTGAGTTAGGCCTAGGGTTAGAGATTTTTAACCAGAAAGCTCTGAGTTCCAAGAACACAGCAGCTGCGAAGGACTACCCAAGAAGAGCACAAAAGTACCACAACATGCCTGCCTCCACAGCTATTTCCTTGGGGACATCCCTAATTCCTGGCTGATTTGCCTTTCTCGTCGTCGGGTTGGGGTTAGGTAGGCCTTGTGCTAGGATTTTTAAAATCAGGAAGCCCAGACCTCCAGGCACACTGGAGCTGTGAAAGGCATCCAAAAGGGAGTGCAAAAGTGCCACAACATGGCTGCTTTCACAGCTTTTTCCTTAGGAAGAACCCTAATACCCGGCTGATTTACCTTCCTAGGGTTACTGTTAGGCTTGGGCCAAGGACTTTTAAAACCAGGAAGCCCTGTGCTCCAGGCACACTGCAGCTGTTCAAGGCATCCCAACGCGAGTGCAAAAGTGACACAACTTGGCTGCCTCCACTGCTATTTCCATGAGACCATCCCCAACCATAGGCTGATTTTCATTCCTAGCGTTGAGGTTTGAGTTAGGCCTAGGGTTAGGGTTCTTTCAACCAGAAAGCCCTGAGTTCCAAGAAGACAGCAGCTGCGCAGGACTACCCAAGAAGAGCACAAAAGTACCACAACATGCCTGCCTCCACAGCTATTTCCTTGGGGACATCCCTAATTCCTGGCTGATTTGCCTTTCTCGTCGTCGGGTTGGGGTTAGGTAGGCCTTGTGCTAGGATTTTTAAAATCAGGAAGCCCAGAACTCCAGGCACACTGGAGCTGTGAAAGGCATCCAAAAGGGAGTGCAAAAGTGCCACAACATGGCTGCTTTCACAGCTTTTTCCTTAGGAAGAACCCTAATACCCGGCTGATTTACCTTCCTAGGGTTACTGTTAGGCTTGGGCCAAGGACTTTTAAAACCAGGAAGCCCTGTGCTCCAGGCACACTGCAGCTGTTCAAGGCATCCCAACGGGAGTGCAAAAGTGACACAACTTGGATGCCTCCACTGCTATTTCCATGAGACCATCCCCAACCTTAGGCTGGTTTTCCTTCCTAGCATTGAGTTTTGAGTTAGGCCTATGGTTACTGTTCTTTTAACCTGAAAGCCCTGAGTTCCAAGAACACAGCAGCTGCGAAGGACTACCCAAGAAGAGCACAAAAGTACCACCACATGCCTGCCTCCACAGCTATTTCCTTGGGGACATCCCTAATTCCTGGCTGATTTGCCTTTCTCGTCGTCGGGTTGGGGTTAGGTAGGCCTTGTGCTAGGATTTTTAAAATCAGGAAGCCCAGACCTCCAGGCACACTGGAGCTGTGAAAGGCATCCCAAAGGGAGTGCAAAAGTGCCACAACATGGCTGCTTTCACAGCTTTTTCCTTAGGAAGAACCCTAATACCCGGCTGATTTACCTTCCTAGGGTTACTGTTAGGCTTGGGCCAAGGACTTTTAAAACCAGGAAGCCCTGTGCTCCAGGCACACTGCAGCTGTTCAAGGCATCCCAACGGGAGTGCGAAAGTGACACAACTTGGCTGCCTCCACTGCTATTTCCATGAGACCATCCCCAACCTTAGGCTGGTTTTCCTTCCTAGCGTTGAGTTTTGAGTTAGGCCTAGGGTTACTGTTCTTTTAACCTGAAAGCCCTGAGTTCCAAGAACACAGCAGCTGCGAAGGACTACCCAAGAAGAGCACGAAAGTACCACCACATTCCTGCCTCCACAGCTATTTCCTTGGGGACATCCCTAATTCCTGGCTGATTTGCCTTTCTCGTCGTCGGGTTGGGGTTAGGTAGGCCTTGTGCTAGGATTTTTAAAATCAGGAAGCCCAGACCTCCAGGCACACTGGAGCTGTGAAAGGCATCCCAAAGAGAGTGCAAAAGTGCCACAACATGGCTGCTTTCACAGCTTTTTCCATAGGAAGAACCCTAATACCCGGCTGATTTACCTTCCTAGGGTTACTGTTAGGCTTGGGCCAAGGACTTTTAAAACCAGGAAGCCCTGCGCTCCAGGCACACTGCAGCTGTTCAAGGCATCCCAACGCGAGTGCAAAAGTGACACAACTTGGCTGCCTCCACTGCTATTTCCATGAGACCATCCCCAACCTTAGGCTGGTTTTCCTTCCTAGCGTTGAGTTTTGAGTTAGGCCTAGGGTTACTGTTCTTTTAACCTGAAAGCCCTGAGTTCCAAGAACACAGCAACTGCGAAGGACTACCCAAGAAGAGCACAAAAGTACCACAACATGCCTGCCTCCACAGCTATTTCCTTGGGGACATCCCTAATTCCTGGCTGATTTGCCTTTCTCGTCGTCGGGTTGGGGTTAGGTAGGCCTTGTGCTAGGATTTTTAAAATCAGGAAGCCCAGACCTCCAGGCACACTGGAGCTGTGAAAGGCATCCAAAAGGGAGTGCAAAAGTGCCACAACATGGCTGCTTTCACAGCTTTTTCCTTAGGAAGAACCCTAATACCCGGCTGAGTTACCTTCCTGGGGTTACTGTTAGGCTTGGGCCTAGGACTTTTAAAACCAGGAAGCCCTGTGCTCCAGGCACACTGCAGCTGTTCAAGGCATCCCAACGGGAGTGCGAAAGTGACACAACTTGGCTGCCTCCTCTGCTATTTCCATGAGACCATCCCCAACCATAGGCTGATTTTCCTTCCTAGCGTTGAGGTTTGAGTTAGGCCTAGGGTTAGAGTTTTTTAACCAGAAAGCCCTGAGTTCCAAGAACACAGCAGCTGCGAAGGACTACCCAAGAAGAGCACAAAAGTACCACAACATGCCTGCCTCCACAGCTATTTCCTTGGGGACATCCCTAATTCCTGGCTGATTTGCCTTTCTCGTCGTCGGGTTGGGGTTAGGTAGGCCTTGTGCTAGGATTTTTAAAATCAGGAAGCCCAGACCTCCAGGCACACTGGAGCTGTGAAAGGCATCCAAAAGGGAGTGCAAAAGTGCCACAACATGGCTGCTTTCACAGCTTTTTCCTTAGGAAGAAGCCTAATACCCGGCTGATTTACCTTCCTAGGGTTACTGTTAGGCTTGGGCCAAGGACTTTTAAAACCAGGAAGCCCTGTGCTCCAGGCACACTGCAGCTGTTCAAGGCATCCCAACGGGAGTGCAAAAGTGACACAACTTGGCTGCCTCCACTGCTATTTCCATGAGACCATCCCCAACCATAGGCTGATTTTCATTCCTAGCGTTGAGGTTTGAGTTAGGCCTAGGGTTAGGGTTCTTTCAACCAGAAAGCCCTGAGTTCCAAGAACACAGCAGCTGCGAAGGACTACCCAAGAAGAGCACAAAAGTACCACAACATGCCTGCCTCCACAGCTATTTCCTTGGGGACATCCCTAATTCCTGGCTGATTTGCCTTTCTCGTCGTCGGGTTGGGGTTAGGTAGGCCTTGTGCTAGGATTTTTAAAATCAGGAAGCCCAGAACTCCAGGCACACTGGAGCTGTGAAAGGCATCCAAAAGGGAGTGCAAAAGTGTCACAACATGGCTGCTTTCACAGCTTCTTCCTTGGCACCATCACTATACCTAGGCTGATTTATCTGCCTAGGTTTATGGTTAGGGTTCAGCCTAGGGCTAGGATTTTTGAACCAGGAAGCCTTGAGTTCCAGGCTTACTGTAGCTGCCAAAGGCATCCCAAAGGGAGCGCAGAAGTGCCAGAACATGGCTGCTTTCACAGCTTTTTCCTAAGGAAGAACCCTAATACCCGGCTGATTTACCTTCCTAGGGTTACTGTTAGGCTTGGGCCAAGGACTTTTAAAACCAGGAAGCCCTGTGCTCCAGGCACACTGCAGCTGTTCAAGGCATCCCAACGGGAGTGCAAAAGTGACACAACTTGGCTGCCTCCACTGCTATTTCCATGAGACCATCCCCAACCATAGGCTGATTTTCCTTCCTAGCGTTGAGGTTTGAGTTAGGCCTAGGGTTAGAGATTTTTAACCAGAAAGCTCTGAGTTCCAAGAACACAGCAGCTGCGAAGGACTACCCAAGAAGAGCACAAAAGTACCACAACATGCCTGCCTCCACAGCTATTTCCTTGGGGACATCCCTAATTCCTGGCTGATTTGCCTTTCTCGTCGTCGGGTTGGGGTTAGGTAGGCCTTGTGCTAGGATTTTTAAAATCAGGAAGCCCAGACCTCCAGGCACACTGGAGCTGTGAAAGGCATCCCAAAGGGAGTGCAAAAGTGCCACAACATGGCTGCTTTCACAGCTTTTTCCTTAGGAAGAACCCTAATACCCGGCTGATTTACCTTCCTAGGGTTACTGTTAGGCTTGGGCCAAGGACTTTTAAAACCAGGAAGCCCTGTGCTCCAGGCACACTGCAGCTGTTCAAGGCATCCCAACGGGAGTGCAAAAGTGACACAACTTGGCTGCCTCCACTGCTATTTCCATGAGACCATCCCCAACCATAGGCTGATTTTCATTCCTAGCGTTGAGGTTTGAGTTAGGCCTAGGGTTAGGGTTCTTTCAACCAGAAAGCCCTGAGTTCCAAGAAGACAGCAGCTGCGAAGGACTACCCAAGAAGAGCACAAAAGTACCACAACATGCCTGCCTCCACAGCTATTTCCTTGGGGACATCCCTAATTCCTGGCTGATTTGCCTTTCTCGTCGTCGGGTTGGGGTTAGGTAGGCCTTGTGCTAGGATTTTTAAAATCAGGAAGCCCAGACCTCCAGGCACACTGGAGCTGTGAAAGGCATCCAAAAGGGAGTGCAAAAGTGCCACAACATGGCTGCTTTCACAGCTTTTTCCTTAGGAAGAACCCTAATACCCGGCTGATTTACCTTCCTAGGGTTACTTTTAGGCTTGGGCCAAGGACTTTTAAAACCAGGAAGCCCTGTGCTCCAGGCACACTGCAGCTGTTCAAGGCATCCCAACGGGAGTGCAAAAGTGACACAACTTGGATGCCTCCACTGATATTTCCATGAGACCATCCCCAACCTTAGGCTGGTTTTCCTTCCTAGGATTGAGTTTTGAGTTAGGCCTATGGTTACTGTTCTTTTAACCTGAAAGCCCTGAGTTCCAAGAACACAGCAGCTGCGAAGGACTACCCAAGAAGAGCACAAAAGTACCACCACATGCCTGCCTCCACAGCTATTTCCTTGGGGACATCCCTAATTCCTGGCTGATTTGCCTTTCTCGTCGTCGGGTTGGGGTTAGGTAGGCCTTGTGCTAGGATTTTTAAAATCAGGAAGCCCAGACCTCCAGGCACACTGGAGCTGTGAAAGGCATCCCAAAGGGAGTGCAAAAGTGCCACAACATGGCTGCTTTCACAGCTTTTTCCTTAGGAAGAACCCTAATACCCGGCTGATTTACCTTCCTAGGGTTACTGTTAGGCTTGGGCCAAGGACTTTTAAAACCAGGAAGCCCTGTGCTCCAGGCACACTGCAGCTGTTCAAGGCATCCCAACGCGAGTGCAAAAGTGACACAACTTGGCTGCCTCCACTGCTATTTCCATGAGACCATCCCCAACCTTAGGCTGGTTTTCCTTCCTAGCGTTGAGTTTTGAGTTAGGCCTAGGGTTACTGTTCTTTTAACCTGAAAGCCCTGAGTTCCAAGAACACAGCAGCTGCGAAGGACTACCCAAGAAGAGCACAAAAGTACCACCACATGCCTGCCTCCACAGCTATTTCCTTGGGGACATCCCTAATTCCTGGCTGATTTGCCTTTCTCGTCGTCGGGTTGGGGTTAGGTAGGCCTTGTGCTAGGATTTTTAAAATCAGGAAGCCCAGACCTCCAGGCACACTGGAGCTGTGAAAGGCATCCCAAAGGGAGTGCAAAAGTGCCACAACATGGCTGCTTTCACAGCTTTTTCCTTAGGAAGAACCCTAATACCCGGCTGATTTACCTTCCTAGGGTTACTGTTAGGCTTGGGCCAAGGACTTTGAAAACCAGGAAGCCCTGTGCTCCAGGCACACTGCAGCTGTTCAAGGCATCCCAACGCGAGTGCAAAAGTGACACAACTTGGCTGCCTCCACTGCTATTTCCATGAGACCATCCCCAACCTTAGGCTGGTTTTCCTTCCTAGCGTTGAGTTTTGAGTTAGGCCTAGGGTTACTGTTCTTTTAACCTGAAAGCCCTGAGTTCCAAGAACACAGCAACTGCGAAGGACTACCCAAGAAGAGCACAAAAGTACCACAACATGCCTGCCTCCACAGCTATTTCCTTGGGGACATCCCTAATTCCTGGCTGATTTGCCTTTCTCGTCGTCGGGTTGGGGTTAGGTAGGCCTTGTGCTAGGATTTTTAAAATCAGGAAGCCCAGACCTCCAGGCACACTGGAGCTGTGAAAGGCATCCAAAAGGGAGTGCAAAAGTGCCACAACATGGCTGCTTTCACAGCTTTTTCCTTAGGAAGAACCCTAATACCCGGCTGAGTTACCTTCCTGGGGTTACTGTTAGGCTTGGGCCTAGGACTTTTAAAACCAGGAAGCCCTGTGCTCCAGGCACACTGCAGCTGTTCAAGGCATCCCAACGGGAGTGCGAAAGTGACACAACTTGGCTGCCTCCTCTGCTATTTCCATGAGACCATCCCCAACCATAGGCTGATTTTCCTTCCTAGCGTTGAGGTTTGAGTTAGGCCTAGGGTTAGAGTTTTTTAACCAGAAAGCCCTGAGTTCCAAGAACACAGCAGCTGCGAAGGACTACCCAAGAAGAGCACAAAAGTACCACAACATGCCTGCCTCCACAGCTATTTCCTTGGGGACATCCCTAATTCCTGGCTGATTTGCCTTTCTCGTCGTCGGGTTGGGGTTAGGTAGGCCTTGTGCTAGGATTTTTAAAATCAGGAAGCCCAGACCTCCAGGCACACTGGAGCTGTGAAAGGCATCCCAAAGGGAGTGCAAAAGTGCCACAACATGGCTGCTTTCACAGCTTTTTCCTTAGGAAGAACCCTAATACCCGGCTGATTTACCTTCCTAGGGTTACTGTTAGGCTTGGGCCAAGGACTTTGAAAACCAGGAAGCCCTGTGCTCCAGGCACACTGCAGCTGTTCAAGGCATCCCAACGCGAGTGCAAAAGTGACACAACTTGGCTGCCTCCACTGCTATTTCCATGAGACCATCCCCAACCTTAGGCTGGTTTTCCTTCCTAGCGTTGAGTTTTGAGTTAGGCCTAGGGTTACTGTTCTTTTAACCTGAAAGCCCTGAGTTCCAAGAACACAGCAGCTGCGAAGGACTACCCAAGAAGAGCACAAAAGTACCACCACATGCCTGCCTCCACAGCTATTTCCTTGGGGACATCCCTAATTCCTGGCTGATTTGCCTTTCTCGTCGTCGGGTTGGGGTTAGGTAGGCCTTGTGCTAGGATTTTTAAAATCAGGAAGCCCAGACCTCCAGGCACACTGGAGCTGTGAAAGGCATCCCAAAGGGAGTGCAAAAGTGCCACAACATGGCTGCTTTCACAGCTTTTTCCTTAGGAAGAACCCTAATACCCGGCTGATTTACCTTCCTAGGGTTACTGTTAGGCTTGGGCCAAGGACTTTTAAAACCAGGAAGCCCTGTGCTCCAGGCACACTGCAGCTGTTCAAGGCATCCCAACGCGAGTGCAAAAGTGACACAACTTGGCTGCCTCCACTGCTATTTCCATGAGACCATCCCCAACCTTAGGCTGGTTTTCCTTCCTAGCGTTGAGGTTTGAGTTAGGCCTAGGGTTAGGGTTCTTTCAACCAGAAAGCCCTGAGTTCCAAGAAGACAGCAGCTGCGAAGGACTACCCAAGAAGAGCACAAAAGTACCACAACATGCCTGCCTCCACAGCTATTTCCTTGGGGACATCCCTAATTCCTGGCTGATTTGCCTTTCTCGTCGTCGGGTTGGGGTTAGGTAGGCCTTGTGCTAGGATTTTTAAAATCAGGAAGCCCAGACCTCCAGGCACACTGGAGCTGTGAAAGGCATCCAAAAGGGAGTGCAAAAGTGCCACAACATGGCTGCTTTCACAGCTTTTTCCTTAGGAAGAACCCTAATACCCGGCTGAGTTACCTTCCTGGGGTTACTGTTAGGCTTGGGCCTAGGACTTTTAAAACCAGGAAGCCCTGTGCTCCAGGCACACTGCAGCTGTTCAAGGCATCCCAACGGGAGTGCGAAAGTGACACAACTTGGCTGCCTCCTCTGCTATTTCCATGAGACCATCCCCAACCATAGGCTGATTTTCCTTCCTAGCGTTGAGGTTTGAGTTAGGCCTAGGGTTAGGGTTCTTTCAACCAGAAACCCCTGAGTTCCAAGAACACAGCAGCTGCGAAGGACTACCCAAGAAGAGCACAAAAGTACCACAACATGCCTGCCTCCACAGCTATTTCCTTGGGGACATCCCTAATTCCTGGCTGATTTGCCTTTCTCGTCGTCAGGTTGGGGTTAGGTAGGCCTTGTGCTAGGATTTTTAAAATCAGGAAGCCCAGACCTCCAGGCACACTGGAGCTGTGAAAGGCATCCAAAAGGGAGTGCAAAAGTGCCACAACATGGCTGCTTTCACAGCTTTTTCCTTAGGAAGAACCCTAATACCCGGCTGATTTACCTTCCTAGGGTTACTGTTAGGCTTGGGCCAAGGACTTTGAAAACCAGGAAGCCCTGTGCTCCAGGCACACTGCAGCTGTTCAAGGCATCCCAACGGGAGTGCAAAAGTGACACAACTTGGCTGCCTCCACTGCTATTTCCATGAGACCATCCCCAACCATAGGCTGATTTTCCTTCCTAGCGTTGAGGTTTGAGTTAGGCCTAGGGTTAGACATTTTTAACCAGAAAGCTCTGAGTTCCAAGAACACAGCAGCTGCGAAGGACTACCCAAGAAGAGCACAAAAGTACCACAACATGCCTGCCTCCACAGCTATTTCCTTGGGGACATCCCTAATTCCTGGCTGATTTGCCTTTCTCGTCGTCGGGTTGGGGTTAGGTAGGCCTTGTGCTAGGATTTTGAAAATCAGGAAGCCCAGACCTCCAGGCACACTGGAGCTGTGAAAGGCATCCAAAAGGGAGTGCAAAAGTGCCACAACATGGCTGCTTTCACAGCTTTTTCCTTAGGAAGAACCCTAATACCCGGCTGATTTACCTTCCTAGGGTTACTGTTAGGCTTGGGCCAAGGACTTTTAAAACCAGGAAGCCCTGTGCTCCAGGCACACTGCAGCTGTTCAAGGCATCCCAACGGGAGTGCAAAAGTGACACAACTTGGCTGCCTCCACTGCTATTTCCATGAGACCATCCCCAACCATAGGCTGATTTTCATTCCTAGCGTTGAGGTTTGAGTTAGGCCTAGGGTTAGGGTTCTTTCAACCAGAAAGCCCTGAGTTCCAAGAACACAGCAGCTGCGAAGGACTACCCAAGAAGAGCACAAAAGTACCACAACATGCCTGCCTCCACAGCTATTTCCTTGGGGACATCCCTAATTCCTGGCTGATTTGCCTTTCTCGTCGTCGGGTTGGGGTTAGGTAGGCCTTGTGCTAGGATTTTTAAAATCAGGAAGCCCAGACCTCCAGGCACACTGGAGCTGTGAAAGGCATCCAAAAGGGAGTGCAAAAGTGTCACAACATGGCTGCTTTCACAGCTTCTTCCTTGGCACCATCACTATACCTAGGCTGATTTATCCGCCTAGGTTTATGGTTAGGGTTCAGCCTAGGGCTAGGATTTTTTGAACCAGGAAGCCCTGAGTTCCAGGCTTACTGTAGCTGCCAAAGGCATCCCAAAGGGAGCGCAGAAGTGCCAGAACATGGCTGCTTTCACAGCTTTTTCCTAAGGAAGAACCCTAATACCCGGCTGATTTACCTTCCTAGGGTTACTGTTAGGCTTGGGCCAAGGACTTTTAAAACCAGGAAGCCCTGTGCTCCAGGCACACTGCAGCTGTTCAAGGCATCCCAAGGAGAGTGCAAAAGTGACACAACTTGGCTGCCTCCACTGCTATTTCCATGAGACCATCCCCAACCTTAGGCTGGTTTTCCTTCCTAGCGTTGAGTTTTGAGTTAGGCCTACGGTTACTGTTCTTTTAACCTGAAAGCCCTGAGTTCCAAGAACACAGCAGCTGCGAAGGACTACCCAAGAAGAGCACAAAAGTACCACAACATGCCTGCCTCCACAGCTATTTCCTTGGGGACATCCCTAATTCCTGGCTGATTTGCCTTTCTCGTCGTCGGGTTGGGGTTAGGTAGGCCTTGTGCTAGGATTTTTAAAATCAGGAAGCCCAGACCTCCAGGCACACTGGAGCTGTGAAAGGCATCCAAAAGGGAGTGCAAAAGTGTCACAACATGGCTGCTTTCACAGCTTCTTCCTTGGCACCATCACTATACCTAGGCTGATTTATCTGCCTAGGTTTATGGTTAGGGTTCAGCCTAGGGCTAGGATTTTTTGAACCAGGAAGCCCTGAGTTCCAGGCTTACTGTAGCTGCCAAAGGCATCCCAAAGGGAGCTCAGAAGTGCCAGAACATGGCTGCTTTCACAGCTTTTTCCTAAGGAAGAACCCTAATACCCGGCTGATTTACCTTCCTAGGGTTACTGTTAGGCTTGGGCCAAGGACTTTTAAAACCAGGAAGCCCTGTGCTCAGGGCACACTGCAGCTGTTCAAGGCATCCCAAGGGGAGCGCAAAAGTGACACAACTTGGCTGCCTCCACTGCTATTTCCATGAGACCATCCCCAACCATAGGCTGATTTTCCTTCCTAGCGTTGAGGTTTGAGTTAGGCCTAGGGTTAGAGTTTTTTAACCAGAAAGCCCTGAGTTCCAAGAACACAGCAGCTGTGAAGGACTACCCAAGAATAGCACAAAAGTACCACAACATGCCTGCCTCCACAGCTTTTTTCTTGGGGACATCCCTAATTCCTGGCTGATTTGCCTTTCTCGTCGTCGGGTTGGGGTTAGGTAGGCCTTGTGCTAGGATTTTTAAAATCAGGAAGCCCAGACCTCCAGGCACACTGGAGCTGTGAAAGGCATCCCAAAGGGAGTGCAAAAGTGCCACAACATGGCTGCTTTCACAGCTTTTTCCTTAGGAAGAACCCTAATACCCGGCTGATTTACCTTCCTAGGGTTACTGTTAGGCTTGGGCCAAGGACTTTTAAAACCAGGAAGCCCTGTGCTCCAGGCACACTGCAGCTGTTCAAGGCATCCCAACGGGAGTGCAAAAGTGACACAACTTGGATGCCTCCACTGCTATTTCCATGAGACCATCCCCAACCTTAGGCTGGTTTTCCTTCCTAGCATTGAGTTTTGAGTTAGGCCTATGGTTACTGTTCTTTTAACCTGAAAGCCCTGAGTTCCAAGAACACAGCAGCTGCGAAGGACTACCCAAGAAGAGCACAAAAGTACCACCACATGCCTGCCTCCACAGCTATTTCCTTGGGGACATCCCTAATTCCTGGCTGATTTGCCTTTCTCGTCGTCGGGTTGGGGTTAGGTAGGCCTTGTGCTAGGATTTTTAAAATCAGGAAGCCCAGACCTCCAGGCACACTGGAGCTGTGAAAGGCATCCCAAAGGGAGTGCAAAAGTGCCACAACATGGCTGCTTTCACAGCTTTTTCCTTAGGAAGAACCCTAATACCCGGCTGATTTACCTTCCTAGGGTTACTGTTAGGCTTGGGCCAAGGACTTTTAAAACCAGGAAGCCCTGTGCTCCAGGCACACTGCAGCTGTTCAAGGCATCCCAACGGGAGTGCAAAAGTGACACAACTTGGCTGCCTCCACTGCTATTTCCATGAGACCATCCCCAACCTTAGGCTGGTTTTCCTTCCTAGCGTTGAGTTTTGAGTTAGGCCTAGGGTTAGTGTTCTTTTAACCTGAAAGCCCTGAGTTCCAAGAACACAGCAGCTGCGAAGGACTACCCAAGAAGAGCACAAAAGTACCACCACATGCCTGCCTCCACAGCTATTTCCTTGGGGACATCCCTAATTCCTGGCTGATTTGCCTTTCTCGTCGTCGGGTTGGGGTTAGGTAGGCCTTGTGCTAGGATTTTGAAAATCAGGAAGCCCAGACCT
This sequence comes from Melospiza georgiana, assembly GCF_028018845.1. NCBI lineage: Eukaryota > Metazoa > Chordata > Aves > Passeriformes > Passerellidae > Melospiza > Melospiza georgiana. The sequence goes on from NC_080448.1 coordinate 1,073,808, forward strand.
CCAGGCACACTGGAGCTGTGAAAGGCATCCCAAAGGGAGTGCAAAAGTGCCACAACATGGCTGCTTTCACAGCTTTTTCCTTAGGAAGAACCCTAATACCCGGCTGATTTACCTTCCTAGGGTTACTGTTAGGCTTGGGCCAAGGACTTTTAAAACCAGGAAGCCCTGTGCTCCAGGCACACTGCAGCTGTTCAAGGCATCCCAACGCGAGTGCAAAAGTGACACAACTTGGCTGCCTCCACTGCTATTTCCATGAGACCATCCCCAACCTTAGGCTGGTTTTCCTTCCTAGCGTTGAGGTTTGAGTTAGGCCTAGGGTTAGAGATTTTTAACCAGAAAGCTCTGAGTTCCAAGAACACAGCAGCTGCGAAGGACTACCCAAGAAGAGCACAAAAGTACCACAACATGCCTGCCTCCACAGCTATTTCCTTGGGGACATCCCTAATTCCTGGCTGATTTGCCTTTCTCGTTGTCGGGTTGGGGTTAGGTAGGCCTTGTGCTAGGATTTTTAAAATCAGGAAGCCCAGACCTCCAGGCACACTGGAGCTGTGAAAGGCATCCAAAAGGGAGTGCAAAAGTGCCACAACATGGCTGCTTTCACAGCTTTTTCCTTAGGAAGATGCCTAATACCCGGCTGATTTACCTTCCTAGGGTTACTGTTAGGCTTGGGCCAAGGACTTTTAAAACCAGGAAGCCCTGTGCTCCAGGCACACTGCAGCTGTTCAAGGCATCCCAACGGGAGTGCAAAAGTGACACAACTTGGCTGCCTCCACTGCTATTTCCATGAGACCATCCCCAACCATAGGCTGATTTTCCTTCCTAGCGTTGAGGTTTGAGTTAGGCCTAGGGTTAGGGTTCTTTCAACCAGAAAGCCCTGAGTTCCAAGAACACAGCAGCTGCGAAGGACTACCCAAGAAGAGCACAAAAGTACCACAACATGCCTGCCTCCACAGCTATTTCCTTGGGGACATCCCTAATTCCTGGCTGATTTGCCTTTCTCGTTGTCGGGTTGGGGTTAGGTAGGCCTTGTGCTAGGATTTTTAAAATCAGGAAGCCCAGAACTCCAGGCACACTGGAGCTGTGAAAGGCATCCAAAAGGGAGTGCAAAAGTGCCACAACATGGCTGCTTTCACAGCTTTTTCCTTAGGAAGAACCCTAATACCCGGCTGATTTACCTTCCTAGGGTTACTGTTAGGCTTGGGCCAAGGACTTTTAAAACCAGGAAGCCCTGTGCTCCAGGCACACTGCAGCTGTTCAAGGCATCCCAACGGGAGTGCAAAAGTGACACAACTTGGCTGCCTCCACTGCTATTTCCATGAGACCATCCCCAACCATAGGCTGATTTTCATTCCTAGCGTTGAGGTTTGAGTTAGGCCTAGGGTTAGGGTTCTTTCAACCAGAAAGCCCTGAGTTCCAAGAACACAGCAGCTGCGAAGGACTACCCAAGAAGAGCACAAAAGTACCACCACATGCCTGCCTCCACAGCTATTTCCTTGGGGACATCCCTAATTCCTGGCTGATTTGCCTTTCTCGTCGTCGGGTTGGGGTTAGGTAGGCCTTGTGCTAGGATTTTTAAAATCAGGAAGCCCAGAACTCCAGGCACACTGGAGCTGTGAAAGGCATCCAAAAGGGAGTGCAAAAGTGCCACAACATGGCTGCTTTCACAGCTTCTTCCTTGGCACCATCACTATACCTAGGCTGATTTATCTGCCTAGGTTTATGGTTAGGTTTCAGCCTAGGGCTAGGATTTTTTGAACCAGGAAGCCCTGAGTTCCAGGCTTACTGAAGCTGCCAAAGGCATCCAAAAGGGAGCGCAGAAGTGCCAGAACATGGCTGCTTTCACAGCTTTTTCCTTAGGAAGAACCCTAATACCCGGCTGATTTACCTTCCTAGGGTTACTGTTAGGCTTGGGCCAAGGACTTTTAAAACCAGGAAGCCCTGTGCTCAGGGCACACTGCAGCTGTTCAAGGCATCCCAAGGGGAGTGCAAAAGTGACACAACTTGGCTGCCTCCACTGCTATTTCCATGAGACCATCCCCAACCATATGCTGATTTTCCTTCCTAGCGTTGAGGTTTGAGTTAGGCCTAGGGTTAGAGTTTTTTAACCAGAAAGCCCTGAGTTCCAAGAACACAGCAGCTGTGAAGGACTACCCAAGAATAGCACAAAAGTACCACAACATGCCTGCCTCCACAGCTATTTCCTTGGGGACATCCCTAATTCCTGGCTGATTTGCCTTTCTCGTCGTCGGGTTGGGGTTAGGTAGGCCTTGTGCTAGGATTTTGAAAATCAGGAAGCCCAGACCTCCAGGCACACTGGAGCTGTGAAAGGCATCCAAAAGGGAGTGCAAAAGTGCCACAACATGGCTGCTTTCACAGCTTTTTCCTTAGGAAGAAGCCTAATACCCGGCTGATTTACCTTCCTAGGGTTACTGTTAGGCTTGGGCCAAGGACTTTTAAAACCAGGAAGCCCTGTGCTCCAGGCACACTGCAGCTGTTCAAGGCATCCCAACGCGAGTGCAAAAGTGACACAACTTGGCTGCCTCCTCTGCTATTTCCATGAGACCATCCCGAACCATAGGCTGATTTTCCTTCCTAGCGTTGAGGTTTGAGTTAGGCCTAGGGTTAGTGTTCTTTTAACCTGAAAGCCCTGAGTTCCAAGAACACAGCAGCTGCGAAGGACTACCCAAGAAGAGCACAAAAGTACCACAACATGCCTGCCTCCACAGCGATTTCCTTGGGGACATCCCTAATTCCTGGCTGATTTGCCTTTCTCGTCGTCGGGTTGGGGTTAGGTAGGCCTTGTGCTAGGATTTTTAAAATCAGGAAGCCCAGACCTCCAGGCACACTGGAGCTGTGAAAGGCATCCAAAAGGGAGTGCAAAAGTGCCACAACATGGCTGCTTTCACAGCTTTTTCCTTAGGAAGAACCCTAATACCCGGCTGATTTACCTTCCTAGGGTTACTGTTAGGCTTGGGCCAAGGACTTTTAAAACCAGGAAGCCCTGTGCTCCAGGCACACTGCAGCTGTTCAAGGCATCCCAACGGGAGTGCAAAAGTGACACAACTTGGCTGCCTCTTCTGCTATTTCCATGAGACCATCCCCAACCATAGGCTGATTTTCCTTCCTAGCGTTGAGGTTTGAGTTAGGCCTAGGGTTAGAGATTTTTAACCAGAAAGCTCTGAGTTCCAAGAACACAGCAGCTGCGAAGGACTACCCAAGAAGAGCACAAAAGTACCACAACATGCCTGCCTCCACAGCTATTTCCTTGGGGACATCCCTAATTCCTGGCTGATTTGCCTTTCTCGTCGTCGGGTTGGGGTTAGGTAGGCCTTGTGCTAGGATTTTTAAAATCAGGAAGCCCAGACCTCCAGGCACACTGGAGCTGTGAAAGGCATCCCAAAGGGAGTGCAAAAGTGCCACAACATGGCTGCTTTCACAGCTTTTTCCTTAGGAAGAACCCTAATACCCGGCTGATTTACCTTCCTAGGGTTACTGTTAGGCTTGGGCCAAGGACTTTTAAAACCAGGAAGCCCTGTGCTCCAGGCACACTGCAGCTGTTCAAGGCATCCCAACGGGAGTGCAAAAGTGACACAACTTGGCTGCCTCCACTGCTATTTCCATGAGACCATCCCCAACCATAGGCTGATTTTCATTCCTAGCGTTGAGGTTTGAGTTAGGCCTAGGGTTAGTGTTCTTTCAACCAGAAAGCCCTGAGTTCCAAGAACACAGCAGCTGCGAAGGACTACCCAAGAAGAGCACAAAAGTACCACAACATGCCTGCCTCCACAGCTATTTCCTTGGGGACATCCCTAATTCCTGGCTGATTTGCCTTTCTCGTCGTCGGGTTGGGGTTAGGTAGGCCTTGTGCTAGGATTTTTAAAATCAGGAAGCCCAGAACTCCAGGCACACTGGAGCTGTGAAAGGCATCCAAAAGGGAGTGCAAAAGTGTCACAACATGGCTGCTTTCACAGCTTCTTCCTTGGCACCATCACTATACCTAGGCTGATTTATCTGCCTAGGTTTATGGTTAGGGTTCAGCCTAGGGCTAGGATTTTTTGAACCAGGAAGCCCTGAGTTCCAGGCTTACTGTAGCTGCCAAAGGCATCCCAAAGGGAGCGCAGAAGTGCCAGAACATGGCTGCTTTCACAGCTTTTTCCTAAGGAAGAACCCTAATACCCGGCTGATTTACCTTCCTAGGGTTACTGTTAGGCTTGGGCAAAGGACTTTTAAAACCAGGAAGCCCTGTGCTCCAGGCACACTGCAGCTGTTCAAGGCATCCCAAGGAGAGTGCAAAAGTGACACAACTTGGCTGCCTCCACTGCTATTTCCATGAGACCATCCCCAACCTTAGGCTGGTTTTCCTTCCTAGTGTTGAGTTTTGAGTTAGGCCTACGGTTACTGTTCTTTTAACCTGAAAGCCCTGAGTTCCAAGAATACAGCATCTGCGAAGGACTACCCAAGAAGAGCACAAAAGTACCACAACATGCCTGCCTCCACAGCTATTTCCTTGGGGACATCCCTAATTCCTGGCTGATTTGCCTTTCTCGTCGTCGGGTTGGGGTTAGGTAGGCCTTGTGCTAGGATTTTTAAAATCAGGAAGCCCAGACCTCCAGGCACACTGGAGCTGTGAAAGGCATCCAAAAGGGAGTGCAAAAGTGTCACAACATGGCTGCTTTCACAGCTTCTTCCTTGGCACCATCACTATACCTAGGCTGATTTATCTGCCTAGGTTTATGGTTAGGGTTCAGCCTAGGGCTAGGATTTTTTGAACCAGGAAGCCCTGAGTTCCAGGCTTACTGTAGCTGCCAAAGGCATCCCAAAGGGAGCTCAGAAGTGCCAGAACATGGCTGCTTTCACAGCTTTTTCCTTAGGAAGAACCCTAATACCCGGCTGATTTACCTTCCTAGGGTTACTGTTAGGCTTGGGCCAAGGACTTTTAAAACCAGGAAGCCCTGTGGTCAGGGCACACTGCAGCTGTTCAAGGCATCCCAAGGGGAGCGCAAAAGTGACACAACTTGGCTGCCTCCTCTGCTATTTCCATGAGACCATCCCCAACCATAGGCTGATTTTCCTTCCTAGCGTTGAGGTTTGAGTTAGGCCTAGGGTTAGAGTTTTTTAACCAGAAAGCCCTGAGTTCCAAGAACACAGCAGCTGTGAAGGACTACCCAAGAATAGCACAAAAGTACCACAACATGCCTGCCTCCACAGCTTTTTTCTTGGGGACATCCCTAATTCCTGGCTGATTTGCCTTTCTCGTCGTCGGGTTGGGGTTAGGTAGGCCTTGTGCTAGGATTTTTAAAATCAGGAAGCCCAGAGCTCCAGGCACACTGGAGCTGTGAAAGGCATCCAAAAGGGAGTGCAAAAGTGCCACAACATGGCTGCTTTCACAGCTTTTTCCTTAGGAAGAACCCTAATACCCGGCTGATTTACCTTCCTAGGGTTACTGTTAGGCTTGGGCCAAGGACTTTGAAAACCAGGAAGCCCTGTGCTCCAGGCACACTGCAGCTGTTCAAGGCATCCCAACGGGAGTGCAAAAGTGACACAACTTGGCTGCCTCCACTGCTATTTCCATGAGACCATCCCCAACATTAGGCTGGCTTTCCTTCCTAGCATTGAGTCTTGAGTTAGGCCTATGGTTACTGTTCTTTTAACCTGAAAGCCCTGAGTTCCAAGAACACAGCAGCTGCGAAGGACTACCCAAGAAGAGCACAAAAGTACCACCACATGCCTGCCTCCACAGCTATTTCCTTGGGGACATCCCTAATTCCTGGCTGATTTGCCTTTCTCGTCGTCGGGTTGGGGTTAGGTAGGCCTTGTGCTAGGATTTTTAAAATCAGGAAGCCCAGACCTCCAGGCACACTGGAGCTGTGAAAGGCATCCCAAAGGGAGTGCAAAAGTGCCACAACATGGCTGCTTTCACAGCTTTTTCCTAAGGAAGAACCCTAATACCCGGCTGATTTACCTTCCTAGGGTTACTGTTAGGCTTGGGCCAAGGACTTTTAAAACCAGGAAGCCCTGTGCTCCAGGCACACTGCAGCTGTTCAAGGCATCCCAACGGGAGTGCAAAAGTGACACAACTTGGCTGCCTCTTCTGCTATTTCCATGAGACCATCCCGAACCATAGGCTGATTTTCCTTCCTAGCGTTGAGGTTTGAGTTAGGCCTAGGGTTAGTGTTCTTTTAACCTGAAAGCCCTGAGTTCCAAGAACACAGCAGCTGCGAAGGACTACCCAAGAAGAGCACAAAAGTATCACAACATGCCTGCCTCCACAGCTATTTCCTTGGGGACATCCCTAATTCCTGGCTGATTTGCCTTTCTCGTCGTCGGGTTGGGGTTAGGTAGGCCTTGTGCTAGGATTTTTAAAATCAGGAAGCCCAGACCTCCAGGCACACTGGAGCTGTGAAAGGCATCCAAAAGGGAGTGCAAAAGTGCCACAACATGGCTGCTTTCACAGCTTTTTCCTTAGGAAGAACCCTAATACCCGGCTGATTTACCTTCCTAGGGTTACTGTTAGGCTTGGGCCAAGGACTTTTAAAACCAGGAAGCCCTGTGCTCCAGGCACACTGCAGCTGTTCAAGGCATCCCAACGGGAGTGCAAAAGTGACACAACTTGGCTGCCTCCACTGCTATTTCCATGAGACCATCCCCAACCATAGGCTGATTTTCCTTCCTAGCGTTGAGGTTTGAGTTAGGCCTAGGGTTAGAGATTTTTAACCAGAAAGCTCTGAGTTCCAAGAACACAGCAGCTGCGAAGGACTACCCAAGAAGAGCACAAAAGTACCACAACATGCCTGCCTCCACAGCTATTTCCTTGGGGACATCCCTAATTCCTGGCTGATTTGCCTTTCTCGTCGTCGGGTTGGGGTTAGGTAGGCCTTGTGCTAGGATTTTTAAAATCAGGAAGCCCAGACCTCCAGGCACACTGGAGCTGTGAAAGGCATCCAAAAGGGAGTGCAAAAGTGCCACAACATGGCTGCTTTCACAGCTTTTTCCTTAGGAAGAACCCTAATACCCGGCTGATTTACCTTCCTAGGGTTACTGTTAGGCTTGGGCCAAGGACTTTTAAAACCAGGAAGCCCTGTGCTCCAGGCACACTGCAGCTGTTCAAGGCATCCCAACGGGAGTGCAAAAGTAACACAACTTGGCTGCCTCCACTGCTATTTCCATGAGACCATCCCCAACCATAGGCTGATTTTCCTTCCTAGCGTTGAGGTTTGAGTTAGGCCTAGGGTTAGGGTTCTTTCAACCAGAAAGCCCTGAGTTCCAAGAAGACAGCAGCTGCGAAGGACTACCCAAGAAGAGCACAAAAGTACCACAACATGCCTGCCTCCACAGCTATTTCCTTGGGGACATCCCTAATTCCTGGCTGATTTGCCTTTCTCGTCGTCGGGTTGGGGTTAGGTAGGCCTTGTGCTAGGATTTTTAAAATCAGGAAGCCCAGAACTCCAGGCACACTGGAGCTGTGAAAGGCATCCAAAAGGGAGTGCAAAAGTGTCACAACATGGCTGCTTTCACAGCTTCTTCCTTGGCACCATCACTATACCTAGGCTGATTTATCTGCCTAGGTTTATGGTTAGGGTTCAGCCTAGGGCTAGGATTTTTTGAACCAGGAAGCCCTGAGTTCCAGGCTTACTGTAGCTGCCAAAGGCATCCCAAAGGGAGCGCAGAAGTGCCAGAACATGGCTGCTTTCACAGCTTTTTCCTAAGGAAGGACCCTAATACCTGGCTGATTTACCTTCCTAGGGTTACTGTTAGGCTTGGGCAAAGGACTTTTAAAACCAGGAAGCCCTGTGCTCCAGGCACACTGTAGCTGTTCAAGGCATCCCAAGGGGAGCGCAAAAGTGACACAACTTGGCTGCCTCCACTGCTATTTCCATGAGACCATCCCCAACCTTAGGCTGGTTTTCCTTCCTAGCGTTGAGTTTTGAGTTAGGCCTATGGTTACTGTTCTTTTAACCTGAAAGCCCTGAGTTCCAAGAATACAGCAGCTGCGAAGGACTACCCAAGAAGAGCACAAAAGTACCACAACATGCCTGCCTCCACAGCTATTTCCTTGGGGACATCCCTAATTCCTGGCTGATTTGCCTTTCTCGTCGTCGGGTTGGGGTTAGGTAGGCCTTGTGCTAGGATTTTTAAAATCAGGAAGCCCATACCTCCAGGCACACTGGAGCTTTGAAAGGCATCCAAAAGGGAGTGCAAAAGTGCCACAACATGGCTGCTTTCACAGCTTTTTCCTTAGGAAGAACCCTAATACCCGGCTGATTTACCTTCCTAGGGTTACTGTTAGGCTTGGGCCAAGGACTTTTAAAACCAGGAAGCCCTGTGCTCCAGGCACACTGCAGCTGTTCAAGGCATCCCAACGGGAGTGCAAAAGTGACACAACTTGGCTGCCTCCTCTCCTATTTCCATGAGACCATCCCCAACCATAGGCTGATTTTCATTCCTAGCGTTGAGTTTTGAGTTAGGCCTAGGGTTAGGGTTCTTTCAACCAGAAAGCCCTGAGTTCCAAGAACACAGCAGCTGCGAAGGACTACCCAAGAAGAGCACAAAAGTACCACAACATGCCTGCCTCCACAGCTATTTCCTTGGGGACATCCCTAATTCCTGGCTGATTTGCCTTTCTCGTCGTCGGGTTGGGGTTAGGTAGGCCTTGTGCTAGGATTTTTAAAATCAGGAAGCCCAGACCTCCAGGCACACTGGAGCTGTGAAAGGCATCCAAAAGGGAGTGCAAAAGTGCCACAACATGGCTGCTTTCACAGCTTTTTCCTTAGGAAGAACCCTAATACCCGGCTGATTTACCTTCCTAGGGTTACTGTTAGGCTTGGGCCAAGGACTTTGAAAACCAGGAAGCCCTGTGCTCCAGGCACACTGCAGCTGTTCAAGGCATCCCAACGGGAGTGCAAAAGTGACACAACTTGGCTGCCTCCACTGCTATTTCCATGAGACCATCCCCAACCATAGGCTGATTTTCCTTCCTAGCGTTGAGGTTTGAGTTAGGCCTAGGGTTAGGGTTCTTTCAACCAGAAAGCCCTGAGTTCCAAGAACACAGCAGCTGCGAAGGACTACCCAAGAAGAGCACAAAAGTACCACAACATGCCTGCCTCCACAGCTATTTCCTTGGGGACATCCCTAATTCCTGGCTGATTTGCCTTTCTCGTCGTCGGGTTGGGGTTAGGTAGGCCTTGTGCTAGGATTTTTAAAATCAGGAAGCCCAGAACTCCAGGCACACTGGAGCTGTGAAAGGCATCCAAAAGGGAGTGCAAAAGTGTCACAACATGGCTGCTTTCACAGCTTTTTCCTTGGCACCATCACTATACCTAGGCTGATTTATCTGCCTAGGTTTATGGTTAGGGTTCAGCCTAGGGCTAGGATTTTTTGAACCAGGAAGCCCTGAGTTCCAGGCTTACTGTAGCTGCCAAAGGCATCCCAAAGGGAGCGCAGAAGTGCCAGAACATGGCTGCTTTCACAGCTTTTTCCTAAGGAAGGACCCTAATACCTGGCTGATTTACCTTCCTAGGGTTACTGTTAGGCTTGGGCCAAGGACTTTTAAAACCAGGAAGCCCTGTGCTCCAGGCACACTGCAGCTGTTCAAGGCATCCCAACGGGAGTGCAAAAGTGACACAACTTGGCTGCCTCCTCTCCTATTTCCATGAGACCATCCCCAACCATAGGCTGATTTTCCTTCCTAGCGTTGAGGTTTGAGTTAGGCCTAGGGTTAGTGTTCTTTTAACCTGAAAGCCCTGAGTTCCAAGAACACAGCAGCTGCGAAGGACTACCCAAGAAGAGCACAAAAGTACCACAACATGCCTGCCTCCACAGCTATTTCCTTGGGGACATCCCTAATTCCTGGCTGATTTGCCTTTCTCGTCGTCGGGTTGGGGTTAGGTAGGCCTGGTGCTAGGATTTTTAAAATCAGGAAGCCCAGACCTCCAGGCACACTGGAGCTGTGAAAGGCATCCAAAAGGGAGTGCAAAAGTGCCACAACATGGCTGCTTTCACAGCTTTTTCCTTAGGAAGAACCCTAATACCCGGCTGATTTACCTTCCTAGGGTTACTGTTAGGCTTGGGCCAAGGACTTTTAAAACCAGGAAGCCCTGTGCTCCAGGCACACTGCAGCTGTTCAAGGCATCCCAATGGGAGTGCAAAAGTGACACAACTTGGCTGCCTCCACTGCTATTTCCATGAGACCATCCCCAACCATAGGCTGATTTTCATTCCTAGCGTTGAGGTTTGAGTTAGGCCTAGGGTTAGGGTTCTTTCAACCAGAAAGCCCTGAGTTCCAAGAACACAGCAGCTGCGAAGGACTACCCAAGAAGAGCACAAAAGTACCACAACATGCCTGCCTCCACAGCTATTTCCTTGGGGACATCCCTAATTCCTGGCTGATTTGCCTTTCTCGTCGTCGGGTTGGGGTTAGGTAGGCCTTGTGCTAGGATTTTTAAAATCAGGAAGCCCAGACCTCCAGGCACACTGGAGCTGTGAAAGGCATCCAAAAGGGAGTGCAAAAGTGCCACAACATGGCTGCTTTCACAGCTTTTTCCTTAGGAAGAACCCTAATACCCGGCTGATTTACCTTCCTAGGGTTACTGTTAGGCTTGGGCCAAGGACTTTTAAAACCAGGAAGCCCTGTGCTCCAGGCACACTGCAGCTGTTCAAGGCATCCCAACGGGAGTGCAAAAGTGACACAACTTGGCTGCCTCCACTGCTATTTCCATGAGACCATCCCGAACCTTAGGCTGATTTTCCTTCCTAGCGTTGAGGTTTGAGTTAGGCCTAGGGTTAGGGTTCTTTCAACCAGAAAGCCCTGAGTTCCAAGAACACAGCAGCTGCGAAGGACTACCCAAGAAGAGCACAAAAGTACCACAACATGCCTGCCTCCACAGCTATTTCCTTGGGGACATCCCTAATTCCTGGCTGATTTGCCTTTCTCGTTGTCGGGTTGGGGTTAGGTAGGCCTTGTGCTAGGATTTTTAAAATCAGGAAGCCCAGAACTCCAGGCACACTGGAGCTGTGAAAGGCATCCAAAAGGGAGTGCAAAAGTGTCACAACATGGCTGCTTTCACAGCTTCTTCCTTGGCACCATCACTATACCTAGGCTGATTTATCTGCCTAGGTTTATGGTTAGGGTTCAGCCTAGGGCTAGGATTTTTTGAACCAGGAAGCCCTGAGTTCCAGGCTTACTGTAGCTGCCAAAGGCATCCCAAAGGGAGCGCAGAAGTGCCAGAACATGGCTGCTTTCACAGCTTTTTCCTAAGGAAGGACCCTAATACCTGGCTGATTTACCTTCCTAGGGTTACTGTTAGGCTTGGGCAAAGGACTTTTAAAACCAGGAAGCCCTGTGCTCCAGGCACACTGCAGCTGTTCAAGGCATCCCAAGGGGAGCGCAAAAGTGACACAACTTGGCTGCCTCCACTGCTATTTCCATGAGACCATCCCCAACCTTAGGCTGGTTTTCCTTCCTAGCGTTGAGTTTTGAGTTAGGCCTATGGTTACTGTTCTTTTAACCTGAAAGCCCTGAGCTCCAAGAATACAGCAGCTGCGAAGGACTACCCAAGAAGAGCACAAAAGTACCACAACATGCCTGCCTCCACAGCTATTTCCTTGGGGACATCCCTAATTCCTGGCTGATTTGCCTTTCTCGTCGTCGGGTTGGGGTTAGGTAGGCCTTGTGCTAGGATTTTTAAAATCAGGAAGCCCAGACCTCCAGGCACACTGGAGCTGTGAAAGGCATCCAAAAGGGAGTGCAAAAGTGCCACAACATGGCTGCTTTCACAGCTTTTTCCTTAGGAAGAACCCTAATACCCGGCTGATTTACCTTCCTAGGGTTACTGTTAGGCTTGGGCCAAGGACTTTTAAAACCAGGAAGCCCTGTGCTCCAGGCACACTGCAGCTGTTCAAGGCATCCCAACGGGAGTGCAAAAGTGACACAACTTGGCTGCCTCCACTGCTATTTCCATGAGACCATCCCCAACCATAGGCTGATTTTCATTCCTAGCGTTGAGGTTTGAGTTAGGCCTAGGGTTAGGGTTCTTTCAACCAGAAAGCCCTGAGTTCCAAGAACACAGCAGCTGCGAAGGACTACCCAAGAAGAGCACAAAAGTACCACAACATGCCTGCCTCCACAGCTATTTCCTTGGGGACATCCCTAATTCCTGGCTGATTTGCCTTTCTCGTCGTCGGGTTGGGGTTAGGTAGGCCTTGTGCTAGGATTTTTAAAATCAGGAAGCCCAGACCTCCAGGCACACTGGAGCTGTGAAAGGCATCCCAAAGGGAGTGCAAAAGTGCCACAACATGGCTGCTTTCACAGCTTTTTCCTTAGGAAGAACCCTAATACCCGGCTGATTTACCTTCCTAGGGTTACTGTTAGGCTTGGGCCAAGGACTTTGAAAACCAGGAAGCCCTGTGCTCCAGGCACACTGCAGCTGTTCAAGGCATCCCAACGGGAGTGCAAAAGTGACACAACTTGGCTGCCTCCACTGCTATTTCCATGAGACCATCCCCAACCATAGGCTGATTTTCCTTCCTAGCGTTGAGGTTTGAGTTAGGCCTAGGGTTAGGGTTCTTTCAACCAGAAAGCCCTGAGTTCCAAGAACACAGCAGCTGCGAAGGACTACCCAAGAAGAGCACAAAAGTACCACAACATGCCTGCCTCCACAGCTATTTCCTTGGGGACATCCCTAATTCCTGGCTGATTTGCCTTTCTCGTCGTCGGGTTGGGGTTAGGTAGGCCTTGTTGTCGACGGAAGGGAACCAGGACATCATTTTGATCATCACAGGCTCGATTTTATTGATCAGTACGGCGGGTTAAATACAGTTGGTAATGAGCTTCATGCATATTGCAAAAGTTGAGCTCAGGATTGGTCAGCTTGCATATCAGCATCTACGCCTACTTTTACATTCCTATGGTTCTACTTTTGATACTTTCTACATATTCTTAGGATGTATTCAGGGCTAATCTCAACTCCCTATCCTCATGTTGCAGCAAGGTCGCTGCTGACTCTTCCTTTTAGCTTGCTGACTGCTGACTTTTCTCCTTCAGTTTAACCAGTGGCATTATATCAGTGTGGCCTTTCTCAGCTAACCAATTATTAATAATGCTCTCCACATTTCCCCCGTTTTCTTCTTGTGCAAGGAGATTAGTTTGCCATGTTTTTGCTATTGTAATGCTGACCATGTTTTGGATACAGTTAAAGATACAAGGCAAAATAAGCAAAAACAGTAAAATTACACCCAGCAGTCCTATAGCATAGATCACAAGATTCCTCAGCCACGGTCCGAGTCCCAGGCCTTTAAGCCATTCGTCAATTCCTAAACCGTCTTCTTCCTTAAGTTTGTGAAGTCCCTGTTGTAACTCTTTTATCTTAGTGTGAATGGACACTGAATGATCAGACAGATTCATGCAACACATTCCCTCGAACTCTTCACATCCATGCCCTTGTGCTAAGAGCAAAAAATCTACAGCAGCTCTATTTTGCAAAACAGCATGGTTAACACTTTGCACATCTGCAGTTAACATGTCTAGAATTTGTGATGTCTTGTTCAGCTCATTCTTTGCCCAGCATCCTAATTGTTTTGCTAAATTCATGGCTTTATTGGCAGATCCTCCTGGTAAGATAGTTGAAACCACCACCTGTTTGAATGTGCCCCAAAACCGTGGATCTCCTATCTTGCTGCAGTCTAAGTCATGTATGCTACGTTTTCTCCTGTTTGAATTTTGACTCAGCTGCATTAGCAAGGACACATTAGGATGAAACAGTGACAATTTTCCCAAAAAACAGGGTCCACCTTGTGGTTTAGCTGGTATACCATTCCATGCCCTGTCTCCACAAATCAAAAATATTCCTGTGGGTAATTTCATTGGTGCCGTGATATTGGTGCTGTTACATTGACTGTAATGCTGTGGAGAGAATTCACTCACATTCAGGGATGAATCTAGGGTGGCCCATGTTTCTTTAGGTTGGTTTAAATTCTGAGCACCCGAAAGTTTGAAGCTAAACCATCCACCAGCTGTAGTGTTAGATATGCTGGCATTTGTACTTCCAAAAAGATCCAACTCTTCAGGAGGAGAATGCAAAGAGGTGTTAAGTGATTGGATTAGTAAGCATTGACGATAGCCATCACTCTGACCTGCAGTATACCCCTGTTGCACTGGCAATGTGATGTTTGACATGTTAGACCTACATAAGGTTTGATTGTTTATCAAACTGCAAAATTCTCCAGGAGACCACACCGGAAGTCCCACCAGGCATGTTCGAAATGGGTTAGTGACTCCTCCAAGACTAAGACAAAGTGATGATTGGTTAGTCTGATTAGCAAGTGTTACCCATAAATTTTCCCTTGGTTGACTAAAGTGTGTTACTCCTACTGCTTCACTTGCTACAGCATTGAGCAGTATTACAAAAACAAACCTCATTTTTCTTTCTGCTTACTTTGCTTCTCCTTTTCTTCCTTCTGCTTACGTTGTTTTTTCTTTCTTCGCTGTCTTTTCCCTGGTTTGCTAGATTGTCTATTGTAAGGCTGAGTCAATTCTTGAATATACTGATCTAATTCTAAATCAGCATCCTTGCTCACAAGTATAGCACGAGGTAAGTTTGAAGGCAAATCAGCTTTGCAGCGAGCTGCTATGATGCGTGAGGCTCTAGTAATTTCAAATATTCTAAGGTTTTCCTGTAACTTCCACCTAAGATATGCTATAACCACTTGTTCTGCACTCTCAAAGAGCTGTAATCCTGTCCGTCCTGGCAGGCCAGTACTTTGTTCAAGAGCTCTAACCCAGATATGATTTCGAATCCACTTTCCAAAACAAGGGGCACACCATAAATATCCCAATGACTTCTGTGAATACCAATAAACCTGATTACAATCTGCACAATGCAAAGCTACCCATGCATAGCATTTATCTTTATCCTTTTTGCAAACATAACAAGGAAGCGAATGCAAGTAAGGACCAGTATAAAATTGTGTATCTTCAACCCAAAGCAACCAATTCAATGGTGGTGATCGCAAAGCCTCTTCAGCCTTTTTACTATATGAGGCTAACAGCTCAAGGTCCTTCTTTAACACAAGGTGTATCTTATTTCGTAATCGTAGTTCTTGTTCGTTATCCTCCTCAACAACTATATCCTCCCGAGGGTCCCACAACAGTAAAATTGTTCTAATCATAGAAAATTAATTAGCAATCACTGATACCCCTATTCAAATGAGTTCCCTTTTTTGCCTTCTTTTTCTTATCTGTCTTCAATCTTGCTGCTCCTAATTTCACTGGTCCTGCCACTTTCAAACTTAATTTTTTCAACTTATCAATGCAGCAATCTAATGCTCTATCAGGATCCCCTTGGAAGGGTCCTACAACTGAATGCTGTGTTAAAGGCACTAATTTCCTACACCTTATAGAAACTATACGTGATTTACTTTGAACCTTAATTCTATTTACAATACATTGTATTTCCCATCGATAATAAGCAAGAACCTTCTGTTCAGGAGACTCATAAAGATTTAAAGCTATATGTGCGTTTTGCCCCGTTTGTCTCCTTAGTTCATCTTGCCAGCTTTTACCCCACGTGTGCTCGTGTTCACAAGTATGACACCACAAATCCCGTAATAATGATTGTTCTATCCAAAAAGTTCTTTTACAACCCCCACAACGTAGAGCTATCCAGGCAGCACAATGTGGATTGTGACAGTCAAGGCAATATAGTTTCGCTGGATCTGTTAAATGAAAAGTTGATAATGAGTCAATGAAACGAATCAACTCCTGGGCTGTCCGATAGTGACGTGTCAGTGCTCTGTCCACCGCTTCCGAGTACCCCTTCAATTGAAACAGTAGTGGTTGTAGGACTAGAAGCAGTTTCTTCCCCAGTCGCTCCTTGTCCTCCTCCGTAAGGCGATCCACCAGAGGCTGCATCAAAAACAGGTTTAGTCCACTTAGCAGGCACCCACAAAGGCCCTGTAGGTGAGGAAACACAAAGATACCCCCGACCCCAATATAATACTTTTGCAGGTTTTTCCCATAATCCTGTGCTTGGGTTCTTATACTTAACCCAGACCTCTGTTTCCTTAATATTTTCCTGACCTGACCTTGGATGATGTTTCATTGCAGGGGGGGTATCATCTTCCCCAAAAATGCATAAATGATTAATCACATACAAAACCTTAGCCAAACATGCTTGTGGATCTGTCAAATCTTGATGTTTTTCAATATACTGCTTAAGGGTACCATTTGCTCTTTCCACTATTGCCTGTCCAGTAGAGGAGTGTGGAATACCTGTCACGTGCTTAACAGACCACTGATTCAAAAATTTCCGGACCCTAGCACTTACATAACCTCGACCATTATCTGTTTTGATACTCTTTGGAACTCCCATAACAGCAAAACAACTTAACAGATGTCTGATAACCTGTATAGCTTTCTGTCCTGCCTGAGCCGTAGCCCATATGTAATGACTGTATGTATCTATGGTGACGTGCACATGCTTGACTTTACCGAATCTAGCTACGTGTGTAACATCCATTTGCCATATCTCATTTATTTTTAAACCTCGAGGATTAACCCCGATGCCTAGACCTATCCCTCCATTATGATAACTACATGTTGGACATGCTCTGACAATGGCCTTGGCTTCTGACAAACTCAGCTCAAAGTGCTTTGCTAAACCTCTTGCATTTTGATGATATCTACTATGTGCTTCTCTGGCCAATGTGTGCTTGTCAATAGGACAAGAATTATCAATGGGTAGGGTAACCAATTCATCTGCACGTTCATTCCCTTCTCCTAAACCTTCAGACCACTTATGGCTCCTAATATGAATCACAGAATATGCTGCATTTCTTTCTCGTAAAGCCTTCCTTAACTGTATCAGTAACTCATACAATCGTTTATTATTCACTTCCTTAATTGCTGCTTCCTCTATTCGTTTGACTACTCCTGCAACATACATAGAGTCTGTGACCACATTTAAAGGCTCTTGTAAGTTGGACACCGCCCATACTACTGCTAACAATTCCAAAGTTTGTAAGCTATCTGCAGGGTCTGCGGTGAGGAGTTGATGCTTCCATTGTCCTTTTTCTTGCCAGGTAACAGCAGCACGCCTTGATTTCTTTCCTGCATCTGTAAAAACTGTAATAGCTCCTTCTATGGGGTTTTCTTCTCTCAAAGGTCGAGTAATCCAGTTCCATTCTGTCATCCATTGCAAAACTCTAGGCACCAATTTACTAGTCTCTACTTTAGCAGGTGACATCAATAATGCTTCTTGTAGATTCTTTGAATTTATCAAGTACCAGTCCAAGGTTTCTTTTTCCATAGGCAATCTAATAGTAGCAGGCTCTCTACCATCCACTTCAAGAATTCTGAGACGCCCTTTTTTAATTAATGCAGCCAATTGTTCAATTTTTGAAGATATTGTTTTCTTATGCTGTAGTGGTGGTGATAACCATTCCAACACCCGTATCTCCCCCGTTTTCTTTTGCAACTGAGAGAGAGCACCAAGCAAGTGGCAAGGGCTATTCCAAATAGTAAGGTCAATGGGGTGGTCGAGTTGTCGACGAGACACATACCCTTGCTGTACACAGTTACTAATTTGCTGCAAGGCAAGATGATGCTCCTTTGTCAGGTGTACAGGAGTAGTAGGGTCCACACCTTTTAACAAGGGCCGTAGGGCTTCTAATAAGTGATTTGGTATTCCCACAATAGGCTTCAGCCACTGTAAGTCTCCCAGCAACTTCTGTGCATCATGTAGTGTTTTAATGTCCAATTGTAATTCCAGTTTTTGTGGTATCACTATTTGATCCGTCAAAGTCCATCCCAAATATTTCCAGGGCTTTGTAGTCTGAATTTTCTCTGCAGCAATAACAAGTGAATATGCAGCAAGAGTATTTTTAATGGTGTTAATCTGTAAAGAGGAGAATGGCTGTTGCTGTGCAAACAAAATATCGTCCATGTAATGATATATTATAGTTGCTGGCCATTTACGACGTAGTGGCTGTAATGCTGCATCAACATAAAGCTGACATAAAGTGGGGGAGTTGCGCATGCCCTGCGGAAGAGATGTCCATTCAAATCTTTTATCTGGTTCCCCACGATTTATTGCTGGTAAAGTAAAAGCAAATCTCTTCATGTCATCAGGATGCAGGCCAATAGTGAAAAAACAATCCTTTAGGTCAATAATTAAAAGTGGCCAGTGTTCTGGAATCATAGCTGGATTTGGAAGACCAGGCTGTAAGGCCCCCATTGGTTCCATTTGGTCGTTTACAGCCCTCAAATCATGTATCAAACGATATTTCCCTGATTTCTTTTTGATTACAAAAATAGGTGTATTCCAAGGGCTTGTGGACAGTCGCAGGTGTCCCTTTGTATATTGTTCCTGTACCAATTCATGGGCATGCATAAGACTCTCCCCTTTTAATGGCCATTGCTTAACCATCACCGGTGTATCTGTTTTCCAGGTGAGTGGAATGGGGAAAGTCCAAGCAATGGCAATTACCCCAAAGGGTGCTGATTAGTTAACACCACTCCCAATTGTGTTAAAATGTCCCTTCCAATTAAACAGGAAACTGTAGGAGGCAGTTGAACAATTGAAAACACAGCAGATATTTGTTGATTCTCAATGCACACAGACAAAGACGGCGACCTGCTTGCCAATGTAAATCCTCCTACTCCTGTGAGCATGTTTGATGAAGGAAATAGAGGCCAATGTTGTGGCCAGGCTTCTGGAGAAATGATGCTAGTATCTGCTCCTGTGTCCAATAATCCATAGAGGGTTATGCTTTGATGCCCATAGGTAATTTCAACTTTTTGTTTTGGTCTATTTTGTAAATCCACAGTTAAAAGTGTAACACCAGTAGAGCCAAAACCTTTTTCATCCCGTGCTTGTCCAGTAAATGGTTGTATTCCTGATGTCATTTGTGACAGTGGCACCAATTGTGCAATGCGTTGTCCTTTTGTAATTTTAATTGGAGGATAAAGGGTGTAAGCCATAATTTGTATTTCCCCTGTAAAGTCCGCATCGATAATACCAGGCAAAACAAATAATCCCAACATAGTTATAGAGGAACGTCCCAGCAATAATGCTCCACATGTTTGTCCATTTAGTATAAGAGGACCCTTTATTCCAGTGGGTATCCTCTCAGGCCGGTTTGTCATTAGTGTGACGTCTACTGCTGCTGATAAGTCCAAGCCGAGGCTCCCGGTTGTTGCGGGTTGCAGACAGGAGGTGGCGGCGATGTCACGGCAGCTGCTGGTGTCTCCGATGTCACGGCGGCAACTTGTGTCTGGGCGCGGCCCCCATGATTCGCGCTCTGCAAATGGTTTCCCGACCGGCGCCTACAAGCCGTAGTGTTGTGGGAGCTGGATCGGCAGTGTTGACACCATACGCCAGTTGCTCGGCACGTTCGACGTGTATGTCCTTCATTGCCGCATCGGTAACACTTGAGGAATGGCTTTGAACCCCCTTGAGTGAATGCCAGAGAGCCATTTCGGAGAGGAGCAAGAGCAGCTAGCACCTGATTTTGAGTGGACTCTGCTTGCTTTTGCAACCCCAATCCTAATTCCTTTAAGGCTTCTGCTATAAATGCCTGTGAAGCTGTTGGCATTAATGCCATTCGCTCTAATGCTTCCTCAATAGTCCAATTTGCCCCTAAAGTAGCCAACACTCTCTGGGTTGCTGGATTGCTATTTTGCAAGGCACACTGCTTCAATAGCGCCCCCTTCATGTAATCTGCCACACCAGCCCGATCTATAGCAGTAGCTGCTCTATCTATAAAATTTCCAAATGATTCCTCCCTTCCTTGCTTAATACCCATATAAGCCGGTAGCCCTCCTGGCTCTTTAACCATATCTATTGCAGCACGCACCAACCTCATAGACTCTCTAAGTTTATCAGCTCCCGATATCATCTGTGCCTCTGTACGCAAATATGCCCCTAAGCCCATCAGCTCCTCTACTGTCACCCCATGTAATGGGTCTCCCTGGGCTCGTTGTACAGCAACCGATTCATTTACCAACGCGTGCCAATGGGCATTAAACAATAACTGCTGATGCTGAGTGAATATCAACCGAACTATTCCTCTTAAATCATTAGGACATAAAACCTGAGTATTAAAAAGATAATCTAACATTTGCTTAACAGGTTCACTTTTTACTCCAAACTGACTAACCGTAGAACGTAGCTGAGTTAACAGCTTCCAATCTAAGGGAGTATATTCTGCTATATTATGCGTAAGGTTCCCCTGTGCATCGTACTGTGGTGTGTATGTAACTGGACATGCAAGACTAGAAGCTATTTCCACCGCCTCACCATCCCCCATTTGCATTACTTCTTTCGCCAAAGCAGCCCAAGCTTCTCTCCTCTGTTTAGCCATCTCCCCCCATGGATCACGGTGTGCCCCTGGGATGGGATCTGGCCCTTTAAGGGTGCTATGCTGCTGGCGCTTCGGTGCAGACACCGAGGTTTCGCGCGGGGGGGGCAGTGAAGCAGAGGCTGGCTCGTGCGGGGGAAGCGGGAGCCCCCCCTCCCCCGCTGGAGCTGACAGTGAAACCGGAGCCGGCTCACGCTGAGCCAACCTGCGGGGAGGAACCAGCCCCCCCGCTGGAGCCGCCTCGGGCGGGGAAATGGGCCCCTCCCCCACCGAGGCTGTAACCTGAGCCGGCTCATTGAGGGGTAGCGGCGGAGGCAAGGCTGGCGGCGGAGGCGAAGCTGGTTTGCTCTTACCCCCACCATCCGACTCGCCCTCCCCCTCTGACAGGAAAGGTGCAGACGGTTCCACTGCGCCTATAGGAAAATCCTCCACACCACTTTGCTGGGGACTCTTAGGCATAAGTACCTTAGTTACAGAGGGTGCCAGGGGATCATCTTCACGACCATACCCTATATTCCTCTTATGAGCTTCTGTTGCCCTTTCTGCTGCCTTTCTCTCAGAGACCTGCTGAAGTAACGTGTTATACACCACCCGCCATAACTTCCCAAATTTCTTTGCTGACTTATCATCGTCTAGCACTGTATCCCACAATATTTCCCCAAACTTTCTCCACTCTGATAACTCATGAACTGTATGAGGATTAGAAAAGATACCCTTAGAATGGCCATAAGCTAATAACCCTGGTAACTCCTTTTTTAAATCTATCCCTTTTATCCCACGCCGCTCTAAATAGGCGGTAAATAAATCATATGCCGCTTGCCTATCCATACCTATTAATCAGCGCGCGCTGTTGCAGCTCTCCAGGCTCCTGCGACACGTATTGGCTTAAGTCACGGTTGTGAACCTTAAGGGTGCTTCAAATTCCGGCACCGTCCCGGCTGCTGGGACCCAAACCCAACTTCCGGACCGTGGCGTATTCCCTTTTTCTTTTAATCCGAGAAAAAAAGCAGAGATTCGGTTATGCCCGCATTCTCCACCATTTGTCGACGGAAGGGAACCAGGACATCATTTTGATCATCACAGGCTCGATTTTATTGATCAGTACGGCGGGTTAAATACAGTTGGTAATGAGCTTCATGCATATTGCAAAAGTTGAGCTCAGGATTGGTCAGCTTGCATATCAGCATCTACGCCTACTTTTACATTCCTATGGTTCTACTTTTGATACTTTCTACATATTCTTAGGATGTATTCAGGGCTAATCTCAACTCCCTATCCTCATGTTGCAGCAAGGTCGCTGCTGACTCTTCCTTTTAGCTTGCTGACTGCTGACTTTTCTCCTTCAGTTTAACCAGTGGCATTATATCAGTGTGGCCTTTCTCAGCTAACCAATTATTAATAATGCTCTCAACACCTTGTGCTAGGATTTTTAAAATCAGGAAGCCCAGACCTCCAGGCACACTGGAGCTGTGAAAGGCATCCCAAAGGGAGTGCAAAAGTGCCACAACATGACTGCTTTCACAGCTTTTTCCTTAGGAAGAACCCTAATACCCGGCTGATTTACCTTCCTAGGGTTACTGTTAGGCTTGGGCCAAGGACTTTTAAAACCAGGAAGCCCTGTGCTCCAGGCACACTGCAGCTGTTCAAGGCATCCCAACGCGAGTGCAAAAGTGACACAACTTGGCTGCCTCCTCTGCTATTTCCATGAGACCATCCCGAACCATAGGCTGATTTTCCTTCCTAGCGTTGAGGTTTGAGTTAGGCCTAGGGTTAGTGTTCTTTTAACCTGAAAGCCCTGAGTTCCAAGAAGACAGCAGCTGCGAAGGACTACCCAAGAAGAGCACAAAAGTACCACCACATGCCTGCCTCCACAGCTATTTCCTTGGGGACATCCCTAATTCCTGGCTGATTTGCCTTTCTCGTCGTTGGGTTGGGGTTAGGTAGGCCTTGTGCTAGGATTTTTAAAATCAGGAAGCCCAGACCTCCAGGCACACTGGAGCTGTGAAAGGCATCCCAAAGGGAGTGCAAAAGTGCCACAACATGGCTGCTTTCACAGCTTTTTCCTTAGGAAGAACCCTAATACCCGGCTGATTTACCTTCCTAGGGTTACTGTTAGGCTTGGGCAAAGGACTTTTAAAACCAGGAAGCCCTGTGCTCCAGGCACACTGCAGCTGTTCAAGGCATCCCAACGGGAGTGCAAAAGTGACACAACTTGGCTGCCTCCACTGCTATTTCCATGAGACCATCCCCAACCATAGGCTGATTTTCATTCCTAGCGTTGAGGTTTGAGTTAGGCCTAGGGTTAGGGTTCTTTCAACATGAAAGCCCTGAGTTCCAAGAACACAGCAGCTGCGAAGGACTACCCAAGAAGAGCACAAAAGTACCACAACATGCCTGCCTCCACAGCTATTTCCTTGGGGACATCCCTAATTCCTGGCTGATTTGCCTTTCTCGTCGTCGGGTTGGGGTTAGGTAGGCCTTGTGCTAGGATTTTTAAAATCAGGAAGCCCAGAACTCCAGGCACACTGGAGCTGTGAAAGGCATCCAAAAGGGAGTGCAAAAGTGCCACAACATGGCTGCTTTCACAGCTTTTTCCTTAGGAAGAACCCTAATACCCGGCTGAGATACCTTCCTGGGGTTACTGTTAGGCTTGGGCCTAGGACTTTTAAAACCAGGAAGCCCTGTGCTCCAGGCACACTGCAGCTGTTCAAGGCATCCCAACGCGAGTGCAAAAGTGACACAACTTGGCTGCCTCCTCTGCTATTTCCATGAGACCATCCCCAACCATAGGCTGATTTTCCTTCCTAGCGTTGAGGTTTGAGTTAGGCCTAGGGTTAGAGTTTTTTAACCAGAAAGCCCTGAGTTCCAAGAACACAGCAGCTGCGAAGGACTACCCAAGAAGAGCACAAAAGTACCACAACATGCCTGCCTCCACAGCTATTTCCTTGGGGACATCCCTAATTCCTGGCTGATTTGCCTTTCTCGTCGTCGGGTTGGGGTTAGGTAGGCCTTGTGCTAGGATTTTTAAAATCAGGAAGCCCAGACCTCCAGGCACACTGGAGCTGTGAAAGGCATCCAAAAGGGAGTGCAAAAGTGCCACAACATGGCTGCTTTCACAGCTTTTTCCTTAGGAAGAACCCTAATACCCGGCTGATTTACCTTCCTAGGGTTACTGTTAGGCTTGGGCCAAGGACTTTTAAAACCAGGAAGCCCTGTGCTCCAGGCACACTGCAGCTGTTCAAGGCATCCCAACGGGAGTGCAAAAGTGACACAACTTGGCTGCCTCCTCTGCTTTTTCCATGAGACCATCCCGAACCATAGGCTGATTTTCCTTCCTAGCGTTGAGGTTTGAGTTAGGCCTAGGGTTAGTGTTCTTTTAACCTGAAAGCCCTGAGTTCCAAGAACACAGCAGCTGCGAAGGACTACCCAAGAAGAGCACAAAAGTACCACAACATGCCTGCCTCCACAGCTATTTCCTTGGGGACATCCCTAATTCCTGGCTGATTTGCCTTTCTCGTCGTCGGGTTGGGGTTAGGTAGGCCTTGTGCTAGGATTTTTAAAATCAGGAAGCCCAGACCTCCAGGCACACTGGAGCTGTGAAAGGCATCCAAAAGGGAGTGCAAAAGTGCCACAACATGGCTGCTTTCACAGCTTTTTCCTTAGGAAGAACCCTAATACCCGGCTGATTTACCTTCCTAGGGTTACTGTTAGGCTTGGGCCAAGGACTTTTAAAACCAGGAAGCCCTGTGCTCCAGGCACACTGCAGCTGTTCAAGGCATCCCAACGGGAGTGCAAAAGTGACACAACTTGGCTGCCTCCACTGCTATTTCCATGAGACCATCCCCAACCATAGGCTGATTTTCCTTCCTAGCGTTGAGGTTTGAGTTAGGCCTAGGGTTAGAGATTTTTAACCAGAAAGCTCTGAGTTCCAAGAACACAGCAGCTGCGAAGGACTACCCAAGAAGAGCACAAAAGTACCACAACATGCCTGCCTCCACAGCTATTTCCTTGGGGACATCCCTAATTCCTGGCTGATTTGCCTTTCTCGTCGTCGGGTTGGGGTTAGGTAGGCCTTGTGCTAGGATTTTTAAAATCAGGAAGCCCAGACCTCCAGGCACACTGGAGCTGTGAAAGGCATCCAAAAGGGAGTGCAAAAGTGCCACAACATGGCTGCTTTCACAGCTTTTTCCTTAGGAAGAACCCTAATACCCGGCTGATTTACCTTCCTAGGGTTACTGTTAGGCTTGGGCCAAGGACTTTTAAAACCAGGAAGCCCTGTGCTCCAGGCACACTGCAGCTGTTCAAGGCATCCCAACGGGAGTGCAAAAGTGACACAACTTGGCTGCCTCCACTGCTATTTCCATGAGACCATCCCCAACCATAGGCTGATTTTCATTCCTAGCGTTGAGGTTTGAGTTAGGCCTAGGGTTAGGGTTCTTTCAACCAGAAAGCCCTGAGTTCCAAGAACACAGCAGCTGCGAAGGACTACCCAAGAAGAGCACAAAAGTACCACAACATGCCTGCCTCCACAGCTATTTCCTTGGGGACATCCCTAATTCCTGGCTGATTTGCCTTTCTCGTCGTCGGGTTGGGGTTAGGTAGGCCTTGTGCTAGGATTTTTAAAATCAGGAAGCCCAGAACTCCAGGCACACTGGAGCTGTGAAAGGCATCCAAAAGGGAGTGCAAAAGTGTCACAACATGGCTGCTTTCACAGCTTCTTCCTTGGCACCATCACTATACCTAGGCTGATTTATCTGCCTAGGTTTATGGTTAGGGTTCAGCCTAGGGCTAGGATTTTTTGAACCAGGAAGCCCTGAGTTCCAGGCTTACTGTAGCTGCCAAAGGCATCCCAAAGGGAGCGCAGAAGTGCCAGAACATGGCTGCTTTCACAGCTTTTTCCTAAGGAAGGACCCTAATACCTGGCTGATTTACCTTCCTAGGGTTACTGTTAGGCTTGGGCAAAGGACTTTTAAAACCAGGAAGCCCTGTGCTCCAGGCACACTGCAGCTGTTCAAGGCATCCCAAGGGGAGCGCAAAAGTGACACAACTTGGCTGCCTCCACTGCTATTTCCATGAGACCATCCCCAACCTTAGGCTGGTTTTCCTTCCTAGCGTTGAGTTTTGAGTTAGGCCTATGGTTACTGTTCTTTTAACCTGAAAGCCCTGAGTTCCAAGAATACAGCAGCTGCGAAGGACTACCCAAGAAGAGCACAAAAGTACCACAACATGCCTGCCTCCACAGCTATTTCCTTGGGGACATCCCTAATTCCTGGCTGATTTGCCTTTCTCGTCGTCGGGTTGGGGTTAGGTAGGCCTTGTGCTAGGATTTTTAAAATCAGGAAGCCCAGACCTCCAGGCACACTGGAGCTGTGAAAGGCATCCAAAAGGGAGTGCAAAAGTGCCACAACATGGCTGCTTTCACAGCTTTTTCCTTAGGAAGAACCCTAATACCCGGCTGATTTACCTTCCTAGGGTTACTGTTAGGCTTGGGCCAAGGACTTTTAAAACCAGGAAGCCCTGTGCTCCAGGCACACTGCAGCTGTTCAAGGCATCCCAACGGGAGTGCAAAAGTGACACAACTTGGCTGCCTCCACTGCTATTTCCATGAGACCATCCCCAACCATAGGCTGATTTTCCTTCCTAGCGTTGAGGTTTGAGTTAGGCCTAGGGTTAGTGTTCTTTTAACCTGAAAGCCCTGAGTTCCAAGAACACAGCAGCTGCGAAGGACTACCCAAGAAGAGCACAAAAGTACCACAACATGCCTGCCTCCACAGCTATTTCCTTGGAGACATCCCTAATTCCTGGCTGATTTGCCTTTCTCGTCGTCGGGTTGGGGTTAGGTAGGCCTTGTGCTAGGATTTTTAAAATCAGGAAGCCCAGACCTCCAGGCACACTGGAGCTGTGAAAGGCATCCAAAAGGGAGTGCAAAAGTGCCACAACATGGCTGCTTTCACAGCTTTTTCCTTAGGAAGAACCCTAATACCCGGCTGATTTACCTTCCTAGGGTTACTGTTAGGCTTGGGCCAAGGACTTTTAAAACCAGGAAGCCCTGTGCTCCAGGCACACTGCAGCTGTTCAAGGCATCCCAACGGGAGTGCAAAAGTGACACAACTTGGCTGCCTCCTCTGCTTTTTCCATGAGACCATCCCGAACCATAGGCTGATTTTCCTTCCTAGCGTTGAGGTTTGAGTTAGGCCTAGGGTTAGTGTTCTTTTAACCTGAAAGCCCTGAGTTCCAAGAACACAGCAGCTGCGAAGGACTACTCAAGAAGAGCACAAAAGTACCACAACATGCCTGCCTCCCCAGCTATTTCCTTGGGGACATCCCTAATTCCTGGCTGATTTGCCTTTCTCGTCGTCGGGTTGGGGTTAGGTAGGCCTTGTGCTAGGATTTTTAAAATCAGGAAGCCCAGACCTCCAGGCACACTGGAGCTGTGAAAGGCATCCAAAAGGGAGTGCAAAAGTGCCACAACATGGCTGCTTTCACAGCTTTTTCCTTAGGAAGAACCCTAATACCCGGCTGATTTACCTTCCTAGGGTTACTGTTAGGCTTGGGCCAAGGACTTTTAAAACCAGGAAGCCCTGTGCTCCAGGCACACTGCAGCTGTTCAAGGCATCCCAACGGGAGTGCAAAAGTGACACAACTTGGCTGCCTCCACTGCTATTTCCATGAGACCATCCCCAACCATAGGCTGATTTTCCTTCCTAGCGTTGAGGTTTGAGTTAGGCCTAGGGTTAGAGATTTTTAACCAGAAAGCCCTGAGTTCCAAGAACACAGCAGCTGCGAAGGACTACCCAAGAAGAGCACAAAAGTACCACAACATGCCTGCCTCCACAGCTATTTCCTTGGGGACATCCCTAATTCCTGGCTGATTTGCCTTTCTCGTCGTCGGGTTGGGGTTAGGTAGGCCTTGTGCTAGGATTTTTAAAATCAGGAAGCCCAGACCTCCAGGCACACTGGAGCTGTGAAAGGCATCCAAAAGGGAGTGCAAAAGTGCCACAACATGGCTGCTTTCACAGCTTTTTCCTTAGGAAGAACCCTAATACCCGGCTGATTTACCTTCCTAGGGTTACTGTTAGGCTTGGGCCAAGGACTTTTAAAACCAGGAAGCCCTGTGCTCCAGGCACACTGCAGCTGTTCAAGGCATCCCAACGGGAGTGCAAAAGTGACACAACTTGGCTGCCTCCACTGCTATTTCCATGAGACCATCCCCAACCATAGGCTGATTTTCATTCCTAGCGTTGAGGTTTGAGTTAGGCCTAGGGTTAGGGTTCTTTCAACCAGAAAGCTCTGAGTTCCAAGAACACAGCAGCTGCGAAGGACTACCCAAGAAGAGCACAAAAGTACCACAACATGCCTGCCTCCACAGCTATTTCCTTGGGGACATCCCTAATTCCTGGCTGATTTGCCTTTCTCGTCGTCGGGTTGGGGTTAGGTAGGCCTTGTGCTAGGATTTTTAAAATCAGGAAGCCCAGAACTCCAGGCACACTGGAGCTGTGAAAGGCATCCAAAAGGGAGTGCAAAAGTGTCACAACATGGCTGCTTTCACAGCTTCTTCCTTGGCACCATCACTATACCTAGGCTGATTTATCTGCCTAGGTTTATGGTTAGGGTTCAGCCTAGGGCTAGGATTTTTTGAACCAGGAAGCCCTGAGTTCCAGGCTTACTGTAGCTGCCAAAGGCATCCCAAAGGGAGCGCAGAAGTGCCAGAACATGGCTGCTTTCACAGCTTTTTCCTAAGGAAGGACCCTAATACCTGGCTGATTTACCTTCCTAGGGTTACTGTTAGGCTTGGGCAAAGGACTTTTAAAACCAGGAAGCCCTGTGCTCCAGGCACACTGCAGCTGTTCAAGGCATCCCAAGGGGAGCGCAAAAGTGACACAACTTGGCTGCCTCCACTGCTATTTCCATGAGACCATCCCCAACCATAGGCTGACTTTCCTTCCTAGCGTTGAGTTTTGAGTTAGGCCTATGGTTACTGTTCTTTTAACCTGAAAGCCCTGAGTTCCAAGAATACAGCAGCTGCGAAGGACTACCCAAGAAGAGCACAAAAGTACCACAACATGCCTGCCTCCACAGCTATTTCCTTGGGGACATCCCTAATTCCTGGCTGATTTGCCTTTCTCGTCGTCGGGTTGGGGTTAGGTAGGCCTTGTGCTAGGATTTTTAAAATCAGGAAGCCCAGACCTCCAGGCACACTGGAGCTGTGAAAGGCATCCCAAAGGGAGTGCAAAAGTGCCACAACATGGCTGCTTTCACAGCTTTTTCCTTAGGAAGAACCCTAATACCCGGCTGATTTACCTTCCTAGGGTTACTGTTAGGCTTGGGCCAAGGACTTTTAAAACCAGGAAGCCCTGTGCTCCAGGCACACTGCAGCTGTTCAAGGCATCCCAACGGGAGTGCAAAAGTGACACAACTTGGCTGCCTCCACTGCTTTTTCCATGAGACCATCCCCAACCATAGGCTGATTTTCCTTCCTAGCGTTGAGGTTTGAGTTAGGCCTAGGGTTAGTGTTCTTTTAACCTGAAAGCCCTGAGTTCCAAGAACACAGCAGCTGCGAAGGACTACCCAAGAAGAGCACAAAAGTACCACAACATGCCTGCCTCCACAGCTATTTCCTTGGGGACATCCCTAATTCCTGGCTGATTTGCCTTTCTCGTCGTCGGGTTGGGGTTAGGTAGGCCTTGTGCTAGGATTTTTAAAATCAGGAAGCCCAGACCTCCAGGCACACTGGAGCTGTGAAAGGCATCCAAAAGGGAGTGCAAAAGTGCCACAACATGGCTGCTTTCACAGCTTTTTCCTTAGGAAGAACCCTAATACCCGGCTGATTTACCTTCCTAGGGTTACTGTTAGGCTTGGGCCAAGGACTTTTAAAACCAGGAAGCCCTGTGCTCCAGGCACACTGCAGCTGTTCAAGGCATCCCAACGGGAGTGCAAAAGTGACACAACTTGGCTGCCTCCACTGCTATTTCCATGAGACCATCCCCAACCATAGGCTGATTTTCCTTCCTAGCGTTGAGGTTTGAGTTAGGCCTAGGGTTAGGGTTCTTTCAACCTGAAAGCCCTGAGTTCCAAGAACACAGCAGCTGCGAAGGACTACCCAAGAAGAGCACAAAAGTACCACAACATGCCTGCCTCCACAGCTATTTCCTTGGGGACATCCCTAATTCCTGGCTGATTTGCCTTTCTCGTCGTCGGGTTGGGGTTAGGTAGGCCTTGTGCTAGGATTTTTAAAATCAGGAAGCCCAGACCTCCAGGCACACTGGAGCTGTGAAAGGCATCCAAAAGGGAGTGCAAAAGTGCCACAACATGGCTGCTTTCACAGCTTTTTCCTTGGCACCATCCCTATACCTAGGCTGATTTATCTGCCCAGGGTTAGGGTTAGGGTTCAGCCTAGGGCTAGGATTTTTTGAACCAGGAAGCCCTGAGTTCCAGGCTTACTGCAGCTGCCAAAGGCATCCCAAAGGGAGCGCAGAAGTGCCACAACATGGCAGCTTTCACAGCTTTTTCCTTAGTAAGAACCCTAATACCCGGCTGATTTACCTTCCTAGGGTTACTGTTAGGCTTGGGCCAAGGACTTTTAAAACCAGGAAGCCCTGTGCTCCAGGCACACTGCAGCTGTTCAAGGCATCCCAACGGGAGCGCAAAAGTGACACAACTTGGCTGCCTCCACTGCTATTTCCATGAGACCATCCCCAACCATAGGCTGATTTTCCTTCCTAGCGTTGAGGTTTGAGTTAGGCCTAGGGTTAGAGTTTTTTAACCAGAAAGCCCTGAGTTCCAAGAACACAGCAGCTGCGAAGGACTACCCAAGAAGAGCACAAAAGTACCACAACATGCCTGCCTCCACAGCTATTTCCTTGGGGACATCCCTAATTCCTGGCTGATTTGCCTTTCTCGTCGTCAGGTTGGGGTTAGGTAGGCCTTGTGCTTGGATTTTTAAAATCAGGAAGCCCAGACCTCCAGGCACACTGGAGCTGTGAAAGGCATCCAAAAGGGAGTGCAAAAGTGCCACAACATGGCTGCTTTCACAGCTTTTTCCTAAGGAAGAACCCTAATACCCGGCTGATTTACCTTCCTATGGTTACTGTTAGGCTTGGGCCAAGGACTTTTAAAACCAGGAAGCCCTGTGCTCCAGGCACACTGCAGCTGTTCAAGGCATCCCAACGGGAGTGCAAAAGTGACACAACTTGGCTGCCTCCACTGCTATTTCCATGAGACCATCCCCAACCTTAGGCTGGTTTTCCTTCCTAGCATTGCGTTTTGAGTTAGGCCTATGGTTACTGTTCTTTTAACCTGAAAGCCCTGAGTTCCAAGAACACAGCAGCTGCGAAGGACTACCCAAGAAGAGCACAAAAGTACCACCACATGCCTGCCTCCACAGCTATTTCCTTGGGGACATCCCTAGTTCCTGGCTGATTTGCCTTTCTCGTCGTCGGGTTGGGGTTAGGTGGGCCTTGTGCTAGGATTTTTAAAATCAGGAAGCCCAGACCTCCAGGCACACTGGAGCTGTGAAAGGCATCCAAAAGGGAGTGCAAAAGTGCCACAACATGGCTGCTTTCACAGCTTTTTCCTTAGGAAGAGCCCTAATACCCGGCTGATTTACCTTCCTGGGGTTACTGTTAGGCTTGGGCCTAGGACTTTTAAAACCAGGAAGCCCTGTGCTCCAGGCACACTGCAGCTGTTCAAGGCATCCCAACGCGAGTGCAAAAGTGACACAACTTGGCTGCCTCCTCTGCTATTTCCATGAGACCATCCCCAACCATAGGCTGATTTTCCTTCCTAGCGTTGAGGTTTGAGTTAGGCCTAGGGTTAGAGTTTTTTAACCAGAAAGCCCTGAGTTCCAAGAACACAGCAGCTGCGAAGGACTACCCAAGAAGAGCACAAAAGTACCACAACATGCCTGCCTCCACAGCTATTTCCTTGGGGACATCCCTAATTCCTGGCTGATTTGCCTTTCTCGTCGTCGGGTTGGGGTTAGGTAGGCCTTGTGCTAGGATTTTTAAAATCAGGAAGCCCAGACCTCCAGGCACACTGGAGCTGTGAAAGGCATCCAAAAGGGAGTGCAAAAGTGCCACAACATGGCTGCTTTCACAGCTTTTTCCTTAGGAAGAACCCTAATACCCGGCTGATTTACCTTCCTAGGGTTACTGTTAGGCTTGGGCCAAGGACTTTTAAAACCAGGAAGCCCTGTGCTCCAGGCACACTGCAGCTGTTCAAGGCATCCCAACGGGAGTGCAAAAGTGACACAACTTGGCTGCCTCCACTGCTATTTCCATGAGACCATCCCCAACCATAGGCTGATTTTCATTCCTAGCGTTGAGGTTTGAGTTAGGCCTAGGGTTACTGTACTTTTAACCTGAAAGTCCTGAGTTCCAAGAACACAGCAGCTGCGAAGGACTACCCAAGAAGAGCACAAAAGTACCACAACATGCCTGCCTCCACAGCTATTTCCTTGGGGACATCCCTAATTCCTGGCTGATTTGCCTTTCTCGTCGTCGGGTTGGGGTTAGGTAGGCCTTGTGCTAGGATTTTTAAAATCAGGAAGCCCAGACCTCCAGGCACACTGGAGCTGTGAAAGGCATCCAAAAGGGAGTGCAAAAGTGCCACAACATGGCTGCTTTCACAGCTTTTTCCTTAGGAAGAACCCTAATACCCGGCTGATTTACCTTCCTAGGGTTACTGTTAGGCTTGGGCCAAGGACTTTTAAAACCAGGAAGCCCTGTGCTCCAGGCACACTGCAGCTGTTCAAGGCATCCCAACGGGAGTGCAAAAGTGACACAACTTGGCTGCCTCCACTGCTATTTCCATGAGACCATCCCCAACCATAGGCTGATTTTCATTCCTAGCGTTGAGGTTTGAGTTAGGCCTAGGGTTAGGGTTCTTTCAACCAGAAAGCCCTGAGTTCCAAGAACACAGCAGCTGCGAAGGACTACCCAAGAAGAGCACAAAAGTACCACAACATGCCTGCCTCCACAGCTATTTCCTTGGGGACATCCCTAATTCCTGGCTGATTTGCCTTTCTCGTCGTCGGGTTGGGGTTAGGTAGGCCTTGTGCTAGGATTTTTAAAATCAGGAAGCCCAGAACTCCAGGCACACTGGAGCTGTGAAAGGCATCCAAAAGGGAGTGCAAAAGTGTCACAACATGGCTGCTTTCACAGCTTCTTCCTTGGCACCATCACTATACCTAGGCTGATTTATCTGCCTAGGTTTATGGTTAGGGTTCAGCCTAGGGCTAGGATTTTTTGAACCAGGAAGCCCTGAGTTCCAGGCTTACTGTAGCTGCCAAAGGCATCCCAAAGGGAGCGCAGAAGTGCCAGAACATGGCTGCTTTCACAGCTTTTTCCTAAGGAAGGACCCTAATACCCGGCTGATTTACCTTCCTAGGGTTACTGTTAGGCTTGGGCAAAGGACTTTTAAAACCAGGAAGCCCTGTGCTCCAGGCACACTGCAGCTGTTCAAGGCATCCCAAGGGGAGCGCAAAAGTGACACAACTTGGCTGCCTCCACTGCTATTTCCATGAGACCATCCCCAACCTTAGGCTGGTTTTCCTTCCTAGCGTTGAGTTTTGAGTTAGGCCTATGGTTACTGTTCTTTTAACCTGAAAGCCCTGAGTTCCAAGAATACAGCAGCTGCGAAGGACTACCCAAGAAGAGCACAAAAGTACCACAACATGCCTGCCTCCACAGCTATTTCCTTGGGGACATCCCTAATTCCTGGCTGATTTGCCTTTCTCGTCGTCGGGTTGGGGTTAGGTAGGCCTTGTGCTAGGATTTTTAAAATCAGGAAGCCCAGACCTCCAGGCACACTGGAGCTGTGAAAGGCATCCAAAAGGGAGTGCAAAAGTGCCACAACATGGCTGCTTTCACAGCTTTTTCCTTAGGAAGAACCCTAATACCCGGCTGATTTACCTTCCTAGGGTTACTGTTAGGCTTGGGCCAAGGACTTTTAAAACCAGGAAGCCCTGTGCTCCAGGCACACTGCAGCTGTTCAAGGCATCCCAACGGGAGTGCAAAAGTGACACAACTTGGCTGCCTCCACTGCTATTTCCATGAGACCATCCCCAACCATAGGCTGGTTTTCCTTCCTAGCGTTGAGGTTTGAGTTAGGCCTAGGGTTAGTGTTCTTTTAACCTGAAAGCCCTGAGTTCCAAGAACACAGCAGCTGCGAAGGACTACCCAAGAAGAGCACAAAAGTACCACAACATGCCTGCCTCCACAGCTATTTCCTTGGAGACATCCCTAATTCCTGGCTGATTTGCCTTTCTCGTCGTCGGGTTGGGGTTAGGTAGGCCTTGTGCTAGGATTTTTAAAATCAGGAAGCCCAGACCTCCAGGCACACTGGAGCTGTGAAAGGCATCCAAAAGGGAGTGCAAAAGTGCCACAACATGGCTGCTTTCACAGCTTTTTCCTTAGGAAGAACCCTAATACCCGGCTGATTTACCTTCCTAGGGTTACTGTTAGGCTTGGGCCAAGGACTTTTAAAACCAGGAAGCCCTGTGCTCCAGGCACACTGCAGCTGTTCAAGGCATCCCAACGGGAGTGCAAAAGTGACACAACTTGGCTGCCTCCTCTGCTTTTTCCATGAGACCATCCCG
Source organism: Melospiza georgiana (assembly GCF_028018845.1). Taxonomy (NCBI): domain Eukaryota; kingdom Metazoa; phylum Chordata; class Aves; order Passeriformes; family Passerellidae; genus Melospiza; species Melospiza georgiana. The sequence continues at coordinate 1,107,757 of NC_080448.1, forward strand.
AACCATAGGCTGATTTTCCTTCCTAGCGTTGAGGTTTGAGTTAGGCCTAGGGTTAGTGTTCTTTTAACCTGAAAGCCCTGAGTTCCAAGAACACAGCAGCTGCGAAGGACTACCCAAGAAGAGCACAAAAGTACCACAACATGCCTGCCTCCCCAGCTATTTCCTTGGGGACATCCCTAATTCCTGGCTGATTTGCCTTTCTCGTCGTCGGGTTGGGGTTAGGTAGGCCTTGTGCTAGGATTTTTAAAATCAGGAAGCCCAGACCTCCAGGCACACTGGAGCTGTGAAAGGCATCCAAAAGGGAGTGCAAAAGTGCCACAACATGGCTGCTTTCACAGCTTTTTCCTTAGGAAGAACCCTAATACCCGGCTGATTTACCTTCCTAGGGTTACTGTTAGGCTTGGGCCAAGGACTTTTAAAACCAGGAAGCCCTGTGCTCCAGGCACACTGCAGCTGTTCAAGGCATCCCAACGGGAGTGCAAAAGTGACACAACTTGGCTGCCTCCACTGCTATTTCCATGAGACCATCCCCAACCATAGGCTGATTTTCCTTCCTAGCGTTGAGGTTTGAGTTAGGCCTAGGGTTAGAGATTTTTAACCAGAAAGCTCTGAGTTCCAAGAACACAGCAGCTTCGAAGGACTACCCAAGAAGAGCACAAAAGTACCACAACATGCCTGCCTCCACAGCTATTTCCTTGGGGACATCCCTAATTCCTGGCTGATTTGCCTTTCTCGTCGTCGGGTTGGGGTTAGGTAGGCCTTGTGCTAGGATTTTTAAAATCAGGAAGCCCAGACCTCCAGGCACACTGGAGCTGTGAAAGGCATCCAAAAGGGAGTGCAAAAGTGCCACAACATGGCTGCTTTCACAGCTTTTTCCTTAGGAAGAACCCTAATACCCGGCTGATTTACCTTCCTAGGGTTACTGTTAGGCTTGGGCCAAGGACTTTTAAAACCAGGAAGCCCTGTGCTCCAGGCACACTGCAGCTGTTCAAGGCATCCCAACGGGAGTGCAAAAGTGACACAACTTGGCTGCCTCCACTGCTATTTCCATGAGACCATCCCCAACCATAGGCTGATTTTCATTCCTAGCGTTGAGGTTTGAGTTAGGCCTAGGGTTAGGGTTCTTTCAACCAGAAAGCTCTGAGTTCCAAGAACACAGCAGCTGCGAAGGACTACCCAAGAAGAGCACAAAAGTACCACAACATGCCTGCCTCCACAGCTATTTCCTTGGGGACATCCCTAATTCCTGGCTGATTTGCCTTTCTCGTCGTCGGGTTGGGGTTAGGTAGGCCTTGTGCTAGGATTTTTAAAATCAGGAAGCCCAGAACTCCAGGCACACTGGAGCTGTGAAAGGCATCCAAAAGGGAGTGCAAAAGTGTCACAACATGGCTGCTTTCACAGCTTCTTCCTTGGCACCATCACTATACCTAGGCTGATTTATCTGCCTAGGTTTATGGTTAGGGTTCAGCCTAGGGCTAGGATTTTTTGAACCAGGAAGCCCTGAGTTCCAGGCTTACTGTAGCTGCCAAAGGCATCCCAAAGGGAGCGCAGAAGTGCCAGAACATGGCTGCTTTCACAGCTTTTTCCTAAGGAAGGACCCTAATACCTGGCTGATTTACCTTCCTAGGGTTACTGTTAGGCTTGGGCCAAGGACTTTTAAAACCAGGAAGCCCTGTGCTCCAGGCACACTGCAGCTGTTCAAGGCATCCCAAGGGGAGCGCAAAAGTGACACAACTTGGCTGCCTCCACTGCTATTTCCATGAGACCATCCCCAACCATAGGCTGACTTTCCTTCCTAGCGTTGAGTTTTGAGTTAGGCCTATGGTTACTGTTCTTTTAACCTGAAAGCCCTGAGTTCCAAGAATACAGCAGCTGCGAAGGACTACCCAAGAAGAGCACAAAAGTACCACAACATGCCTGCCTCCACAGCTATTTCCTTGGGGACATCCCTAATTCCTGGCTGATTTGCCTTTCTCGTCGTCGGGTTGGGGTTAGGTAGGCCTTGTGCTAGGATTTTTAAAATCAGGAAGCCCAGACCTCCAGGCACACTGGAGCTGTGAAAGGCATCCCAAAGGGAGTGCAAAAGTGCCACAACATGGCTGCTTTCACAGCTTTTTCCTTAGGAAGAACCCTAATACCCGGCTGATTTACCTTCCTAGGGTTACTGTTAGGCTTGGGCCAAGGACTTTTAAAACCAGGAAGCCCTGTGCTCCAGGCACACTGCAGCTGTTCAAGGCATCCCAACGGGAGTGCAAAAGTGACACAACTTGGCTGCCTCCTCTGCTTTTTCCATGAGACCATCCCGAACCATAGGCTGATTTTCCTTCCTAGCGTTGAGGTTTGAGTTAGGCCTAGGGTTAGTGTTCTTTTAACCTGAAAGCCCTGAGTTCCAAGAACACAGCAGCTGCGAAGGACTACCCAAGAAGAGCACAAAAGTACCACAACATGCCTGCCTCCCCAGCTATTTCCTTGGGGACATCCCTAATTCCTGGCTGATTTGCCTTTCTCGTCGTCGGGTTGGGGTTAGGTAGGCCTTGTGCTAGGATTTTTAAAATCAGGAAGCCCAGACCTCCAGGCACACTGGAGCTGTGAAAGGCATCCAAAAGGGAGTGCAAAAGTGCCACAACATGGCTGCTTTCACAGCTTTTTCCTTGGCACCATCCCTATACCTAGGCTGATTTATCTGCCTAGGGTTAGGGTTAGGGTTCAGCCTAGGGCTAGGATTTTTTGAACCAGGAAGCCCTGAGTTCCAGGCTTACTGCAGCTGCCAAAGGCATCCCAAAGGGAGCGCAGAAGTGCCACAACATGGCAGCTTTCACAGCTTTTTCCTTAGGAAGAACCCTAATACCCGGCTGATTTACCTTCCTAGGGTTACTGTTAGGCTTGGGCCAAGGACTTTTAAAACCAGGAAGCCCTGTGCTCCAGGCACACTGCAGCTGTTCAAGGCATCCCAACGGGAGTGCAAAAGTGACACAACTTGGCTGCCTCCACTGCTATTTCCATGAGACCATCCCCAACCATAGGCTGATTTTCATTCCTAGCGTTGAGGTTTGAGTTAGGCCTAGGGTTAGGGTTCTTTCAACCAGAAACCCCTGAGTTCCAAGAACACAGCAGCTGCGAAGGACTACCCAAGAAGAGCACAAAAGTACCACAACATGCCTGCCTCCACAGCTATTTCCTTGGGGACATCCCTAATTCCTGGCTGATTTGCCTTTCTCGTCGTCAGGTTGGGGTTAGGTAGGCCTTGTGCTAGGATTTTTAAAATCAGGAAGCCCAGACCTCCAGGCACACTGGAGCTGTGAAAGGCATCCAAAAGGGAGTGCAAAAGTGCCACAACATGGCTGCTTTCACAGCTTTTTCCTAAGGAAGAACCCTAATACCCGGCTGATTTACCTTCCTAGGGTTACTGTTAGGCTTGGGCCAAGGACTTTTAAAACCAGGAAGCCCTGTGCTCCAGGCACACTGCAGCTGTTCAAGGCATCCCAACGGGAGTGCAAAAGTGACACAACTTGGATGCCTCCACTGCTATTTCCATGAGACCATCCCCAACCTTAGGCTGGTTTTCCTTCTTAGCATTGCGTTTTGAGTTAGGCCTATGGTTACTGTTCTTTTAACCTGAAAGCCCTGAGTTCCAAGAACACAGCAGCTGCGAAGGACTACCCAAGAAGAGCACAAAAGTACCACCACATGCCTGCCTCCACAGCTATTTCCTTGGGGACATCCCTAATTCCTGGCTGATTTGCCTTTCTCGTCGTCGGGTTGGGGTTAGGTAGGCCTTGTGCTAGGATTTTTAAAATCAGGAAGCCCAGACCTCCAGGCACACTGGAGCTGTGAAAGGCATCCAAAAGGGAGTGCAAAAGTGCCACAACATGGCTGCTTTCACAGCTTTTTCCTTGGCACCATCCCTATACCTAGGCTGATTTATCTGCCTAGGGTTAGGGTTAGGGTTCAGCCTAGGGCTAGGATATTTTGAACCAGGAAGCCCTGAGTTCCAGGCTTACTGCAGCTGCCAAAGGCATCCCAAAGTGAGCTCAGAAATGCCACAACATGGCTACTTACACAGCTTTTTCCGTAGGAGGAACCCTCATACCCGGCTGATTTACCTTCGTAGGGTTTCTATTAGGCTTAGGCCTAGGACTTTAAAATCAGGAAGCCCAGACCTCCAGGCACACTGGAGCTGTGAAAGGCATCCAAAAGGGAGTGCAAAAGTGCCACAACATGGCTGCTTTCACAGCTTTTTCCTTGGCACCATCCCTATACCTAGGCTGATTTATCTGACTAGGGTTAGGGTTAGGGTTCAGCCTAGGGCTAGGATTTTTTGAACCATGAAGCCCTGAGTTCCAGGCTTACTGCAGCTGCCAAAGGCATCCCAAAGGGAGCGCAGAAGTGCCACAACATGGCAGCTTTCACAGCTTTTTCCTTAGGAAGAACCCTAATACCCGGCTGATTTACCTTCCTAGGGTTACTGTTAGGCTTGGGCCAAGGACTTTTAAAACCAGGAAGCCCTGTGCTCCAGGCACACTGCAGCTGTTCAAGGCATCCCAACGGGAGTGCAAAAGTGACACAACTTGGCTGCCTCCACTGCTATTTCCATGAGACCATCCCCAACCATAGGCTGATTTTCATTCCTAGCGTTGAGGTTTGAGTTAGGCCTAGGGTTAGGGTTCTTTCAACCAGAAACCCCTGAGTTCCAAGAACACAGCAGCTGCGAAGGACTACCCAAGAAGAGCACAAAAGTACCACAACATGCCTGCCTCCACAGCTATTTCCTTGGGGACATCCCTAATTCCTGGCTGATTTGCCTTTCTCGTCGTCAGGTTGGGGTTAGGTAGGCCTTGTGCTAGGATTTTTAAAATCAGGAAGCCCAGACCTCCAGGCACACTGGAGCTGTGAAAGGCATCCAAAAGGGAGTGCAAAAGTGCCACAACATGGCTGCTTTCACAGCTTTTTCCTAAGGAAGAACCCTAATACCCGGCTGATTTACCTTCCTAGGGTTACTGTTAGGCTTGGGCCAAGGACTTTTAAAACCACGAAGCCCTGTGCTCCAGGCACACTGCAGCTGTTCAAGGCATCCCAACGGGAGTGCAAAAGTGACACAACTTGGATGCCTCCACTGCTATTTCCATGAGACCATCCCCAACCTTAGGCTGGTTTTCCTTCTTAGCATTGCGTTTTGAGTTAGGCCTATGGTTACTGTTCTTTTAACCTGAAAGCCCTGAGTTCCAAGAACACAGCAGCTGCGAAGGACTACCCAAGAAGAGCACAAAAGTACCACCACATGCCTGCCTCCACAGCTATTTCCTTGGGGACATCCCTAATTCCTGGCTGATTTGCCTTTCTCGTCGTCGGGTTGGGGTTAGGTAGGCCTTGTGCTAGGATTTTTAAAATCAGGAAGCCCAGACCTCCAGGCACACTGGAGCTGTGAAAGGCATCCAAAAGGGAGTGCAAAAGTGCCACAACATGGCTGCTTTCACAGCTTTTTCCTTGGCACCATCCCTATACCTAGGCTGATTTATCTGCCTAGGGTTAGGGTTAGGGTTCAGCCTAGGGCTAGGATATTTTGAACCAGGAAGCCCTGAGTTCCAGGCTTACTGCAGCTGCCAAAGGCATCCCAAAGTGAGCTCAGAAATGCCACAACATGGCTACTTACACAGCTTTTTCCGTAGGAGGAACCCTCATACCCGGCTGATTTACCTTCGTAGGGTTTCTATTAGGCTTAGGCCTAGGACTTTAAAATCAGGAAGCCCAGACCTCCAGGCACACTGGAGCTGTGAAAGGCATCCAAAAGGGAGTGCAAAAGTGCCACAACATGGCTGCTTTCACAGCTTTTTCCTTGGCACCATCCCTATACCTAGGCTGATTTATCTGACTAGGGTTATGGTTAGGGTTCAGCCTAGGGCTAGGATTTTTTGAACCAGGAAGCCCTGAGTTCCAGGCTTACTGTAGCTGCCAAAGGCATCCCAAAGGGAGCGCAGAAGTGCCACAACATGGCAGCTTTCACAGCTTTTTCCTTAGGAAGAACCCTAATACCCGGCTGATGTACCTTCCTAGGGTTACTGTTAGGCTTAGGCCTAGGACTTTTAAAACCAGGAAGCCCTGTGCTCCAGGCACACTGCAGCGCTTCAAGGCATCACAAGGGGAGGGCAAAAGTAACACAACTTGGCTGCCTCCACTGCTATTTCCATGAGACCATCCCCAACCATAGGCTGATTTTCCTTCCTAGCGTTGAGTTTTGAGTTAGGCCTAGGGTTACTGTTCTTTTAACCTGAAAGCCCTGAGTTCCAAGAACACAGCAACTGCGAAGGACTACCCAAGAAGAGCACAAAAGTACCACCACATGCCTGCCTCCACAGCTATTTCCTTGGGGACATCCCTAATTCCTGGCTGATTTGCCTTTCTCGTCGTCGGGTTGGGGTTAGGTAGGCCTTGTGCTAGGATTTTTAAAATCAGGAAGCCCAGACCTCCAGGCACACTGGAGCTGTGAAAGGCATCCAAAAGGGAGTGCAAAAGTGCCACAACATGGCTGCTTTCACAGCTTTTTCCTTAGGAAGAACCCTAATACCCGGCTGAGTTACCTTCCTAGGGTTACTGTTAGGCTTGGGCCAAGGACTTTTAAAACCAGGAAGCCCTGTGCTCCAGGCACACTGCAGCTGTTCAAGGCATCCCAACGGGAGTGCGAAAGTGACACAACTTGGCTGCCTCCTCTGCTATTTCCATGAGACCATCCCCAACCATAGGCTGATTTTCCTTCCTAGCGTTGAGGTTTGAGTTAGGCCTAGGGTTAGGGTTCTTTCAACCAGAAAGCCCTGAGTTCCAAGAACACAGCAGCTGCGAAGGACTACCCAAGAAGAGCACAAAAGTACCACAACATGCCTGCCTCCACAGCTATTTCCTTGGGGACATCCCTAATTCCTGGCTGATTTGCCTTTCTCGTCGTCGGGTTGGGGTTAGGTAGGCCTTGTGCTAGGATTTTTAAAATCAGGAAGCCCAGAACTCCAGGCACACTGGAGCTGTGAAAGGCATCCAAAAGGGAGTGCAAAAGTGCCACAACATGGCTGCTTTCACAGCTTTTTCCTTAGGAAGAACCCTAATACCCGGCTGATTTACCTTCCTAGGGTTACTGTTAGGCTTGGGCCAAGGACTTTTAAAACCAGGAAGCCCTGTGCTCCAGGCACACTGCAGCTGTTCAAGGCATCCCAACGGGAGTGCAAAAGTGACACAACTTGGCTGCCTCCACTGCTATTTCCATGAGACCATCCCCAACCATAGGCTGATTTTCCTTCCTAGCGTTGAGGTTTGAGTTAGGCCTAGGGTTAGAGATTTTTAACCAGAAAGCTCTGAGTTCCAAGAACACAGCAGCTGCGAAGGACTACCCAAGAAGAGCACAAAAGTACCACAACATGCCTGCCTCCACAGCTATTTCCTTGGGGACATCCCTAATTCCTGGCTGATTTGCCTTTCTCGTCGTCGGGTTGGGGTTAGGTAGGCCTTGTGCTAGGATTTTTAAAATCAGGAAGCCCAGACCTCCAGGCACACTGGAGCTGTGAAAGGCATCCAAAAGGGAGTGCAAAAGTGCCACAACATGGCTGCTTTCACAGCTTTTTCCTTAGGAAGAACCCTAATACCCGGCTGATTTACCTTCCTAGGGTTACTGTTAGGCTTGGGCCAAGGACTTTTAAAACCAGGAAGCCCTGTGCTCCAGGCACACTGCAGCTGTTCAAGGCATCCCAACGGGAGTGCAAAAGTGACACAACTTGGCTGCCTCCACTGCTATTTCCATGAGACCATCCCCAACCATAGTCTGATTTTCATTCCTAGCGTTGAGGTTTGAGTTAGGCCTAGGGTTAGGGTTCTTTCAACCAGAAAGCCCTGAGTTCCAAGAACACAGCAGCTGCGAAGGACTACCCAAGAAGAGCACAAAAGTACCACAACATGCCTGCCTCCACAGCTATTTCCTTGGGGACATCCCTAATTCCTGGCTGATTTGCCTTTCTCGTCGTCGGGTTGGGGTTAGGTAGGCCTTGTGCTAGGATTTTTAAAATCAGGAAGCCCAGAACTCCAGGCACACTGGAGCTGTGAAAGGCATCCAAAAGGGAGTGCAAAAGTGTCACAACATGGCTGCTTTCACAGCTTCTTCCTTGGCACCATCACTATACCTAGGCTGATTTATCTGCCTAGGTTTATGGTTAGGGTTCAGCCTAGGGCTAGGATTTTTTGAACCAGGAAGCCCTGAGTTCCAGGCTTACTGTAGCTGCCGAAGGCATCCCAAAGGGAGCGCAGAAGTGCCAGAACATGGCTGCTTTCACAGCTTTTTCCTAAGGAAGGACCCTAATACCTGGCTGATTTACCTTCCTAGGGTTACTGTTAGGCTTGGGCAAAGGACTTTTAAAACCAGGAAGCCCTGTGCTCCAGGCACACTGCAGCTGTTCAAGGCATCCCAAGGGGAGCGCAAAAGTGACACAACTTGGCTGCCTCCACTGCTATTTCCATGAGACCATCCCCAACCTTAGGCTGGTTTTCCTTCCTAGCGTTGAGTTTTGAGTTAGGCCTATGGTTACTGTTCTTTTAACCTGAAAGCCCTGAGTTCCAAGAATACAGCAGCTGCGAAGGACTACCCAAGAAGAGCACAAAAGTACCACCACATGCCTGCCTCCACAGCTATTTCCTTGGGGACATCCCTAATTCCTGGCTGATTTGCCTTTCTCGTCGTCGGGTTGGGGTTAGGTAGGTCTTGTGCTAGGATTTTTAAAATCAGGAAGCCCAGACCTCCAGGCACACTGGAGCTGTGAAAGGCATCCAAAAGGGAGTGCAAAAGTGCCACAACATGGCTGCTTTCACAGCTTTTTCCTTAGGAAGAACCCTAATACCCGGCTGATTTACCTTCCTAGGGTTACTGTTAGGCTTGGGCCAAGGACTTTTAAAACCAGGAAGCCCTGTGCTCCAGGCACACTGCAGCTGTTCAAGGCATCCCAACGGGAGTGCAAAAGTGACACAACTTGGCTGCCTCCACTGCTATTTCCATGAGACCATCCCCAACCATAGGCTGATTTTCATTCCTAGCGTTGAGGTTTGAGTTAGGCCTAGGGTTAGGGTTCTTTCAACCAGAAAGCCCTGAGTTCCAAGAACACAGCAGCTGCGAAGGACTACCCAAGAAGAGCACAAAAGTACCACAACATGCCTGCCTCCACAGCTATTTCCTTGGGGACATCCCTAATTCCTGGCTGATTTGCCTTTCTCGTCGTCGGGTTGGGGTTAGGTAGGCCTTGTGCTAGGATTTTGAAAATCAGGAAGCCCAGAACTCCAGGCACACTGGAGCTGTGAAAGGCATCCAAAAGGGAGTGCAAAAGTGTCACAACATGGCTGCTTTCACAGCTTCTTCCTTGGCACCATCACTATACCTAGGCTGATTTATCTGCCTAGGTTTATGGTTAGGGTTCAGCCTAGGGCTAGGATTTTTTGAACCAGGAAGCCCTGAGTTCCAGGCTTACTGTAGCTGCCAAAGGCATCCCAAAGGGAGCGCAGAAGTGCCAGAACATGGCTGCTTTCACAGCTTTTTCCTAAGGAAGGACCCTAATACCTGGCTGATTTACCTTCCTAGGGTTACTGTTAGGCTTGGGCAAAGGACTTTTAAAACCAGGAAGCCCTGTGCTCCAGGCACACTGCAGCTGTTCAAGGCATCCCAAGGGGAGCGCAAAAGTGACACAACTTGGCTGCCTCCACTGCTATTTCCATGAGACCATCCCCAACCTTAGGCTGGTTTTCCTTCCTAGCGTTGAGTTTTGAGTTAGGCCTATGGTTAGTGTTCTTTTAACCTGAAAGCCCTGAGTTCCAAGAATACAGCAGCTGCGAAGGACTACCCAAGAAGAGCACAAAAGTACCACAACATGCCTGCCTCCACAGCTATTTCCTTGGGGACATCCCTAATTCCTGGCTGATTTGCCTTTCTCGTCGTCGGGTTGGGGTTAGGTAGGCCTTGTGCTAGGATTTTTAAAATCAGGAAGCCCAGACCTCCAGGCACACTGGAGCTGTGAAAGGCATCCCAAAGGGAGTGCAAAAGTGCCACAACATGGCTGCTTTCACAGCTTTTTCCTTAGGAAGAACCCTAATACCCGGCTGATTTACCTTCCTAGGGTTACTGTTAGGCTTGGGCCAAGGACTTTTAAAACCAGGAAGCCCTGTGCTCCAGGCACACTGCAGCTGTTCAAGGCATCCCAACGGGAGTGCAAAAGTGACACAACTTGGCTGCCTCCTCTGCTATTTCCATGAGACCATCCCGAACCATAGGCTGATTTTCCTTCCTAGCGTTGAGGTTTGAGTTAGGCCTAGGGTTAGTGTTCTTTTAACCTGAAAGCCCTGAGTTCCAAGAACACAGCAGCTGCGAAGGACTACCCAAGAAGAGCACAAAAGTACCACAACATGCCTGCCTCCACAGCTATTTCCTTGGGGACATCCCTAATTCCTGGCTGATTTGCCTTTCTCGTCGTCGGGTTGGGGTTAGGTAGGCCTTGTGCTAGGATTTTTAAAATCAGGAAGCCCAGACCTCCAGGCACACTGGAGCTGTGAAAGGCATCCAAAAGGGAGTGCAAAAGTGCCACAACATGGCTGCTTTCACAGCTTTTTCCTTAGGAAGAAGCCTAATACCCGGCTGATTTACCTTCCTAGGGTTACTGTTAGGCTTGGGCCAAGGACTTTTAAAACCAGGAAGCCCTGTGCTCCAGGCACACTGCAGCTGTTCAAGGCATCCCAACGGGAGTGCAAAAGTGACACAACTTGGCTGCCTCCACTGCTATTTCCATGAGACCATCCCCAACCATAGGCTGATTTTCATTCCTAGCGTTGAGGTTTGAGTTAGGCCTAGGGTTACTGTACTTTTAACCTGAAAGCCCTGAGTTCCAAGAACACAGCAGCTGCGAAGGACTACCCAAGAAGAGCACAAAAGTACCACAACATGCCTGCCTCCACAGCTATTTCCTTGGGGACATCCCTAATTCCTGGCTGATTTGCCTTTCTCATCGTCGGGTTGGGGTTAGGTAGGCCTTGTGCTCGGATTTTTAAAATCAGGAAGCCCAGACCTCCAGGCACACTGGAGCTGTGAAAGGCATCCAAAAGGGAGTGCAAAAGTGCCACAACATGGCTGCTTTCACAGCTTTTTCCTTAGGAAGAACCCTAATACCCGGCTGATTTACCTTCCTAGGGTTACTGTTAGGCTTGGGCCAAGGACTTTTAAAACCAGGAAGCCCTGTGCTCCAGGCACACTGCAGCTGTTCAAGGCATCCCAACGGGAGTGCAAAAGTGACACAACTTGGCTGCCTCCTCTGCTATTTCCATGAGACCATCCCGAACCATAGGCTGATTTTCCTTCCTAGCGTTGAGGTTTGAGTTAGGCCTAGGGTTAGTGTTCTTTTAACCTGAAAGCCCTGAGTTCCAAGAACACAGCAGCTGCGAAGGACTACCCAAGAAGAGCACAAAAGTACCACAACATGCCTGCCTCCACAGCTATTTCCTTGGGGACATCCCTAATTCCTGGCTGATTTGCCTTTCTCGTCGTCGGGTTGGGGTTAGGTAGGCCTTGTGCTAGGATTTTTAAAATCAGGAAGCCCAGACCTCCAGGCACACTGGAGCTGTGAAAGGCATCCAAAAGGGAGTGCAAAAGTGCCACAACATGGCTGCTTTCACAGCTTTTTCCTTAGGAAGAACCCTAATACCCGGCTGATTTACCTTCCTAGGGTTACTGTTAGGCTTGGGCCAAGGACTTTGAAAACCAGGAAGCCCTGTGCTCCAGGCACACTGCAGCTGTTCAAGGCATCCCAACGGGAGGGCAAAAGTGACACAACTTGGCTGCCTCCACTGCTATTTCCATGAGACCATCCCCAACCATAGGCTGATTTTCCTTCCTAGCGTTGAGGTTTGAGTTAGGCCTAGGGTTAGAGATTTTTAACCAGAAAGCTCTGAGTTCCAAGAACACAGCAGCTGCGAAGGACTACCCAAGAAGAGCACAAAAGTACCACAACATGCCTGCCTCCACAGCTATTTCCTTGGGGACATCCCTAATTCCTGGCTGATTTGCCTTTCTCGTCGTCGGGTTGGGGTTAGGTAGGCCTTGTGCTAGGATTTTTAAAATCAGGAAGCCCAGACCTCCAGGCACACTGGAGCTGTGAAAGGCATCCCAAAGGGAGTGCAAAAGTGCCACAACATGGCTGCTTTCACAGCTTTTTCCTTAGGAAGAACCCTAATACCCGGCTGATTTACCTTCCTAGGGTTACTGTTAGGCTTGGGCCAAGGACTTTTAAAACCAGGAAGCCCTGTGCTCCAGGCACACTGCAGCTGTTCAAGGCATCCCAACGGGAGTGCAAAAGTGACACAACTTGGCTGCCTCCTCTGCTATTTCCATGAGACCATCCCCAACCATAGGCTGATTTTCCTTCCTAGCGTTGAGGTTTGAGTTAGGCCTAGGGTTAGTGTTCTTTTAACCTGAAAGCCCTGAGTTCCAAGAACACAGCAGCTGCGAAGGACTACCCAAGAAGAGCACAAAAGTACCACAACATGCCTGCCTCCACAGCTATTTCCTTGGGGACATCCCTAATTCCTGGCTGATTTGCCTTTCTCGTCGTCGGGTTGGGGTTAGGTAGGCCTTGTGCTAGGATTTTTAAAATCAGGAAGCCCAGACCTCCAGGCACACTGGAGCTGTGAAAGGCATCCAAAAGGGAGTGCAAAAGTGCCACAACATGGCTGCTTTCACAGCTTTTTCCTTAGGAAGAACCCTAATACCCGGCTGATTTACCTTCCTAGGGTTACTGTTAGGCTTGGGCCAAGGACTTTTAAAACCAGGAAGCCCTGTGCTCCAGGCACACTGCAGCTGTTCAAGGCATCCCAACGGGAGTGCAAAAGTGACACAACTTGGCTGCCTCCACTGCTATTTCCATGAGACCATCCCCAACCATAGGCTGATTTTCCTTCCTAGCGTTGAGGTTTGAGTTAGGCCTAGGGTTAGTGTTCTTTTAACCTGAAAGCCCTGAGTTCCAAGAACACAGCAGCTGCGAAGGACTACCCAAGAAGAGCACAAAAGTACCACAACATGCCTGCCTCCACAGCTATTTCCTTGAGGACATCCCTAATTCCTGGCTGATTTGCCTTTCTCGTCGTCGGGTTGGGGTTAGGTAGGCCTTGTGCTCGGATTTTTAAAATCAGGAAGCCCAGACCTCCAGGCACACTGGAGCTGTGAAAGGCATCCAAAAGGGAGTGCAAAAGTGCCACAACATGGCTGCTTTCACAGCTTTTTCCTTAGGAAGAACCCTAATACCCGGCTGATTTACCTTCCTAGGGTTACTGTTAGGCTTGGGCCAAGGACTTTTAAAACCAGGAAGCCCTGTGCTCCAGGCACACTGCAGCTGTTCAAGGCATCCCAACGGGAGTGCAAAAGTGACACAACTTGGCTGCCTCCACTGCTATTTCCATGAGACCATCCCCAACCATAGGCTGATTTTCCTTCCTAGCGTTGAGGTTTGAGTTAGGCCTAGGGTTAGAGATTTTTAACCAGAAAGCTCTGAGTTCCAAGAACACAGCAGCTGCGAAGGACTACCCAAGAAGAGCACAAAAGTACCACAACATGCCTGCCTCCACAGCTATTTCCTTGGGGACATCCCTAATTCCTGGCTGATTTGCCTTTCTCGTCGTCGGGTTGGGGTTAGGTAGGCCTTGTGCTCGGATTTTTAAAATCAGGAAGCCCAGACCTCCAGGCACACTGGAGCTGTGAAAGGCATCCAAAAGGGAGTGCAAAAGTGCCACAACATGGCTGCTTTCACAGCTTTTTCCTTAGGAAGAACCCTAATACCCGGCTGATTTACCTTCCTAGGGTTACTGTTAGGCTTGGGCCAAGGACTTTTAAAACCAGGAAGCCCTGTGCTCCAGGCACACTGCAGCTGTTCAAGGCATCCCAACGGGAGTGCAAAAGTGACACAACTTGGCTGCCTCCACTGCTATTTCCATGAGACCATCCCCAACCATAGGCTGATTTTCATTCCTAGCGTTGAGGTTTGAGTTAGGCCTAGGGTTAGGGTTCTTTCAACCAGAAAGCCCTGAGTTCCAAGAACACAGCAGCTGCGAAGGACTACCCAAGAAGAGCACAAAAGTACCACAACATGCCTGCCTCCACAGCTATTTCCTTGGGGACATCCCTAATTCCTGGCTGATTTGCCTTTCTCGTCGTCGGGTTGGGGTTAGGTAGGCCTTGTGCTAGGATTTTTAAAATCAGGAAGCCCAGATCTCCAGGCACACTGGAGCTGTGAAAGGCATCCAAAAGGGAGTGCAAAAGTGTCACAACATGGCTGCTTTCACAGCTTCTTCCTTGGCACCATCACTATACCTAGGCTGATTTATCTGCCTAGGTTTATGGTTAGGGTTCAGCCTAGGGCTAGGATTTTTTGAACCAGGAAGCCCTGAGTTCCAGGCTTACTGTAGCTGCCAAAGGCATCCCAAAGGGAGCGCAGAAGTGCCACAACATGGCTGCTTTCACAGCTTTTTCCTAAGGAAGGACCCTAATACCTGGCTGATTTACCTTCCTAGGGTTACTGTTAGGCTTGGGCAAAGGACTTTTAAAACCAGGAAGCCCTGTGCTCCAGGCACACTGCAGCTGTTCAAGGCATCCCAAGGGGAGCGCAAAAGTGACACAACTTGGCTGCCTCCACTGCTATTTCCATGAGACCATCCCCAACCTTAGGCTGGTTTTCCTTCCTAGCGTTGAGTTTTGAGTTAGGCCTATGGTTACTGTTCTTTTAACCTGAAAGCCCTGAGTTCCAAGAATACAGCAGCTGCGAAGGACTACCCAAGAAGAGCACAAAAGTACCACAACATGCCTGCCTCCACAGCTATTTCCTTGGGGACATCCCTAATTCCTGGCTGATTTGCCTTTCTCGTCGTCGGGTTGGGGTTAGGTAGGCCTTGTGCTAGGATTTTTAAAATCAGGAAGCCCAGACCTCCAGGCACACTGGAGCTGTGAAAGGCATCCAAAAGGGAGTGCAAAAGTGCCACAACATGGCTGCTTTCACAGCTTTTTCCTTAGGAAGAACCCTAATACCCGGCTGATTTACCTTCCTAGGGTTACTGTTAGGCTTGGGCCAAGGACTTTTAAAACCAGGAAGCCCTGTGCTCCAGGCACACTGCAGCTGTTCAAGGCATCCCAACGGGAGTGCAAAAGTGACACAACATGGCTGCCTCCTCTGCTATTTCCATGAGACCATCCCCAACCATAGGCTGATTTTCCTTCCTAGCGTTGAGGTTTGAGTTAGGCCTAGGGTTAGTGTTCTTTTAACCTGAAAGCCCTGAGTTCCAAGAACACAGCAGCTGCGAAGGACTACCCAAGAAGAGCACAAAAGTACCACAACATGCCTGCCTCCACAGCTATTTCCTTGGGGACATCCCTAATTCCTGGCTGATTTGCCTTTCTCGTCGTCGGGTTGGGGTTAGGTAGGCCTTGTGCTCGGATTTTTAAAATCAGGAAGCCCAGACCTCCAGGCACACTGGAGCTGTGAAAGGCATCCAAAAGGGAGTGCAAAAGTGCCACAACATGGCTGCTTTCACAGCTTTTTCCTTAGGAAGAACCCTAATACCCGGCTGATTTACCTTCCTAGGGTTACTGTTAGGCTTGGGCCAAGGACTTTTAAAACCAGGAAGCCCTGTGCTCCAGGCACACTGCAGCTGTTCAAGGCATCCCAACGGGAGTGCAAAAGTGACACAACTTGGCTGCCTCCACTGCTATTTCCATGAGACCATCCCCAACCATAGGCTGATTTTCCTTCCTAGCGTTGAGGTTTGAGTTAGGCCTAGGGTTAGAGATTTTTAACCAGAAAGCTCTGAGTTCCAAGAACACAGCAGCTGCGAAGGACTACCCAAGAAGAGCACAAAAGTACCACAACATGCCTGCCTCCACAGCTATTTCCTTGGGGACATCCCTAATTCCTGGCTGATTTGCCTTTCTCGTCGTCGGGTTGGGGTTAGGTAGGCCTTGTGCTAGGATTTTTAAAATCAGGAAGCCCAGACCTCCAGGCACACTGGAGCTGTGAAAGGCATCCAAAAGGGAGTGCAAAAGTGCCACAACATGGCTGCTTTCACAGCTTTTTCCTTAGGAAGAACCCTAATACCCGGCTGATTTACCTTCCTAGGGTTACTGTTAGGCTTGGGCCAAGGACTTTTAAAACCAGGAAGCCCTGTGCTCCAGGCACACTGCAGCTGTTCAAGGCATCCCAACGGGAGTGCAAAAGTGACACAACTTGGCTGCCTCCACTGCTATTTCCATGAGACCATCCCCAACCATAGGCTGATTTTCATTCCTAGCGTTGAGGTTTGAGTTAGGCCTAGGGTTAGGGTTCTTTCAACCAGAAAGCCCTGAGTTCCAAGAACACAGCAGCTGCGAAGGACTACCCAAGAAGAGCACAAAAGTACCACAACATGCCTGCCTCCACAGCTATTTCCTTGGGGACATCCCTAATTCCTGGCTGATTTGCCTTTCTCGTCATCGGGTTGGGGTTAGGTAGGCCTTGTGCTAGGATTTTTAAAATCAGGAAGCCCAGAACTCCAGGCACACTGGAGCTGTGAAAGGCATCCAAAAGGGAGTGCAAAAGTGTCACAACATGGCTGCTTTCACAGCTTCTTCCTTGGCACCATCACTATACCTAGGCTGATTTATCTGCCTAGGTTTATGGTTAGGGTTCAGCCTAGGGCTAGGATTTTTTGAACCAGGAAGCCCTGAGTTCCAGGCTTACTGTAGCTGCCAAAGGCATCCCAAAGGGAGCGCAGAAGTGCCACAACATGGCTGCTTTCACAGCTTTTTCCTTAGGAAGAACCCTAATACCCGGCTGATTTACCTTCCTAGGGTTACTGTTAGGCTTGGGCCAAGGACTTTTAAAACCAGGAAGCCCTGTGCTCCAGGCACACTGCAGCTGTTCAAGGCATCCCAAGGGGAGCGCAAAAGTGACACAACTTGGCTGCCTCCACTGCTATTTCCATGAGACCATCCCCAACCTTAGGCTGGTTTTCCTTCCTAGCGTTGAGTTTTGAGTTAGGCCTATGGTTACTGTTCTTTTAACCGGAAAGCCCTGAGTTCCAAGAATACAGCAGCTGCGAAGGACTACCCAAGAAGAGCACAAAAGTACCACAACATGCCTGCCTCCACAGCTATTTCCTTGGGGACATCCCTAATTCCTGGCTGATTTGCCTTTCTCGTCGTCGGGTTGGGGTTAGGTAGGCCTTGTGCTAGGATTTTTAAAATCAGGAAGCCCAGACCTCCAGGCACACTGGAGCTGTGAAAGGCATCCCAAAGGGAGTGCAAAAGTGCCACAACATGGCTGCTTTCACAGCTTTTTCCTTAGGAAGAACCCTAATACCCGGCTGATTTACCTTCCTAGGGTTACTGTTAGGCTTGGGCCAAGGACTTTTAAAACCAGGAAGCCCTGTGCTCCAGGCACACTGCAGCTGTTCAAGGCATCCCAACGGGAGTGCAAAAGTGACACAACTTGGCTGCCTCCTCTGCTATTTCCATGAGACCATCCCGAACCATAGGCTGATTTTCCTTCCTAGCGTTGAGGTTTGAGTTAGGCCTAGGGTTAGTGTTCTTTTAACCTGAAAGCCCTGAGTTCCAAGAACACAGCAGCTGCGAAGGACTACCCAAGAAGAGCACAAAAGTACCACAACATGCCTGCCTCCACAGCTATTTCCTTGGGGACATCCCTAATTCCTGGCTGATTTGCCTTTCTCGTCGTCGGGTTTGGGTTAGGTAGGCCTTGTGCTAGGATTTTTAAAATCAGGAAGCCCAGACCTCCAGGCACACTGGAGCTGTGAAAGGCATCCAAAAGGGAGTGCAAAAGTGCCACAACATGGCTGCTTTCACAGCTTTTTCCTTAGGAAGAACCCTAATACCCGGCTGATTTACCTTCCTAGGGTTACTGTTAGGCTTGGGCCAAGGACTTTGAAAACCAGGAAGCCCTGTGCTCCAGGCACACTGCAGCTGTTCAAGGCATCCCAACGGGAGTGCAAAAGTGACACAACTTGGCTGCCTCCACTGCTATTTCCATGAGACCATCCCCAACCATAGGCTGATTTTCATTCCTAGCGTTGAGGTTTGAGTTAGGCCTAGGGTTAGGGTTCTTTCAACCAGAAAGCCCTGAGTTCCAAGAACACAGCAGCTGCGAAGGACTACCCAAGAAGAGCACAAAAGTACCACAACATGCCTGCCTCCACAGCTATTTCCTTGGGGACATCCCTAATTCCTGGCTGATTTGCCTTTCTCGTCGTCGGGTTGGGGTTAGGTAGGCCTTGTGCTAGGATTTTTAAAATCAGGAAGCCCAGAACTCCAGGCACACTGGAGCTGTGAAAGGCATCCAAAAGGGAGTGCAAAAGTGTCACAACATGGCTGCTTTCACAGCTTCTTCCTTGGCACCATCACTATACCTAGGCTGATTTATCTGCCTAGGTTTATGGTTAGGGTTCAGCCTAGGGCTAGGATTTTTTGAACCAGGAAGCCCTGAGTTCCAGGCTTACTGTAGCTGCCAAAGGCATCCCAAAGGGAGCGCAGAAGTGCCACAACATGGCTGCTTTCACAGCTTTTTCCTTAGGAAGAACCCTAATACCCGGCTGATTTACCTTCCTAGGGTTACTGTTAGGCTTGGGCAAAGGACTTTTAAAACCAGGAAGCCCTGTGCTCCAGGCACACTGCAGCTGTTCAAGGCATCCCAAGGGGAGCGCAAAAGTGACACAACTTGGCTGCCTCCACTGCTATTTCCATGAGACCATCCCCAACCTTAGGCTGGTTTTCCTTCCTAGCGTTGAGTTTTGAGTTAGGCCTATGGTTACTGTTCTTTTAACCGGAAAGCCCTGAGTTCCAAGAATACAGCAGCTGCGAAGGACTACCCAAGAAGAGCACAAAAGTACCACAACATGCCTGCCTCCACAGCTATTTCCTTGGGGACATCCCTAATTCCTGGCTGATTTGCCTTTCTCGTCGTCGGGTTGGGGTTAGGTAGGCCTTGTGCTAGGATTTTTAAAATCAGGAAGCCCAGACCTCCAGGCACACTGGAGCTGTGAAAGGCATCCCAAAGGGAGTGCAAAAGTGCCACAACATGGCTGCTTTCACAGCTTTTTCCTTAGGAAGAACCCTAATACCCGGCTGATTTACCTTCCTAGGGTTACTGTTAGGCTTGGGCCAAGGACTTTTAAAACCAGGAAGCCCTGTGCTCCAGGCACACTGCAGCTGTTCAAGGCATCCCAACGGGAGTGCAAAAGTGACACAACTTGGCTGCCTCCTCTGCTATTTCCATGAGACCATCCCGAACCATAGGCTGATTTTCCTTCCTAGCGTTGAGGTTTGAGTTAGGCCTAGGGTTAGTGTTCTTTTAACCTGAAAGCCCTGAGTTCCAAGAACACAGCAGCTGCGAAGGACTACCCAAGAAGAGCACAAAAGTACCACAACATGCCTGCCTCCACAGCTATTTCCTTGGGGACATCCCTAATTCCTGGCTGATTTGCCTTTCTCGTCGTCGGGTTTGGGTTAGGTAGGCCTTGTGCTAGGATTTTTAAAATCAGGAAGCCCAGACCTCCAGGCACACTGGAGCTGTGAAAGGCATCCAAAAGGGAGTGCAAAAGTGCCACAACATGGCTGCTTTCACAGCTTTTTCCTTAGGAAGAAGCCTAATACCCGGCTGATTTACCTTCCTAGGGTTACTGTTAGGCTTGGGCCAAGGACTTTTAAAACCAGGAAGCCCTGTGCTCCAGGCACACTGCAGCTGTTCAAGGCATCCCAACGGGAGTGCAAAAGTGACACAACTTGGCTGCCTCCACTGCTATTTCCATGAGACCATCCCCAACCATAGGCTGATTTTCATTCCTAGCGTTGAGGTTTGAGTTAGGCCTAGGGTTACTGTACTTTTAACCTGAAAGTCCTGAGTTCCAAGAACACAGCAGCTGCGAAGGACTACCCAAGAAGAGCACAAAAGTACCACAACATGCCTGCCTCCACAGCTATTTCCTTGGGGACATCCCTAATTCCTGGCTGATTTGCCTTTCTCGTCGTCGGGTTGGGGTTAGGTAGGCCTTGTGCTAGGATGTTTAAAATCAGGAAGCCCAGACCTCCAGGCACACTGGAGCTGTGAAAGGCATCCAAAAGGGAGTGCAAAAGTGCCACAACATGGCTGCTTTCACAGCTTTTTCCTTAGGAAGAACCCTAATACCCGGCTGATTTACCTTCCTAGGGTTACTGTTAGGCTTGGGCCAAGGACTTTTAAAACCAGGAAGCCCTGTGCTCCAGGCACACTGCAGCTGTTCAAGGCATCCCAACGGGAGTGCAAAAGTGACACAACTTGGCTGCCTCCACTGCTATTTCCATGAGACCATCCCCAACCATAGGCTGATTTTCCTTCCTAGCGTTGAGGTTTGAGTTAGGCCTAGGGTTAGAGATTTTTAACCAGAAAGCTCTGAGTTCCAAGAACACAGCAGCTGCGAAGGACTACCCAAGAAGAGCACAAAAGTACCACAACATGCCTGCCTCCACAGCTATTTCCTTGGGGACATCCCTAATTCCTGGCTGATTTGCCTTTCTCGTCGTCGGGTTGGGGTTAGGTAGGCCTTGTGCTAGGATTTTTAAAATCAGGAAGCCCAGACCTCCAGGCACACTGGAGCTGTGAAAGGCATCCAAAAGGGAGTGCAAAAGTGCCACAACATGGCTGCTTTCACAGCTTTTTCCTTAGGAAGAACCCTAATACCCGGCTGATTTACCTTCCTAGGGTTACTGTTAGGCTTGGGCCAAGGACTTTTAAAACCAGGAAGCCCTGTGCTCCAGGCACACTGCAGCTGTTCAAGGCATCCCAACGGGAGTGCAAAAGTGACACAACTTGGCTGCCTCCACTGCTATTTCCATGAGACCATCCCCAACCATAGGCTGATTTTCCTTCCTAGCGTTGAGGTTTGAGTTAGGCCTAGGGTTAGAGATTTTTAACCAGAAAGCTCTGAGTTCCAAGAACACAGCAGCTGCGAAGGACTACCCAAGAAGAGCACAAAAGTACCACAACATGCCTGCCTCCACAGCTATTTCCTTGGGGACATCCCTAATTCCTGGCTGATTTGCCTTTCTCGTCGTCGGGTTGGGGTTAGGTAGGCCTTGTGCTAGGATTTTTAAAATCAGGAAGCCCAGACCTCCAGGCACACTGGAGCTGTGAAAGGCATCCCAAAGGGAGTGCAAAAGTGCCACAACATGGCTGCTTTCACAGCTTTTTCCTTAGGAAGAACCCTAATACCCGGCTGATTTACCTTCCTAGGGTTACTGTTAGGCTTGGGCCAAGGACTTTTAAAACCAGGAAGCCCTGTGCTCCAGGCACACTGCAGCTGTTCAAGGCATCCCAACGGGAGTGCAAAAGTGACACAACTTGGCTGCCTCCTCTGCTATTTCCATGAGACCATCCCGAACCATAGGCTGATTTTCCTTCCTAGCGTTGAGGTTTGAGTTAGGCCTAGGGTTAGTGTTCTTTTAACCTGAAAGCCCTGAGTTCCAAGAACACAGCAGCTGCGAAGGACTACCCAAGAAGAGCACAAAAGTACCACAACATGCCTGCCTCCACAGCTATTTCCTTGGGGACATCCCTAATTCCTGGCTGATTTGCCTTTCTCGTCGTCGGGTTGGGGTTAGGTAGGCCTTGTGCTAGGATTTTTAAAATCAGGAAGCCCAGACCTCCAGGCACACTGGAGCTGTGAAAGGCATCCAAAAGGGAGTGCAAAAGTGCCACAACATGGCTGCTTTCACAGCTTTTTCCTTAGGAAGAAGCCTAATACCCGGCTGATTTACCTTCCTAGGGTTACTGTTAGGCTTGGGCCAAGGACTTTTAAAACCAGGAAGCCCTGTGCTCCAGGCACACTGCAGCTGTTCAAGGCATCCCAACGGGAGTGCAAAAGTGACACAACTTGGCTGCCTCCACTGCTATTTCCATGAGACCATCCCCAACCATAGGCTGATTTTCATTCCTAGCGTTGAGGTTTGAGTTAGGCCTAGGGTTACTGTACTTTTAACCTGAAAGTCCTGAGTTCCAAGAACACAGCAGCTGCGAAGGACTACCCAAGAAGAGCACAAAAGTACCACAACATGCCTGCCTCCACAGCTATTTCCTTGGGGACATCCCTAATTCCTGGCTGATTTGCCTTTCTCGTCGTCGGGTTGGGGTTAGGTAGGCCTTGTGCTAGGATTTTTAAAATCAGGAAGCCCAGACCTCCAGGCACACTGGAGCTGTGAAAGGCATCCAAAAGGGAGTGCAAAAGTGCCACAACATGGCTGCTTTCACAGCTTTTTCCTTAGGAAGAAGCCTAATACCCGGCTGATTTACCTTCCTAGGGTTACTGTTAGGCTTGGGCCAAGGACTTTTAAAACCAGGAAGCCCTGTGCTCCAGGCACACTGCAGCTGTTCAAGGCATCCCAACGGGAGTGCAAAAGTGACACAACTTGGCTGCCTCCTCTGCTATTTCCATGAGACCATCCCCAACCATAGGCTGATTTTCCTTCCTAGCGTTGAGGTTTGAGTTAGGCCTAGGGTTAGTGTTCTTTTAACCTGAAAGCCCTGAGTTCCAAGAACACAGCAGCTGCGAAGGACTACCCAAGAAGAGCACAAAAGTACCACAACATGCCTGCCTCCACAGCTATTTCCTTGGGGACATCCCTAATTCCTGGCTGATTTGCCTTTCTCGTCGTCGGGTTGGGGTTAGGTAGGCCTTGTGCTAGGATTTTTAAAATCAGGAAGCCCAGACCTCCAGGCACACTGGAGCTGTGAAAGGCATCCAAAAGGGAGTGCAAAAGTGCCACAACATGGCTGCTTTCACAGCTTTTTCCTTAGGAAGAACCCTAATACCCGGCTGATTTACCTTCCTAGGGTTACTGTTAGGCTTGGGCCAAGGACTTTTAAAACCAGGAAGCCCTGTGCTCCAGGCACACTGCAGCTGTTCAAGGCATCCCAACGGGAGTGCAAAAGTGACACAACTTGGCTGCCTCCTCTGCTATTTCCATGAGACCATCCCCAACCATAGGCTGATTTTCCTTCCTAGCGTTGAGGTTTGAGTTAGGCCTAGGGTTAGTGTTCTTTTAACCTGAAAGCCCTGAGTTCCAAGAACACAGCAGCTGCGAAGGACTACCCAAGAAGAGCACAAAAGTACCACAACATGCCTGCCTCCACAGCTATTTCCTTGGGGACATCCCTAATTCCTGGCTGATTTGCCTTTCTCGTCGTCGGGTTGGGGTTAGGTAGGCCTTGTGCTAGGATTTTGAAAATCAGGAAGCCCAGAACTCCAGGCACACTGGAGCTGTGAAAGGCATCCAAAAGGGAGTGCAAAAGTGTCACAACATGGCTGCTTTCACAGCTTCTTCCTTGGCACCATCACTATACCTAGGCTGATTTATCTGCGTAGGTTTATGGTTAGGGTTCAGCCTAGGGCTAGGATTTTTTGAACCAGGAAGCCCTGAGTTACAGGCTTACTGTAGCTGCCAAAGGCATCCCAAAGGGAGCGCAGAAGTGCCAGAACATGGCTGCTTTCACAGCTTTTTCCTAAGGAAGAACCCTAATACCCGGCTGATTTACCTTCCTAGGGTTACTGTTAGGCTTGGGCCAAGGACTTTTAAAACCAGGAAGCCCTGTGCTCCAGGCACACTGCAGCTGTTCAAGGCATCCCAAGGGGAGCACAAAAGTGACACAACTTGGCTGCCTCCTCTGCTATTTCCATGAGACCATCCCCAACCATAGGCTGATTTTCCTTCCTAGCGTTGAGGTTTGAGTTAGGCCTAGGGTTAGAGATTTTTAACCAGAAAGCTCTGAGTTCCAAGAACACAGCAGCTGCGAAGGACTACCCAAGAAGAGCACAAAAGTACCACAACATTCCTGCCTCCACAGCTATTTCTTTGGGGACATCCCTAATTCCTGGCTGATTTGCCTTTCTCGTCGTCGGGTTGGGGTTAGGTAGGCCTTGTGCTAGGATTTTTAAAATCAGGAAGCCCAGACCTCCAGGCACACTGGAGCTGTGAAAGGCATCCCAAAGGAAGTGCAAAAGTGCCACAACATGGCTGCTTTCACAGCTTTTTCCTTAGGAAGAACCCTCATACCCGGCTGATTTACCTTCCTAGGGTTACTGTTAGGCTTGGGCCAAGGACTTTTAAAACCAGGAAGCCCTGTGCTCCAGGCACACTGCAGCTGTTCAAGGCATCCCAACGGGAGTGCAAAAGTGACACAACTTGGCTGCCTCCTCTGCTATTTCCATGAGACCATCCCGAACCATAGGCTGATTTTCCTTCCTAGCGTTGAGGTTTGAGTTAGGCCTAGGGTTAGTGTTCTTTTAACCTGAAAGCCCTGAGTTCCAAGAACACAGCAGCTGCGAAGGACTACCCAAGAAGAGCACAAAAGTACCACAACATGCCTGCCTCCACAGCTATTTCCTTGAGGACATCCCTAATTCCTGGCTGATTTGCCTTTCTCGTCGTCGGGTTGGGGTTAGGTAGGCCTTGTGCTAGGATTTTTAAAATCAGGAAGCCCAGACCTCCAGGCACACTGGAGCTGTGAAAGGCATCCAAAAGGGAGTGCAAAAGTGCCACAACATGGCTGCTTTCACAGCTTTTTCCTTAGGAAGAAGCCTAATACCCGGCTGATTTACCTTCCTAGGGTTACTGTTAGGCTTGGGCCAAGGACTTTTAAAACCAGGAAGCCCTGTGCTCCAGGCACACTGCAGCTGTTCAAGGCATCCCAACGGGAGTGCAAAAGTGACACAACTTGGCTGCCTCCTCTGCTATTTCCATGAGACCATCCCCAACCATAGGCTGATTTTCCTTCCTAGCGTTGAGGTTTGAGTTAGGCCTAGGGTTAGTGTTCTTTTAACCTGAAAGCCCTGAGTTCCAAGAACACAGCAGCTGCGAAGGACTACCCAAGAAGAGCACAAAAGTACCACAACATGCCTGCCTCCACAGCTATTTCCTTGGGGACATCCCTAATTCCTGGCTGATTTGCCTTTCTCGTCGTCGGGTTGGGGTTAGGTAGGCCTTGTGCTAGGATTTTGAAAATCAGGAAGCCCAGAACTCCAGGCACACTGGAGCTGTGAAAGGCATCCAAAAGGGAGTGCAAAAGTGTCACAACATGGCTGCTTTCACAGCTTCTTCCTTGGCACCATCACTATACCTAGGCTGATTTATCTGCCTAGGTTTATGGTTAGGGTTCAGCCTAGGGCTAGGATTTTTTGAACCAGGAAGCCCTGAGTTACAGGCTTACTGTAGCTGCCAAAGGCATCCCAAAGGGAGCGCAGAAGTGCCAGAACATGGCTGCTTTCACAGCTTTTTCCTAAGGAAGAACCCTAATACCCGGCTGATTTACCTTCCTAGGGTTACTGTTAGGCTTGGGCCAAGGACTTTTAAAACCAGGAAGCCCTGTGCTCCAGGCACACTGCAGCTGTTCAAGGCATCCCAACGGGAGTGCAAAAGTGACACAACTTGGCTGCCTCCTCTGCTATTTCCATGAGACCATCCCGAACCATAGGCTGATTTTCCTTCCTAGCGTTGAGGTTTGAGTTAGGCCTAGGGTTAGTGTTCTTTTAACCTGAAAGCCCTGAGTTCCAAGAACACAGCAGCTGCGAAGGACTACCCAAGAAGAGCACAAAAGTACCACAACATGCCTGCCTCCACAGCTATTTCCTTGGGGACATCCCTAATTCCTGGCTGATTTGCCTTTCTCGTCGTCGGGTTTGGGTTAGGTAGGCCTTGTGCTAGGATTTTTAAAATCAGGAAGCCCAGACCTCCAGGCACACTGGAGCTGTGAAAGGCATCCAAAAGGGAGTGCAAAAGTGCCACAACATGGCTGCTTTCACAGCTTTTTCCTTAGGAAGAACCCTAATACCCGGCTGATTTACCTTCCTAGGGTTACTGTTAGGCTTGGGCCAAGGACTTTTAAAACCAGGAAGCCCTGTGCTCCAGGCACACTGCAGCTGTTCAAGGCATCCCAACGGGAGTGCAAAAGTGACACAACTTGGCTGCCTCCACTGCTATTTCCATGAGACCATCCCCAACCATAGGCTGATTTTCATTCCTAGCGTTGAGGTTTGAGTTAGGCCTAGGGTTACTGTACTTTTAACCTGAAAGTCCTGAGTTCCAAGAACACAGCAGCTGCGAAGGACTACCCAAGAAGAGCACAAAAGTACCACA
Source organism: Melospiza georgiana (assembly GCF_028018845.1). Lineage (NCBI taxonomy): Eukaryota > Metazoa > Chordata > Aves > Passeriformes > Passerellidae > Melospiza > Melospiza georgiana. Next base: position 1,133,951 of record NC_080448.1, read on the forward strand.
ACATGCCTGCCTCCACAGCTATTTCCTTGGGGACATCCCTAATTCCTGGCTGATTTGCCTTTCTCGTCGTCGGGTTGGGGTTAGGTAGGCCTTGTGCTAGGATTTTTAAAATCAGGAAGCCCAGACCTCCAGGCACACTGGAGCTGTGAAAGGCATCCAAAAGGGAGTGCAAAAGTGCCACAACATGGCTGCTTTCACAGCTTTTTCCTTAGGAAGAACCCTAATACCCGGCTGATTTACCTTCCTAGGGTTACTGTTAGGCTTGGGCCAAGGACTTTTAAAACCAGGAAGCCCTGTGCTCCAGGCACACTGCAGCTGTTCAAGGCATCCCAACGGGAGTGCAAAAGTGACACAACTTGGCTGCCTCCACTGCTATTTCCATGAGACCATCCCCAACCATAGGCTGATTTTCATTCCTAGCGTTGAGGTTTGAGTTAGGCCTAGGGTTACTGTACTTTTAACCTGAAAGTCCTGAGTTCCAAGAACACAGCAGCTGCGAAGGACTACCCAAGAAGAGCACAAAAGTACCACAACATGCCTGCCTCCACAGCTATTTCCTTGGGGACATCCCTAATTCCTGGCTGATTTGCCTTTCTCGTCGTCGGGTTGGGGTTAGGTAGGCCTTGTGCTAGGATTTTTAAAATCAGGAAGCCCAGACCTCCAGGCACACTGGAGCTGTGAAAGGCATCCAAAAGGGAGTGCAAAAGTGCCACAACATGGCTGCTTTCACAGCTTTTTCCTTAGGAAGAACCCTAATACCCGGCTGATTTACCTTCCTAGGGTTACTGTTAGGCTTGGGCCAAGGACTTTTAAAACCAGGAAGCCCTGTGCTCCAGGCACACTGCAGCTGTTCAAGGCATCCCAACGGGAGTGCAAAAGTGACACAACTTGGCTGCCTCCACTGCTATTTCCATGAGACCATCCCCAACCATAGGCTGATTTTCCTTCCTAGCGTTGAGGTTTGAGTTAGGCCTAGGGTTAGAGATTTTTAACCAGAAAGCTCTGAGTTCCAAGAACACAGCAGCTGCGAAGGACTACCCAAGAAGAGCACAAAAGTACCACAACATGCCTGCCTCCACAGCTATTTCCTTGGGGACATCCCTAATTCCTGGCTGATTTGCCTTTCTCGTCGTCGGGTTGGGGTTAGGTAGGCCTTGTGCTAGGATTTTTAAAATCAGGAAGCCCAGACCTCCAGGCACACTGGAGCTGTGAAAGGCATCCCAAAGGAAGTGCAAAAGTGCCACAACATGGCTGCTTTCACAGCTTTTTCCTTAGGAAGAACCCTAATACCCGGCTGATTTACCTTCCTAGGGTTACTGTTAGGCTTGGGCCAAGGACTTTTAAAACCAGGAAGCCCTGTGCTCCAGGCACACTGCAGCTGTTCAAGGCATCCCAACGGGAGTGCAAAAGTGACACAACTTGGCTGCCTCCTCTGCTATTTCCATGAGACCATCCCGAACCATAGGCTGATTTTCCTTCCTAGCGTTGAGGTTTGAGTTAGGCCTAGGGTTAGTGTTCTTTTAACCTGAAAGCCCTGAGTTCCAAGAACACAGCAGCTGCGAAGGACTACCCAAGAAGAGCACAAAAGTACCACAACATGCCTGCCTCCACAGCTATTTCCTTGGGGACATCCCTAATTCCTGGCTGATTTGCCTTTCTCGTCGTCGGGTTGGGGTTAGGTAGGCCTTGTGCTAGGATTTTTAAAATCAGGAAGCCCAGACCTCCAGGCACACTGGAGCTGTGAAAGGCATCCAAAAGGGAGTGCAAAAGTGCCACAACATGGCTGCTTTCACAGCTTTTTCCTTAGGAAGAACCCTAATACCCGGCTGATTTACCTTCCTAGGGTTACTGTTAGGCTTGGGCCAAGGACTTTTAAAACCAGGAAGCCCTGTGCTCCAGGCACACTGCAGCTGTTCAAGGCATCCCAACGGGAGTGCAAAAGTGACACAACTTGGCTGCCTCCTCTGCTATTTCCATGAGACCATCCCCAACCATAGGCTGATTTTCCTTCCTAGCGTTGAGGTTTGAGTTAGGCCTAGGGTTAGTGTTCTTTTAACCTGAAAGCCCTGAGTTCCAAGAACACAGCAGCTGCGAAGGACTACCCAAGAAGAGCACAAAAGTACCACAACATGCCTGCCTCCACAGCTATTTCCTTGGGGACATCCCTAATTCCTGGCTGATTTGCCTTTCTCGTCGTCGGGTTGGGGTTAGGTAGGCCTTGTGCTAGGATTTTGAAAATCAGGAAGCCCAGAACTCCAGGCACACTGGAGCTGTGAAAGGCATCCAAAAGGGAGTGCAAAAGTGTCACAACATGGCTGCTTTCACAGCTTCTTCCTTGGCACCATCACTATACCTAGGCTGATTTATCTGCGTAGGTTTATGGTTAGGGTTCAGCCTAGGGCTAGGATTTTTTGAACCAGGAAGCCCTGAGTTACAGGCTTACTGTAGCTGCCAAAGGCATCCCAAAGGGAGCGCAGAAGTGCCAGAACATGGCTGCTTTCACAGCTTTTTCCTAAGGAAGAACCCTAATACCCGGCTGATTTACCTTCCTAGGGTTACTGTTAGGCTTGGGCCAAGGACTTTTAAAACCAGGAAGCCCTGTGCTCCAGGCACACTGCAGCTGTTCAAGGCATCCCAACGGGAGCGCAAAAGTGACACAACTTGGCTGCCTCCACTGCTATTTCCATGAGACCATCCCCAACCTTAGGCTGGTTTTCCTTCCTAGCGTTGAGGTTTGAGTTAGGCCTATGGTTACTGTTCTTTTAACCTGAAAGCCCTGAGTTCCAAGAATACAGCAGCTGCGAAGGACTACCCAAGAAGAGCACAAAAGTACCACAACATGCCTGCCTCCACAGCTATTTCCTTGGGGACATCCCTAATTCCTGGCTGATTTGCCTTTCTCGTCGTCGGGTTGGGGTTAGGTAGGCCTTGTGCTAGGATTTTTAAAATCAGGAAGCCCAGACCTCCAGGCACACTGGAGCTGTGAAAGGCATCCAAAAGGGAGTGCAAAAGTGCCACAACATGGCTGCTTTCACAGCTTTTTCCTTAGGAAGAACCCTAATACCCGGCTGATTTACCTTCCTAGGGTTACTGTTAGGCTTGGGCCAAGGACTTTTAAAACCAGGAAGCCCTGTGCTCCAGGCACACTGCAGCTGTTCAAGGCATCCCAACGGGAGTGCAAAAGTGACACAACTTGGCTGCCTCCTCTGCTATTTCCATGAGACCATCCCGAACCATAGGCTGATTTTCCTTCCTAGCGTTGAGGTTTGAGTTAGGCCTAGGGTTAGTGTTCTTTTAACCTGAAAGCCCTGAGTTCCAAGAACACAGCAGCTGCGAAGGACTACCCAAGAAGAGCACAAAAGTACCACAACATGCCTGCCTCCACAGCTATTTCCTTGGGGACATCCCTAATTCCTGGCTGATTTGCCTTTCTCGTCGTCGGGTTTGGGTTAGGTAGGCCTTGTGCTAGGATTTTTAAAATCAGGAAGCCCAGACCTCCAGGCACACTGGAGCTGTGAAAGGCATCCAAAAGGGAGTGCAAAAGTGCCACAACATGGCTGCTTTCACAGCTTTTTCCTTAGGAAGAAGCCTAATACCCGGCTGATTTACCTTCCTAGGGTTACTGTTAGGCTTGGGCCAAGGACTTTTAAAACCAGGAAGCCCTGTGCTCCAGGCACACTGCAGCTGTTCAAGGCATCCCAACGGGAGTGCAAAAGTGACACAACTTGGCTGCCTCCACTGCTATTTCCATGAGACCATCCCCAACCATAGGCTGATTTTCCTTCCTAGCGTTGAGGTTTGAGTTAGGCCTAGGGTTAGTGTTCTTTTAACCTGAAAGTCCTGAGTTCCAAGAACACAGCAGCTGCGAAGGACTACCCAAGAAGAGCACAAAAGTACCACAACATGCCTGCCTCCACAGCTATTTCCTTGGGGACATCCCTAATTCCTGGCTGATTTGCCTTTCTCGTCGTCGGGTTGGGGTTAGGTAGGCCTTGTGCTAGGATGTTTAAAATCAGGAAGCCCAGACCTCCAGGCACACTGGAGCTGTGAAAGGCATCCAAAAGGGAGTGCAAAAGTGCCACAACATGGCTGCTTTCACAGCTTTTTCCTTAGGAAGAACCCTAATACCCGGCTGATTTACCTTCCTAGGGTTACTGTTAGGCTTGGGCCAAGGACTTTTAAAACCAGGAAGCCCTGTGCTCCAGGCACACTGCAGCTGTTCAAGGCATCCCAACGGGAGTGCAAAAGTGACACAACTTGGCTGCCTCCACTGCTATTTCCATGAGACCATCCCCAACCATAGGCTGATTTTCCTTCCTAGCGTTGAGGTTTGAGTTAGGCCTAGGGTTAGAGATTTTTAACCAGAAAGCTCTGAGTTCCAAGAACACAGCAGCTGCGAAGGACTACCCAAGAAGAGCACAAAAGTACCACAACATGCCTGCCTCCACAGCTATTTCCTTGGGGACATCCCTAATTCCTGGCTGATTTGCCTTTCTCGTCGTCGGGTTGGGGTTAGGTAGGCCTTGTGCTAGGATTTTTAAAATCAGGAAGCCCAGACCTCCAGGCACACTGGAGCTGTGAAAGGCATCCAAAAGGGAGTGCAAAAGTGCCACAACATGGCTGCTTTCACAGCTTTTTCCTTAGGAAGAACCCTAATACCCGGCTGATTTACCTTCCTAGGGTTACTGTTAGGCTTGGGCCAAGGACTTTTAAAACCAGGAAGCCCTGTGCTCCAGGCACACTGCAGCTGTTCAAGGCATCCCAACGGGAGTGCAAAAGTGACACAACTTGGCTGCCTCCACTGCTATTTCCATGAGACCATCCCGAACCATAGGCTGATTTTCCTTCCTAGCGTTGAGGTTTGAGTTAGGCCTAGGGTTAGTGTTCTTTTAACCTGAAAGCCCTGAGTTCCAAGAACACAGCAGCTGCGAAGGACTACCCAAGAAGAGCACAAAAGTACCACAACATGCCTGCCTCCACAGCTATTTCCTTGGGGACATCCCTAATTCCTGGCTGATTTGCCTTTCTCGTCGTCGGGTTGGGGTTAGGTAGGCCTTGTGCTAGGATTTTTAAAATCAGGAAGCCCAGACCTCCAGGCACACTGGAGCTGTGAAAGGCATCCAAAAGGGAGTGCAAAAGTGCCACAACATGGCTGCTTTCACAGCTTTTTCCTTAGGAAGAAGCCTAATACCCGGCTGATTTACCTTCCTAGGGTTACTGTTAGGCTTGGGCCAAGGACTTTGAAAACCAGGAAGCCCTGTGCTCCAGGCACACTGCAGCTGTTCAAGGCATCCCAACGGGAGTGCAAAAGTGACACAACTTGGCTGCCTCCACTGCTATTTCCATGAGACCATCCCCAACCATAGGCTGATTTTCCTTCCTAGCGTTGAGGTTTGAGTTAGGCCTAGGGTTACTGTACTTTTAACCTGAAAGCCCTGAGTTCCAAGAACACAGCAGCTGCGAAGGACTACCCAAGAAGAGCACAAAAGTACCACAACATGCCTGCCTCCACAGCTATTTCCTTGGGGACATCCCTAATTCCTGGCTGATTTGCCTTTCTCGTCGTCGGGTTGGGGTTAGGTAGGCCTTGTGCAAGGATTTTTAAAATCAGGAAGCCCAGACCTCCAGGCACACTGGAGCTGTGAAAGGCATCCAAAAGGGAGTGCAAAAGTGCCACAACATGGCTGCTTTCACAGCTTTTTCCTTAGGAAGAACCCTAATACCCGGCTGATTTACCTTCCTAGGGTTACTGTTAGGCTTGGGCCAAGGACTTTTAAAACCAGGAAGCCCTGTGCTCCAGGCACACTGCAGCTGTTCAAGGCATCCCAACGGGAGTGCAAAAGTGACACAACTTGGCTGCCTCCTCTGCTATTTCCATGAGACCATCCCCAACCATAGTCTGATTTTCCTTCCTAGCGTTGAGGTTTGAGTTAGGCCTAGGGTTAGTGTTCTTTTAACCTGAAAGCCCTGAGTTCCAAGAACACAGCAGCTGCGAAGGACTACCCAAGAAGAGCACAAAAGTACCACAACATGCCTGCCTCCACAGCTATTTCCTTGGGGACATCCCTAATTCCTGGCTGATTTGCCTTTCTCGTCGTCGGGTTGGGGTTAGGTAGGCCTTGTGCTAGGATTTTGAAAATCAGGAAGCCCAGAACTCCAGGCACACTGGAGCTGTGAAAGGCATCCAAAAGGGAGTGCAAAAGTGTCACAACATGGCTGCTTTCACAGCTTCTTCCTTGGCACCATCACTATACCTAGGCTGATTTATCTGCGTAGGTTTATGGTTAGGGTTCAGCCTAGGGCTAGGATTTTTTGAACCTGGAAGCCCTGAGTTACAGGCTTACTGTAGCTGCCAAAGGCATCCCAAAGGGAGCGCAGAAGTGCCAGAACATGGCTGCTTTCACAGCTTTTTCCTAAGGAAGAACCCTAATACCCGGCTGATTTACCTTCCTAGGGTTACTGTTAGGCTTGGGCCAAGGACTTTTAAAACCAGGAAGCCCTGTGCTCCAGGCACACTGCAGCTGTTCAAGGCATCCCAACGGGAGCGCAAAAGTGACACAACTTGGCTGCCTCCTCTGCTATTTCCATGAGACCATCCCCAACCATAGGCTGATTTTCCTTCCTAGCGTTGTGGTTTGAGTTAAGCCTAGGGTTAGAGATTTTTAACCAGAAAGCTCTGAGTTCCAAGAACACAGCAGCTGCGAAGGACTACCCAAGAAGAGCACAAAAGTACCACAACATGCCTGCCTCCACAGCTATTTCTTTGGGGACATCCCTAATTCCTGGCTGATTTGCCTTTCTCGTCGTCGGGTTGGGGTTAGGTAGGCCTTGTGCTAGGATTTTTAAAATCAGGAAGCCCAGACCTCCAGGCACACTGGAGCTGTGAAAGGCATCCCAAAGGAAGTGCAAAAGTGCCACAACATGGCTGCTTTCACAGCTTTTTCCTTAGGAAGAACCCTAATACCCGGCTGATTTACCTTCCTAGGGTTACTGTTAGGCTTGGGCCAAGGACTTTTAAAACCAGGAAGCCCTGTGCTCCAGGCACACTGCAGCTGTTCAAGGCATCCCAACGGGAGTGCAAAAGTGACACAACTTGGCTGCCTCCTCTGCTATTTCCATGAGACCATCCCGAACCATAGGCTGATTTTCCTTCCTAGCGTTGAGGTTTGAGTTAGGCCTAGGGTTAGTGTTCTTTTAACCTGAAAGCCCTGAGTTCCAAGAACACAGCAGCTGCGAAGGACTACCCAAGAAGAGCACAAAAGTACCACAACATGCCTGCCTCCACAGCTATTTCCTTGGGGACATCCCTAATTCCTGGCTGATTTGCCTTTCTCGTCGTCGGGTTGGGGTTAGGTAGGCCTTGTGCTAGGATTTTTAAAATCAGGAAGCCCAGACCTCCAGGCACACTGGAGCTGTGAAAGGCATCCAAAAGGGAGTGCAAAAGTGCCACAACATGGCTGCTTTCACAGCTTTTTCCTTAGGAAGAACCCTAATACCCGGCTGATTTACCTTCCTAGGGTTACTGTTAGGCTTGGGCCAAGGACTTTTAAAACCAGGAAGCCCTGTGCTCCAGGCACACTGCAGCTGTTCAAGGCATCCCAACGGGAGTGCAAAAGTGACACAACTTGGCTGCCTCCTCTGCTATTTCCATGAGACCATCCCCAACCATAGGCTGATTTTCCTTCCTAGCGTTGAGGTTTGAGTTAGGCCTAGGGTTAGTGTTCTTTTAACCTGAAAGCCCTGAGTTCCAAGAACACAGCAGCTGCGAAGGACTACCCAAGAAGAGCACAAAAGTACCACAACATGCCTGCCTCCACAGCTATTTCCTTGGGGACATCCCTAATTCCTGGCTGATTTGCCTTTCTCGTCGTCGGGTTGGGGTTAGGTAGGCCTTGTGCTAGGATTTTGAAAATCAGGAAGCCCAGAACTCCAGGCACACTGGAGCTGTGAAAGGCATCCAAAAGGGAGTGCAAAAGTGTCACAACATGGCTGCTTTCACAGCTTCTTCCTTGGCACCATCACTATACCTAGGCTGATTTATCTGCCTAGGTTTATGGTTAGGGTTCAGCCTAGGGCTAGGATTTTTTGAACCAGGAAGCCCTGAGTTACAGGCTTACTGTAGCTGCCAAAGGCATCCCAAAGGGAGCGCAGAAGTGCCAGAACATGGCTGCTTTCACAGCTTTTTCCTAAGGAAGAACCCTAATACCCGGCTGATTTACCTTCCTAGGGTTACTGTTAGGCTTGGGCCAAGGACTTTTAAAACCAGGAAGCCCTGTGCTCCAGGCACACTGCAGCTGTTCAAGGCATCCCAACGGGAGTGCAAAAGTGACACAACTTGGCTGCCTCCTCTGCTATTTCCATGAGACCATCCCGAACCATAGGCTGATTTTCCTTCCTAGCGTTGAGGTTTGAGTTAGGCCTAGGGTTAGTGTTCTTTTAACCTGAAAGCCCTGAGTTCCAAGAACACAGCAGCTGCGAAGGACTACCCAAGAAGAGCACAAAAGTACCACAACATGCCTGCCTCCACAGCTATTTCCTTGGGGACATCCCTAATTCCTGGCTGATTTGCCTTTCTCGTCGTCGGGTTTGGGTTAGGTAGGCCTTGTGCTAGGATTTTTAAAATCAGGAAGCCCAGACCTCCAGGCACACTGGAGCTGTGAAAGGCATCCAAAAGGGAGTGCAAAAGTGCCACAACATGGCTGCTTTCACAGCTTTTTCCTTAGGAAGAACCCTAATACCCGGCTGATTTACCTTCCTAGGGTTACTGTTAGGCTTGGGCCAAGGACTTTTAAAACCAGGAAGCCCTGTGCTCCAGGCACACTGCAGCTGTTCAAGGCATCCCAACGGGAGTGCAAAAGTGACACAACTTGGCTGCCTCCTCTGCTATTTCCATGAGACCATCCCGAACCATAGGCTGATTTTCCTTCCTAGCGTTGAGGTTTGAGTTAGGCCTAGGGTTAGTGTTCTTTTAACCTGAAAGCCCTGAGTTCCAAGAACACAGCAGCTGCGAAGGACTACCCAAGAAGAGCACAAAAGTACCACAACATGCCTGCCTCCACAGCTATTTCCTTGGGGACATCCCTAATTCCTGGCTGATTTGCCTTTCTCGTCGTCGGGTTTGGGTTAGGTAGGCCTTGTGCTAGGATTTTTAAAATCAGGAAGCCCAGACCTCCAGGCACACTGGAGCTGTGAAAGGCATCCAAAAGGGAGTGCAAAAGTGCCACAACATGGCTGCTTTCACAGCTTTTTCCTTAGGAAGAACCCTAATACCCGGCTGATTTACCTTCCTAGGGTTACTGTTAGGCTTGGGCCAAGGACTTTTAAAACCAGGAAGCCCTGTGCTCCAGGCACACTGCAGCTGTTCAAGGCATCCCAACGGGAGTGCAAAAGTGACACAACTTGGCTGCCTCCACTGCTATTTCCATGAGACCATCCCCAACCATAGGCTGATTTTCATTCCTAGCGTTGAGGTTTGAGTTAGGCCTAGGGTTACTGTACTTTTAACCTGAAAGTCCTGAGTTCCAAGAACACAGCAGCTGCGAAGGACTACCCAAGAAGAGCACAAAAGTACCACAACATGCCTGCCTCCACAGCTATTTCCTTGGGGACATCCCTAATTCCTGGCTGATTTGCCTTTCTCGTCGTCGGGTTGGGGTTAGGTAGGCCTTGTGCTAGGATTTTTAAAATCAGGAAGCCCAGACCTCCAGGCACACTGGAGCTGTGAAAGGCATCCAAAAGGGAGTGCAAAAGTGCCACAACATGGCTGCTTTCACAGCTTTTTCCTTAGGAAGAACCCTAATACCCGGCTGATTTACCTTCCTAGGGTTACTGTTAGGCTTGGGCCAAGGACTTTTAAAACCAGGAAGCCCTGTGCTCCAGGCACACTGCAGCTGTTCAAGGCATCCCAACGGGAGTGCAAAAGTGACACAACTTGGCTGCCTCCACTGCTATTTCCATGAGACCATCCCCAACCATAGGCTGATTTTCATTCCTAGCGTTGAGGTTTGAGTTAGGCCTAGGGTTACTGTACTTTTAACCTGAAAGTCCTGAGTTCCAAGAACACAGCAGCTGCGAAGGACTACCCAAGAAGAGCACAAAAGTACCACCACATGCCTGCCTCCACAGCTATTTCCTTGGGGACATCCCTAATTCCTGGCTGATTTGCCTTTCTCGTCGTCGGGTTGGGGTTAGGTAGGCCTTGTGCTAGGATTTTTAAAATCAGGAAGCCCAGACCTCCAGGCACACTGGAGCTGTGAAAGGCATCCAAAAGGGAGTGCAAAAGTGCCACAACATGGCTGCTTTCACAGCTTTTTCCTTAGGAAGAACCCTAATACCCGGCTGATTTACCTTCCTAGGGTTACTGTTAGGCTTGGGCCAAGGACTTTTAAAACCAGGAAGCCCTGTGCTCCAGGCACACTGCAGCTGTTCAAGGCATCCCAACGGGAGTGCAAAAGTGACACAACTTGGCTGCCTCCACTGCTATTTCCATGAGACCATCCCCAACCATAGGCTGATTTTCCTTCCTAGCGTTGAGGTTTGAGTTAGGCCTAGGGTTAGAGATTTTTAACCAGAAAGCTCTGAGTTCCAAGAACACAGCAGCTGCGAAGGACTACCCAAGAAGAGCACAAAAGTACCACAACATGCCTGCCTCCACAGCTATTTCCTTGGGGACATCCCTAATTCCTGGCTGATTTGCCTTTCTCGTCGTCGGGTTGGGGTTAGGTAGGCCTTGTGCTAGGATTTTTAAAATCAGGAAGCCCAGACCTCCAGGCACACTGGAGCTGTGAAAGGCATCCAAAAGGGAGTGCAAAAGTGCCACAACATGGCTGCTTTCACAGCTTTTTCCTTAGGAAGAACCCTAATACCCGGCTGATTTACCTTCCTAGGGTTACTGTTAGGCTTGGGCCAAGGACTTTTAAAACCAGGAAGCCCTGTGCTCCAGGCACACTGCAGCTGTTCAAGGCATCCCAACGGGAGTGCAAAAGTGACACAACTTGGCTGCCTCCACTGCTATTTCCATGAGACCATCCCCAACCATAGGCTGATTTTCCTTCCTAGCGTTGAGGTTTGAGTTAGGCCTAGGGTTAGAGATTTTTAACCAGAAAGCTCTGAGTTCCAAGAACACAGCAGCTGCGAAGGACTACCCAAGAAGAGCACAAAAGTACCACAACATGCCTGCCTCCACAGCTATTTCCTTGGGGACATCCCTAATTCCTGGCTGATTTGCCTTTCTCGTCGTCGGGTTGGGGTTAGGTAGGCCTTGTGCTAGGATTTTTAAAATCAGGAAGCCCAGACCTCCAGGCACACTGGAGCTGTGAAAGGCATCCCAAAGGAAGTGCAAAAGTGCCACAACATGGCTGCTTTCACAGCTTTTTCCTTAGGAAGAACCCTAATACCCGGCTGATTTACCTTCCTAGGGTTACTGTTAGGCTTGGGCCAAGGACTTTTAAAACCAGGAAGCCCTGTGCTCCAGGCACACTGCAGCTGTTCAAGGCATCCCAACGGGAGTGCAAAAGTGACACAACTTGGCTGCCTCCTCTGCTATTTCCATGAGACCATCCCGAACCATAGGCTGATTTTCCTTCCTAGCGTTGAGGTTTGAGTTAGGCCTAGGGTTAGTGTTCTTTTAACCTGAAAGCCCTGAGTTCCAAGAACACAGCAGCTGCGAAGGACTACCCAAGAAGAGCACAAAAGTACCACAACATGCCTGCCTCCACAGCTATTTCCTTGGGGACATCCCTAATTCCTGGCTGATTTGCCTTTCTCGTCGTCGGGTTGGGGTTAGGTAGGCCTTGTGCTAGGATTTTTAAAATCAGGAAGCCCAGACCTCCAGGCACACTGGAGCTGTGAAAGGCATCCAAAAGGGAGTGCAAAAGTGCCACAACATGGCTGCTTTCACAGCTTTTTCCTTAGGAAGAACCCTAATACCCGGCTGATTTACCTTCCTAGGGTTACTGTTAGGCTTGGGCCAAGGACTTTTAAAACCAGGAAGCCCTGTGCTCCAGGCACACTGCAGCTGTTCAAGGCATCCCAACGGGAGTGCAAAAGTGACACAACTTGGCTGCCTCCTCTGCTATTTCCATGAGACCATCCCGAACCATAGGCTGATTTTCCTTCCTAGCGTTGAGGTTTGAGTTAGGCCTAGGGTTAGTGTTCTTTTAACCTGAAAGCCCTGAGTTCCAAGAACACAGCAGCTGCGAAGGACTACCCAAGAAGAGCACAAAAGTACCACAACATGCCTGCCTCCACAGCTATTTCCTTGGGGACATCCCTAATTCCTGGCTGATTTGCCTTTCTCGTCGTCGGGTTGGGGTTAGGTAGGCCTTGTGCTAGGATTTTTAAAATCAGGAAGCCCAGACCTCCAGGCACACTGGAGCTGTGAAAGGCATCCAAAAGGGAGTGCAAAAGTGTCACAACATGGCTGCTTTCACAGCTTTTTCCTTAGGAAGAACCCTAATACCCGGCTGATTTACCTTCCTAGGGTTACTGTTAGGCTTGGGCCAAGGACTTTTAAAACCAGGAAGCCCTGTGCTCCAGGCACACTGCAGCTGTTCAAGGCATCCCAACGGGAGTGCAAAAGTGACACAACTTGGCTGCCTCCTCTGCTATTTCCATGAGACCATCCCGAACCATAGGCTGATTTTCCTTCCTAGCGTTGAGGTTTGAGTTAGGCCTAGGGTTAGTGTTCTTTTAACCTGAAAGCCCTGAGTTCCAAGAACACAGCAGCTGCGAAGGACTACCCAAGAAGAGCACAAAAGTACCACAACATGCCTGCCTCCACAGCTATTTCCTTGGGGACATCCCTAATTCCTGGCTGATTTGCCTTTCTCGTCGTCGGGTTGGGGTTAGGTAGGCCTTGTGCTAGGATTTTTAAAATCAGGAAGCCCAGACCTCCAGGCACACTGGAGCTGTGAAAGGCATCCAAAAGGGAGTGCAAAAGTGTCACAACATGGCTGCTTTCACAGCTTCTTCCTTGGCACCATCACTATACCTAGGCTGATTTATCTGCCTAGGTTTATGGTTAGGGTTCAGCCTAGGGCTAGGATTTTTTGAACCAGGAAGCCCTGAGTTCCAGGCTTACTGTAGCTGCCAAAGGCATCCAAAATGGAGTGCAAAAGTGCCACAACATGGCTGCTTTCACAGCTTTTTCCTTAGGAAGAACCCTAATACCCGGCTGATTTACCTTCCTAGGGTTACTGTTAGGCTTGGGCCAAGGACTTTTAAAACCAGGAAGCCCTGTGCTCCAGGCACACTGCAGCTGTTCAAGGCATCCCAATGGGAGTGCAAAAGTGACACAACTTGGCTGCCTCCACTGCTATTTCCATGAGACCATCCCCAACCATAGGCTGATTTTCCTTCCTAGCGTTGAGGTTTGAGTTAGGCCTAGGGTTAGAGATTTTTAACCAGAAAGCTCTGAGTTCCAAGAACACAGCAGCTGCGAAGGACTACCCAAGAAGAGCACAAAAGTACCACAACATGCCTGCCTCCACAGCTATTTCCTTGGGGACATCCCTAATTCCTGGCTGATTTGCCTTTCTCGTCGTCGGGTTGGGGTTAGGTAGGCCTTGTGCTAGGATTTTTAAAATCAGGAAGCCCAGACCTCCAGGCACACTGGAGCTGTGAAAGGCATCCCAAAGGAAGTGCAAAAGTGCCACAACATGGCTGCTTTCACAGCTTTTTCCTTAGGAAGAACCCTAATACCCGGCTGATTTACCTTCCTAGGGTTACTGTTAGGCTTGGGCCAAGGACTTTTAAAACCAGGAAGCCCTGTGCTCCAGGCACACTGCAGCTGTTCAAGGCATCCCAACGGGAGTGCAAAAGTGACACAACTTGGCTGCCTCCTCTGCTATTTCCATGAGACCATCCCGAACCATAGGCTGATTTTCCTTCCTAGCGTTGAGGTTTGAGTTAGGCCTAGGGTTAGTGTTCTTTTAACCTGAAAGCCCTGAGTTCCAAGAACACAGCAGCTGCGAAGGACTACCCAAGAAGAGCACAAAAGTACCACAACATGCCTGCCTCCACAGCTATTTCCTTGGGGACATCCCTAATTCCTGGCTGATTTGCCTTTCTCGTCGTCGGGTTGGGGTTAGGTAGGCCTTGTGCTAGGATTTTTAAAATCAGGAAGCCCAGACCTCCAGGCACACTGGAGCTGTGAAAGGCATCCAAAAGGGAGTGCAAAAGTGCCACAACATGGCTGCTTTCACAGCTTTTTCCTTAGGAAGAACCCTAATACCCGGCTGATTTACCTTCCTAGGGTTACTGTTAGGCTTGGGCCAAGGACTTTTAAAACCAGGAAGCCCTGTGCTCCAGGCACACTGCAGCTGTTCAAGGCATCCCAACGGGAGTGCAAAAGTGACACAACTTGGCTGCCTCCTCTGCTATTTCCATGAGACCATCCCCAACCATAGGCTGATTTTCCTTCCTAGCGTTGAGGTTTGAGTTAGGCCTAGGGTTAGTGTTCTTTTAACCTGAAAGCCCTGAGTTCCAAGAACACAGCAGCTGCGAAGGACTACCCAAGAAGAGCACAAAAGTACCACAACATGCCTGCCTCCACAGCTATTTCCTTGGGGACATCCCTAATTCCTGGCTGATTTGCCTTTCTCGTCGTCGGGTTGGGGTTAGGTAGGCCTTGTGCTAGGATTTTTAAAATCAGGAAGCCCAGACCTCCAGGCACACTGGAGCTGTGAAAGGCATCCAAAAGGGAGTGCAAAAGTGTCACAACATGGCTGCTTTCACAGCTTTTTCCTTAGGAAGAACCCTAATACCCGGCTGATTTACCTTCCTAGGGTTACTGTTAGGCTTGGGCCAAGGACTTTTAAAACCAGGAAGCCCTGTGCTCCAGGCACACTGCAGCTGTTCAAGGCATCCCAACGGGAGTGCAAAAGTGACACAACTTGGCTGCCTCCTCTGCTATTTCCATGAGACCATCCCGAACCATAGGCTGATTTTCCTTCCTAGCGTTGAGGTTTGAGTTAGGCCTAGGGTTAGTGTTCTTTTAACCTGAAAGCCCTGAGTTCCAAGAACACAGCAGCTGCGAAGGACTACCCAAGAAGAGCACAAAAGTACCACAACATGCCTGCCTCCACAGCTATTTCCTTGGGGACATCCCTAATTCCTGGCTGATTTGCCTTTCTCGTCGTCGGGTTGGGGTTAGGTAGGCCTTGTGCTAGGATTTTTAAAATCAGGAAGCCCAGACCTCCAGGCACACTGGAGCTGTGAAAGGCATCCAAAAGGGAGTGCAAAAGTGTCACAACATGGCTGCTTTCACAGCTTCTTCCTTGGCACCATCACTATACCTAGGCTGATTTATCTGCCTAGGTTTATGGTTAGGGTTCAGCCTAGGGCTAGGATTTTTTGAACCAGGAAGCCCTGAGTTCCAGGCTTACTGTAGCTGCCAAAGGCATCCAAAAGGGAGCGCAAAAGTGCCAGAACATGGCTGCTTTCACAGCTTTTTCCTAAGGAAGAACCCTAATACCCGGCTGATTTACCTTCCTAGGGTTACTGTTAGGCTTGGGCCAAGGACTTTTAAAACCAGGAAGCCCTGTGCTCCAGGCACACTGCAGCTGTTCAAGGCATCCCAACGGGAGCGCAAAAGTGACACAACTTGGCTGCCTCCTCTGCTATTTCCATTAGACCATCCCCAACCATAGGCTGATTTTCCTTCCTAGCGTTGAGGTTTGAGTTAGGCCTAGGGTTAGAGATTTTTAACCAGAAAGCTCTGAGTTCCAAGAACACAGCAGCTGCGAAGGACTACCCAAGAAGAGCACAAAAGTACCACAACATGCCTGCCTCCACAGCTATTTCTTTGGGGACATCCCTAATTCCTGGCTGATTTGCCTTTCTCGTCGTCGGGTTGGGGTTAGGTAGGCCTTGTGCTAGGATTTTTAAAATCAGGAAGCCCAGACCTCCAGGCACACTGGAGCTGTGAAAGGCATCCCAAAGGAAGTGCAAAAGTGCCACAACATGGCTGCTTTCACAGCTTTTTCCTTAGGAAGAACCCTAATACCCGGCTGATTTACCTTCCTAGGGTTACTGTTAGGCTTGGGCCAAGGACTTTTAAAACCAGGAAGCCCTGTGCTCCAGGCACACTGCAGCTGTTCAAGGCATCCCAACGGGAGTGCAAAAGTGACACAACTTGGCTGCCTCCTCTGCTATTTCCATGAGACCATCCCGAACCATAGGCTGATTTTCCTTCCTAGCGTTGAGGTTTGAGTTAGGCCTAGGGTTAGTGTTCTTTTAACCTGAAAGCCCTGAGTTCCAAGAACACAGCAGCTGCGAAGGACTACCCAAGAAGAGCACAAAAGTACCACAACATGCCTGCCTCCACAGCTATTTCCTTGGGGACATCCCTAATTCCTGGCTGATTTGCCTTTCTCGTCGTCGGGTTGGGGTTAGGTAGGCCTTGTGCTAGGATTTTTAAAATCAGGAAGCCCAGACCTCCAGGCACACTGGAGCTGTGAAAGGCATCCAAAAGGGAGTGCAAAAGTGCCACAACATGGCTGCTTTCACAGCTTTTTCCTTAGGAAGAACCCTAATACCCGGCTGATTTACCTTCCTAGGGTTACTGTTAGGCTTGGGCCAAGGACTTTTAAAACCAGGAAGCCCTGTGCTCCAGGCACACTGCAGCTGTTCAAGGCATCCCAACGGGAGTGCAAAAGTGACACAACTTGGCTGCCTCCTCTGCTATTTCCATGAGACCATCCCCAACCATAGGCTGATTTTCCTTCCTAGCGTTGAGGTTTGAGTTAGGCCTAGGGTTAGTGTTCTTTTAACCTGAAAGCCCTGAGTTCCAAGAACACAGCAGCTGCGAAGGACTACCCAAGAAGAGCACAAAAGTACCACAACATGCCTGCCTCCACAGCTATTTCCTTGGGGACATCCCTAATTCCTGGCTGATTTGCCTTTCTCGTCGTCGGGTTGGGGTTAGGTAGGCCTTGTGCTAGGATTTTTAAAATCAGGAAGCCCAGACCTCCAGGCACACTGGAGCTGTGAAAGGCATCCAAAAGGGAGTGCAAAAGTGCCACAACATGGCTGCTTTCACAGCTTTTTCCTTAGGAAGAACCCTAATACCCGGCTGATTTACCTTCCTAGGATTACTGTTAGGCTTGGGCCAAGGACTTTTAAAACCAGGAAGCCCTGTGCTCCAGGCACACTGCAGCTGTTCAAGGCATCCCAACGGGAGTGCAAAAGTGACACAACTTGGCTGCCTCCTCTGCTATTTCCATGAGACCATCCCCAACCATAGGCTGATTTTCCTTCCTAGCGTTGAGGTTTGAGTTAGGCCTAGGGTTAGTGTTCTTTTAACCTGAAAGCCCTGAGTTCCAAGAACACAGCAGCTGCGAAGGACTACCCAAGAAGAGCACAAAAGTACCACAACATGCCTGCCTCCACAGCTATTTCCTTGGGGACATCCCTAATTCCTGGCTGATTTGCCTTTCTCGTCGTCGGGTTGGGGTTAGGTAGGCCTTGTGCTAGGATTTTGAAAATCAGGAAGCCCAGAACTCCAGGCACACTGGAGCTGTGAAAGGCATCCAAAAGGGAGTGCAAAAGTGTCACAACATGGCTGCTTTCACAGCTTCTTCCTTGGCACCATCACTATACCTAGGCTGATTTATCTGCCTAGGTTTATGGTTAGGGTTCAGCCTAGGGCTAGGATTTTTTGAACCAGGAAGCCCTGAGTTCCAGGCTTACTGTAGCTGCCAAAGGCATCCCAAAGGGAGCGCAGAAGTGCCAGAACATGGCTGCTTTCACAGCTTTTTCCTAAGGAAGAACCCTAATACCCGGCTGATTTACCTTCCTAGGGTTACTGTTAGGCTTGGGCCAAGGACTTTTAAAACCAGGAAGCCCTGTGCTCCAGGCACACTGCAGCTGTTCAAGGCATCCCAACGGGAGTGCAAAAGTGACACAACTTGGCTGCCTCCTCTGCTATTTCCATGAGACCATCCCGAACCATAGGCTGATTTTCCTTCCTAGCGTTGAGGTTTGAGTTAGGCCTAGGGTTAGTGTTCTTTTAACCTGAAAGCCCTGAGTTCCAAGAACACAGCAGCTGCGAAGGACTACCCAAGAAGAGCACAAAAGTACCACAACATGCCTGCCTCCACAGCTATTTCCTTGGGGACATCCCTAATTCCTGGCTGATTTGCC
This sequence comes from Melospiza georgiana, assembly GCF_028018845.1. NCBI lineage: Eukaryota > Metazoa > Chordata > Aves > Passeriformes > Passerellidae > Melospiza > Melospiza georgiana. The sequence goes on from NC_080448.1 coordinate 1,152,095, forward strand.
TTTCTCGTCGTCGGGTTGGGGTTAGGTAGGCCTTGTGCTAGGATTTTTAAAATCAGGAAGCCCAGACCTCCAGGCACACTGGAGCTGTGAAAGGCATCCAAAAGGGAGTGCAAAAGTGCCACAACATGGCTGCTTTCACAGCTTTTTCCTTAGGAAGAACCCTAATACCCGGCTGATTTACCTTCCTAGGGTTACTGTTAGGCTTGGGCCAAGGACTTTTAAAACCAGGAAGCCCTGTGCTCCAGGCACACTGCAGCTGTTCAAGGCATCCCAACGGGAGTGCAAAAGTGACACAACTTGGCTGCCTCCACTGCTATTTCCATGAGACCATCCCCAACCATAGGCTGATTTTCATTCCTAGCGTTGAGGTTTGAGTTAGGCCTAGGGTTACTGTACTTTTAACCTGAAAGTCCTGAGTTCCAAGAACACAGCAGCTGCGAAGGACTACCCAAGAAGAGCACAAAAGTACCACAACATGCCTGCCTCCACAGCTATTTCCTTGGGGACATCCCTAATTCCTGGCTGATTTGCCTTTCTCGTCGTCGGGTTGGGGTTAGGTAGGCCTTGTGCTAGGATTTTTAAAATCAGGAAGCCCAGACCTCCAGGCACACTGGAGCTGTGAAAGGCATCCAAAAGGGAGTGCAAAAGTGCCACAACATGGCTGCTTTCACAGCTTTTTCCTTAGGAAGAACCCTAATACCCGGCTGATTTACCTTCCTAGGGTTACTGTTAGGCTTGGGCCAAGGACTTTTAAAACCAGGAAGCCCTGTGCTCCAGGCACACTGCAGCTGTTCAAGGCATCCCAACGGGAGTGCAAAAGTGACACAACTTGGCTGCCTCCTCTGCTATTTCCATTAGACCATCCCCAACCATAGGCTGATTTTCCTTCCTAGCGTTGAGGTTTGAGTTAGGCCTAGGGTTAGTGTTCTTTTAACCTGAAAGCCCTGAGTTCCAAGAACACAGCAGCTGCGAAGGACTACCCAAGAAGAGCACAAAAGTACCACAACATGCCTGCCTCCACAGCTATTTCTTTGGGGACATCCCTAATTCCTGGCTGATTTGCCTTTCTCGTCGTCGGGTTGGGGTTAGGTAGGCCTTGTGCTAGGATTTTTAAAATCAGGAAGCCCAGACCTCCAGGCACACTGGAGCTGTGAAAGGCATCCCAAAGGAAGTGCAAAAGTGCCACAACATGGCTGCTTTCACAGCTTTTTCCTTAGGAAGAACCCTAATACCCGGCTGATTTACCTTCCTAGGGTTACTGTTAGGCTTGGGCCAAGGACTTTTAAAACCAGGAAGCCCTGTGCTCCAGGCACACTGCAGCTGTTCAAGGCATCCCAACGGGAGTGCAAAAGTGACACAACTTGGCTGCCTCCTCTGCTATTTCCATGAGACCATCCCGAACCATAGGCTGATTTTCCTTCCTAGCGTTGAGGTTTGAGTTAGGCCTAGGGTTAGTGTTCTTTTAACCTGAAAGCCCTGAGTTCCAAGAACACAGCAGCTGCGAAGGACTACACAAGAAGAGCACAAAAGTACCACAACATGCCTGCCTCCACAGCTATTTCCTTGGGGACATCCCTAATTCCTGGCTGATTTGCCTTTCTCGTCGTCGGGTTGGGGTTAGGTAGGCCTTGTGCTAGGATTTTTAAAATCAGGAAGCCCAGACCTCCAGGCACACTGGAGCTGTGAAAGGCATCCAAAAGGGAGTGCAAAAGTGCCACAACATGGCTGCTTTCACAGCTTTTTCCTTAGGAAGAACCCTAATACCCGGCTGATTTACCTTCCTAGGGTTACTGTTAGGCTTGGGCCAAGGACTTTTAAAACCAGGAAGCCCTGTGCTCCAGGCACACTGCAGCTGTTCAAGGCATCCCAACGGGAGTGCAAAAGTGACACAACTTGGCTGCCTCCACTGCTATTTCCATGAGACCATCCCGAACCATAGGCTGATTTTCCTTCCTAGCGTTGAGGTTTGAGTTAGGCCTAGGGTTACTGTACTTTTAACCTGAAAGCCCTGAGTTCCAAGAACACAGCAGCTGCGAAGGACTACCCAAGAAGAGCACAAAAGTACCACAACATGCCTGCCTCCACAGCTATTTCCTTGGGGACATCCCTAATTCCTGGCTGATTTGCCTTTCTCGTCGTCGGGTTGGGGTTAGGTGGGCCTTGTGCTAGGATTTTTAAAATCAGGAAGCCCAGACCTCCAGGCACACTGGAGCTGTGAAAGGCATCCAAAAGGGAGTGCAAAAGTGCCACAACATGGCTGCTTTCACAGCTTTTTCCTTAGGAAGAACCCTAATACCCGGCTGATTTACCTTCCTAGGGTTACTGTTAGGCTTGGGCCAAGGACTTTTAAAACCAGGAAGCCCTGTGCTCCAGGCACACTGCAGCTGTTCAAGGCATCCCAACGGGAGTGCAAAAGTGACACAACTTGGCTGCCTCCTCTGCTATTTCCATGAGACCATCCCCAACCTTAGGCTGGTTTTCCTTCCTAGCGTTGAGGTTTGAGTTAGGCCTAGGGTTAGTGTTCTTTTAACCTGAAAGCCCTGAGTTCCAAGAACACAGCAGCTGCGAAGGACTACCCAAGAAGAGCACAAAAGTACCACAACATGCCTGCCTCCACAGCTATTTCCTTGGGGACATCCCTAATTCCTGGCTGATTTGCCTTTCTCGTCGTCGGGTTGGGGTTAGGTAGGCCTTGTGCTAGGATTTTGAAAATCAGGAAGCCCAGAACTCCAGGCACACTGGAGCTGTGAAAGGCATCCAAAAGGGAGTGCAAAAGTGTCACAACATGGCTGCTTTCACAGCTTCTTCCTTGGCACCATCACTATACCTAGGCTGATTTATCTGCCTAGGTTTATGGTTAGGGTTCAGCCTAGGGCTAGGATTTTTTGAACCAGGAAGCCCTGAGTTCCAGGCTTACTGTAGCTGCCAAAGGCATCCCAAAGGGAGCGCAGAAGTGCCAGAACATGGCTGCTTTCACAGCTTTTTCCTAAGGAAGAACCCTAATACCCGGCTGATTTACCTTCCTAGGGTTACTGTTAGGCTTGGGCCAAGGACTTTTAAAACCAGGAAGCCCTGTGCTCCAGGCACACTGCAGCTGTTCAAGGCATCCCAACGGGAGTGCAAAAGTGACACAACTTGGCTGCCTCCTCTGCTATTTCCATGAGACCATCCCGAACCATAGGCTGATTTTCCTTCCTAGCGTTGAGGTTTGAGTTAGGCCTAGGGTTAGTGTTCTTTTAACCTGAAAGCCCTGAGTTCCAAGAACACAGCAGCTGCGAAGGACTACCCAAGAAGAGCACAAAAGTACCACAACATGCCTGCCTCCACAGCTATTTCCTTGGGGACATCCCTAATTCCTGGCTGATTTGCCTTTCTCGTCGTCGGGTTGGGGTTAGGTAGGCCTTGTGCTAGGATTTTTAAAATCAGGAAGCCCAGACCTCCAGGCACACTGGAGCTGTGAAAGGCATCCAAAAGGGAGTGCAAAAGTGCCACAACATGGCTGCTTTCACAGCTTTTTCCTTAGGAAGAACCCTAATACCCGGCTGATTTACCTTCCTAGGGTTACTGTTAGGCTTGGGCCAAGGACTTTTAAAACCAGGAAGCCCTGTGCTCCAGGCACACTGCAGCTGTTCAAGGCATCCCAACGGGAGTGCAAAAGTGACACAACTTGGCTGCCTCCACTGCTATTTCCATGAGACCATCCCCAACCATAGGCTGATTTTCATTCCTAGCGTTGAGGTTTGAGTTAGGCCTAGGGTTACTGTACTTTTAACCTGAAAGTCCTGAGTTCCAAGAACACAGCAGCTGCGAAGGACTACCCAAGAAGAGCACAAAAGTACCACAACATGCCTGCCTCCACAGCTATTTCCTTGGGGACATCCCTAATTCCTGGCTGATTTGCCTTTCTCGTCGTCGGGTTGGGGTTAGGTAGGCCTTGTGCTAGGATTTTTAAAATCAGGAAGCCCAGACCTCCAGGCACACTGGAGCTGTGAAAGGCATCCAAAAGGGAGTGCAAAAGTGCCACAACATGGCTGCTTTCACAGCTTTTTCCTTAGGAAGAACCCTAATACCCGGCTGATTTACCTTCCTAGGGTTACTGTTAGGCTTGGGCCAAGGACTTTTAAAACCAGGAAGCCCTGTGCTCCAGGCACACTGCAGCTGTTCAAGGCATCCCAACGGGAGTGCAAAAGTGACACAACTTGGCTGCCTCCTCTGCTATTTCCATTAGACCATCCCCAACCATAGGCTGATTTTCCTTCCTAGCGTTGAGGTTTGAGTTAGGCCTAGGGTTAGTGTTCTTTTAACCTGAAAGCCCTGAGTTCCAAGAACACAGCAGCTGCGAAGGACTACCCAAGAAGAGCACAAAAGTACCACAACATGCCTGCCTCCACAGCTATTTCCTTGGGGACATCCCTAATTCCTGGCTGATTTGCCTTTCTCGTCGTCGGGTTGGGGTTAGGTAGGCCTTGTGCTAGGATTTTTAAAATCAGGAAGCCCAGACCTCCAGGCACACTGGAGCTGTGAAAGGCATCCCAAAGGAAGTGCAAAAGTGCCACAACATGGCTGCTTTCACAGCTTTTTCCTTAGGAAGAACCCTAATACCCGGCTGATTTACCTTCCTAGGGTTACTGTTAGGCTTGGGCCAAGGACTTTTAAAACCAGGAAGCCCTGTGCTCCAGGCACACTGCAGCTGTTCAAGGCATCCCAACGGGAGTGCAAAAGTGACACAACTTGGCTGCCTCCTCTGCTATTTCCATGAGACCATCCCGAACCATAGGCTGATTTTCCTTCCTAGCGTTGAGGTTTGAGTTAGGCCTAGGGTTAGTGTTCTTTTAACCTGAAAGCCCTGAGTTCCAAGAACACAGCAGCTGCGAAGGACTACCCAAGAAGAGCACAAAAGTACCACAACATGCCTGCCTCCACAGCTATTTCCTTGGGGACATCCCTAATTCCTGGCTGATTTGCCTTTCTCGTCGTCGGGTTGGGGTTAGGTAGGCCTTGTGCTAGGATTTTTAAAATCAGGAAGCCCAGACCTCCAGGCACACTGGAGCTGTGAAAGGCATCCAAAAGGGAGTGCAAAAGTGCCACAACATGGCTGCTTTCACAGCTTTTTCCTTAGGAAGAACCCTAATACCCGGCTGATTTACCTTCCTAGGGTTACTGTTAGGCTTGGGCCAAGGACTTTTAAAACCAGGAAGCCCTGTGCTCCAGGCACACTGCAGCTGTTCAAGGCATCCCAACGGGAGTGCAAAAGTGACACAACTTGGCTGCCTCCACTGCTATTTCCATGAGACCATCCCGAACCATAGGCTGATTTTCCTTCCTAGCGTTGAGGTTTGAGTTAGGCCTAGGGTTACTGTACTTTTAACCTGAAAGCCCTGAGTTCCAAGAACACAGCAGCTGCGAAGGACTACCCAAGAAGAGCACAAAAGTACCACAACATGCCTGCCTCCACAGCTATTTCCTTGGGGACATCCCTAATTCCTGGCTGATTTGCCTTTCTCGTCGTCGGGTTGGGGTTAGGTGGGCCTTGTGCTAGGATTTTTAAAATCAGGAAGCCCAGACCTCCAGGCACACTGGAGCTGTGAAAGGCATCCAAAAGGGAGTGCAAAAGTGCCACAACATGGCTGCTTTCACAGCTTTTTCCTTAGGAAGAACCCTAATACCCGGCTGATTTACCTTCCTAGGGTTACTGTTAGGCTTGGGCCAAGGACTTTTAAAACCAGGAAGCCCTGTGCTCCAGGCACACTGCAGCTGTTCAAGGCATCCCAACGGGAGTGCAAAAGTGACACAACTTGGCTGCCTCCTCTGCTATTTCCATGAGACCATCCCCAACCTTAGGCTGGTTTTCCTTCCTAGCGTTGAGGTTTGAGTTAGGCCTAGGGTTAGTGTTCTTTTAACCTGAAAGCCCTGAGTTCCAAGAACACAGCAGCTGCGAAGGACTACCCAAGAAGAGCACAAAAGTACCACAACATGCCTGCCTCCACAGCTATTTCCTTGGGGACATCCCTAATTCCTGGCTGATTTGCCTTTCTCGTCGTCGGGTTGGGGTTAGGTAGGCCTTGTGCTAGGATTTTGAAAATCAGGAAGCCCAGAACTCCAGGCACACTGGAGATGTGAAAGGCATCCAAAAGGGAGTGCAAAAGTGTCACAACATGGCTGCTTTCACAGCTTCTTCCTTGGCACCATCACTATACCTAGGCTGATTTATCTGCCTAGGTTTATGGTTAGGGTTCAGCCTAGGGCTAGGATTTTTTGAACCAGGAAGCCCTGAGTTACAGGCTTACTGTAGCTGCCAAAGGCATCCAAAAGTGAGCGCAGAAGTGCCAGAACATGGCTGCTTTCACAGCTTTTTCCTAAGGAAGAACCCTAATACCCGGCTGATTTACCTTCCTAGGGTTACTGTTAGGCTTGGGCCAAGGACTTTTAAAACCAGGAAGCCCTGTGCTCCAGGCACACTGCAGCTGTTCAAGGCATCCCAACGGGAGCGCAAAAGTGACACAACTTGGCTGCCTCCTCTGCTATTTCCATGAGACCATCCCCAACCATAGGCTGATTTTCCTTCCTAGCGTTGAGGTTTGAGTTAGGCCTAGGGTTAGAGATTTTTAACCAGAAAGCTCTGAGTTCCAAGAACACAGCAGCTGCGAAGGACTACCCAAGAAGAGCACAAAAGTACCACAACATGCCTGCCTCCACAGCTATTTCCTTGGGGACATCCCTAATTCCTGGCTGATTTGCCTTTCTCGTCGTCGGGTTGGGGTTAGGTAGGCCTTGTGCTAGGATTTTTAAAATCAGGAAGCCCAGACCTCCAGGCACACTGGAGCTGTGAAAGGCATCCCAAAGGAAGTGCAAAAGTGCCACAACATGGCTGCTTTCACAGCTTTTTCCTTAGGAAGAACCCTAATACCCGGCTGATTTACCTTCCTAGGGTTACTGTTAGGCTTGGGCCAAGGACTTTTAAAACCAGGAAGCCCTGTGCTCCAGGCACACTGCAGCTGTTCAAGGCATCCCAACGGGAGTGCAAAAGTGACACAACTTGGCTGCCTCCTCTGCTATTTCCATGAGACCATCCCGAACCATAGGCTGATTTTCCTTCCTAGCGTTGAGGTTTGAGTTAGGCCTAGGGTTAGTGTTCTTTTAACCTGAAAGCCCTGAGTTCCAAGAACACAGCAGCTGCGAAGGACTACCCAAGAAGAGCACAAAAGTACCACAACATGCCTGCCTCCACAGCTATTTCCTTGGGGACATCCCTAATTCCTGGCTGATTTGCCTTTCTCGTCGTCGGGTTGGGGTTAGGTAGGCCTTGTGCTAGGATTTTTAAAATCAGGAAGCCCAGACCTCCAGGCACACTGGAGCTGTGAAAGGCATCCAAAAGGGAGTGCAAAAGTGCCACAACATGGCTGCTTTCACAGCTTTTTCCTTAGGAAGAACCCTAATACCCGGCTGATTTACCTTCCTAGGGTTACTGTTAGGCTTGGGCCAAGGACTTTTAAAACCAGGAAGCCCTGTGCTCCAGGCACACTGCAGCTGTTCAAGGCATCCCAACGGGAGCGCAAAAGTGACACAACTTGGCTGCCTCCTCTGCTATTTCCATGAGACCATCCCCAACCATAGGCTGATTTTCCTTCCTAGCGTTGAGGTTTGAGTTAGGCCTAGGGTTAGAGATTTTTAACCAGAAAGCTCTGAGTTCCAAGAACACAGCAGCTGCGAAGGACTACCCAAGAAGAGCACAAAAGTACCACAACATGCCTGCCTCCACAGCTATTTCCTTGGGGACATCCCTAATTCCTGGCTGATTTGCCTTTCTCGTCGTCGGGTTGGGGTTAGGTAGGCCTTGTGCTAGGATTTTTAAAATCAGGAAGCCCAGACCTCCAGGCACACTGGAGCTGTGAAAGGCATCCCAAAGGAAGTGCAAAAGTGCCACAACATGGCTGCTTTCACAGCTTTTTCCTTAGGAAGAACCCTAATACCCGGCTGATTTACCTTCCTAGGGTTACTGTTAGGCTTGGGCCAAGGACTTTTAAAACCAGGAAGCCCTGTGCTCCAGGCACACTGCAGCTGTTCAAGGCATCCCAACGGGAGTGCAAAAGTGACACAACTTGGCTGCCTCCTCTGCTATTTCCATGAGACCATCCCGAACCATAGGCTGATTTTCCTTCCTAGCGTTGAGGTTTGAGTTAGGCCTAGGGTTAGTGTTCTTTTAACCTGAAAGCCCTGAGTTCCAAGAACACAGCAGCTGCGAAGGACTACCCAAGAAGAGCACAAAAGTACCACAACATGCCTGCCTCCACAGCTATTTCTTTGGGGACATCCCTAATTCCTAGCTGATTTGCCTTTCTCGTCGTCGGGTTGGGGTTAGGTAGGCCTTGTGCTAGGATTTTTAAAATCAGGAAGCCCAGACCTCCAGGCACACTGGAGCTGTGAAAGGCATCCAAAAGGGAGTGCAAAAGTGCCACAACATGGCTGCTTTCACAGCTTTTTCCTTAGGAAGAACCCTAATACCCGGCTGATTTACCTTCCTAGGGTTACTGTTAGGCTTGGGCCAAGGACTTTGAAAACCAGGAAGCCCTGTGCTCCAGGCACACTGCAGCTGTTCAAGGCATCCCAACGGGAGTGCAAAAGTGACACAACTTGGCTGCCTCCACTGCTATTTCCATGAGACCATCCCCAACCATAGGCTGATTTTCATTCCTAGCGTTGAGGTTTGAGTTAGGCCTAGGGTTACTGTACTTTTAACCTGAAAGCCCTGAGTTCCAAGAACACAGCAGCTGCGAAGGACTACCCAAGAAGAGCACAAAAGTACCACAACATGCCTGCCTCCACAGCTATTTCCTTGGGGACATCCCTAATTCCTGGCTGATTTGCCTTTCTCGTCGTCGGGTTGGGGTTAGGTAGGCCTTGTGCTAGGATTTTTAAAATCAGGAAGCCCAGACCTCCAGGCACACTGGAGCTGTGAAAGGCATCCAAAAGGGAGTGCAAAAGTGCCACAACATGGCTGCTTTCACAGCTTTTTCCTTAGGAAGAACCCTAATACCCGGCTGATTTACCTTCCTAGGGTTACTGTTAGGCTTGGGCCAAGGACTTTTAAAACCAGGAAGCCCTGTGCTCCAGGCACACTGCAGCTGTTCAAGGCATCCCAACGGGAGTGCAAAAGTGACACAACTTGGCTGCCTCCTCTGCTATTTCCATGAGACCATCCCCAACCATAGGCTGATTTTCCTTCCTAGCGTTGAGGTTTGAGTTAGGCCTAGGGTTAGTGTTCTTTTAACCTGAAAGCCCTGAGTTCCAAGAACACAGCAGCTGCGAAGGACTACCCAAGAAGAGCACAAAAGTACCACAACATGCCTGCCTCCACAGCTATTTCCTTGGGGACATCCCTAATTCCTGGCTGATTTGCCTTTCTCGTCGTCGGGTTGGGGTTAGGTAGGCCTTGTGCTAGGATTTTGAAAATCAGGAAGCCCAGAACTCCAGGCACACTGGAGCTGTGAAAGGCATCCAAAAGGGAGTGCAAAAGTGTCACAACATGGCTGCTTTCACAGCTTCTTCCTTGGCACCATCACTATACCTAGGCTGATTTATCTGCCTAGGTTTATGGTTAGGGTTCAGCCTAGGGCTAGGATTTTTTGAACCAGGAAGCCCTGAGTTCCAGGCTTACTGTAGCTGCCAAAGGCATCCAAAAGGGAGCGCAGAAGTGCCAGAACATGGCTGCTTTCACAGCTTTTTCCTAAGGAAGAACCCTAATACCCGGCTGATTTACCTTCCTAGGGTTACTGTTAGGCTTGGGCCAAGGACTTTTAAAACCAGGAAGCCCTGTGCTCCAGGCACACTGCAGCTGTTCAAGGCATCCCAACGGGAGCGCAAAAGTGACACAACTTGGCTGCCTCCTCTGCTATTTCCATGAGACCATCCCCAACCATAGGCTGATTTTCCTTCCTAGCGTTGAGGTTTGAGTTAGGCCTAGGGTTAGAGATTTTTAACCAGAAAGCCCTGAGTTCCAAGAACACAGCAGCTGCGAAGGACTACCCAAGAAGAGCACAAAAGTACCACAACATGCCTGCCTCCACAGCTATTTCCTTGGGGACATCCCTAATTCCTGGCTGATTTGCCTTTCTCGTCGTCAGGTTGGGGTTAGGTAGGCCTTGTGCTAGGATTTTTAAAATCAGGAAGCCCAGACCTCCAGGCACACTGGAGCTGTGAAAGGCATCCAAAAGGGAGTGCAAAAGTGCCACAACATGGCTGCTTTCACAGCTTTTTCCTTAGGAAGAACCCTAATACCCGGCTGAGTTACCTTCCTAGGGTTACTGTTAGGCTTGGGCCAAGGACTTTTAAAACCAGGAAGCCCTGTGCTCCAGGCACACTGCAGCTGTTCAAGGCATCCCAACGGGAGTGCAAAAGTGACACAACTTGGATGCCTCCACTGCTATTTCCATGAGACCATTCCCAACCTTAGGCTGGTTTTCCTTCCTAGCATTGCGTTTTGAGTTAGGCCTATGGTTACTGTTCTTTTAACCTGAAAGCCCTGAGTTCCAAGAACACAGCAGCTGCGAAGGACTACCCAAGAAGAGCACAAAAGTACCACAACATGCCTGCCTCCACAGCTATTTCCTTGGGGACATCCCTAATTCCTGGCTGATTTGCCTTTCTCGTCGTCGGGTTGGGGTTAGGTAGGCCTTGTGCTAGGATTTTGAAAATCAGGAAGCCCAGACCTCCAGGCACACTGGAGCTGTGAAAGGCATCCAAAAGGGAGTGCAAAAGTGCCACAACATGGCTGCTTTCACAGCTTTTTCCTTGGCACCATCCCTATACCTAGGCTGATTTATCTGCCTAGGGTTAGGGTTAGGGTTCAGCCTAGGTCTAGGATTTTTTGAACCAGGAAGCCCTGAGTTCCAGGCTTACTGCAGCTGCCAAAGGCATCCCAAAGTGAGCTCAGAAATGCCACAACATGGCTACTTACACAGCTTTTTCCGTAGGAGGAACCCTCATACCCGGCTGATTTACCTTCGTAGGGTTTCTTTTAGGCTTAGCCCTAGGACTTTAAAATCAGGAAGCCCAGACCTCCAGGCACACGGGAGCTGTGAAAGGCATCCAAAAGGGAGTGCAAAAGTGCCACAACATGGCTGCTTTCACAGCTTTTTCCTTTGCACCATCCCTATACCAAGCTGATTTATCTGCCTAGGGTTATGGTTAGGGTTCAGCCTAGGGCTAGGATTTTTTGAACCAGGAAGCCCTGAGTTCCAGGCTTACTGTAGCTGCCAAAGGCATCCCAAAGGGAGCGCAGAAGTGCCACAACATGGCAGCTTTCACAGCTTTTTCCTTAGTAAGAACCCTAATACCCGGCTGATTTACCTTCCTAGGGTTACTGTTAGGCTTAGGCCTAGGACTTTTAAAACCAGGAAGCCCTGTGCTCCAGGCACACTGCAGCGCTTCAAGGCATCACAAGGGGAGCGCAAAAGTAACACAACTTGGCTGCCTCCACTGCTATTTCCATGAGACCATCCCCAACCATAGGCTGATTTTCCTTCCTAGCGTTGAGGTTTGAGTTAGGACTAGGGTTTGTGTTCTTTTAACCTGAAAGCCCTGAGTTCCAAGAACACAGCAGCTGCGAAGGACTACCCAAGAAGTGCACAAAAGTACCACAACATGCCTGCCTCCACAGCTATTTCCTTGGGGACATCCCTAATTCCTGGCTGATTTGCCTTTCTCGTCGTCAGGTTGGGGTTAGGTAGGCCTTGTGCTTGGATTTTTAAAATCAGGAAGCCCAGACCTCCAGGCACACTGGAGCTGTGAAAGGCATCCAAAAGGGAGTGCAAAAGTGCCATAACATGGCTGCTTTCACAGCTTTTTCCTTAGGAAGAACCCTAATACCCGGCTGAGTTACCTTCCTGGGGTTACTGTTAGGCTTGGGCCTAGGACTTTTAAAACCAGGAAGCCCTGTGCTCCAGGCACACTGCAGCTGTTCAAGGCATCCCAACGGGAGTGCAAAAGTGACACAACTTGGCTGCCTCCACTGCTATTTCCATGAGACCATCCCCAACCTTAGGCTGGTTTTCCTTCCTAGCATTGCGTTTTGAGTTAGGCCTATGGTTACTGTTCTTTTAACCTGAAAGCCCTGAGTTCCAAGAACACAGCAGCTGCGAAGGACTACCCAATAAGAGCACAAAAGTACCACCACATGCCTGCCTCCACAGCTATTTCCTTGGGGACATCCCTAATTCCTGGCTGATTTGCCTTTCTCGTCGTCGGGTTGGGGTTAGGTAGGCCTTGTGCTAGGATTTTTAAAATCAGGAAGCCCAGACCTCCAGGCACACTGGAGCTGTGAAAGGCATCCAAAAGGGAGTGCAAAAGTGCCACAACATGGCTGCTTTCACAGCTTTTTCCTTAGGAAGAACCCTAATACCCGGCTGAGTTACCTTCCTAGGGTTACTGTTAGGCTTGGGCCAAGGACTTTTAAAACCAGGAAGCCCTGTGCTCCAGGCACACTGCAGCTGTTCAAGGCATACCAACGGGAGTGCAAAAGTGACACAACTTGGCTGCCTCCACTGCTATTTCCATGAGACCATCCCCAACCATAGGCTGATTTTCCTTCCTAGCGTTGAGGTTTGAGTTAGGCCTAGGGTTAGAGATTTTTAACCAGAAAGCTCTGAGTTCCAAGAACACAGCAGCTGCGAAGGACTACCCAAGAAGAGCACAAAAGTACCACAACATGCCTGCCTCCACAGCTATTTCCTTGGGGACATCCCTAATTCCTGGCTGATTTGCCTTTCTCGTCGTCGGGTTGGGGTTAGGTAGGCCTTGTGCTAGGATTTTTAAAATCAGGAAGCCCAGACCTCCAGGCACACTGGAGCTGTGAAAGGCATCCAAAAGGGAGTGCAAAAGTGCCACAACATGGCTGCTTTCACAGCTTTTTCCTTAGGAAGAACCCTAATACCCGGCTGATTTACCTTCCTAGGGTTACTGTTAGGCTTGGGCCAAGGACTTTTAAAACCAGGAAGCCCTGTGCTCCAGGCACACTGCAGCTGTTCAAGGCATCCCAACGGGAGTGCAAAAGTGACACAACTTGGCTGCCTCCACTGCTATTTCCATGAGACCATCCCCAACCATAGGCTGATTTTCATTCCTAGCGTTGAGGTTTGAGTTACGCCTAGGGTTAGGGTTCTTTCAACCAGAAAGCCCTGAGTTCCAAGAACACAGCAGCTGCGAAGGACAACCCAAGAAGAGCACAAAAGTACCACAACATGCCTGCCTCCACAGCTATTTCCTTGGGGACATCCCTAATTCCTGGCTGATTTGCCTTTCTCGTCGTCGGGTTGGGGTTAGGTAGGCCTTGTGCTAGGATTTTTAAAATCAGGAAGCCCAGACCTCCAGGCACACTGGAGCTGTGAAAGGCATCCAAAAGGGAGTGCAAAAGTGTCACAACATGGCTGCTTTCACAGCTTCTTCCTTGGCACCATCACTATACCTAGGCTGATTTATCTGCCTAGGTTTATGGTTAGGGTTCAGCCTAGGGCTAGGATTTTTTGAACCAGGAAGCCCTGAGTTCCAGGCTTACTGTAGCTGCCAAAGGCATCCCAAAGGGAGCGCAGAAGTGCCAGAACATGGCTGCTTTCACAGCTTTTTCCTAAGGAAGGACCCTAATACCTGGCTGATTTACCTTCCTAGGGTTACTGTTAGGCTTGGGCAAAGGACTTTTAAAACCAGGAAGCCCTGTGCTCCAGGCACACTGCAGCTGTTCAAGGCATCCCAAGGGGAGCGCAAAAGTGACACAACTTGGCTGCCTCCACTGCTATTTCCATGAGACCATCCCCAACCTTAGGCTGGTTTTCCTTCCTAGCGTTGAGTTTTGAGTTAGGCCTATGGTTACTGTTCTTTTAACCTGAAAGCCCTGAGTTCCAAGAATACAGCAGCTGCGAAGGACTACCCAAGAAGAGCACAAAAGTACCACAACATGCCTGCCTCCCCAGCTATTTCCTTGGGGACATCCCTAATTCCTGGCTGATTTGCCTTTCTCGTCGTCGGGTTGGGGTTAGGTAGGCCTTGTGCTAGGATTTTTAAAATCAGGAAGCCCAGACCTCCAGGCACACTGGAGCTGTGAAAGGCATCCCAAAGGGAGTGCAAAAGTGCCACAACATGGCTGCTTTCACAGCTTTTTCCTTAGGAAGAACCCTAATACCCGGCTGATTTACCTTCCTAGGGTTACTGTTAGGCTTGGGCCAAGGACTTTTAAAACCAGGAAGCCCTGTGCTCCAGGCACACTGCAGCTGTTCAAGGCATCCCAACGGGAGTGCAAAAGTGACACAACTTGGCTGCCTCCTCTGCTTTTTCCATGAGACCATCCCCAACCATAGGCTGATTTTCCTTCCTAGCGTTGAGGTTTGAGTTAGGCCTAGGGTTAGTGTTCTTTTAACCTGAAAGCCCTGAGTTCCAAGAACACAGCAGCTGCGAAGGACTACCCAAGAAGAGCACAAAAGTACCACAACATGCCTGCCTCCACAGCTATTTCCTTGGGGACATCCCTAATTCCTGGCTGATTTGCCTTTCTCGTCGTCGGGTTGGGGTTAGGTAGGCCTTGTGCTAGGATTTTGAAAATCAGGAAGCCCAGACCTCCAGGCACACTGGAGCTGTGAAAGGCATCCAAAAGGGAGTGCAAAAGTGCCACAACATGGCTGCTTTCACAGCTTTTTCCTTAGGAAGAACCCTAATACCCGGCTGATTTACCTTCCTAGGGTTACTGTTAGGCTTGGGCCAAGGACTTTTAAAACCAGGAAGCCCTGTGCTCCAGGCACACTGCAGCTGTTCAAGGCATCCCAACGGGAGTGCGAAAGTGACACAACTTGGCTGCCTCCTCTGCTATTTCCATGAGACCATCCCCAACCATAGGCTGATTTTCCTTCCTAGCGTTGAGGTTTGAGTTAGGCCTAGGGTTAGAGTTTTTTAACCAGAAAGCCCTGAGTTCCAAGAACACAGCAGCTGCGAAGGACTACCCAAGAAGAGCACAAAAGTACCACAACATGCCTGCCTCCACAGCTATTTCCTTGGGGACATCCCTAATTCCTGGCTGATTTGCCTTTCTCGTCGTCGGGTTGGGGTTAGGTAGGCCTTGTGCTAGGATTTTTAAAATCAGGAAGCCCAGACCTCCAGGCACACTGGAGCTGTGAAAGGCATCCAAAAGGGAGTGCAAAAGTGCCACAACATGGCTGCTTTCACAGCTTTTTCCTTAGGAAGAACCCTAATACCCGGCTGATTTACCTTCCTAGGGTTACTGTTAGGCTTGGGCCAAGGACTTTTAAAACCAGGAAGCCCTGTGCTCCAGGCACACTGCAGCTGTTCAAGGCATCCCAACGGGAGTGCAAAAGTGACACAACTTGGCTGCCTCCACTGCTATTTCCATGAGACCATCCCCAACCATAGGCTGATTTTCATTCCTAGCGTTGAGGTTTGAGTTAGGCCTAGGGTTAGAGATTTTTAACCAGAAAGCTCTGAGTTCCAAGAACACAGCAGCTGCGAAGGACTACCCAAGAAGAGCACAAAAGTACCACAACATGCCTGCCTCCACAGCTATTTCCTTGGGGACATCCCTAATTCCTGGCTGATTTGCCTTTCTCGTCGTCGGGTTGGGGTTAGGTAGGCCTTGTGCTAGGATTTTTAAAATCAGGAAGCCCAGACCTCCAGGCACACTGGAGCTGTGAAAGGCATCCAAAAGGGAGTGCAAAAGTGCCACAACATGGCTGCTTTCACAGCTTTTTCCTTAGGAAGAACCCTAATACCCGGCTGATTTACCTTCCTAGGGTTACTGTTAGGCTTGGGCCAAGGACTTTTAAAACCAGGAAGCCCTGTGCTCCAGGTACACTGCAGCTGTTCAAGGCATCCCAACGGGAGTGCAAAAGTGACACAACTTGGCTGCCTCCACTGCTATTTCCATGAGACCATCCCCAACCATAGGCTGATTTTCATTCCTAGCGTTGAGGTTTGAGTTAGGCCTAGGGTTAGTGTTCTTTCAACCACAAAGCCCTGAGTTCCAAGAACACAGCAGCTGCGAAGGACTACCCAAGAAGAGCACAAAAGTACCACAACATGCCTGCCTCCACAGCTATTTCCTTGGGGACATCCCTAATTCCTGGCTGATTTGCCTTTCTCGTCGTCAGGTTGGGGTTAGGTAGGCCTTGTGCTAGGATTTTTAAAATCAGGAAGCCCAGAACTCCAGGCACACTGGAGCTGTGAAAGGCATCCAAAAGGGAGTGCAAAAGTGTCACAACATGGCTGCTTTCACAGCTTCTTCCTTGGCACCATCACTATACCTAGGCTGATTTATCTGCCTAGGTTTATGGTTAGGGTTCAGCCTAGGGCTAGGATTTTTTGAACCAGGAAGCCCTGAGTTCCAGGCTTACTGTAGCTGCCAAAGGCATCCCAAAGGGAGCGCAGAAGTGCCAGAACATGGCTGCTTTCACAGCTTTTTCCTAAGGAAGGACCCTAATACCTGGCTGATTTACCTTCCTAGGGTTACTGTTAGGCTTGGGCAAAGGACTTTTAAAACCAGGAAGCCCTGTGCTCCAGGCACACTGCAGCTGTTCAAGGCATCCCAAGGGGAGCGCAAAAGTGACACAACTTGGCTGCCTCCACTGCTATTTCCATGAGACCATCCCCAACCATAGGCTGGTTTTCCTTCCTAGCGTTGAGTTTTGAGTTAGGCCTATGGTTACTGTTCTTTTAACCTGAAAGCCCTGAGTTCCAAGAACACAGCAGCTGCGAAGGACTACCCAAGAAGAGCACAAAAGTACCACCACATGCCTGCCTCCACAGCTATTTCCTTGGGGACATCCCTAATTCCTGGCTGATTTGCCTTTCTCGTCGTCGGGTTGGGGTTAGGTAGGCCTTGTGCTAGGATTTTTAAAATCAGGAAGCCCAGACCTCCAGGCACACTGGAGCTGTGAAAGGCATCCCAAAGGGAGTGCAAAAGTGCCACAACATGGCTGCTTTCACAGCTTTTTCCTTAGGAAGAACCCTAATACCCGGCTGATTTACCTTCCTAGGGTTACTGTTAGGCTTGGGCCAAGGACTTTTAAAACCAGGAAGCCCTGTGCTCCAGGCACACTGCAGCTGTTCAAGGCATCCCAACGGGAGTGCAAAAGTGACACAACTTGGCTGCCTCCTCTGCTATTTCCATGAGACCATCCCGAACCATAGGCTGATTTTCCTTCCTAGCGTTGAGGTTTGAGTTAGGCCTAGGGTTAGTGTTCTTTTAACCTGAAAGCCCTGAGTTCCAAGAACACAGCAGCTGCGAAGGACTACCCAAGAAGAGCACAAAAGTACCACAACATGCCTGCCTCCACAGCTATTTCCTTGGGGACATCCCTAATTCCTGGCTGATTTGCCTTTCTCGTCGTCGGGTTGGGGTTAGGTAGGCCTTGTGCTAGGATTTTTAAAATCAGGAAGCCCAGACCTCCAGGCACACTGGAGCTGTGAAAGGCATCCAAAAGGGAGTGCAAAAGTGCCACAACATGGCTGCTTTCACAGCTTTTTCCTTAGGAAGAACCCTAATACCCGGCTGATTTACCTTCCTAGGGTTACTGTTAGGCTTGGGCCAAGGACTTTTAAAACCAGGAAGCCCTGTGCTCCAGGCACACTGCAGCTGTTCAAGGCATCCCAACGGGAGTGCAAAAGTGACACAACTTGGCTGCCTCCACTGCTATTTCCATGAGACCATCCCCAACCATAGGCTGATTTTCCTTCCTAGCGTTGAGGTTTGAGTTAGGCCTAGGGTTAGAGATTTTTAACCAGAAAGCTCTGAGTTCCAAGAACACAGCAGCTGCGAAGGACTACCCAAGAAGAGCACAAAAGTACCACAACATGCCTGCCTCCACAGCTATTTCTTTGGGGACATCCCTAATTCCTGGCTGATTTGCCTTTCTCGTCGTCGGGTTGGGGTTAGGTAGGCCTTGTGCTAGGATTTTGAAAATCAGGAAGCCCAGACCTCCAGGCACACTGGAGCTGTGAAAGGCATCCCAAAGGGAGTGCAAAAGTGCCACAACATGGCTGCTTTCACAGCTTTTTCCTTAGGAAGAAGCCTAATACCCGGCTGATTTACCTTCCTAGGGTTACTGTTAGGCTTGGGCCAAGGACTTTTAAAACCAGGAAGCCCTGTGCTCCAGGCACACTGCAGCTGTTCAAGGCATCCCAACGGGAGTGCAAAAGTGACACAACTTGGCTGCCTCCACTGCTATTTCCATGAGACCATCCCCAACCATAGGCTGATTTTCATTCCTAGCGTTGAGGTTTGAGTTAGGCCTAGGGTTAGGGTCCTTTCAACCAGAAAGCCCTGAGTTCCAAGAACACAGCAGCTGCGAAGGACTACCCAAGAAGAGCACAAAAGTACCACAACATGCCTGCCTCCACAGCTATTTCCTTGGGGACATCCCTAATTCCTGGCTGATTTGCCTTTCTCGTCGTCGGGTTGGGGTTAGGTAGGCCTTGTGCTAGGATTTTTAAAATCAGGAAGCCCAGAACTCCAGGCACACTGGAGCTGTGAAAGGCATCCAAAAGGGAGTGCAAAAGTGCCACAACATGGCTGCTTTCACAGCTTCTTCCTTGGCACCATCAGTATACCTAGGCTGATTTATCTGCCTAGGTTTATGGTTAGGGTTCAGCCTAGGGCTAGGATTTTTTGAACCAGGAAGCCCTGAGTTCCAGGCTTACGGTAGCTGCCAAAGGCATCCCAAAGGGAGCGCAGAAGTGCCAGAACATGGCTGCTTTCACAGCTTTTTCCTAAGGAAGGACCCTAATACCTGGCTGATTTACCTTCCTAGGGTTACTGTTAGGCTTGGGCAAAGGACTTTTAAAACCAGGAAGCCCTGTGCTCCAGGCACACTGCAGCTGTTCAAGGCATCCCAAGGGGAGCGCAAAAATGACACAACTTGGCTGCCTCCACTGCTATTTCCATGAGACCATCCCCAACCTTAGGCTGGTTTTCCTTCCTAGCGTTGAGTTTTGAGTTAGGCCTATGGTTACTGTTCTTTTAACCTGAAAGCCCTGAGTTCCAAGAATACAGCAGCTGCGAAGGACTACCCAAGAAGAGCACAAAAGTACCACAACATGCCTGCCTCCACAGCTATTTCCTTGGGGACATCCCTAATTCCTGGCTGATTTGCCTTTCTCGTCGTCGGGTTGGGGTTAGGTAGGCCTTGTGCTAGGATTTTTAAAATCAGGAAGCCCAGACCTCCAGGCACACTGGAGCTGTGAAAGGCATCCAAAGGGAGTGCAAAAGTGCCACAACATGGCTGCTTTCACAGCTTTTTCCTTAGGAAGAACCCTAATACCCGGCTGATTTACCTTCCTAGGGTTACTGTTAGGCTTGGGCCAAGGACTTTTAAAACCAGGAAGCCCTGTGCTCCAGGCACACTGCAGCTGTTCAAGGCATCCCAACGGGAGTGCAAAAGTGACACAACTTGGCTGCCTCCTCTGCTATTTCCATGAGACCATCCCGAACCATAGGCTGATTTTCCTTCCTAGCGTTGAGGTTTGAGTTAGGCCTATGGTTAGTGTTCTTTTAACCTGAAAGCCCTGAGTTCCAAGAACACAGCAGCTGCGAAGGACTACCCAAGAAGAGCACAAAAGTACCACAACATGCCTGCCTCCACAGCTATTTCCTTGGGGACATCCCTAATTCCTGGCTGATTTGCCTTTCTCGTCGTCGGGTTTGGGTTAGGTAGGCCTTGTGCTAGGATTTTTAAAATCAGGAAGCCCAGACCTCCAGGCACACTGGAGCTGTGAAAGGCATCCAAAAGGGAGTGCAAAAGTGCCACAACATGGCTGCTTTCACAGCTTTTTCCTTAGGAAGAACCCTAATACCCGGCTGATTTACCTTCCTAGGGTTACTGTTAGGCTTGGGCCAAGGACTTTTAAAACCAGGAAGCCCTGTGCTCCAGGCACACTGCAGCTGTTCAAGGCATCCCAACGGGAGTGCAAAAGTGACACAACTTGGCTGCCTCCACTGCTATTTCCATGAGACCATCCCCAACCATAGGCTGATTTTCCTTCCTAGCGTTGAGGTTTGAGTTAGGCCTAGGGTTAGTGTTCTTTTAACCTGAAAGCCCTGAGTTCCAAGAACACAGCAGCTGCGAAGGACTACCCAAGAAGAGCACAAAAGTACCACAACATGCCTGCCTCCACAGCTATTTCCTTGGGGACATCCCTAATTCCTGGCTGATTTGCCTTTCTCGTCGTCGGGTTGGGGTTAGGTAGGCCTTGTGCTAGGATTTTGAAAATCAGGAAGCCCAGACCTCCAGGCACACTGGAGCTGTGAAAGGCATCCAAAAGGGAGTGCAAAAGTGCCACAACATGGCTGCTTTCACAGCTTTTTCCTTAGGAAGAACCCTAATACCCGGCTGATTTACCTTCCTAGGGTTACTGTTAGGCTTGGGCCAAGGACTTTTAAAACCAGGAAGCCCTGTGCTCCAGGCACACTGCAGCTGTTCAAGGCATCCCAACGGGAGTGCAAAAGTGACACAACTTGGCTGCCTCCTCTGCTATTTCCATGAGACCATCCCGAACCATAGGCTGATTTTCCTTCCTAGCGTTGAGGTTTGAGTTAGGCCTAGGGTTAGTGTTCTTTTAACCTGAAAGCCCTGAGTTCCAAGAACACAGCAGCTGCGAAGGACTACCCAAGAAGAGCACAAAAGTACCACAACATGCCTGCCTCCACAGCTATTTCCTTGGGGACATCCCTAATTCCTGGCTGATTTGCCTTTCTCGTCGTCGGGTTGGGGTTAGGTAGGCCTTGTGCTAGGATTTTTAAAATCAGGAAGCCCAGACCTCCAGGCACACTGGAGCTGTGAAAGGCATCCAAAAGGGAGTGCAAAAGTGCCACAACATGGCTGCTTTCACAGCTTTTTCCTTAGGAAGAACCCTAATACCCGGCTGATTTACCTTCCTAGGGTTACTGTTAGGCTTGGGCCAAGGACTTTTAAAACCAGGAAGCCCTGTGCTCCAGGCACACTGCAGCTGTTCAAGGCATCCCAACGGGAGTGCAAAAGTGACACAACTTGGCTGCCTCCACTGCTATTTCCATGAGACCATCCCCAACCATAGGCTGATTTTCCTTCCTAGCGTTGAGGTTTGAGTTAGGCCTAGGGTTAGAGATTTTTAACCAGAAAGCTCTGAGTTCCAAGAACACAGCAGCTGCGCAGGACTACCCAAGAAGAGCACAAAAGTACCACAACATGCCTGCCTCCACAGCTATTTCCTTGGGGACATCCCTAATTCCTGGCTGATTTGCCTTTCTCGTCGTCGGGTTGGGGTTAGGTAGGCCTTGTGCTAGGATTTTTAAAATCAGGAAGCCCAGACCTCCAGGCACACTGGAGCTGTGAAAGGCATCCCAAAGGAAGTGCAAAAGTGCCACAACATGGCTGCTTTCACAGCTTTTTCCTTAGGAAGAACCCTAATACCCGGCTGATTTACCTTCCTAGGGTTACTGTTAGGCTTGGGCCAAGGACTTTTAAAACCAGGAAGCCCTGTGCTCCAGGCACACTGCAGCTGTTCAAGGCATCCCAACGGGAGTGCAAAAGTGACACAACTTGGCTGCCTCCTCTGCTATTTCCATGAGACCATCCCCAACCATAGGCTGATTTTCCTTCCTAGCGTTGAGGTTTGAGTTAGGCCTAGGGTTAGTGTTCTTTTAACCTGAAAGCCCTGAGTTCCAAGAACACAGCAGCTGCGAAGGACTACCCAAGAAGAGCACAAAAGTACCACCACATGCCTGCCTCCACAGCTATTTCCTTGGGGACATCCCTAATTCCTGGCTGATTTGCCTTTCTCGTCGTCGGGTTTGGGTTAGGTAGGCCTTGTGCTAGGATTTTTAAAATCAGGAAGCCCAGACCTCCAGGCACACTGGAGCTGTGAAAGGCATCCAAAAGGGAGTGCAAAAGTGCCACAACATGGCTGCTTTCACAGCTTTTTCCTTAGGAAGAAGCCTAATACCCGGCTGATTTACCTTCCTAGGGTTACTGTTAGGCTTGGGCCAAGGACTTTTAAAACCAGGAAGCCCTGTGCTCCAGGCACACTGCAGCTGTTCAAGGCATCCCAAGGGGAGTGCAAAAGTGACACAACTTGGCTGCCTCCACTGCTATTTCCATGAGACCATCCCCAACCATAGGCTGATTTTCATTCCTAGCGTTGAGGTTTGAGTTAGGCCTAGGGTTACTGTACTTTTAACCTGAAAGCCCTGAGTTCCAAGAACA
Organism: Melospiza georgiana; assembly: GCF_028018845.1. NCBI lineage: Eukaryota > Metazoa > Chordata > Aves > Passeriformes > Passerellidae > Melospiza > Melospiza georgiana. The sequence continues at coordinate 1,174,324 of NC_080448.1, forward strand.
CAGCAGCTGCGAAGGACTACCCAAGAAGAGCACAAAAGTACCACAACATGCCTGCCTCCACAGCTATTTCCTTGGGGACATCCCTAATTCCTGGCTGATTTGCCTTTCTCGTCGTCGGGTTGGGGTTAGGTAGGCCTTGTGCTAGGATTTTGAAAATCAGGAAGCCCAGACCTCCAGGCACACTGGAGCTGTGAAAGGCATCCAAAAGGGAGTGCAAAAGTGCCACAACATGGCTGCTTTCACAGCTTTTTCCTTAGGAAGAACCCTAATACCCGGCTGATTTACCTTCCTAGGGTTACTGTTAGGCTTGGGCCAAGGACTTTTAAAACCAGGAAGCCCTGTGCTCCAGGCACACTGCAGCTGTTCAAGGCATCCCAACGGGAGTGCAAAAGTGACACAACTTGGCTGCCTCCACTGCTATTTCCATGAGACCATCCCCAACCATAGGCTGATTTTCCTTCCTAGCGTTGAGGTTTGAGTTAGGCCTAGGGTTAGTGTTCTTTTAACCTGAAAGCCCTGAGTTCCAAGAACACAGCAGCTGCGAAGGACTACCCAAGAAGAGCACAAAAGTACCACAACATGCCTGCCTCCACAGCTATTTCCTTGGGGACATCCCTAATTCCTGGCTGATTTGCCTTTCTCGTCGTCGGGTTGGGGTTAGGTAGGCCTTGTGCTAGGATTTTTAAAATCAGGAAGCCCAGACCTCCAGGCACACTGGAGCTGTGAAAGGCATCCAAAAGGGAGTGCAAAAGTGCCACAACATGGCTGCTTTCACAGCTTTTTCCTTAGGAAGAACCCTAATACCCGGCTGATTTACCTTCCTAGGGTTACTGTTAGGCTTGGGCCAAGGACTTTTAAAACCAGGAAGCCCTGTGCTCCAGGCACACTGCAGCTGTTCAAGGCATCCCAACGGGAGTGCAAAAGTGACACAACTTGGCTGCCTCCACTGCTATTTCCATGAGACCATCCCCAACCATAGGCTGATTTTCCTTCCTAGCGTTGAGGTTTGAGTTAGGCCTAGGGTTAGAGATTTTTAACCAGAAAGCTCTGAGTTCCAAGAACACAGCAGCTGCGAAGGACTACCCAAGAAGAGCACAAAAGTACCACAACATGCCTGCCTCCACAGCTATTTCCTTGGGGACATCCCTAATTCCTGGCTGATTTGCCTTTCTCGTCGTCGGGTTGGGGTTAGGTAGGCCTTGTGCTCGGATTTTTAAAATCAGGAAGCCCAGACCTCCAGGCACACTGGAGCTGTGAAAGGCATCCCAAAGGGAGTGCAAAAGTGCCACAACATGGCTGCTTTCACAGCTTTTTCCTAAGGAAGAACCCTAATACCCGGCTGATTTACCTTCCTAGGGTTACTGTTAGGCTTGGGCCAAGGACTTTGAAAACCAGGAAGCCCTGTGCTCCAGGCACACTGCAGCTGTTCAAGGCATCCCAACGGGAGTGCAAAAGTGACACAACTTGGCTGCCTCCACTGCTATTTCCATGAGACCATCCCCAACCATAGGCTGATTTTCATTCCTAGCGTTGAGGTTTGAGTTAGGCCTAGGGTTAGGGTTCTTTCAACCAGAAAGCCCTGAGTTCCAAGAACACAGCAGCTGCGAAGGACTACCCAAGAAGAGCACAAAAGTGTTGTATTCATATTGTTGCATATCATATTTCCAGAGCCTCATACCTTCTGGGTGGTTTTGTCACAGCAGATCTCCACAACAGTGGTGTTGTTGCTTCTCAGCAGGGCTCCTCTCCAAAGCTCTCCCTGACCACCCCGCCCCCTTTTATCTCAGTTACCTCCATGGGCTACAGCTGCTGCCCAATCAAGGACATCACAGCTGCAGCCCATTTACAATAACTAGAATCAAGGCAGGGTCACTACTACAATACAAAGATCGTTCACTGCCATACATATATTTACAATAAATACATTTAGTCAGGCCCCTACACAAAAGTACTACAACAGGCCTGCCTCCACCGCTTTTTCCTTGGGGACATCCCTAATTCCAGGCTGAAATGCCTTTCTCGTCTTAGGGTTGAGGTTAGGTAGGCCTAGTGCTAGGATTTTTAAAATCAGGAAGCCCAGACCTCCAGGCACACTGGAGATGTGAAAGGCATCCCAAAGGGAGTGCAAAAGTGCCACAACATGGCTGCTTTCACAGCTTTTTCCTTAGGACAAACCCTAATACCTGGCTGATTACCTTCCTAGGGTTACTGTTAGGCTTAGGCCTAGGACTTTTAAAACCAGGAAGCCCTGTGCTCCAGGCACACTGCTGTTAAAGGCATCCGAAAGGGAGGGCAAAAGTGACACAACTTGGCTGCCTCCACTGCTATTTCCATGAGACCATCCCCAACCATAGGCTGATTTTCCTTCCTAGCGTTGAGGTTTGAGTTAGGCCTAGGGTTAGAGATTTTTAACCAGAAAGCTCTGAGTTCCAAGAACACAGCAGCTGCGCAGGACTACCCAAGAAGAGCACAAAAGTACCACAACATGCCTGCCTCCACAGCTATTTCCTTGGGGACATCCCTAATTCCTGGCTGATTTGCCTTTCTCGTCGTCGGGTTGGGGTTAGGTAGGCCTTGTGCTAGGATTTTTAAAATCAGGAAGCCCAGACCTCCAGGCACACTGGAGCTGTGAAAGGCATCCCAAAGGGAGTGCAAAAGTGCCACAACATGGCTGCTTTCACAGCTTTTTCCTTAGGAAGAACCCTAATACCCGGCTGATTTACCTTCCTAGGGTTACTGTTAGGCTTGGGCCAAGGACTTTTAAAACCAGGAAGCCCTGTGCTCCAGGCACACTGCAGCTGTTCAAGGCATCCCAACGGGAGTGCAAAAGTGACACAACTTGGCTGCCTCCTCTGCTATTTCCATGAGACCATCCCCAACCATAGGCTGATTTTCCTTCCTAGCGTTGAGGTTTGAGTTAGGCCTAGGGTTAGTGTTCTTTTAACCTGAAAGCCCTGAGTTCCAAGAACACAGCAGCTGCGAAGGACTACCCAAGAAGAGCACAAAAGTACCACCACATGCCTGCCTCCACAGCTATTTCCTTGGGGACATCCCTAATTCCTGGCTGATTTGCCTTTCTCGTCGTCGGGTTTGGGTTAGGTAGGCCTTGTGCTAGGATTTTTAAAATCAGGAAGCCCAGACCTCCAGGCACACTGGAGCTGTGAAAGGCATCCAAAAGGGAGTGCAAAAGTGCCACAACATGGCTGCTTTCACAGCTTTTTCCTTAGGAAGAAGCCTAATACCCGGCTGATTTACCTTCCTAGGGTTACTGTTAGGCTTGGGCCAAGGACTTTTAAAACCAGGAAGCCCTGTGCTCCAGGCACACTGCAGCTGTTCAAGGCATCCCAACGGGAGTGCAAAAGTGACACAACTTGGCTGCCTCCACTGCTATTTCCATGAGACCATCCCCAACCATAGGCTGATTTTCATTCCTAGCGTTGAGGTTTGAGTTAGGCCTAGGGTTACTGTACTTTTAACCTGAAAGCCCTGAGTTCCAAGAACACAGCAGCTGCGAAGGACTACCCAAGAAGAGCACAAAAGTACCACAACATGCCTGCCTCCACAGCTATTTCCTTGGGGACATCCCTAATTCCTGGCTGATTTGCCTTTCTCGTCGTCGGGTTGGGGTTAGGTAGGCCTTGTGCTAGGATTTTTAAAATCAGGAAGCCCAGACCTCCAGGCACACTGGAGCTGTGAAAGGCATCCCAAAGGGAGTGCAAAAGTGCCACAACATGGCTGCTTTCACAGCTTTTTCCTTAGGAAGAACCCTAATACCCGGCTGATTTACCTTCCTAGGGTTACTGTTAGGCTTGGGCCAAGGACTTTTAAAACCAGGAAGCCCTGTGCTCCAGGCACACTGCAGCTGTTCAAGGCATCCCAACGGGAGTGCAAAAGTGACACAACTTGGCTGCCTCCACTGCTATTTCCATGAGACCATCCCCAACCATAGGCTGATTTTCCTTCCTAGCGTTGAGGTTTGAGTTAGGCCTAGGGTTAGTGTTCTTTTAACCTGAAAGCCCTGAGTTCCAAGAACACAGCAGCTGCGAAGGACTACCCAAGAAGAGCACAAAAGTACCACAACATGCCTGCCTCCACAGCTATTTCCTTGGGGACATCCCTAATTCCTGGCTGATTTGCCTTTCTCGTCGTCGGGTTGGGGTTAGGTAGGCCTTGTGCTAGGATTTTTAAAATCAGGAAGCCCAGACCTCCAGGCACACTGGAGCTGTGAAAGGCATCCAAAAGGGAGTGCAAAAGTGCCACAACATGGCTGCTTTCACAGCTTTTTCCTTAGGAAGAACCCTAATACCCGGCTGATTTACCTTCCTAGGGTTACTGTTAGGCTTGGGCCAAGGACTTTTAAAACCAGGAAGCCCTGTGCTCCAGGCACACTGCAGCTGTTCAAGGCATCCCAACGGGAGTGCAAAAGTGACACAACTTGGCTGCCTCCACTGCTATTTCCATGAGACCATCCCCAACCATAGGCTGATTTTCCTTCCTAGCGTTGAGGTTTGAGTTAGGCCTAGGGTTAGAGATTTTTAACCAGAAAGCTCTGAGTTCCAAGAACACAGCAGCTGCGAAGGACTACCCAAGAAGAGCACAAAAGTACCACAACATGCCTGCCTCCACAGCTATTTCCTTGGGGACATCCCTAATTCCTGGCTGATTTGCCTTTCTCGTCGTCGGGTTGGGGTTAGGTAGGCCTTGTGCTCGGATTTTTAAAATCAGGAAGCCCAGACCTCCAGGCACACTGGAGCTGTGAAAGGCATCCCAAAGGGAGTGCAAAAGTGCCACAACATGGCTGCTTTCACAGCTTTTTCCTAAGGAAGAACCCTAATACCCGGCTGATTTACCTTCCTAGGGTTACTGTTAGGCTTGGGCCTAGGACTTTGAAAACCAGGAAGCCCTGTGCTCCAGGCACACTGCAGCTGTTCAAGGCATCCCAACGGGAGTGCAAAAGTGACACAACTTGGCTGCCTCCACTGCTATTTCCATGAGACCATCCCCAACCATAGGCTGATTTTCATTCCTAGCGTTGAGGTTTGAGTTAGGCCTAGGGTTAGGGTTCTTTCAACCAGAAAGCCCTGAGTTCCAAGAACACAGCAGCTGCGAAGGACTACCCAAGAAGAGCACAAAAGTGTTGTATTCATATTGTTGCATATCATATTTCCAGAGCCTCATACCTTCTGGGTGGTTTTGTCACAGCAGATCTCCACAACAGTGGTGTTGTTGCTTCTCAGCAGGGCTCCTCTCCAAAGCTCTCCCTGACCACCCCGCCCCCTTTTATCTCAGTTACCTCCATGGGCTACAGCTGCTGCCCAATCAAGGACATCACAGCTGCAGCCCATTTACAATAACTAGAATCAAGGCAGGGTCAGTACTACAATACAAAGATCGTTCACTGCCATACATATATTTACAATAAATACATTTAGTCAGGCCCCTACACAAAAGTACTACAACAGGCCTGCCTCCACCGCTTTTTCCTTGGGGACATCCCTAATTCCAGGCTGAAATGCCTTTCTCGTCTTAGGGTTGAGGTTAGGTAGGCCTAGTGCTAGGATTTTTAAAATCAGGAAGCCCAGACCTCCAGGCACACTGGAGATGTGAAAGGCATCCCAAAGGGAGTGCAAAAGTGCCACAACATGGCTGCTTTCACAGCTTTTTCCTTAGGACAAACCCTAATACCTGGCTGATTACCTTCCTAGGGTTACTGTTAGGCTTAGGCCTAGGACTTTTAAAACCAGGAAGCCCTGTGCTCCAGGCACACTGCTGTTAAAGGCATCCGAAAGGGAGGGCAAAAGTGACACAACTTGGCTGCCTCCACTGCTATTTCCATGAGACCATCCCGAACCCTAGGCTGAATTTCCTTCCTAGCGTTGAGGTTTGAGTTACACCTAGGGTTAATGTTTTTTTAACCTGAAAGCCCTGAGTTCCAAGAACACAGCAGCTGCGAAGGACTACCCAAGACGTGCACAAAAGTACCACAACATGCCTGCCGCCACAGCTACTTCCTTGGGGACATCCCGAATCCCTGGCTGATTTGCCTTTCTCATCGTCGGGTTGGGGTTAGGTAGGCCTTGTGCTAGGATTTTTAAAATCAGGAAGCCCAGACCTCCAGGCACACTGGAGCTGTGAAAGGCATCCAAAAGGGAGTGCAAAAGTGCCACAACATGGCTGCTTTCACAGCTTTTTCCTTGGCACCATCCCTATACCTAGGCTGATTTATCTGCCTAGGGTTAGGGTTCAGCCTAGGGCTAGGATTTTTTGAATCAGGAAGCCCTGAGTTCCAGGCTTACTGCAGCTGCCAAAGGCATCCCAAAGGGAGCACAGAAGTGCCACAACATGGCAGCTTTCACAGCTTTTTCCTTAGGAAGAACCCTCATACCCGGCTGATTTACCTTCCTAGGGTTACTGTTAGGCTTAGGCCTAGGACTTTGAAAACCAGGAAGCCCTGTGCTCCAGGCACACTGCAGCTGTTCAATTCATCCCAAGGGCAGCGCAAAAGTGACACAACTTGGCTGCCTCCACTGCTATTTCCATGAGACCATCCCGAATCATAGGCTGATTTTCCTTCCTAGCGTTGAGGTTTGAGTTAGGCCTAGGGTTAGTGTTCTTTCAACCAGAAACCCCTGAGTTCCAAGAACACAGCAGCTGCGAAGGACTACCCAAGAAGAGCACAAAAGTACCACAACATGCCTGCCTCCACAGCTATTTCCTTGGGGACATCCCTAATTCCTGGCTGATTTGCCTTTCTCGTCGTCGGGCTGGGGATAGGTAGGCCTTGTGCTAGGATTTTTAAAATCAGGAAGCCCAGACCTCCAGGCACACTGGAGCTGTGAAAGGCATCCAAAAGGGAGTGCAAAAGTGCCACAACATGGCTGCTTTCACAGCTTTTTCCTTGGCACCATCCCTATACCTAGGCTGATTTATCTACCTAGGGTTAGGGTTAGGGTTCAGCCTAGGGCTAGGATTTTTTGAACCAGGAAGCCCTGAGTTCCAGGCTTACTGCAGCTGCCAAAGGCATCCCAAAGTGAGCTCAGAAATGCCACAACATGGCTACTTACACAGCTTTTTCCTTAGGAGGAACCCTCATACCCGGCTGATTTACCTTCGTAGGGTTTCTATTAGGCTTAGGACTAGGACTTTAAAATCAGGAAGCCCAGACCTCCAGGCACACTGGAGCTGTGAAAGGCATCCAAAAGGGAGTGCAAAAGTGCCACCACATGGCTGGTTTCACAGCTTTTTCCTTTGCAACATCTCTATACCTAGGCTGATTTATCTGCCTAGGGTTAGGGTTAGGGTTCAGCCTAGGGCTAGGATTTTTTGAACCAGGAAGCCCTGAGTTCCAGGCTTACTGCAGCTGCCAAAGGCATCCCAAAGGGAGCTCAGAAATGCCACAACATGGCTGCTTTCACAGCTTTTTCCTTAGGAAGAACCCTCATACCCGGCTGATTTACCTTCCTAGGGTTACTGTTAGGCTTAGGCCTAGGACTTTTAAAACCAGGAAGCCCTGTGCTCCAGGCACACTGCAGCTGTTCAAGGCATCCCAACGGGAGTGCAAAAGTGACACAACTTGGCTGCCTCCTCTGCTATTTCCATGAGACCATCCCCAACCATAGGCTGATTTTCATTCCTAGCGTTGAGGTTTGAGTTAGGCCTAGGGTTAGGGTTCTTTCAACCAGAAAGCCCTGAGTTCCAAGAACACAGCAGCTGCGAAGGACTACCCAAGAAGAGCACAAAAGTACCACAACATGCCTGCCTCCACAGCTATTTCCTTGGGGACATCCCTAATTCCTGGCTGATTTGCCTTTCTCGTCGTCGGGTTGGGGTTAGGTAGGCCTTGTGCTAGGATTTTTAAAATCAGGAAGCCCAGACCTCCAGGCACACTGGAGCTGTGAAAGGCATCCAAAAGGGAGTGCAAAAGTGCCACAACATGGCTGCTTTCACAGCTTTTTCCTTAGGAAGAACCCTAATACCCGGCTGATTTACCTTCCTAGGGTTACTGTTAGGCTTGGGCCAAGGACTTTTAAAACCAGGAAGCCCTGTGCTCCAGGCACACTGCAGCTGTTCAAGGCATCCCAACGGGAGTGCAAAAGTGACACAACTTGGCTGCCTCCACTGCTATTTCCATGAGACCATCCCCAACCATAGGCTGATTTTCATTCCTAGCGTTGAGGTTTGAGTTAGGCCTAGGGTTACTGTACTTTTAACCTGAAAGTCCTGAGTTCCAAGAACACAGCAGCTGCGAAGGACTACCCAAGAAGAGCACAAAAGTACCACAACATGCCTGCCTCCACAGCTATTTCCTTGGGGACATCCCTAATTCCTGGCTGATTTGCCTTTCTCGTCGTCGGGTTGGGGTTAGGTAGGCCTTGTGCTAGGATTTTTAAAATCAGGAAGCCCAGACCTCCAGGCACACTGGAGCTGTGAAAGGCATCCAAAAGGGAGTGCAAAAGTGCCACAACATGGCTGCTTTCACAGCTTTTTCCTTAGGAAGAACCCTAATACCCGGCTGATTTACCTTCCTAGGGTTACTGTTAGGCTTGGGCCAAGGACTTTTAAAACCAGGAAGCCCTGTGCTCCAGGCACACTGCAGCTGTTCAAGGCATCCCAACGGGAGTGCAAAAGTGACACAACTTGGCTGCCTCCTCTGCTATTTCCATTAGACCATCCCCAACCATAGGCTGATTTTCCTTCCTAGCGTTGAGGTTTGAGTTAGGCCTAGGGTTAGTGTTCTTTTAACCTGAAAGCCCTGAGTTCCAAGAACACAGCAGCTGCGAAGGACTACCCAAGAAGAGCACAAAAGTACCACCACATGCCTGCCTCCACAGCTATTTCCTTGGGGACATCCCTAATTCCTGGCTGATTTGCCTTTCTCGTCGTCGGGTTGGGGTTAGGTAGGCCTTGTGCTAGGATTTTTAAAATCAGGAAGCCCAGACCTCCAGGCACACTGGAGCTGTGAAAGGCATCCAAAAGGGAGTGCAAAAGTGCCACAACATGGCTGCTTTCACAGCTTTTTCCTTAGGAAGAACCCTAATACCCGGCTGATTTACCTTCCTAGGGTTACTGTTAGGCTTGGGCCAAGGACTTTTAAAACCAGGAAGCCCTGTGCTCCAGGCACACTGCAGCTGTTCAAGGCATCCCAACGGGAGTGCAAAAGTGACACAACTTGGCTGCCTCCACTGCTATTTCCATGAGACCATCCCCAACCATAGGCTGATTTTCCTTCCTAGCGTTGAGGTTTGAGTTAGGCCTAGGGTTAGAGATTTTTAACCAGAAAGCTCTGAGTTCCAAGAACACAGCAGCTGCGAAGGACTACCCAAGAAGAGCACAAAAGTACCACAACATGCCTGCCTCCACAGCTATTTCCTTGGGGACATCCCTAATTCCTGGCTGATTTGCCTTTCTCGTCGTCGGGTTGGGGTTAGGTAGGCCTTGTGCTAGGATTTTTAAAATCAGGAAGCCCAGACCTCCAGGCACACTGGAGCTGTGAAAGGCATCCCAAAGGAAGTGCAAAAGTGCCACAACATGGCTGCTTTCACAGCTTTTTCCTTAGGAAGAACCCTAATACCCGGCTGATTTACCTTCCTAGGGTTACTGTTAGGCTTGGGCCAAGGACTTTTAAAACCAGGAAGCCCTGTGCTCCAGGCACACTGCAGCTGTTCAAGGCATCCCAACGGGAGTGCAAAAGTGACACAACTTGGCTGCCTCCTCTGCTATTTCCATGAGACCATCCCCAACCATAGGCTGATTTTCCTTCCTAGCGTTGAGGTTTGAGTTAGGCCTAGGGTTAGTGTTCTTTTAACCTGAAAGCCCTGAGTTCCAAGAACACAGCAGCTGCGAAGGACTACCCAAGAAGAGCACAAAAGTACCACAACATGCCTGCCTCCACAGCTATTTCCTTGGGGACATCCCTAATTCCTGGCTGATTTGCCTTTCTCGTCGTCGGGTTGGGGTTAGGTAGGCCTTGTGCTAGGATTTTTAAAATCAGGAAGCCCAGACCTCCAGGCACACTGGAGCTGTGAAAGGCATCCAAAAGGGAGTGCAAAAGTGCCACAACATGGCTGCTTTCACAGCTTTTTCCTTAGGAAGAACCCTAATACCCGGCTGATTTACCTTCCTAGGGTTACTGTTAGGCTTGGGCCAAGGACTTTTAAAACCAGGAAGCCCTGTGCTCCAGGCACACTGCAGCTGTTCAAGGCATCCCAACGGGAGTGCAAAAGTGACACAACTTGGCTGCCTCCACTGCTATTTCCATGAGACCATCCCCAACCATAGGCTGATTTTCCTTCCTAGCGTTGAGGTTTGAGTTAGGCCTAGGGTTAGTGTTCTTTTAACCTGAAAGCCCTGAGTTCCAAGAACACAGCAGCTGCGAAGGACTACCCAAGAAGAGCACAAAAGTACCACAACATGCCTGCCTCCACAGCTATTTCCTTGGGGACATCCCTAATTCCTGGCTGATTTGCCTTTCTCGTCGTCGGGTTGGGGTTAGGTAGGCCTTGTGCTAGGATTTTGAAAATCAGGAAGCCCAGAACTCCAGGCACACTGGAGCTGTGAAAGGCATCCAAAAGGGAGTGCAAAAGTGTCACAACATGGCTGCTTTCACAGCTTCTTCCTTGGCACCATCACTATACCTAGGCTGATTTATCTGCCTAGGTTTATGGTTAGGGTTCAGCCTAGGCCTAGGATTTTTTGAACCAGGAAGCCCTGAGTTACAGGCTTACTGTAGCCGCCAAAGGCATCCCAAAGTGAGCGCAGAAGTGCCAGAACATGGCTGCTTTCACAGCTTTTTCCTAAGGAAGAACCCTAATACCCGGCTGATTTACCTTCCTAGGGTTACTGTTAGGCTTGGGCCAAGGACTTTTAAAACCAGGAAGCCCTGTGCTCCAGGCACACTGCAGCTGTTCAAGGCATCCCAACGGGAGTGCAAAAGTGACACAACTTGGCTGCCTCCACTGCTATTTCCATGAGACCATCCCCAACCATAGGCTGATTTTCCTTCCTAGCGTTGAGGTTTGAGTTAGGCCTAGGGTTAGAGATTTTTAACCAGAAAGCTCTGAGTTCCAAGAACACAGCAGCTGCGCAGGACTACCCAAGAAGAGCACAAAAGTACCACAACATGCCTGCCTCCACAGCTATTTCCTTGGGGACATCCCTAATTCCTGGCTGATTTGCCTTTCTCGTCGTCGGGTTGGGGTTAGGTAGGCCTTGTGCTAGGATTTTTAAAATCAGGAAGCCCAGACCTCCAGGCACACTGGAGCTGTGAAAGGCATCCCAAAGGGAGTGCAAAAGTGCCACAACATGGCTGCTTTCACAGCTTTTTCCTTAGGAAGAACCCTAATACCCGGCTGATTTACCTTCCTAGGGTTACTGTTAGGCTTGGGCCAAGGACTTTTAAAACCAGGAAGCCCTGTGCTCCAGGCACACTGCAGCTGTTCAAGGCATCCCAACGGGAGTGCAAAAGTGACACAACTTGGCTGCCTCCACTGCTATTTCCATGAGACCATCCCCAACCATAGGCTGATTTTCCTTCCTAGCGTTGAGGTTTGAGTTAGGCCTAGGGTTAGAGATTTTTAACCAGAAAGCTCTGAGTTCCAAGAACACAGCAGCTGCGCAGGACTACCCAAGAAGAGCACAAAAGTACCACAACATGCCTGCCTCCACAGCTATTTCCTTGGGGACATCCCTAATTCCTGGCTGATTTGCCTTTCTCGTCGTCGGGTTGGGGTTAGGTAGGCCTTGTGCTAGGATTTTTAAAATCAGGAAGCCCAGACCTCCAGGCACACTGGAGCTGTGAAAGGCATCCCAAAGGGAGTGCAAAAGTGCCACAACATGGCTGCTTTCACAGCTTTTTCCTTAGGAAGAACCCTAATACCCGGCTGATTTACCTTCCTAGGGTTACTGTTAGGCTTGGGCCAAGGACTTTTAAAACCAGGAAGCCCTGTGCTCCAGGCACACTGCAGCTGTTCAAGGCATCCCAACGGGAGTGCAAAAGTGACACAACTTGGCTGCCTCCACTGCTATTTCCATGAGACCATCCCCAACCATAGGCTGATTTTCCTTCCTAGCGTTGAGGTTTGAGTTAGGCCTAGGGTTAGTGTTCTTTTAACCTGAAAGCCCTGAGTTCCAAGAACACAGCAGCTGCGAAGGACTACCCAAGAAGAGCACAAAAGTACCACCACATGCCTGCCTCCACAGCTATTTCCTTGGGGACATCCCTAATTCCTGGCTGATTTGCCTTTCTCGTCGTCGGGTTTGGGTTAGGTAGGCCTTGTGCTAGGATTTTTAAAATCAGGAAGCCCAGACCTCCAGGCACACTGGAGCTGTGAAAGGCATCCAAAAGGGAGTGCAAAAGTGCCACAACATGGCTGCTTTCACAGCTTTTTCCTTAGGAAGAAGCCTAATACCCGGCTGATTTACCTTCCTAGGGTTACTGTTAGGCTTGGGCCAAGGACTTTTAAAACCAGGAAGCCCTGTGCTCCAGGCACACTGCAGCTGTTCAAGGCATCCCAAGGGGAGTGCAAAAGTGACACAACTTGGCTGCCTCCACTGCTATTTCCATGAGACCATCCCCAACCATAGGCTGATTTTCATTCCTAGCGTTGAGGTTTGAGTTAGGTCTAGGGTTACTGTACTTTTAACCTGAAAGCCCTGAGTTCCAAGAACACAGCAGCTGCGAAGGACTACCCAAGAAGAGCACAAAAGTACCACAACATGCCTGCCTCCACAGCTATTTCCTTGGGGACATCCCTAATTCCTGGCTGATTTGCCTTTCTCGTCGTCGGGTTGGGGTTAGGTAGGCCTTGTGCTAGGATTTTTAAAATCAGGAAGCCCAGACCTCCAGGCACACTGGAGCTGTGAAAGGCATCCAAAAGGGAGTGCAAAAGTGCCACAACATGGCTGCTTTCACAGCTTTTTCCTTAGGAAGAACCCTAATACCCGGCTGATTTACCTTCCTAGGGTTACTGTTAGGCTTGGGCCAAGGACTTTTAAAACCAGGAAGCCCTGTGCTCCAGGCACACTGCAGCTGTTCAAGGCATCCCAACGGGAGTGCAAAAGTGACACAACTTGGCTGCCTCCACTGCTATTTCCATGAGACCATCCCCAACCATAGGCTGATTTTCCTTCCTAGCGTTGAGGTTTGAGTTAGGCCTAGGGTTAGTGTTCTTTTAACCTGAAAGCCCTGAGTTCCAAGAACACAGCAGCTGCGAAGGACTACCCAAGAAGAGCACAAAAGTACCACAACATGCCTGCCTCCACAGCTATTTCCTTGGGGACATCCCTAATTCCTGGCTGATTTGCCTTTCTCGTCGTCGGGTTGGGGTTAGGTAGGCCTTGTGCTAGGATTTTTAAAATCAGGAAGCCCAGACCTCCAGGCACACTGGAGCTGTGAAAGGCATCCAAAAGGGAGTGCAAAAGTGCCACAACATGGCTGCTTTCACAGCTTTTTCCTTAGGAAGAACCCTAATACCCGGCTGATTTACCTTCCTAGGGTTACTGTTAGGCTTGGGCCAAGGACTTTTAAAACCAGGAAGCCCTGTGCTCCAGGCACACTGCAGCTGTTCAAGGCATCCCAACGGGAGTGCAAAAGTGACACAACTTGGCTGCCTCCACTGCTATTTCCATGAGACCATCCCCAACCATAGGCTGATTTTCCTTCCTAGCGTTGAGGTTTGAGTTAGGCCTAGGGTTAGAGATTTTTAACCAGAAAGCTCTGAGTTCCAAGAACACAGCAGCTGCGAAGGACTACCCAAGAAGAGCACAAAAGTACCACAACATGCCTGCCTCCACAGCTATTTCCTTGGGGACATCCCTAATTCCTGGCTGATTTGCCTTTCTCGTCGTCGGGTTGGGGTTAGGTAGGCCTTGTGCTCGGATTTTTAAAATCAGGAAGCCCAGACCTCCAGGCACACTGGAGCTGTGAAAGGCATCCAAAAGGGAGTGCAAAAGTGCCACAACATGGCTGCTTTCACAGCTTTTTCCTAAGGAAGAACCCTAATACCCGGCTGATTTACCTTCCTAGGGTTACTGTTAGGCTTGGGCCAAGGACTTTTAAAACCAGGAAGCCCTGTGCTCCAGGCACACTGCAGCTGTTCAAGGCATCCCAACGGGAGTGCAAAAGTGACACAACTTGGCTGCCTCCTCTGCTATTTCCATGAGACCATCCCCAACCATAGGCTGATTTTCCTTCCTAGCGTTGAGGTTTGAGTTAGGCCTAGGGTTAGTGTTCTTTTAACCTGAAAGCCCTGAGTTCCAAGAACAGAGCAGCTGCGAAGGACTACCCAAGAAGAGCACAAAAGTACCACAACATGCCTGCCTCCACAGCTATTTCCTTGGGGACATCCCTAATTCCTGGCTGATTTGCCTTTCTCGTCGTCGGGTTGGGGTTAGGTAGGCCTTGTGCTAGGATTTTTAAAATCAGGAAGCCCAGACCTCCAGGCACACTGGAGCTGTGAAAGGCATCCAAAAGGGAGTGCAAAAGTGCCACAACATGGCTGCTTTCACAGCTTTTTCCTTAGGAAGAACCCTAATACCCGGCTGATTTACCTTCCTAGGGTTACTGTTAGGCTTGGGCCAAGGACTTTGAAAACCAGGAAGCCCTGTGCTCCAGGCACACTGCAGCTGTTCAAGGCATCCCAACGGGAGTGCAAAAGTGACACAACTTGGCTGCCTCCACTGCTATTTCCATGAGACCATCCCCAACCATAGGCTGATTTTCATTCCTAGCGTTGAGGTTTGAGTTAGGCCTAGGGTTAGGGTTCTTTCAACCAGAAAGCCCTGAGTTCCAAGAACACAGCAGCTGCGAAGGACTACCCAAGAAGAGCACAAAAGTGTTGTATTCATATTGTTGCATATCATATTTCCAGAGCCTCATACCTTCTGGGTGGTTTTGTCACAGCAGATCTCCACAACAGTGGTGTTGTTGCTTCTCAGCAGGGCTCCTCTCCAAAGCTCTCCCTGACCACCCCGCCCCCTTTTATCTCAGTTACCTCCATGGGCTACAGCTGCTGCCCAATCAAGGACATCACAGCTGCAGCCCATTTACAATAACTAGAATCAAGGCAGGGTCACTACTACAATACAAAGATCGTTCACTGCCATACATATATTTACAATAAATACATTTAGTCAGGCCCCTACACAAAAGTACTACAACAGGCCTGCCTCCACCGCTTTTTCCTTGGGGACATCCCTAATTCCAGGCTGAAATGCCTTTCTCGTCTTAGGGTTGAGGTTAGGTAGGCCTAGTGCTAGGATTTTTAAAATCAGGAAGCCCAGACCTCCAGGCACACTGGAGATGTGAAAGGCATCCCAAAGGGAGTGCAAAAGTGCCACAACATGGCTGCTTTCACAGCTTTTTCCTTAGGACAAACCCTAATACCTGGCTGATTACCTTCCTAGGGTTACTGTTAGGCTTAGGCCTAGGACTTTTAAAACCAGGAAGCCCTGTGCTCCAGGCACACTGCTGTTAAAGGCATCCGAAAGGGAGGGCAAAAGTGACACAACTTGGCTGCCTCCACTGCTATTTCCATGAGACCATCCCGAACCCTAGGCTGAATTTCCTTCCTAGCGTTGAGGTTTGAGTTACACCTAGGGTTAATGTTTTTTTAACCTGAAAGCCCTGAGTTCCAAGAACACAGCAGCTGCGAAGGACTACCCAAGACGTGCACAAAAGTACCACAACATGCCTGCCGCCACAGCTACTTCCTTGGGGACATCCCGAATCCCTGGCTGATTTGCCTTTCTCATCGTCGGGTTGGGGTTAGGTAGGCCTTGTGCTACGATTTTTAAAATCAGGAAGCCCAGACCTCCAGGCACACTGGAGCTGTGAAAGGCATCCAAAAGGGAGTGCAAAAGTGCCACAACATGGCTGCTTTCACAGCTTTTTCCTTGGCACCATCCCTATACCTAGGCTGATTTATCTGCCTAGGGTTAGGGTTCAGCCTAGGGCTAGGATTTTTTGAATCAGGAAGCCCTGAGTTCCAGGCTTACTGCAGCTGCCAAAGGCATCCCAAAGGGAGCACAGAAGTGCCACAACATGGCAGCTTTCACAGCTTTTTCCTTAGGAAGAACCCTCATACCCGGCTGATTTACCTTCCTAGGGTTACTGTTAGGCTTAGGCTTAGGACTTTGAAAACCAGGAAGCCCTGTGCTCCAGGCACACTGCAGCTGTTCAATTCATCCCAAGGGCAGCGCAAAAGTGACACAACTTGGCTGCCTCCACTGCTATTTCCATGAGACCATCCCGAATCATAGGCTGATTTTCCTTCCTAGCGTTGAGGTTTGAGTTAGGCCTAGGGTTAGTGTTCTTTCAACCAGAAACCCCTGAGTTCCAAGAACACAGCAGCTGCGAAGGACTACCCAAGAAGAGCACAAAAGTACCACAACATGCCTGCCTCCACAGCTATTTCCTTGGGGACATCCCTAATTCCTGGCTGATTTGCCTTTCTCGTCGTCGGGCTGGGGATAGGTAGGCCTTGTGCTAGGATTTTTAAAATCAGGAAGCCCAGACCTCCAGGCACACTGGAGCTGTGAAAGGCATCCAAAAGGGAGTGCAAAAGTGCCACAACATGGCTGCTTTCACAGCTTTTTCCTTGGCACCATCCCTATACCTAGGCTGATTTATCTGCCTAGGGTTAGGGTTAGGGTTCAGCCTAGGGCTAGGATTTTTTGAACCAGGAAGCCCTGAGTTCCAGGCTTACTGCAGCTGCCAAAGGCATCCCAAAGTGAGCTCAGAAATGCCACAACATGGCTACTTACACAGCTTTTTCCTTAGGAGGAACCCTCATACCCGGCTGATTTACCTTCGTAGGGTTTCTATTAGGCTTAGGACTAGGACATTAAAATCAGGAAGCCCAGACCTCCAGGCACACTGGAGCTGTGAAAGGCATCCAAAAGGGAGTGCAAAAGTGCCACCACATGGCTGGTTTCACAGCTTTTTCCTTTGCAACATCTCTATACCTAGGCTGATTTATCTGCCTAGGGTTAGGGTTAGGGTTCAGCCTAGGGCTAGGATTTTTTGAACCAGGAAGCCCTGAGTTCCAGGCTTACTGCAGCTGCCAAAGGCATCCCAAAGGGAGCTCAGAAATGCCACAACATGGCTGCTTTCACAGCTTTTTCCTTAGGAAGAACCCTCATACCCGGCTGATTTACCTTCCTAGGGTTACTGTTAGGCTTAGGCCTAGGACTTTTAAAACCAGGAAGCCCTGTGCTCCAGGCACACTGCAGCTGTTCAAGGCATCCCAACGGGAGTGCAAAAGTGACACAACTTGGCTGCCTCCTCAGCTATTTCCATGAGACCATCCCCAACCATAGGCTGATTTTCATTCCTAGCGTTGAGGTTTGAGTTAGGCCTAGGGTTAGGGTTCTTTCAACCAGAAAGCCCTGAGGTCCAAGAACACAGCAGCTGCGAAGGACTACCCAAGAAGAGCACAAAAGTACCACAACATGCCTGCCTCCACAGCTATTTCCTTGGGGACATCCCTAATTCCTGGCTGATTTGCCTTTCTCGTCGTCGGGTTGGGGTTAGGTAGGCCTTGTGCTAGGATTTTTAAAATCAGGAAGCCCAGACCTCCAGGCACACTGGAGCTGTGAAAGGCATCCAAAAGGGAGTGCAAAAGTGCCACAACATGGCTGCTTTCACAGCTTTTTCCTTAGGAAGAACCCTAATACCCGGCTGATTTACCTTCCTAGGGTTACTGTTAGGCTTGGGACAAGGACTTTTAAAACCAGGAAGCCCTGTGCTCCAGGCACACTGCAGCTGTTCAAGGCATCCCAACGGGAGTGCAAAAGTGACACAACTTGGCTGCCTCCACTGCTATTTCCATGAGACCATCCCCAACCATAGGCTGATTTTCATTCCTAGCGTTGAGGTTTGAGTTAGGCCTAGGGTTACTGTACTTTTAACCTGAAAGTCCTGAGTTCCAAGAACACAGCAGCTGCGAAGGACTACCCAAGAAGAGCACAAAAGTACCACCACATGCCTGCCTCCACAGCTATTTCCTTGGGGACATCCCTAATTCCTGGCTGATTTGCCTTTCTCGTCGTCGGGTTGGGGTTAGGTAGGCCTTGTGCTAGGATTTTTAAAATCAGGAAGCCCAGACCTCCAGGCACACTGGAGCTGTGAAAGGCATCCAAAAGGGAGTGCAAAAGTGCCACAACATGGCTGCTTTCACAGCTTTTTCCTTAGGAAGAACCCTAATACCCGGCTGATTTACCTTCCTAGGGTTACTGTTAGGCTTGGGCCAAGGACTTTTAAAACCAGGAAGCCCTGTGCTCCAGGCACACTGCAGCTGTTCAAGGCATCCCAACGGGAGTGCAAAAGTGACACAACTTGGCTGCCTCCTCTGCTATTTCCATTAGACCATCCCCAACCATAGGCTGATTTTCCTTCCTAGCGTTGAGGTTTGAGTTAGGCCTAGGGTTAGTGTTCTTTTAACCTGAAAGCCCTGAGTTCCAAGAACACAGCAGCTGCGAAGGACTACCCAAGAAGAGCACAAAAGTACCACAACATGCCTGCCTCCACAGCTATTTCCTTGGGGACATCCCTAATTCCTGGCTGATTTGCCTTTCTCGTCGTCGGGTTGGGGTTAGGTAGGCCTTGTGCTAGGATTTTTAAAATCAGGAAGCCCAGACCTCCAGGCACACTGGAGCTGTGAAAGGCATCCAAAAGGGAGTGCAAAAGTGCCACAACATGGCTGCTTTCACAGCTTTTTCCTTAGGAAGAACCCTAATACCCGGCTGATTTACCTTCCTAGGGTTACTGTTAGGCTTGGGCCAAGGACTTTTAAAACCAGGAAGCCCTGTGCTCCAGGCACACTGCAGCTGTTCAAGGCATCCCAACGGGAGTGCAAAAGTGACACAACTTGGCTGCCTCCACTGCTATTTCCATGAGACCATCCCCAACCATAGGCTGATTTTCATTCCTAGCGTTGAGGTTTGAGTTAGGCCTAGGGTTACTGTACTTTTAACCTGAAAGTCCTGAGTTCCAAGAACACAGCAGCTGCGAAGGACTACCCAAGAAGAGCACAAAAGTACCACCACATGCCTGCCTCCACAGCTATTTCCTTGGGGACATCCCTAATTCCTGGCTGATTTGCCTTTCTCGTCGTCGGGTTGGGGTTAGGTAGGCCTTGTGCTAGGATTTTTAAAATCAGGAAGCCCAGACCTCCAGGCACACTGGAGCTGTGAAAGGCATCCAAAGGGAGTGCAAAAGTGCCACAACATGGCTGCTTTCACAGCTTTTTCCTTAGGAAGAACCCTAATACCCGGCTGATTTACCTTCCTAGGGTTACTGTTAGGCTTGGGCCAAGGACTTTTAAAACCAGGAAGCCCTGTGCTCCAGGCACACTGCAGCTGTTCAAGGCATCCCAACGGGAGTGCAAAAGTGACACAACTTGGCTGCCTCCTCTGCTATTTCCATTAGACCATCCCCAACCATAGGCTGATTTTCCTTCCTAGCGTTGAGGTTTGAGTTAGGCCTAGGGTTAGTGTTCTTTTAACCTGAAAGCCCTGAGTTCCAAGAACACAGCAGCTGCGAAGGACTACCCAAGAAGAGCACAAAAGTACCACAACATGCCTGCCTCCACAGCTATTTCCTTGGGGACATCCCTAATTCCTGGCTGATTTGCCTTTCTCGTCGTCGGGTTGGGGTTAGGTAGGCCTTGTGCTAGGATTTTTAAAATCAGGAAGCCCAGACCTCCAGGCACACTGGAGCTGTGAAAGGCATCCAAAAGGGAGTGCAAAAGTGCCACAACATGGCTGCTTTCACAGCTTTTTCCTTAGGAAGAACCCTAATACCCGGCTGATTTACCTTCCTAGGGTTACTGTTAGGCTTGGGCCAAGGACTTTTAAAACCAGGAAGCCCTGTGCTCCAGGCACACTGCAGCGGTTCAAGGCATCCCAACGGGAGTGCAAAAGTGACACAACTTGGCTGCCTCCACTGCTATTTCCATGAGACCATCCCCAACCATAGGCTGATTTTCCTTCCTAGCGTTGAGGTTTGAGTTAGGCCTAGGGTTAGAGATTTTTAACCAGAAAGCTCTGAGTTCCAAGAACACAGCAGCTGCGAAGGACTACCCAAGAAGAGCACAAAAGTACCACAACATGCCTGCCTCCACAGCTATTTCCTTGGGGACATCCCTAATTCCTGGCTGATTTGCCTTTCTCGTCGTCGGGTTGGGGTTAGGTAGGCCTTGTGCTAGGATTTTTAAAATCAGGAAGCCCAGACCTCCAGGCACACTGGAGCTGTGAAAGGCATCCCAAAGGAAGTGCAAAAGTGCCACAACATGGCTGCTTTCACAGCTTTTTCCTTAGGAAGAACCCTAATACCCGGCTGATTTACCTTCCTAGGGTTACTGTTAGGCTTGGGCCAAGGACTTTTAAAACCAGGAAGCCCTGTGCTCCAGGCACACTGCAGCTGTTCAAGGCATCCCAACGGGAGTGCAAAAGTGACACAACTTGGCTGCCTCCTCTGCTATTTCCATGAGACCATCCCCAACCATAGGCTGATTTTCCTTCCTAGCGTTGAGGTTTGAGTTAGGCCTAGGGTTAGTGTTCTTTTAACCTGAAAGCCCTGAGTTCCAAGAACACAGCAGCTGCGAAGGACTACCCAAGAAGAGCACAAAAGTACCACAACATGCCTGCCTCCACAGCTATTTCCTTGGGGACATCCCTAATTCCTGGCTGATTTGCCTTTCTCGTCGTCGGGTTGGGGTTAGGTAGGCCTTGTGCTAGGATTTTTAAAATCAGGAAGCCCAGACCTCCAGGCACACTGGAGCTGTGAAAGGCATCCAAAAGGGAGTGCAAAAGTGCCACAACATGGCTGCTTTCACAGCTTTTTCCTTAGGAAGAACCCTAATACCCGGCTGATTTACCTTCCTAGGGTTACTGTTAGGCTTGGGCCAAGGACTTTTAAAACCAGGAAGCCCTGTGCTCCAGGCACACTGCAGCTGTTCAAGGCATCCCAACGGGAGTGCAAAAGTGACACAACTTGGCTGCCTCCACTGCTATTTCCATGAGACCATCCCCAACCATAGGCTGATTTTCCTTCCTAGCGTTGAGGTTTGAGTTAGGCCTAGGGTTACTGTACTTTTAACCTGAAAGCCCTGAGTTCCAAGAACACAGCAGCTGCGAAGGACTACCCAAGAAGAGCACAAAAGTACCACAACATGCCTGCCTCCACAGCTATTTCCTTGGGGACATCCCTAATTCCTGGCTGATTTGCCTTTCTCGTCGTCGGGTTGGGGTTAGGTAGGCCTTGTGCTAGGATTTTTAAAATCAGGAAGCCCAGACCTCCAGGCACACTGGAGCTGTGAAAGGCATCCAAAAGGGAGTGCAAAAGTGCCACAACATGGCTGCTTTCACAGCTTTTTCCTTAGGAAGAACCCTAATACCCGGCTGATTTACCTTCCTAGGGTTACTGTTAGGCTTGGGCCAAGGACTTTTAAAACCAGGAAGCCCTGTGCTCCAGGCACACTGCAGCTGTTCAAGGCATCCCAACGGGAGTGCAAAAGTGACACAACTTGGCTGCCTCCTCTGCTATTTCCATGAGACCATCCCCAACCATAGGCTGATTTTCATTCCTAGCGTTGAGGTTTGAGTTAGGCCTAGGGTTAGTGTTCTTTTAACCTGAAAGCCCTGAGTTCCAAGAACACAGCAGCTGCGAAGGACTACCCAAGAAGAGCACAAAAGTACCACAACATGCCTGCCTCCACAGCTATTTCCTTGGGGACATCCCTAATTCCTGGCTGATTTGCCTTTCTCGTCGTCGGGTTGGGGTTAGGTAGGCCTTGTGCTAGGATTTTGAAAATCAGGAAGCCCAGAACTCCAGGCACACTGGAGCTGTGAAAGGCATCCAAAAGGGAGTGCAAAAGTGTCACAACATGGCTGCTTTCACAGCTTCTTCCTTGGCACCATCACTATACCTAGGCTGATTTATCTGCCTAGGTTTATGGTTAGGGTTCAGCCTAGGGCTAGGATTTTTTGAACCAGGAAGCCCTGAGTTACAGGCTTACTGTAGCTGCCAAAGGCATCCCAAAGTGAGCGCAGAAGTGCCAGAACATGGCTGCTTTCACAGCTTTTTCCTAAGGAAGAACCCTAATACCCGGCTGATTTACCTTCCTAGGGTTACTGTTAGGCTTGGGCCAAGGACTTTTAAAACCAGGAAGCCCTGTGCTCCAGGCACACTGCAGCTGTTCAAGGCATCCCAACGGGAGCGCAAAAGTGACACAACTTGGCTGCCTCCTCTGCTATTTCCATGAGACCATCCCCAACCATAGGCTGATTTTCCTTCCTAGCGTTGAGGTTTGAGTTAGGCCTAGGGTTAGAGATTTTTAACCAGAAAGCTCTGAGTTCCAAGAACACAGCAGCTGCGAAGGACTACCCAAGAAGAGCACAAAAGTACCACAACATGCCTGCCTCCACAGCTATTTCCTTGGGGACATCCCTAATTCCTGGCTGATTTGCCTTTCTCGTCGTCGGGTTGGGGTTAGGTAGGCCTTGTGCTAGGATTTTTAAAATCAGGAAGCCCAGACCTCCAGGCACACTGGAGCTGTGAAAGGCATCCCAAAGGAAGTGCAAAAGTGCCACAACATGGCTGCTTTCACAGCTTTTTCCTTAGGAAGAACCCTAATACCCGGCTGATTTACCTTCCTAGGGTTACTGTTAGGCTTGGGCCAAGGACTTTTAAAACCAGGAAGCCCTGTGCTCCAGGCACACTGCAGCTGTTCAAGGCATCCCAACGGGAGTGCAAAAGTGACACAACTTGGCTGCCTCCTCTGCTATTTCCATGAGACCATCCCGAACCATAGGCTGATTTTCCTTCCTAGCGTTGAGGTTTGAGTTAGGCCTAGGGTTAGTGTTCTTTTAACCTGAAAGCCCTGAGTTCCAAGAAGACAGCAGCTGCGAAGGACTACCCAAGAAGAGCACAAAAGTACCACAACATGCCTGCCTCCACAGCTATTTCCTTGGGGACATCCCTAATTCCTGGCTGATTTGCCTTTCTCGTCGTCGGGTTGGGGTTAGGTAGGCCTTGTGCTAGGATTTTTAAAATCAGGAAGCCCAGACCTCCAGGCACACTGGAGCTGTGAAAGGCATCCAAAAGGGAGTGCAAAAGTGCCACAACATGGCTGCTTTCACAGCTTTTTCCTTAGGAAGAACCCTAATACCCGGCTGATTTACCTTCCTAGGGTTACTGTTAGGCTTGGGCCAAGGACTTTTAAAACCAGGAAGCCCTGTGCTCCAGGCACACTGCAGCTGTTCAAGGCATCCCAACGGGAGCGCAAAAGTGACACAACTTGGCTGCCTCCTCTGCTATTTCCATGAGACCATCCCCAACCATAGGCTGATTTTCCTTCCTAGCGTTGAGGTTTGAGTTAGGCCTAGGGTTAGAGATTTTTAACCAGAAAGCTCTGAGTTCCAAGAACACAGCAGCTGCGAAGGACTACCCAAGAAGAGCACAAAAGTACCACAACATGCCTGCCTCCACAGCTATTTCCTTGGGGACATCCCTAATTCCTGGCTGATTTGCCTTTCTCGTCGTCGGGTTGGGGTTAGGTAGGCCTTGTGCTAGGATTTTTAAAATCAGGAAGCCCAGACCTCCAGGCACACTGGAGCTGTGAAAGGCATCCCAAAGGAAGTGCAAAAGTGCCACAACATGGCTGCTTTCACAGCTTTTTCCTTAGGAAGAACCCTAATACCCGGCTGATTTACCTTCCTAGGGTTACTGTTAGGCTTGGGCCAAGGACTTTTAAAACCAGGAAGCCCTGTGCTCCAGGCACACTGCAGCTGTTCAAGGCATCCCAACGGGAGTGCAAAAGTGACACAACTTGGCTGCCTCCTCTGCTATTTCCATGAGACCATCCCGAACCATAGGCTGATTTTCCTTCCTAGCGTTGAGGTTTGAGTTAGGCCTAGGGTTAGTGTTCTTTTAACCTGAAAGCCCTGAGTTCCAAGAACACAGCAGCTGCGAAGGACTACCCAAGAAGAGCACAAAAGTACCACAACATGCCTGCCTCCACAGCTATTTCCTTGGGGACATCCCTAATTCCTGGCTGATTTGCCTTTCTCGTCGTCGGGTTGGGGTTAGGTAGGCCTTGTGCTAGGATTTTTAAAATCAGGAAGCCCAGACCTCCAGGCACACTGGAGCTGTGAAAGGCATCCAAAAGGGAGTGCAAAAGTGTCACAACATGGCTGCTTTCACAGCTTCTTCCTTGGCACCATCACTATACCTAGGCTGATTTATCTGCCTAGGTTTATGGTTAGGGTTCAGCCTAGGGCTAGGATTTTTTGAACCAGGAAGCCCTGAGTTACAGGCTTACTGTAGCTGCCAAAGGCATCCAAAAGGGAGCGCAGAAGTGCCAGAACATGGCTGCTTTCACAGCTTTTTCCTAAGGAAGAACCCTAATACCCGGCTGATTTACCTTCCTAGGGTTACTGTTAGGCTTGGGCCAAGGACGTTTAAAACCAGGAAGCCCTGTGCTCCAGGCACACTGCAGCTGTTCAAGGCATCCCAACGGGAGCGCAAAAGTGACACAACTTGGCTGCCTCCTCTGCTATTTCCATGAGACCATCCCCAACCATAGGCTGATTTTCCTTCCTAGCGTTGAGGTTTGAGTTAGGCCTAGGGTTAGAGATTTTTAACCAGAAAGCCCTGAGTTCCAAGAACACAGCAGCTGCGAAGGACTACCCAAGAAGAGCACAAAAGTACCACAACATGCCTGCCTCCACAGCTATTTCCTTGGGGACATCCCTAATTCCTGGCTGATTTGCCTTTCTCGTCGTCAGGTTGGGGTTAGGTAGGCCTTGTGCTAGGATTTTTAAAATCAGGAAGCCCAGACCTCCAGGCACACTGGAGCTGTGAAAGGCATCCAAAAGGGAGTGCAAAAGTGCCACAACATGGCTGCTTTCACAGCTTTTTCCTACGGAAGAACCCTAATACCCGGCTGATTTACCTTCCTAGGGTTACTGTTAGGCTTGGGCCAAGGACTTTTAAAACCAGGAAGCCCTGTGCTCCAGGCACACTGCAGCTGTTCAAGGCATCCCAACGGGAGTGCAAAAGTGACACAACTTGGATGCCTCCACTGCTATTTCCATGAGACCATTCCCAACCTTAGGCTGGTTTTCCTTCCTAGCATTGCGTTTTGAGTTAGGCCTATGGTTACTGTTCTTTTAACCTGAAAGCCCTGAGTTCCAAGAACACAGCAGCTGCGAAGGACTACCCAATAAGAGCACAAAAGTACCACCACATGCCTGCCTCCACAGCTATTTCCTTGGGGACATCCCTAATTCCTGGCTGATTTGCCTTTCTCGTCGTCGGGTTGGGGTTAGGTAGGCCTTGTGCTAGGATTTTGAAAATCAGGAAGCCCAGACCTCCAGGCACACTGGAGCTGTGAAAGGCATCCAAAAGGGAGTGCAAAAGTGCCACAACATGGCTGCTTTCACAGCTTTTTCCTTAGGAAGAACCCTAATACCCGGCTGAGTTACCTTCCTAGGGTTACTGTTAGGCTTGGGACAAGGACTTTTAAAACCAGGAAGCCCTGTGCTCCAGGCACACTGCAGCTGTTCAAGGCATCCCAACGGGAGTGCAAAAGTGACACAACTTGGCTGCCTCCACTGCTATTTCCATGAGACCATCCCCAACCATAGGCTGATTTTCATTCCTAGCGTTGAGGTTTGAGTTAGGCCTAGGGTTACTGTACTTTTAACCTGAAAGCCCTGAGTTCCAAGAACACAGCAGCTGCGAAGGACTACCCAAGAAGAGCACAAAAGTACCACAACATGCCTGCCTCCACAGCTATTTCCTTGGGGACATCCCTAATTCCTGGCTGATTTGCCTTTCTCGTCGTCGGGTTTGGGTTAGGTAGGCCTTGTGCTAGGATTTTTAAAATCAGGAAGCCCAGACCTCCAGGCACACTGGAGCTGTGAAAGGCATCCAAAAGGGAGTGCAAAAGTGCCACAACATGGCTGCTTTCACAGCTTTTTCCTTAGGAAGAACCCTAATACCCGGCTGATTTACCTTCCTAGGGTTACTGTTAGGCTTGGGCCAAGGACTTTTAAAACCAGGAAGCCCTGTGCTCCAGGCACACTGCAGCTGTTCAAGGCATCCCAACGGGAGTGCAAAAGTGACACAACTTGGCTGCCTCCACTGCTATTTCCATGAGACCATCCCCAACCATAGGCTGATTTTCATTCCTAGCGTTGAGGTTTGAGTTAGGCCTAGGGTTAGGGTTCTTTCAACCAGAAAGCCCTGAGTTCCAAGAACACAGCAGCTGCGAAGGACAACCCAAGAAGAGCACAAAAGTACCACAACATGCCTGCCTCCACAGCTATTTCCTTGGGGACATCCCTAATTCCTGGCTGATTTGCCTTTCTCGTCGTCGGGTTGGGGTTAGGTAGGCCTTGTGCTAGGATTTTTAAAATCAGGAAGCCCAGACCTCCAGGCACACTGGAGCTGTGAAAGGCATCCAAAAGGGAGTGCAAAAGTGTCACAACATGGCTGCTTTCACAGCTTCTTCCTTGGCACCATCACTATACCTAGGCTGATTTATCTGCCTAGGTTTATGGTTAGGGTTCAGCCTAGGGCTAGGATTTTTTGAACCAGGAAGCCCTGAGTTCCAGGCTTACTGTAGCTGCCAAAGGCATCCCAAAGGGAGCGCAGAAGTGCCAGAACATGGCTGCTTTCACAGCTTTTTCCTAAGGAAGGACCCTAATACCTGGCTGATTTACCTTCCTAGGGTTACTGTTAGGCTTGGGCAAAGGACTTTTAAAACCAGGAAGCCCTGTGCTCCAGGCACACTGCAGCTGTTCAAGGCATCCCAAGGGGAGCGCAAAAGTGACACAACTTGGCTGCCTCCACTGCTATTTCCATGAGACCATCCCCAACCTTAGGCTGGTTTTCCTTCCTAGCGTTGAGTTTTGAGTTAGGCCTATGGTTACTGTTCTTTTAACCTGAAAGCCCTGAGTTCCAAGAATACAGCAGCTGCGAAGGACTACCCAAGAAGAGCACAAAAGTACCACAACATGCCTGCCTCCCCAGCTATTTCCTTGGGGACATCCCTAATTCCTGGCTGATTTGCCTTTCTCGTCGTCGGGTTGGGGTTAGGTAGGCCTTGTGCTAGGATTTTTAAAATCAGGAAGCCCAGACCTCCAGGCACACTGGAGCTGTGAAAGGCATCCCAAAGGGAGTGCAAAAGTGCCACAACATGGCTGCTTTCACAGCTTTTTCCTTAGGAAGAACCCTAATACCCGGCTGATTTACCTTCCTAGGGTTACTGTTAGGCTTGGGACAAGGACTTTTAAAACCAGGAAGCCCTGTGCTCCAGGCACACTGCAGCTGTTCAAGGCATCCCAACGGGAGTGCAAAAGTGACACAACTTGGCTGCCTCCTCTGCTTTTTCCATGAGACCATCCCCAACCATAGGCTGATTTTCCTTCCTAGCGTTGAGGTTTGAGTTAGGCCTAGGGTTAGTGTTCTTTTAACCTGAAAGCCCTGAGTTCCAAGAACACAGCAGCTGCGAAGGACTACCCAAGAAGAGCACAAAAGTACCACAACATGCCTGCCTCCACAGCTATTTCCTTGGGGACATCCCTAATTCCTGGCTGATTTGCCTTTCTCGTCGTCGGGTTGGGGTTAGGTAGGCCTTGTGCTAGGATTTTTAAAATCAGGAAGCCCAGACCTCCAGGCACACTGGAGCTGTGAAAGGCATCCAAAAGGGAGTGCAAAAGTGCCACAACATGGCTGCTTTCACAGCTTTTTCCTTAGGAAGAACCCTAATACCCGGCTGATTTACCTTCCTAGGGTTACTGTTAGGCTTGGGCCAAGGACTTTTAAAACCAGGAAGCCCTGTGCTCCAGGCACACTGCAGCTGTTCAAGGCATCCCAACGGGAGTGCAAAAGTGACACAACTTGGCTGCCTCCTCTGCTATTTCCATGAGACCATCCCCAACCATAGGCTGATTTTCCTTCCTAGCGTTGAGGTTTGAGTTAGGCCTAGGGTTAGTGTTCTTTTAACCTGAAAGCCCTGAGTTCCAAGAACACAGCAGCTGCGAAGGACTACCCAAGAAGAGCACAAAAGTACCACAACATGCCTGCCTCCACAGCTATTTCCTTGGGGACATCCCTAATTCCTGGCTGATTTGCCTTTCTCGTCGTCGGGTTGGGGTTAGGTAGGCCTTGTGCTAGGATTTTTAAAATCAGGAAGCCCAGACCTCCAGGCACACTGGAGCTGTGAAAGGCATCCAAAAGGGAGTGCAAAAGTGCCACAACATGGCTGCTTTCACAGCTTTTTCCTTAGGAAGAACCCTAATACCCGGCTGATTTACCTTCCTAGGGTTACTGTTAGGCTTGGGCCAAGGACTTTTAAAACCAGGAAGCCCTGTGCTCCAGGCACACTGCAGCTGTTCAAGGCATCCCAACGGGAGTGCAAAAGTGACACAACTTGGCTGCCTCCTCTGCTTTTTCCATGAGACCATCCCCAACCATAGGCTGATTTTCCTTCCTAGCGTTGAGGTTTGAGTTAGGCCTAGGGTTAGTGTTCTTTTAACCTGAAAGCCCTGAGTTCCAAGAACACAGCAGCTGCGAAGGACTACCCAAGAAGAGCACAAAAGTACCACAACATGCCTGCCTCCACAGCTATTTCCTTGGGGACATCCCTAATTCCTGGCTGATTTGCCTTTCTCGTCGTCGGGTTGGGGTTAGGTAGGCCTTGTGCTAGGATTTTTAAAATCAGGAAGCCCAGACCTCCAGGCACACTGGAGCTGTGAAAGGCATCCAAAAGGGAGTGCAAAAGTGCCACAACATGGCTGCTTTCACAGCTTTTTCCTTAGGAAGAACCCTAATACCCGGCTGATTTACCTTCCTAGGGTTACTGTTAGGCTTGGGCCAAGGACTTTTAAAACCAGGAAGCCCTGTGCTCCAGGCACACTGCAGCTGTTCAAGGCATCCCAACGGGAGTGCAAAAGTGACACAACTTGGCTGCCTCCTCTGCTATTTCCATGAGACCATCCCCAACCATAGGCTGATTTTCCTTCCTAGCGTTGAGGTTTGAGTTAGGCCTAGGGTTAGTGTTCTTTTAACCTGAAAGCCCTGAGTTCCAAGAACACAGCAGCTGCGAAGGACTACCCAAGAAGAGCACAAAAGTACCACAACATGCCTGCCTCCACAGCTATTTCCTTGGGGACATCCCTAATTCCTGGCTGATTTGCCTTTCTCGTCGTCGGGTTGGGGTTAGGTAGGCCTTGTGCTAGGATTTTTAAAATCAGGAAGCCCAGACCTCCAGGCACACTGGAGCTGTGAAAGGCATCCAAAAGGGAGTGCAAAAGTGCCACAACATGGCTGCTTTCACAGCTTTTTCCTTAGGAAGAACCCTAATACCCGGCTGATTTACCTTCCTAGGGTTACTGTTAGGCTTGGGCCAAGGACTTTTAAAACCAGGAAGCCCTGTGCTCCAGGCACACTGCAGCTGTTCAAGGCATCCCAACGGGAGTGCAAAAGTGACACAACTTGGCTGCCTCCTCTGCTATTTCCATGAGACCATCCCCAACCATAGGCTGATTTTCCTTCCTAGCGTTGAGGTTTGAGTTAGGCCTAGGGTTAGTGTTCTTTTAACCTGAAAGCCCTGAGTTCCAAGAACACAGCAGCTGCGAAGGACTACCCAAGAAGAGCACAAAAGTACCACAACATGCCTGCCTCCACAGCTATTTCCTTGGGGACATCCCTAATTCCTGGCTGATTTGCCTTTCTCGTCGTCGGGTTGGGGTTAGGTAGGCCTTGTGCTAGGATTTTTAAAATCAGGAAGCCCAGACCTCCAGGCACACTGGAGCTGTGAAAGGCATCCAAAAGGGAGTGCAAAAGTGCCACAACATGGCTGCTTTCACAGCTTTTTCCTTAGGAAGAACCCTAATACCCGGCTGATTTACCTTCCTAGGGTTACTGTTAGGCTTGGGCCAAGGACTTTTAAAACCAGGAAGCCCTGTGCTCCAGGCACACTGCAGCTGTTCAAGGCATCCCAACGGGAGTGCAAAAGTGACACAACTTGGCTGCCTCCACTGCTATTTCCATGAGACCATCCCCAACCATAGGCTGATTTTCCTTCCTAGCGTTGAGGTTTGAGTTAGGCCTAGGGTTAGAGATTTTTAACCAGAAAGCTCTGAGTTCCAAGAACACAGCAGCTGCGAAGGACTACCCAAGAAGAGCACAAAAGTACCACAACATGCCTGCCTCCACAGCTATTTCCTTGGGGACATCCCTAATTCCTGGCTGATTTGCCTTTCTCGTCGTCGGGTTGGGGTTAGGTAGGCCTTGTGCTAGGATTTTTAAAATCAGGAAGCCCAGACCTCCAGGCACACTGGAGCTGTGAAAGGCATCCCAAAGGGAGTGCAAAAGTGCCACAACATGGCTGCTTTCACAGCTTTTTCCTTAGGAAGAAGCCTAATACCCGGCTGATTTACCTTCCTAGGGTTACTGTTAGGCTTGGGCCAAGGACTTTTAAAACCAGGAAGCCCTGTGCTCCAGGCACACTGCAGCTGTTCAAGGCATCCCAACGGGAGTGCAAAAGTGACACAACTTGGCTGCCTCCACTGCTATTTCCATGAGACCATCCCCAACCATAGGCTGATTTTCATTCCTAGCGTTGAGGTTTGAGTTAGGCCTAGGGTTAGGGTTCTTTCAACCAGAAAGCCCTGAGTTCCAAGAACACAGCAGCTGCGAAGGACTACCCAAGAAGAGCACAAAAGTACCACAACATGCCTGCCTCCACAGCTATTTCCTTGGGGACATCCCTAATTCCTGGCTGATTTGCCTTTCTCGTCGTCGGGTTGGGGTTAGGTAGGCCTTGTGCTAGGATTTTTAAAATCAGGAAGCCCAGAACTCCAGGC
This sequence comes from Melospiza georgiana, assembly GCF_028018845.1. NCBI lineage: Eukaryota > Metazoa > Chordata > Aves > Passeriformes > Passerellidae > Melospiza > Melospiza georgiana. The sequence goes on from NC_080448.1 coordinate 1,205,200, forward strand.
ACACTGGAGCTGTGAAAGGCATCCAAAAGGGAGTGCAAAAGTGCCACAACATGGCTGCTTTCACAGCTTCTTCCTTGGCACCATCAGTATACCTAGGCTGATTTATCTGCCTAGGTTTATGGTTAGGGTTCAGCCTAGGGCTAGGATTTTTTGAACCAGGAAGCCCTGAGTTCCAGGCTTACTGTAGCTGCCAAAGGCATCCCAAAGGGAGCGCAGAAGTGCCAGAACATGGCTGCTTTCACAGCTTTTTCCTAAGGAAGAACCCTAATACCCGGCTGATTTACCTTCCTAGGGTTACTGTTAGGCTTGGGCCAAGGACTTTTAAAACCAGGAAGCCCTGTGCTCCAGGCACACTGCAGCTGTTCAAGGCATCCCAACGGGAGTGCAAAAGTGACACAACTTGGCTGCCTCCTCTGCTATTTCCATGAGACCATCCCGAAACATAGGCTGATTTTCCTTCCTAGCGTTGAGGTTTGAGTTAGGCCTATGGTTAGTGTTCTTTTAACCTGAAAGCCCTGAGTTCCAAGAACACAGCAGCTGCGAAGGACTACCCAAGAAGAGCACAAAAGTACCACAACATGCCTGCCTCCACAGCTATTTCCTTGGGGACATCCCTAATTCCTGGCTGATTTGCCTTTCTCGTCGTCGGGTTTGGGTTAGGTAGGCCTTGTGCTAGGATTTTTAAAATCAGGAAGCCCAGACCTCCAGGCACACTGGAGCTGTGAAAGGCATCCAAAAGGGAGTGCAAAAGTGCCACAACATGGCTGCTTTCACAGCTTTTTCCTTAGGAAGAACCCTAATACCCGGCTGATTTACCTTCCTAGGGTTACTGTTAGGCTTGGGCCAAGGACTTTTAAAACCAGGAAGCCCTGTGCTCCAGGCACACTGCAGCTGTTCAAGGCATCCCAACGGGAGTGCAAAAGTGACACAACTTGGCTGCCTCCTCTGCTATTTCCATGAGACCATCCCCAACCATAGGCTGATTTTCCTTCCTAGCGTTGAGGTTTGAGTTAGGCCTAGGGTTAGTGTTCTTTTAACCTGAAAGCCCTGAGTTCCAAGAACACAGCAGCTGCGAAGGACTACCCAAGAAGAGCACAAAAGTACCACAACATGCCTGCCTCCACAGCTATTTCCTTGGGGACATCCCTAATTCCTGGCTGATTTGCCTTTCTCGTCGTCGGGTTGGGGTTAGGTAGGCCTTGTGCTAGGATTTTTAAAATCAGGAAGCCCAGACCTCCAGGCACACTGGAGCTGTGAAAGGCATCCAAAAGGGAGTGCAAAAGTGCCACAACATGGCTGCTTTCACAGCTTTTTCCTTAGGAAGAACCCTAATACCCGGCTGATTTACCTTCCTAGGGTTACTGTTAGGCTTGGGCCAAGGACTTTTAAAACCAGGAAGCCCTGTGCTCCAGGCACACTGCAGCTGTTCAAGGCATCCCAACGGGAGTGCAAAAGTGACACAACTTGGCTGCCTCCTCTGCTATTTCCATGAGACCATCCCCAACCATAGGCTGATTTTCCTTCCTAGCGTTGAGGTTTGAGTTAGGCCTAGGGTTAGAGATTTTTAACCAGAAAGCTCTGAGTTCCAAGAACACAGCAGCTGCGCAGGACTACCCAAGAAGAGCACAAAAGTACCACAACATGCCTGCCTCCACAGCTATTTCCTTGGGGACATCCCTAATTCCTGGCTGATTTGCCTTTCTCGTCGTCGGGTTGGGGTTAGGTAGGCCTTGTGCTAGGATTTTTAAAATCAGGAAGCCCAGACCTCCAGGCACACTGGAGCTGTGAAAGGCATCCCAAAGGGAGTGCAAAAGTGCCACAACATGGCTGCTTTCACAGCTTTTTCCTTAGGAAGAACCCTAATACCCGGCTGATTTACCTTCCTAGGGTTACTGTTAGGCTTGGGCCAAGGACTTTTAAAACCAGGAAGCCCTGTGCTCCAGGCACACTGCAGCTGTTCAAGGCATCCCAACGGGAGTGCAAAAGTGACACAACTTGGCTGCCTCCTCTGCTATTTCCATGAGACCATCCCCAACCATAGGCTGATTTTCCTTCCTAGCGTTGAGGTTTGAGTTAGGCCTAGGGTTAGTGTTCTTTTAACCTGAAAGCCCTGAGTTCCAAGAACACAGCAGCTGCGAAGGACTACCCAAGAAGAGCACAAAAGTACCACAACATGCCTGCCTCCACAGCTATTTCCTTGGGGACATCCCTAATTCCTGGCTGATTTGCCTTTCTCGTCGTCGGGTTGGGGTTAGGTAGGCCTTGTGCTAGGATTTTTAAAATCAGGAAGCCCAGACCTCCAGGCACACTGGAGCTGTGAAAGGCATCCAAAAGGGAGTGCAAAAGTGCCACAACATGGCTGCTTTCACAGCTTTTTCCTTAGGAAGAACCCTAATACCCGGCTGATTTACCTTCCTAGGGTTACTGTTAGGCTTGGGCCAAGGACTTTTAAAACCAGGAAGCCCTGTGCTCCAGGCACACTGCAGCTGTTCAAGGCATCCCAACGGGAGTGCAAAAGTGACACAACTTGGCTGCCTCCACTGCTATTTCCATGAGACCATCCCCAACCATAGGCTGATTTTCCTTCCTAGCGTTGAGGTTTGAGTTAGGCCTAGGGTTAGAGATTTTTAACCAGAAAGCTCTGAGTTCCAAGAACACAGCAGCTGCGCAGGACTACCCAAGAAGAGCACAAAAGTACCACAACATGCCTGCCTCCACAGCTATTTCCTTGGGGACATCCCTAATTCCTGGCTGATTTGCCTTTCTCGTCGTCGGGTTGGGGTTAGGTAGGCCTTGTGCTAGGATTTTTAAAATCAGGAAGCCCAGACCTCCAGGCACACTGGAGCTGTGAAAGGCATCCCAAAGGGAGTGCAAAAGTGCCACAACATGGCTGCTTTCACAGCTTTTTCCTTAGGAAGAACCCTAATACCCGGCTGATTTACCTTCCTAGGGTTACTGTTAGGCTTGGGCCAAGGACTTTTAAAACCAGGAAGCCCTGTGCTCCAGGCACACTGCAGCTGTTCAAGGCATCCCAACGGGAGTGCAAAAGTGACACAACTTGGCTGCCTCCTCTGCTATTTCCATGAGACCATCCCCAACCATAGGCTGATTTTCCTTCCTAGCGTTGAGGTTTGAGTTAGGCCTAGGGTTAGTGTTCTTTTAACCTGAAAGCCCTGAGTTCCAAGAACACAGCAGCTGCGAAGGACTACCCAAGAAGAGCACAAAAGTACCACCACATGCCTGCCTCCACAGCTATTTCCTTGGGGACATCCCTAATTCCTGGCTGATTTGCCTTTCTCGTCGTCGGGTTTGGGTTAGGTAGGCCTTGTGCTAGGATTTTTAAAATCAGGAAGCCCAGACCTCCAGGCACACTGGAGCTGTGAAAGGCATCCAAAAGGGAGTGCAAAAGTGCCACAACATGGCTGCTTTCACAGCTTTTTCCTTAGGAAGAAGCCTAATACCCGGCTGATTTACCTTCCTAGGGTTACTGTTAGGCTTGGGCCAAGGACTTTTAAAACCAGGAAGCCCTGTGCTCCAGGCACACTGCAGCTGTTCAAGGCATCCCAAGGGGAGTGCAAAAGTGACACAACTTGGCTGCCTCCACTGCTATTTCCATGAGACCATCCCCAACCATAGGCTGATTTTCATTCCTAGCGTTGAGGTTTGAGTTAGGCCTAGGGTTACTGTACTTTTAACCTGAAAGCCCTGAGTTCCAAGAACACAGCAGCTGCGAAGGACTACCCAAGAAGAGCACAAAAGTACCACAACATGCCTGCCTCCACAGCTATTTCCTTGGGGACATCCCTAATTCCTGGCTGATTTGCCTTTCTCGTCGTCGGGTTGGGGTTAGGTAGGCCTTGTGCTAGGATTTTTAAAATCAGGAAGCCCAGACCTCCAGGCACACTGGAGCTGTGAAAGGCATCCAAAAGGGAGTGCAAAAGTGCCACAACATGGCTGCTTTCACAGCTTTTTCCTTAGGAAGAAGCCTAATACCCGGCTGTTTTACCTTCCTAGGGTTACTGTTAGGCTTGGGCCAAGGACTTTTAAAACCAGGAAGCCCTGTGCTCCAGGCACACTGCAGCTGTTCAAGGCATCCCAACGGGAGTGCAAAAGTGACACAACTTGGCTGCCTCCACTGCTATTTCCATGAGACCATCCCCAACCATAGGCTGATTTTCCTTCCTAGCGTTGAGGTTTGAGTTAGGCCTAGGGTTAGGGTTCTTTCAACCAGAAAGCCCTGAGTTCCAAGAATACAGCAGCTGCGAAGGACTACCCAAGAAGAGCACAAAAGTACCACAACATGCCTGCCTCCACAGCTATTTCCTTGGGGACATCCCTAATTCCTGGCTGATTTGCCTTTCTCGTCGTCGGGTTGGGGTTAGGTAGGCCTTGTGCTCGGATTTTTAAAATCAGGAAGCCCAGAACTCCAGGCACACTGGAGCTGTGAAAGGCATCCCAAAGGGAGTGCAAAAGTGCCACAACATGGCTGCTTTCACAGCTTCTTCCTTGGCACCATCAGTATACCTAGGCTGATTTATCTGCCTAGGTTTATGGTTAGGGTTCAGCCTAGGGCTAGGATTTTTTGAACCAGGAAGCCCTGAGTTCCAGGCTTACTGTAGCTGCCAAAGGCATCCCAAAGGGAGCGCAGAAGTGCCAGAACATGGCTGCTTTCACAGCTTTTTCCTAAGAAAGGACCCTAATACCTGGCTGATTTACCTTCCTAGGGTTACTGTTAGGCTTGGGCAAAGGACTTTTAAAACCAGGAAGCCCTGTGCTCCAGGCACACTGCAGCTGTTCAAGGCATCCCAAGGGGAGCGCAAAAGTGACACAACTTGGCTGCCTCCACTGCTATTTCCATGAGACCATCCCCAACCTTAGGCTGGTTTTCCTTCCTAGCGTTGAGTTTTGAGTTAGGCCTATGGTTACTGTTCTTTTAACCTGAAAGCCCTGAGTTCCAAGAATACAGCAGCTGCGAAGGACTACCCAAGAAGAGCACAAAAGTACCACAACATGCCTGCCTCCCCAGCTATTTCCTTGGGGACATCCCTAATTCCTGGCTGATTTGCCTTTCTCGTCGTCGGGTTGGGGTTAGGTAGGCCTTGTGCTAGGATTTTTAAAATCAGGAAGCCCAGACCTCCAGGCACACTGGAGCTGTGAAAGGCATCCAAAGGGAGTGCAAAAGTGCCACAACATGGCTGCTTTCACAGCTTTTTCCTTAGGAAGAACCCTAATACCCGGCTGATTTACCTTCCTAGGGTTACTGTTAGGCTTGGGCCAAGGACTTTTAAAACCAGGAAGCCCTGTGCTCCAGGCACACTGCAGCTGTTCAAGGCATCCCAACGGGAGTGCAAAAGTGACACAACTTGGCTGCCTCCTCTGCTATTTCCATGAGACCATCCCGAACCATAGGCTGATTTTCCTTCCTAGCGTTGAGGTTTGAGTTAGGCCTATGGTTAGTGTTCTTTTAACCTGAAAGCCCTGAGTTCCAAGAACACAGCAGCTGCGAAGGACTACCCAAGAAGAGCACAAAAGTACCACAACATGCCTGCCTCCACAGCTATTTCCTTGGGGACATCCCTAATTCCTGGCTGATTTGCCTTTCTCGTCGTCGGGTTTGGGTTAGGTAGGCCTTGTGCTAGGATTTTTAAAATCAGGAAGCCCAGACCTCCAGGCACACTGGAGCTGTGAAAGGCATCCAAAAGGGAGTGCAAAAGTGCCACAACATGGCTGCTTTCACAGCTTTTTCCTTAGGAAGAACCCTAATACCCGGCTGATTTACCTTCCTAGGGTTACTGTTAGGCTTGGGCCAAGGACTTTTAAAACCAGGAAGCCCTGTGCTCCAGGCACACTGCAGCTGTTCAAGGCATCCCAACGGGAGTGCAAAAGTGACACAACTTGGCTGCCTCCTCTGCTATTTCCATGAGACCATCCCCAACCATAGGCTGATTTTCCTTCCTAGCGTTGAGGTTTGAGTTAGGCCTAGGGTTAGTGTTCTTTTAACCTGAAAGCCCTGAGTTCCAAGAACACAGCAGCTGCGAAGGACTACCCAAGAAGAGCACAAAAGTACCACAACATGCCTGCCTCCACAGCTATTTCCTTGGGGACATCCCTAATTCCTGGCTGATTTGCCTTTCTCGTCGTCGGGTTGGGGTTAGGTAGGCCTTGTGCTAGGATTTTTAAAATCAGGAAGCCCAGACCTCCAGGCACACTGGAGCTGTGAAAGGCATCCAAAAGGGAGTGCAAAAGTGCCACAACATGGCTGCTTTCACAGCTTTTTCCTTAGGAAGAACCCTAATACCCGGCTGATTTACCTTCCTAGGGTTACTGTTAGGCTTGGGCCAAGGACTTTTAAAACCAGGAAGCCCTGTGCTCCAGGCACACTGCAGCTGTTCAAGGCATCCCAAGGGGAGTGCAAAAGTGACACAACTTGGCTGCCTCCACTGCTATTTCCATGAGACCATCCCCAACCATAGGCTGATTTTCCTTCCTAGCGTTGAGGTTTGAGTTAGGCCTAGGGTTAGAGATTTTTAACCAGAAAGCTCTGAGTTCCAAGAACACAGCAGCTGCGCAGGACTACCCAAGAAGAGCACAAAAGTACCACAACATGCCTGCCTCCACAGCTATTTCCTTGGGGACATCCCTAATTCCTGGCTGATTTGCCTTTCTCGTCGTCGGGTTGGGGTTAGGTAGGCCTTGTGCTAGGATTTTTAAAATCAGGAAGCCCAGACCTCCAGGCACACTGGAGCTGTGAAAGGCATCCCAAAGGGAGTGCAAAAGTGCCACAACATGGCTGCTTTCACAGCTTTTTCCTTAGGAAGAACCCTAATACCCGGCTGATTTACCTTCCTAGGGTTACTGTTAGGCTTGGGCCAAGGACTTTTAAAACCAGGAAGCCCTGTGCTCCAGGCACACTGCAGCTGTTCAAGGCATCCCAACGGGAGTGCAAAAGTGACACAACTTGGCTGCCTCCTCTGCTATTTCCATGAGACCATCCCCAACCATAGGCTGATTTTCCTTCCTAGCGTTGAGGTTTGAGTTAGGCCTAGGGTTAGTGTTCTTTTAACCTGAAAGCCCTGAGTTCCAAGAACACAGCAGCTGCGAAGGACTACCCAAGAAGAGCACAAAAGTACCACCACATGCCTGCCTCCACAGCTATTTCCTTGGGGACATCCCTAATTCCTGGCTGATTTGCCTTTCTCGTCGTCGGGTTTGGGTTAGGTAGGCCTTGTGCTAGGATTTTTAAAATCAGGAAGCCCAGACCTCCAGGCACACTGGAGCTGTGAAAGGCATCCAAAAGGGAGTGCAAAAGTGCCACAACATGGCTGCTTTCACAGCTTTTTCCTTAGGAAGAACCCTCATACCCGGCTGATTTACCTTCCTAGGGTTACTGTTAGGCTTGGGCCAAGGACTTTTAAAACCAGGAAGCCCTGTGCTCCAGGCACACTGCAGCTGTTCAAGGCATCCCAACGGGAGTGCAAAAGTGACACAACTTGGCTGCCTCCTCTGCTATTTCCATGAGACCATCCCCAACCATAGGCTGATTTTCCTTCCTAGCGTTGAGGTTTGAGTTAGGCCTAGGGTTAGTGTTCTTTTAACCTGAAAGCCCTGAGTTCCAAGAACACAGCAGCTGCGAAGGACTACCCAAGAAGAGCACAAAAGTACCACCACATGCCTGCCTCCACAGCTATTTCCTTGGGGACATCCCTAATTCCTGGCTGATTTGCCTTTCTCGTCGTCGGGTTGGGGTTAGGTAGGCCTTGTGCTAGGATTTTTAAAATCAGGAAGCCCAGACCTCCAGGCACACTGGAGCTGTGAAAGGCATCCCAAAGGGAGTGCAAAAGTGCCACAACATGGCTGCTTTCACAGCTTTTTCCTTAGGAAGAAGCCTAATACCCGGCTGATTTACCTTCCTAGGGTTACTGTTAGGCTTGGGCCAAGGACTTTTAAAACCAGGAAGCCCTGTGCTCCAGGCACACTGCAGCTGTTCAAGGCATCCCAAGGGGAGTGCAAAAGTGACACAACTTGGCTGCCTCCACTGCTATTTCCATGAGACCATCCCCAACCATAGGCTGATTTTCATTCCTAGCGTTGAGGTTTGAGTTAGGCCTAGGGTTACTGTACTTTTAACCTGAAAGCCCTGAGTTCCAAGAACACAGCAGCTGCGAAGGACTACCCAAGAAGAGCACAAAAGTACCACAACATGCCTGCCTCCACAGCTATTTCCTTGGGGACATCCCTAATTCCTGGCTGATTTGCCTTTCTCGTCGTCGGGTTGGGGTTAGGTAGGCCTTGTGCTAGGATTTTTAAAATCAGGAAGCCCAGACCTCCAGGCACACTGGAGCTGTGAAAGGCATCCAAAAGGGAGTGCAAAAGTGCCACAACATGGCTGCTTTCACAGCTTTTTCCTTAGGAAGAACCCTAATACCCGGCTGATTTACCTTCCTAGGGTTACTGTTAGGCTTGGGCCAAGGACTTTTAAAACCAGGAAGCCCTGTGCTCCAGGCACACTGCAGCTGTTCAAGGCATCCCAACGGGAGTGCAAAAGTGACACAACTTGGCTGCCTCCACTGCTATTTCCATGAGACCATCCCCAAACATAGGCTGATTTTCCTTCCTAGCGTTGAGGTTTGAGTTAGGCCTAGGGTAGGAGATTTTTAACCAGAAAGCTCTGAGTTCCAAGAACACAGCAGCTGCGCAGGACTAGCCAAGAAGAGCACAAAAGTACCACAACATGCCTGCCTCCACAGCTATTTCCTTGGGGACATCCCTAATTCCTGGCTGATTTGCCTTTCTCGTCGTCGGGTTGGGGTTAGGTAGGCCTTGTGCTAGGATTTTTAAAATCAGGAAGCCCAGACCTCCAGGCACACTGGAGCTGTGAAAGGCATCCCAAAGGGAGTGCAAAAGTGCCACAACATGGCTGCTTTCACAGCTTTTTCCTTAGGAAGAACCCTAATACCCGGCTGATTTACCTTCCTAGGGTTACTGTTAGGCTTGGGCCAAGGACTTTTAAAACCAGGAAGCCCTGTGCTCCAGGCACACTGCAGCTGTTCAAGGCATCCCAACGGGAGTGCAAAAGTGACACAACTTGGCTGCCTCCTCTGCTATTTCCATGAGACCATCCCCAACCATAGGCTGATTTTCCTTCCTAGCGTTGAGGTTTGAGTTAGGCCTAGGGTTAGTGTTCTTTTAACCTGAAAGCCCTGAGTTCCAAGAACACAGCAGCTGCGAAGGACTACCCAAGAAGAGCACAAAAGTACCACCACATGCCTGCCTCCACAGCTATTTCCTTGGGGACATCCCTAATTCCTGGCTGATTTGCCTTTCTCGACGTCGGGTTTGGGTTAGGTAGGCCTTGTGCTAGGATTTTTAAAATCAGGAAGCCCAGACCTCCAGGCACACTGGAGCTGTGAAAGGCATCCAAAAGGGAGTGCAAAAGTGCCACAACATGGCTGCTTTCACAGCTTTTTCCTTAGGAAGAAGCCTAATACCCGGCTGATTTACCTTCCTAGGGTTACTGTTAGGCTTGGGCCAAGGACTTTTAAAACCAGGAAGCCCTGTGCTCCAGGCACACTGCAGCTGTTCAAGGCATCCCAACGGGAGTGCAAAAGTGACACAACTTGGCTGCCTCCTCTGCTATTTCCATGAGACCATCCCCAACCATAGGCTGATTTTCCTTCCTAGCGTTGAGGTTTGAGTTAGGCCTAGGGTTAGTGTTCTTTTAACCTGAAAGCCCTGAGTTCCAAGAACACAGCAGCTGCGAAGGACTACCCAAGAAGAGCACAAAAGTACCACAACATGCCTGCCTCCACAGCTATTTCCTTGGGGACATCCCTAATTCCTGGCTGATTTGCCTTTCTCGTCGTCGGGTTGGGGTTAGGTAGGCCTTGTGCTAGGATTTTTAAAATCAGGAAGCCCAGACCTCCAGGCACACTGGAGCTGTGAAAGGCATCCCAAAGGGAGTGCAAAAGTGCCACAACATGGCTGCTTTCACAGCTTTTTCCTTAGGAAGAAGCCTAATACCCGGCTGATTTACCTTCCTAGGGTTACTGTTAGGCTTGGGCCAAGGACTTTTAAAACCAGGAAGCCCTGTGCTCCAGGCACACTGCAGCTGTTCAAGGCATCCCAACGGGAGTGCAAAAGTGACACAACTTGGCTGCCTCCACTGCTATTTCCATGAGACCATCCCCAACCATAGGCTGATTTTCATTCCTAGCGTTGAGGTTTGAGTTAGGCCTAGGGTTACTGTACTTTTAACCTGAAAGCCCTGAGTTCCAAGAACACAGCAGCTGCGAAGGACTACCCAAGAAGAGCACAAAAGTACCACAACATGCCTGCCTCCACAGCTATTTCCTTGGGGACATCCCTAATTCCTGGCTGATTTGCCTTTCTCGTCGTCGGGTTGGGGTTAGGTAGGCCTTGTGCTAGGATTTTTAAAATCAGGAAGCCCAGACCTCCAGGCACACTGGAGCTGTGAAAGGCATCCAAAAGGGAGTGCAAAAGTGCCACAACATGGCTGCTTTCACAGCTTTTTCCTTAGGAAGAACCCTAATACCCGGCTGATTTACCTTCCTAGGGTTACTGTTAGGCTTGGGCCAAGGACTTTTAAAACCAGGAAGCCCTGTGCTCCAGGCACACTGCAGCTGTTCAAGGCATCCCAACGGGAGTGCAAAAGTGACACAACTTGGCTGCCTCCACTGCTATTTCCATGAGACCATCCCCAACCATAGGCTGATTTTCCTTCCTAGCGTTGAGGTTTGAGTTAGGCCTAGGGTTAGTGTTCTTTTAACCTGAAAGCCCTGAGTTCCAAGAACACAGCAGCTGCGAAGGACTACCCAAGAAGAGCACAAAAGTACCACAACATGCCTGCCTCCACAGCTATTTCCTTGGGGACATCCCTAATTCCTGGCTGATTTGCCTTTCTCGTCGTCGGGTTGGGGTTAGGTAGGCCTTGTGCTAGGATTTTTAAAATCAGGAAGCCCAGACCTCCAGGCACACTGGAGCTGTGAAAGGCATCCAAAAGGGAGTGCAAAAGTGCCACAACATGGCTGCTTTCACAGCTTTTTCCTTAGGAAGAACCCTAATACCCGGCTGATTTACCTTCCTAGGGTTACTGTTAGGCTTGGGCCAAGGACTTTTAAAACCAGGAAGCCCTGTGCTCCAGGCACACTGCAGCTGTTCAAGGCATCCCAACGGGAGTGCAAAAGTGACACAACTTGGCTGCCTCCTCTGCTATTTCCATGAGACCATCCCCAACCATAGGCTGATTTTCCTTCCTAGCGTTGAGGTTTGAGTTAGGCCTAGGGTTAGAGATTTTTAACCAGAAAGCTCTGAGTTCCAAGAACACAGCAGCTGCGAAGGACTACCCAAGAAGAGCACAAAAGTACCACAACATGCCTGCCTCCACAGCTATTTCCTTGGGGACATCCCTAATTCCTGGCTGATTTGCCTTTCTCGTCGTCGGGTTGGGGTTAGGTAGGCCTTGTGCTAGGATTTTTAAAATCAGGAAGCCCAGACCTCCAGGCACACTGGAGCTGTGAAAGGCATCCCAAAGGGAGTGCAAAAGTGCCACAACATGGCTGCTTTCACAGCTTTTTCCTAAGGAAGAACCCTAATACCCGGCTGATTTACCTTCCTAGGGTTACTGTTAGGCTTGGGCCAAGGACTTTTAAAACCAGGAAGCCCTGTGCTCCAGGCACACTGCAGCTGTTCAAGGCATCCCAACGGGAGTGGAAAAGTGACACAACTTGGCTGCCTCCACTGCTATTTCCATGAGACCATCCCCAACCATAGGCTGATTTTCATTCCTAGCGTTGAGGTTTGAGTTAGGCCTAGGGTTAGGGTTCTTTCAACCAGAAAGCCCTGAGTTCCAAGAACACAGCAGCTGCAAAGGACTACCCAAGAAGAGCACAAAAGTGTTGTATTCATATTGTTGCATATCATATTTCCAGAGCCTCATACCTTCTGGGTGGTTTTGTCACAGCAGATCTCCACAACAGTGGTGTTGTTGCTTCTCAGCAGGGCTCCTCTCCAAAGCTCTCCCTGACCACCCCGCCCCCTTTTATCTCAGTTACCTCCATGGGCTACAGCTGCTGCCCAATCAAGGACATCACAGCTGCAGCCCATTTACAATAACTAGAATCAAGGCAGGGTCACTACTACAATACAAAGATCGTTCACTGCCATACATATATTTACAATAAATACATTTAGTCAGGCCCCTACACAAAAGTACTACAACAGGCCTGCCTCCACCGCTTTTTCCTTGGGGACATCCCTAATTCCAGGCTGAAATGCCTTTCTCGTCTTAGGGTTGAGGTTAGGTAGGCCTAGTGCTAGGATTTTTAAAATCAGGAAGCCCAGACCTCCAGGCACACTGGAGATGTGAAAGGCATCCCAAAGGGAGTGCAAAAGTGCCACAACATGGCTGCTTTCACAGCTTTTTCCTTAGGACAAACCCTAATACCTGGCTGATTACCTTCCTAGGGTTACTGTTAGGCTTAGGCCTAGGACTTTTAAAACCAGGAAGCCCTGTGCTCCAGGCACACTGCTGTTAAAGGCATCCGAAAGGGAGGGCAAAAGTGACACAACTTGGCTGCCTCCACTGCTATTTCCATGAGACCATCCCGAACCCTAGGCTGAATTTCCTTCCTAGCGTTGAGGTTTGAGTTACACCTAGGGTTAATGTTTTTTTAACCTGAAAGCCCTGAGTTCCAAGAACACAGCAGCTGCGAAGGACTACCCAAGACGTGCACAAAAGTACCACAACATGCCTGCCGCCACAGCTACTTCCTTGGGGACATCCCGAATCCCTGGCTGATTTGCCTTTCTCATCGTCGGGTTGGGGTTAGGTAGGCCTTGTGCTAGGATTTTTAAAATCAGGAAGCCCAGACCTCCAGGCACACTGGAGCTGTGAAAGGCATCCAAAAGGGAGTGCAAAAGTGCCACAACATGGCTGCTTTCACAGCTTTTTCCTTTGCACCATCCCTATACCTAGGCTGATTTATCTGCCTAGGGTTAGGGTTAGGGTTCAGGCTAGGGCTAGGATTTTTTGAACCAGGAAGCCCTGAGTTCCAGGCTTACTGCAGCTGCCAAAGGCATCCCAAAGGGAGCTCAGAAATGCCACAACATGGCTGCTTTCACAGCTTTTTCCTTAGGAAGAACCCTCATACCCGGCTGATTTACCTTGCTAGGGTTACTGTTAGGCTTAGGACTAGGACATTTAAAACCGGAAGCCCTGTGCTCCAGGCACACTGCAGCTGTTCAAGGCATCCGAAAGGGAGGGCAAAAGTGACACAACTTGGCTGCCTCCACTGCTATTTCCATGAGACCATCCCCAACCATAGGCTGATTTTCCTTCCTAGCGTTGAGGTTTGAGTTAGGCCTAGGGTTAGTGTTCTTTTAACCAGAAAGCCCTGAGTTCCAAGAACACAGCAGCTGCGAAGGACTACCCAAGAAGAGCACAAAAGTACCACAACATGCCTGCCTCCACAGCGATTTCCTTGGGGACATCCCTAATTCCTGGCTGATTTGCCTTTCTCGTCGTCAGGTTGGGGCTAGGTAGGACTTGTGCTAGGATTTTTAAAATCAGGAAGCCCAGAACTCCAGGCACACTGGAGCTGTGAAAGGCATCCAAAAGGGAGTGCAAAAGTGCCACAACATGGCTGCTTTCACAGCTTTTTCCTTGGCACCATCCCTATACCTAGGCTGATTTATCTGCCTAGGGTTAGGGTTCAGCCTAGGGCTAGGATTTTTTGAATCAGGAAGCCCTGAGTTCCAGGCTTACTGCAGCTGCCAAAGGCATCCCAAAGGGAGCGCAGAAGTGCCACAACATGGCAGCTTTCACAGCTTTTTCCTTAGGAAGAACCCTCATACCCGGCTGATTTACCTTCCTAGGGTTACTGTTAGGCTTAGGCCTAGGACTTTGAAAACCAGGAAGCCCTGTGCTCCAGGCACACTGCAGCTGTTCAATTCATCCCAAGGGCAGCGCAAAAGTGACACAACTTGGCTGCCTCCACTGCTATTTCCATGAGACCATCCCGAATCATAGGCTGATTTTCCTTCCTAGCGTTGAGGTTTGAGTTAGGCCTAGGGTTAGTGTTCTTTCAACCAGAAACCCCTGAGTTCCAAGAACACAGCAGCTGCGAAGGACTACCCAAGAAGAGCACAAAAGTACCACAACATGCCTGCCTCCACAGCTATTTCCTTGGGGACATCCCTAATTCCTGGCTGATTTGCCTTTCTCGTCGTCGGGCAGGGGATAGGTAGGCCTTGTGCTAGGATTTTTAAAATCAGGAAGCCCAGACCTCCAGGCACACTGGAGCTGTGAAAGGCATCCAAAAGGGAGTGCAAAAGTGCCACAACATGGCTGCTTTCACAGCTTTTTCCTTGGCACCATCCCTATACCTAGGCTGATTTATCTGCCTAGGGTTAGGGTTAGGGTTCAGCCTAGGGCTAGGATTTTTTGAACCAGGAAGCCCTGAGTTCCAGGCTTACTGCAGCTGCCAAAGGCATCCCAAAGTGAGCTCAGAAATGCCACAACATGGCTACTTACACAGCTTTTTCCTTAGGAGGAACCCTCATACCCGGCTGATTTACCTTCGTAGGGTTTCTATTAGGCTTAGGACTAGGACTTTAAAATCAGGAAGCCCAGACCTCCAGGCACACTGGAGCTGTGAAAGGCATCCAAAAGGGAGTGCAAAAGTGCCACCACATGGCTGCTTTCACAGCTTTTTCCTTTGCAACATCTCTATACCTAGGCTGATTTATCTGCCTAGGGTTAGGGTTAGGGTTCAGCCTAGGGCTAGGATTTTTTGAACCAGGAAGCCCTGAGTTCCAGGCTTACTGCAGCTGCCAAAGGCATCCCAAAGGGAGCTCAGAAATGCCACAACATGGCTACTTTCACAGCTTTTTCCTTAGGAAGAACCCTCATACCCGGCTGATTTACCTTCCTAGGGTTACTGTTAGGCTTAGGCCTAGGACTTTTAAAACCAGGAAGCCCTGTGCTCCAGGCACACTGCAGCTGTTCAAGGCATCCCAACGGGAGTGCAAAAGTGACACAACTTGGCTGCCTCCACTGCTATTTCCATGAGACCATCCCCAACCATAGGCTGATTTTCATTCCTAGCGTTGAGGTTTGAGTTAGGCCTAGGGTTAGGGTTCTTTCAACCAGAAAGCCCTGAGGTCCAAGAACACAGCAGCTGCGAAGGACTACCCAAGAAGAGCACAAAAGTACCACAACATGCCTGCCTCCACAGCTATTTCCTTGGGGACATCCCTAATTCCTGGCTGATTTGCCTTTCTCGTCGTCGGGTTGGGGTTAGGTAGGCCTTGTGCTAGGATTTTTAAAATCAGGAAGCCCAGACCTCCAGGCACACTGGAGCTGTGAAAGGCATCCAAAAGGGAGTGCAAAAGTGCCACAACATGGCTGCTTTCACAGCTTTTTCCTTAGGAAGAACCCTAATACCCGGCTGATTTACCTTCCTAGGGTTACTGTTAGGCTTGGGCCAAGGACTTTTAAAACCAGGAAGCCCTGTGCTCCAGGCACACTGCAGCTGTTCAATTCATTTCAAGGGCAGCGCAAAAGTGACACAACTTGGCTGCCTCCACTGCTATTTCCATGAGACCATCCCGAATCATAGGCTGATTTTCCTTCCTAGCGTTGAGGTTTGAGTTAGGCCTAGGGTTAGGGTTCTTTTAACCTGAAAGCCCTGAGTTCCAAGAACACAGCAGCTGCGAAGGACTACCCAAGAAGAGCACAAAAGTACCACAACATGCCTGCCTCCACAGCTATTTCCTTGGGGACATCCCTAATTCCTGGCTGATTTGCCTTTCTCGTCGTCGGGCTGGGGATAGGTAGGCCTTGTGCTAGGATTTTTAAAATCAGGAAGCCCAGACCTCCAGGCACACTGGAGCTGTGAAAGGCATCCAAAAGGGAGTGCAAAAGTGCCACAACATGGCTGCTTTCACAGCTTTTTCCTTGGCACCATCCCTATACCTAGGCTGATTTATCTGCCTAGGGTTAGGGTTAGGGTTCAGCCTAGGGCTAGGATTTTTTGAACCAGGAAGCCCTGAGTTCCAGGCTTACTGCAGCTGCCAAAGGCATCCCAAAGGGAGCTCAGAAATGCCACAACATGGCTTCTTACACAGCTTTTTCCTTAGGAGGAACCCTCATACCCGGCTGATTTACCTTCGTAGGGTTTCTATTAGGCTTAGGACTAGGACTTTAAAATCAGGAAGCCCAGACCTCCAGGCACACTGGAGCTGTGAAAGGCATCCAAAAGGGAGTGCAAAAGTGCCACCACATGGCTGCTTTCACAGCTTTTTCCTTTGAAACATCTCTATACCTAGGCTGATTTATCTGCCTATGGTTAGGGTTAGGGTTCAGCCTAGGGCTAGGATTTTTTGAACCAGGAAGCCCTGAGTTCCAGGCTTACTGCAGCTGCCAAAGGCATCCCAAAGGGAGCTCAGAAATGCCACAACATGGCTGCTTTCACAGCTTTTTCCTTAGGAAGAACCCTAATACCCGGCTGATTTACCTTCCTAGGGTTACTGTTAGGCTTAGGCCTAGGACTTTTAAAACCAGGAAGCCCTGTGCTCCAGGCACACTGCAGCTGTTCAAGGCATCCCAACGGGAGTGCAAAAGTGACACAACTTGGCTGCCTCCTCTGCTATTTCCATGAGACCATCCCGAACCATAGGCTGATTTTCATTCCTAGCGTTGAGGTTTGAGTTAGGCCTAGGGTTAGGGTTCTTTCAACCAGAAAGCCCTGAGTTCCAAGAACACAGCAGCTGCGAAGGACTACCCAAGAAGAGCACAAAAGTACCACCACATGCCTGCCTCCACAGCTATTTCCTTGGGGACATCCCTAATTCCTGGCTGATTTGCCTTTCTCGTCGTCAGGTTGGGGTTAGGTAGGCCTTGTGCTAGGATTTTTAAAATCAGGAAGCCCAGACCTCCAGGCACACTGGAGCTGTGAAAGGCATCCCAAAGGGAGTGCAAAAGTGCCACAACATGGCTGCTTTCACAGCTTTTTCCTTAGGAAGAACCCTAATACCCGGCTGATTTACCTTCCTAGGGTTACTGTTAGGCTTGGGCCAAGGACTTTTAAAACCAGGAAGCCCTGTGCTCCAGGCACACTGCAGCAGTTCAAGGTATCCCAACGCGAGTGCAAAAGTGACACAACTCGGCTGCCTCCACTGCTATTTCCATGAGATCATCCCCAACCTTAGGCTGGTTTTCCTTCCTAGCGTTGAGGTTTGAGTTAGGCCAAGGGTTACTGTTCTTTTAACCTGAAAGCCCTGAGTTCCAAGAACACAGCAACTGCAAAGGACTACCCAAGAAGAGCACAAAAGTACCACAACATGCCTGCCTCCACAGCTATTTCCTTGGGGACATCCCTAATTCCTGGCTGATTTGCCTTTCTCGTCGTCAGGTTGGTGTTAGGTAGGCCTTGTGCTAGGATTTTTAAAATCAGGAAGCCCAGACCTCCAGGCACACTGGAGCTGTGAAAGGCATCCAAAAGGGAGTGCAAAAGTGCCACAACATGGCTGCTTTCACAGCTTTTTCCTTGGCACCATCCCTATACCTAGGCTGATTTATCTGCCTAGGGTTAGTGTTAGGGTTCAGCCTAGGGCTAGGATTTTTTGAACCAGGAAGCCCTGAGTTCCAGGCTTACTGCAGCTGCCAAAGGCATCCCAAAGTGAGCTCAGAAATGACACAACATGGCTACTTACACAGCTTTTTCCTTAGGAGGAACCCTCATACCCGGCTGATTTACCTTCATAGGGTTTCTATTAGGCTTAGGCCTAGGACTTTAAAATCAGGAAGCCCAGAACTCCAGGCACACTGGAGCTGTGAAAGGCATCCAAAAGGGAGTGCAAAAGTGCCACAACATGGCTGCTTTCACAGCTTTTTCCTTTGCACCATCCCTATACCTAGGCTGATTTATCTGCCTAGGGTTAGGGTTCACCCTAGGGGTAGGATTTTTTGAACCACGAAGCCCTGAGTTCCAGGCTTACTGCAGCTGCCAAAGGCATCCCAAAGGGAGCACAGAAGTGCCACAACATGGCTGCTTTCACAGCTTTTTCCTTTGGAAGAACCCTCATACCCGGCTGATTTACCTTCCTAGGGTTACTGTTAGGCTTAGGCCTAGGACTTTTAAAACCAGGAAGCCCTGTGCTCCAGGCACACTGCAGCTGTTCAAGGCATCCCAACGGGAGTGCAAAAGTGACACAACTCGGCTGCCTCCACTGCTATTTCCATGAGACCATCCCCAACCTTAGGCTGATTTTCATTCCTAGCATTGAGGTTTGAGTTAGGCCTAGGGTTAGGGTTCTTTCAACCAGAAAGCCCTGAGTTCCAAGAACACAGCAGCTGCGAAGGACTACCCAAGAAGAGCACAAAAGTACCACAACATGCCTGCCTCCACAGCTATTTCCTTGGGGACATCCCTAATTCCTGGCTGATTTGCCTTTCTCGTCGTCGGGTTGGGGTTAGGTAGGCCTTGTGCTAGGATTTTTAAAATCAGGAAGCCCAGAACTCCAGGCACACTGGAGCTGTGAAAGGCATCCAAAAGGGAGCGCAGAAGTGCCAGAACATGGCTGCTTTCACAGCTTTTTCCTAAGGAAGAACCCTAATACCCGGCTGATTTACCTTCCTAGGGTTACTGTTAGGCTTGGGCAAAGGACTTTTAAAACCAGGAAGCCCTGTGCTCCAGGAACACTGCAGCTGTTCAAGGCATCCCAACGGGAGCGCAAAAGTGACACAACTTGGCTGCCTCCACTGCTATTTCCATGAGACCATCCCCAACCTTAGGCTGGTTTTCCTTCCTAGCGTTGAGTTTTGAGTTAGGCCTATGGTTACTGTTCTTTTAACCTGAAAGCCCTGAGTTCCAAGAATACAGCAGCTGCGAAGGACTACCCAAGAAGAGCACAAAAGTACCACAACATGCCTGCCTCCACAGCTATTTCCTTGGGGACATCCCTAATTCCTGGCTGATTTGCCTTTCTCGTCGTCGGGTTGGGGTTAGGTAGGACTTGTGCTAGGATTTTTAAAATCAGGAAGCCCAGACCTCCAGGCACACTGGAGCTGTGAAAGGCATCCAAAAGGGAGTGCAAAAGTGCCACAACATGGCTGCTTTCACAGCTTTTTCCTTAGGAAGAACCCTAATATCCGGCTGATTTACCTTCCTAGGGTTACTGTTAGGCTTGGGCCAAGGACTTTTAAAACCAGGAAGCCCTGTGCTCCAGGCACACTGCAGCTGTTCAAGGCATCCCAACGGGAGTGCAAAAGTGACACAACTTGGCTGCCTCCTCTGCTATTTCCATGAGACCATCCCCAACCATAGGCTGATTTTCCTTCCTAGCATTGAGGTTTGAGTTAGGCCTAGGGTTAGTGTTCTTTTAACCTGAAAGCCCTGAGTTCCAAGAACACAGCAGCTGCGAAGGACTACCCAAGAAGAGCACAAAAGTACCACAACATGCCTGCCTCCACAGCTATTTCCTTGGGGACATCCCTAATTCCTGGCTGATTTGCCTTTCTCGTCGTCGGGTTGGGGTTAGGTAGGCCTTGTGCTAGGATTTTTAAAATCAGGAAGCCCAGACCTCCAGGCACACTGGAGCTGTGAAAGGCATCCAAAAGGGAGTGCAAAAGTGCCACAACATGGCTGCTTTCACAGCTTCTTCCTTGGCACCATCACTATACCTAGGCTGATTTATCTGCCTAGGTTTATGGTTAGGGTTCAGCCTAGGGCTAGGATTTTTTGAACCAGGAAGCCCTGAGTTCCAGGCTTACTGTAGCTGCCAAAGGCATCCCAAAGGGAGCGCAGAAGTGCCACAACATGGCTGCTTTCACAGCTTTTTCCTTAGGAGGAACCCTAATACCCGGCTGATTTACCTTCCTAGGGTTACTGTTAGGCTTGGGCCAAGGACTTTTAAAACCAGGAAGCCCTGTGCTCCAGGCACACTGCAGCTGTTCAAGGCATCCCAAGGGGAGCGCAAAAGTGACACAACTTGGCTGCCTCCACTGCTATTTCCATGAGACCATCCCCAACCATAGGCTGATTTTCCTTCCTAGCGTTGAGGTTTGAGTTAGGCCTAGGGTTAGAGTTTTTTAACCAGAAAGCCCTGAGTTCCAAGAACACAGCAGCTGCGAAGGACTACCCAAGAAGAGCACAAAAGTACCACAACATGCCTGCCTCCACAGCGATTTCCTTGGGGACATCCCTAATTCCTGGCTGATTTGCCTTTCTCGTCGTCAGGTTGGGGTTAGGTAGGCCTTGTGCTAGGATTTTTAAAATCAGGAAGCCCAGACCTCCAGGCACACTGGAGCTGTGAAAGGCATCCCAAAGGGAGTGCAAAAGTGCCACAACATGGCTGCTTTCACAGCTTTTTCCTAAGGAAGAACCCTCATACCCGGCTGATTTACCTTCCTAGGGTTACTGTTAGGCTTGGGCCAAGGACTTTTAAAACCAGGAAGCCCTGTGCTCCAGGCACACTGCAGCAGTTCAAGGCATCCCAACGCGAGTGCAAAAGTGACACAACTTGGCTGCCTCCACTGCTATTTCCATGAGACCATCCCCAACCTTAGGCTGGTTTTCCTTCCTAGAGTTGAGTTTTGAGTTAGGCCTAGGGTTACTGTTCATTAACCTGAAAGCCCTGAGTTCCAAGAACACAGCAACTGCGAAGGACTACCCAAGAAGAGCACAAATGTACCACAACATGCCTACCTCCACAGCTATTTCCTTGGGGACATCCCTAATTCCTGGCTGATTTGCCTTTCTCGTCGTCGGGTTGGGGTTAGGTAGGCCTTGTGCTAGGATTTTTAAAATCAGGAAGCCCAGACCTCCAGGCACACTGGAGCTGTGAAAGGCAGCCAAAAGGGAGTGCAAAAGTGCCACCACATGGCTGCTTTCACAGCTTTTTCCTTGGCACCATCCCTATACCTAGGCTGATTTATCTGCCTAGGGTTAGTGTTAGGGTTCAGCCTAGGGCTAGGATTTTTTGAACCAGGAAGCCCTGAGTTCCAGGCTTACTGCAGCTGCCAAAGGCATCCCAAAGTGAGCTCAGAAATGCCACAACATGGCTACTTACACAGCTTTTTCCTTAGGAGGAACCCTCATACCCGGCTGATTTACCTTCGTAGGGTTTCTATTAGGCTTAGGCCTAGGACTTTAAAATCAGGAAGCCCAGACCTCCAGGCACACTGGAGCTGTGAAAGGCATCCAAAAGGGAGTGCAAAAGTGCCACAACATGGCTGCTTTCACAGCTTTTTCCTTTGCACCATCCCTATACCTAGGCTGATTTATCTGCCTAGGGTTAGGGTTAGGGTTCAGCCTAGGGCTAGGATTTTTTGAACCAGGAAGCCCTGAGTTCCAGGCTTACTGCAGCTGCCAAAGGCATCCCAAAGGGAGCGCAGAAGTGCCAGAACATGGCTGCTTTCACAGCTTTTTCCTAAGGAAGAACCCTAATACCCAGCTGATTTACCTTTCTAGGGTTACTGTTAGGCTTGGGCAAAGTACTTTTAAAACCAGGAAGCCCTGTGCTCCAGGCACACTGCAGCTGTTCAAGGCATCCCAACGCGAGTGCAAAAGTGACACAACTTGGCTGCCTCCTCGGCTATTTCCATGAGACCATCCCGAACCATAGGCTGATTTTCCTTCCTAGCATTGAGGTTTGAGGTAGGCCTAGGGTTAGTGTTCTTTTAACCTGAAAGCCCTGAGTTCCAAGAACACAGCAGCTGCGAAGGACTACCCAAGAAGAGCACAAAAGTACCACAACATGCCTGCCTCCACAGCTATTTCCTTGGGGACATCCCTAATTCCTGGCTGATTTGCCTTTCTCGTCGTCGGGTTGGGGTTAGGTAGGCCTTGTGCTAGGATTTTTAAAATCAGGAAGCCCAGACCTCCAGGCACACTGGAGCTGTGAAAGGCATCCAAAAGGGAGTGCAAAAGTGCCACAACATGGCTTCTTTCACAGCTTCTTCCTTGGCACCATCACTATACCTAGGCTTATTTATCTGCCTAGGGTTAGGGTTAGGGTTCAGCCTAGGGCGAGGATTTTTTGAACCAGGAAGCCCTGAGTTCCAGGCTTACTGTAGCTGCCAAAGGCATCCCAAAGGGAGCGCAGAAGTGCCACAACATGGCTGCTTTCACAGCTTTTTCCTTTGGAAGAACCCTAATACCCGGCTGATTTACCTTCCTAGGGTTACTGTTAGGCTTGGGCCAAGGACTTTTAAAACCAGGAAGCCTTGTGCTCCAGGCACACTGCAGCTGTTCAAGGCATCCCAAGGGGAGCGCAAAAGTGACACAACTTGGCTGCCTCCACTGCTATTTCCATGAGACCATCCCCAACCATAGGCTGATTTTCCTTCCTAGCGTTGAGGTTTGAGTTAGGCCTAGGGTTAGAGTTTTTTAACCAGAAAGCCCTGAGTTCCAAGAACACAGCAGCTGCGAAGGACTACCCAAGAAGAGCACAAAAGTACCACCACATGCCTGCCTCCACAGCTATTTCCTTGGGGACATCCCTAATTCCTGGCTGATTTGCCTTTCTCGTCGTCAGGTTGAGGTTAGGTAGGCCTTGTGCTAGGATTTTTAAAATCAGGAAGCCCAGACCTCCAGGCACACTGGAGCTGTGAAAGGCATCCAAAAGGGAGTGCAAAAGTGCCACAACATGGCTGCTTTCACAGCTTTTTCCTTAGGAAGAACCCTAATACCCGGCTGATTTACCTTCCTAGGGTTACTGTTAGGCTTGGGCCAAGGACTTTTAAAACCAGGAAGCCCTGTGCTGCAGGCACACTGCAGCTGTTCAAGGCATCCCAACGGGAGTGCAAAAGTGACACAACTTGGATGCCTCCACTGCTATTTCCATGAGACCATCCCCAACCTTAGGCTGGTTTTCCTTCCTAGCATTGAGTTTTGAGTTAGGCCTATGGTTACTGTTCTTTTAACCTGAAAGCCCTGAGTTCCAAGAACACAGCAGCTGCGAAGGACTACCCAAGAAGAGCACAAAAGTACCACCACATGCCTGCCTCCACAGCTATTTCCTTGGGGACATCCCTAATTCCTGGCTGATTTGCCTTTCTCGTCGTCGGGTTGGGGTTAGGTAGGCCTTGTGCTAGGATTTTGAAAATCAGGAAGCCCAGACCTCCAGGCACACTGGAGCTGTGAAAGGCATCCAAAAGGGAGTGCAAAAGTGCCACAACATGGCTGCTTTCACAGCTTTTTCCTTAGGAAGAACCCTAATACCCGGCTGAGTTACCTTCCTAGGGTTACTGTTAGGCTTGGGCCAAGGACTTTTAAAACCAGGAAGCCCTGTGCTCCAGGCACACTGCAGCTGTTCAAGGCATCCCAACGGGAGTGCAAAAGTGACACAACTTGGCTGCCTCCACTGCTATTTCCATGAGACCATCCCCAACATTAGGCTGGTTTTCCTTCCTAGCGTTGAGGTTTGAGTTAGGCCTATGGTTACTGTTCTTTTAACCTGAAAGCCCTGAGTTCCAAGAACACAGCAGCTGCGAAGGACTACCCAAGAAGAGCACAAAAGTACCACAACATGCCTGCCTCCACAGCTATTTCCTTGGGGACATCCCTAATTCCTGGCTGATTTGCCTTTCTCGTCGTCGGGTTGGGGTTAGGTAGGCCTTGTGCTAGGATTTTTAAAATCAGGAAGCCCAGACCTCCAGGCACACTGGAGCTGTGAAAGGCATCCCAAAGGGAGTGCAAAAGTGCCACAACATGGCTGCTTTCACAGCTTTTTCCTTAGGAAGAACCCTAATACCCGGCTGATTTACCTTCCTAGGGTTACTGTTAGGCTTGGGCCAAGGACTTTTAAAACCAGGAAGCCCTGTGCTCCAGGAACACTGCAGCTGTTCAAGGCATCCCAACGCGAGTGCAAAAGTGACACAACTTGGCTGCGTCCACTGCTATTTCCATGAGACCATCCCGAACCATAGGCTGATTTTCCTTCCTAGCGTTGAGTTTTGAGTTAGGCCTAGGGTTAGTGTTCTTTTAACCTGAAAGCCCTGAGTTCCAAGAACACAGCAACTGCGAAGGACTACCCAAGAAGAGCACAAAAGTACCACAACATGCCTGCCTCCACAGCTATTTCCTTGGGGACATCCCTAATTCCTGGCTGATTTGCCTTTCTCGTCGTCGGGTTGGGGTTAGGTAGGACTTGTGCTAGGATTTTTAAAATCAGGAAGCCCAGACCTCCAGGCACACTGGAGCTGTGAAAGGCATCCAAAAGGGAGTGCAAAAGTGCCACAACATGGCTGCTTTCACAGCTTTTTCCTTGGCACCATCCCTATACCTAGGCTGATTTATCTGCCTAGGGTTAGTGTTAGGCTTCAGCCTAGGGCTAGGATTTTTTGAACCAGGAAGCCCTGAGTTCCAGGCTTACTGCAGCTGCCAAAGGCATCCCAAAGTGAGCTCAGAAATGCCACAACATGGCTACATACACAGCTTTTTCCTTAGGAGGAACCCTCATACCCGGCTGATTTACCTTCGTAGGGTTTCTATTAGGCTTAGCCCTAGGACTTTAAAATCAGGAAGCCCAGACCTCCAGGCACACTGGAGCTGTGAAAGGCATCCAAAAGGGAGTGCAAAAGTGCCACAACATGGCTGCTTTCACAGCTTTTTCCTTTGCACCATCCCTATACCTAGGCTGATTTATCTGCCTAGGGTTAGGGTTAGGGTTCAGCCTAGGGCTAGGATTTTTTGAACCAGGAAGCCCTGAGTTCCAGGCTTACTGCAGCTGCCAAAGGCATCCCAAAGGGAGCGCAGAAGTGCCACAACATGGCTGCTTTCACAGCTTTTTCCTTAGGAAGAACCCTAATACCCGGCTGATTTACCTTCCAAGGGTTACTGTCAGGCTTAGGCCTAGGACTTTTAAAACCAGGAAGCCCTGTGCTCCAGGCACACTGCAGCTGTTCTAGGCATCCCAAAGGGAGGGCAAAAGTGACACAACTTGGCTGCCTCCACTGCTATTTCCATGAGACCATCCCCAAACATAGGCTGATTTTCCTTCCTAGCGTTGACGTTTGAGTTAGGCCTAGGGTTTGTGTTCTTTTAACCTGAAAGCCCTGAGTTCCAAGAACACAGCAGCTGCGAAGGACTACCCAAGAAGAGCACAAAAGTGTTGTATTCATATTGTTGCATATCATATTTCCAGAGCCTCATACCTTCTGGGTGGTTTTGTCACAGCAGATCTCCACAACAGTGGTGTTGTTGCTTCTCAGTCAGGGCTCCTCTCCAATGCTCTCCCTG
Source organism: Melospiza georgiana (assembly GCF_028018845.1). Lineage (NCBI taxonomy): Eukaryota > Metazoa > Chordata > Aves > Passeriformes > Passerellidae > Melospiza > Melospiza georgiana. The sequence goes on from NC_080448.1 coordinate 1,230,462, forward strand.
ACCACCCCGCCCCCTTTTATCTCAGTTACCTCCATGGGCTACAGCTGCTGCCCAATCAAGGACATCACAGCTGCAGCCCATTTACAATAACTAGAATCAAGGCAGGGTCACTACTACAATACAAAGATCGTTCACTGCCATACATATATTTACAATAAATACATTTAGTCAGGCGCCTACACAAAAGTACTACAACAGGCCTGCCTCCACCACTTTTTCCTTGGGGACATCCCTAATTCCTGGCTGAAATGCCTTTCTCGTCTTAGGGTTGAGGTTAGGTAGGCCTAGTGCTAGGATTTTTAAAATCAGGAAGCCCAGACCTCCAGGCACACTGGAGATGTGAAAGGCATCCAAAAGGGAGTGCAAAAGTGCCACAACATGGCTGCTTTCACAGCTTTTTCCTTGGCACCATCCCGATACCTAGGCTGATTTATCTGCCTAGGGTTAGGGTTAGGGTTCAGCCTAGGGCTAGGATTTTTTGAACCAGGAAGCCCTGTGTTCCAGGCTTACTGCAGCTGCCAAAGGCATCCCAAAGGGAGCGCAGAAGTGCCACAACATTGCTGCTTTCACAGCTTTTTCCTTTGGAAGAACCCTCATACCCGGCTGATTTACGTTCCTAGGGTTACTGTTAGGCTTAGGCCTAGGACTTTTAAAACCAGGAAGCCCTGTGCTCCAGGCACACTGCAGCTGTTCAAGGCATCCCAACGGGAGTGCAAAAGTGACACAACTTGGCTGCCTCCACTGCTATTTCCCTGAGACCATCCCCAACCATAGGCTGATTTTCCTTCCTAGCGTTGAGGTTTGAGTTAGGCCGAGGGTTAGTGTTCTTTTAACCTGAAAGCCCTGAGTTCCAAGAACACAGCAGCTGCGAAGGACTACCCAAGAAGTGCACAAAAGTACCACCACACGCCTGCCTTCACAGCGATTTCCTTGGGGACATCCCTAATTCCTGGCTGATTTGCCTTTCTCGTCGTCGGGTTGGGGTTAGGTAGGCCTTGTGCTAGGATTTTTAAAATCAGGAAGCCCAGACCTCCAGGCACACTGGAGCTGTGAAAGGCATCCCAAAGGGAGTGCAAAAGTGCCACAACATGGCTGCTTTCACAGCTTCTTCCTTGGCACCATCCCTATACCTAGGCTGATTTATCTGCCTAGGGTTAGGGTTAGGGTTCAGCCTAGGGCTCGGATTTTTTGAACCAGGAAGCCCTGAGTTCCAGGCTTACTGTAGCTGCCAAAGGCATCCCAAAGGGAGCGCAGAAGTGCCACAACATGGCAGCTTTCACAGCTTTTTCCTTAGGAAGAACCCTAATACCCGGCTGATTTACCTTCCTAGGGGTTACTGTTAGGCTTAGGCCTAGGACTATTAAAACCAGGAAGCCCTGTGCTCCAGGCACACTGCAGCTGTTCAATTCATCCCAAGGGCAGCGCAAAAGTGACACAACTTGGCTGCCTCCACTGCTATTTCCATGAGACCATCCCGAATCATAGGCTGATTTTCCTTCCAAGCGTTGAGGTTTGAGTTAGGCCTAGGGTTAGGGTTCTTTTAACCTGAAAGCCCTGAGTTCCAAGAACACAGCAGCTGCGAAGGACTACCCAAGAAGAGCACAAAAGTACCACAACATGCCTGCCTCCACAGCGATTTCCTTGGGGACATCCTTAATTACTGGCTGATTTGCCTTTCTCGTCGTCGGGCTGGGGTTAGGTAGGCCTTGTGCTAGGATTTTTAAAATCAGGAAGCCCAGACCTCCAGGCACACTGGAGCTGTGAAAGGCATCCAAAAGGGAGTGCAAAAGTGCCACAACATGGCTGCTTTCACAGCTTTTTCCTTGGCACCATCCCTATACCTAGGCTGATTTATCTGCCTAGGGTTAGGGTTCAGCCTAGGGCTAGGATTTTTTGAATCAGGAAGCCCTGAGTTCCAGGCTTACTGCAGCTGCCAAAGGCATCCCAAAGGGAGCACAGAAGTGCCACAACATGGCTGCTTTCACAGCTTTTTCCTTAGGAAGAACCCTGATACCCGGCTGATTTACCTTCCTAGGGTTACTGTTAGGCTTAGGCCTAGGACTTTTAAAACCAGGAAGCCCTGTGCTCCAGGCACACTGCAGCTGTTCAATTCATCCCAATGGCAGCGCAAAAGTGACACAACTTGGCTGCCTCCACTGCTATTTCCATGAGACCATCCCGAATCATAGGCTGATTTTCCTTCCAAGCGTTGAGGTTTGAGTTAGGCCTAGGGTTAGGGTTCTTTTAACCTGAAAGCCCTGAGTTCCAAGAACACAGCAGCTGCGAAGGACTACCCAAGAAGAGCACAAAAGTACCACAACATGCCTGCCTCCACAGCTATTTCCTTGGGGACATCCCTAATTCCTGGCTGATTTGCCTTTCTCGTCGTCGGGCTGGGGTTAGGTAGGCCTTGTGCGAGGATTTTTAAAATCAGGAAGCCCAGACCTCCAGGCACACTGGAGCTGTGAAAGGCATCCAAAAGGGAGTGCAAAAGTGCCACAATATGGCTGCTTTCACAGCTTTTTCCTTGGCACCATCCCTATACCTAGGCTGATTTATCTGCCTAGGGTTAGTGTTAGGGTTCAGCCTAGAGCTAGGATATTTTGAACCAGGAAGCCCTGAGTTCCAGGCTTACTGCAGCTGCCAAAGGCATCCCAAAGTGAGCTCAGAAATGCCACAACATGGCTACTTACACAGCTTTTTCCTTAGGAGGAACCCTCATACCCGGCTGATTTACCTTCGTAGGGTTTCTATTAGGCTTAAGACTAGGACATTAAAATCAGGAAGCCCAGACCTCCAGGCACACTGGAGCTGTGAAAGGCATCCAGAAGGGAGTGCAAAAGTGCCACCACATGGCTGGTTTCACGGCTTTTTCCTTTGCACCATCCCTATACCTAGGCTGATTTATCTGCCTAGGGTTAGGGTTAGGGTTCAGCCTAGGGCTAGGATTTTTTGAACCAGGAAGCCCTGAGTTCCAGGCTTACTGCAGCTGCCAAAGGCATCCCAAAGGGAGCGCAGAAGTGCCACAACATGGCTGCTTTCACAGCTTTTTCCTTAGGAAGAACCCTCATACCTGGATGATTTACCTTCCTAGGGTTACTGTTAGGCTTAGGCCTAGGACTTTTAAAACCAGGAAGCCCTGTGCTCCAGGCACACTGCAGCTGTTCAAGGCATCCCAAGGGGAGCGCAAAAGTGACACAACTTGGCTGCCTCCACTGCTATTTCCATGAGACCATCCCGAATCATAGGCTGATTTTCCTTCCTAGCGTTGAGGTTTGAGTTAGGCCTAGGGTTAGTGTTCTTTTAACCAGAAAGCCCTGAGTTCCAAGAACACAGCAGCTGCGAAGGACTACCCAAGAAGAGCACAAAAGTACCACAACATGCCTGCCTCCACAGCTATTTCCTTGGGGACATCCCTAATTCCTGGCTGATTTGCCTTTCTCGTCGTCGGGTTGGGGTTAGGTAGGCCTTGTGCTAGGATTTTTAAAATCAGGAAGCCCAGACCTCCAGGCACACTGGAGCTGTGAAAGGCATCCAAAAGGGAGTGCAAAAGTGCCACAACATGGCTGCTTTCACAGCTTTTTCCTTGGCACCATCACTATACCTAGGCTTATTTATCTGCCTAGGGTTAGGGTTAGGGTTCAGCCTAGGGCGAGGATTTTTTGAACCAGGAAGCCCTGAGTTCCAGGCTTACTGTAGCTGCCAAAGGCATCCCAAAGGGAGCGCAGAAGTGCCACAACATGGCTGCTTTCACAGCTTTTTCCTTAGGAAGAACCCTAATACCCGGCTGATTTACCTTCCTAGGGTTACTGTTAGGCTTGGGCCAAGGACTTTTAAAACCAGGAAGCCCTGTGCTCCAGGCACACTGCAGCTGTTCAAGGCATCCCAACGCGAGTGCAAAAGTGACACAACTTGGCTGCCTCCACTGCTATTTCCATGAGACCATCCCGAACCATAGGCTGATTTTCCTTCCTAGCGTTGAGTTTTGAGTTAGGCCTAGGGTTAGTGTTCTTTTAACCTGAAAGCCCTGAGTTCCAAGAACACAGCAACTGCGAAGGACTACCCAAGAAGAGCACAAAAGTACCACAACATGCCTGCCTCCACAGCTATTTCCTTGGGGACATCCCTAATTCCTGGCTGATTTGCCTTTCTCGTTGTCGGGTTGGGGTTAGGTAGGACTTGTGCTAGGATTTTTAAAATCAGGAAGCCCAGACCTCCAGGCACACTGGAGCTGTGAAAGGCATCCAAAAGGGAGTGCAAAAGTGCCACAACATGGCTGCTTTCACAGCTTTTTCCTTGGCACCATCCCTATACCTAGGCTGATTTATCTGCCTAGGGTTAGGGTTAGGCTTCAGCCTAGGGCTAGGATTTTTTGAACCAGGAAGCCCTGAGTTCCAGGCTTACTGCAGCTGCCAAAGGCATCCTAAAGTGAGCTCAGAAATGCCACAACATGGCTACATACACAGCTTTTTCCTTAGGAGGAACCCTCATACCCGGCTGATTTACCTTCGTAGGGTTTTTATTAGGCTTAGCCCTAGGACTTTAAAATCAGGAAGCCCAGACCTCCAGGCACACTGGAGCTGTGAAAGGCATCCAAAAGGGAGTGCAAAAGTGCCACAACATGGCTGCTTTCACAGCTTTTTCCTTTGCACCATCCCTATACCTAGGCTGATTTATCTGCCTAGGGTTAGGGTTAGGGTTCAGCCTAGGGCTAGGATTTTTTGAACCAGGAAGCCCTGAGTTCCAGGCTTACTGCAGCTGCCAAAGGCATCCCAAAGGGAGCGCAGAAGTGCCACAACATGGCTGCTTTCACAGCTTTTTCCTTAGGAAGAACCCTCATACCCGGCTGATTTACCTTCCAAGGGTTACTGTCAGGCTTAGGCCTAGGACTTTTAAAACCAGGAAGCCCTGTGCTCCAGGCACACTGCAGCTGTTCTAGGCATCCCAAAGGGAGGGCAAAAGTGACACCACTTGGCTGCCTCCACTGCTATTTCCATGAGACCATCCCCAAACATAGGCTGATTTTCCTTCCTAGCGTTGAGGTTTGAGTTAGGCCTAGGGTTTGTGTTCTTTTAACCTGAAAGCCCTGAGTTCCAAGAACACAGCAGCTGCGAAGGACTACCCAAGAAGAGCACAAAAGTGTTGTATTCATATTGTTGCATATCATATTTCCAGAGCCTCATACCTTCTGGGTGGTTTTGTCACAGCAGATCTCCACAACAGTGGTGTTGTTGCTTCTCAGTCAGGGCTCCTCTCCAAAGCTCTCCCTGACCACCCCGCCCCCTTTTATCTCAGTTACCTCCATGGGCTACAGCTGCTGCCCAATCAAGGACATCACAGCTGCAGCCCATTTACAATAACTAGAATCAAGGCAGGGTCACTACTACAATACAAAGATCGTTCACTGCCATACATAAATTTACAATAAATACATTTAGTCAGGCCCCTACACAAAAGTACTACAACAGGCCTGCCTCCACCGCTTTTTCCTTGGGGACATCCCTAATTCCTGGCTGAAATGCCTTTCTCGTCTTAGGGTTGAGGTTAGGTAGGCCTAGTGCTAGGATTTTTAAAATCAGGAAGCCCAGACCTCCAGGCACACTGGAGATGTGAAAGGCATCCAAAAGGGAGTGCAAAAGTGCCACAACATGGCTGCTTTCACAGCTTTTTCCTTGGCACCATCCCTATACCTAGGCTGATTTATCTGCCTAGGGTTAGGGTTAGGGTTCAGCCTAGGGCTAGGATTTTTTGAACCAGGAAGCCCTGAGTTCCAGGCTTACTGCAGCTGCCAAAGGCATCCCAAAGGGAGTGCAGAAGTGCCACAACATGGCTGCTTTCACAGCTTTTTCCTTAGGAAGAACCCTCATACCCGGCTGATTTACCTTCCTAGGGTTACTGTTAGGCTTAGGCCTAGGACTTTTAAAACCAGGAAGCCCTGTGCTCCAGGCACACTGCAGCTGTTCAAGGCATCCCAACGGGAGTGCAAAAGCGACACAACTTGGCTGCCTCCACTGCTATTTCCCTGAGACCATCCCCAACCATAGGCTGATTTTCCTTCCTAGCGTTGACGTTTGAGTTAGGCCGAGGGTTAGTGTTCTTTTAACCTGAAAGCCCTGAGTTCCAAGAACACAGCAGCTGCGAAGGACTACCCAAGAAGTGCACAAAAGTACCACCACACGCCTGCCTCCACAGCGATTTCCTTGGGGACATCCCTAATTCCTGGCTGATTTGCCTTTCTCGCCGTCAGGTTGGGGTTAGGTAGGCCTTGTGCTAGGATTTTTAAAATCAGGAAGCCCAGACCTCCAGGCACACTGGAGCTGTGAAAGGCATCCAAAAGGGAGTGCAAAAGTGCCACAACATGGCTGCTTTCACAGCTTTTTCCTTAGGAAGAACCCTCATACCCGGCTGATTTACCTTCCTAGGGTTACTGTTAGGCTTAGGCCTAGGACTTTTAAAACCAGGAAGCCCTGTGCTCCAGGCACACTGCAGCTGTTCAAGGCATCCCAAGGGCAGCGCAAAAGTGACACAACTTGGCTGCCTCCACTACTATTTCCATGAGACCATCCCGAACCTTAGGCTGATTTTCCTTCCTAGCGTTGAGTTTGAGTTAGGCCGAGGTTTAGTGTTCTTTTAACCTGAAAGCCCTGAGTTCCAAGAACACAGCAGCTGCGAAGGACTGCCCAAGAAGTGCACAAAAGTACCACCACCTGCCTGCCTCCACAGCTATTTCCTTGGGGACATCTCTAATTCCTGGCTGATTTGCCTTTCTCGTCGTCGGGTTGGGGATAGGTAGGCCTTGTGCTAGGATTTTTAAAATCAGGAAGCCCAGACCTCCAGGCACACTGGAGCTGTGAAAGGCATCCAAAAGGGAGTGCAAAAGTGCCACAACATGGCTGCTTTCACAGCTTCTTCCTTGGCACCATCCCTATACCTAGGCTGATTTATCTGCCTAGGGTTAGGGTTAGGGTTCAGCCTAGGGCTCGGATTTTTTGAACCAGGAAGCCCTGAGTTCCAGGCTTACTGTAGCTGCCAAAGGCATCCCAAAGGGAGCGCAGAAGTGCCACAACATGGCAGCTTTCACAGCTTTTTCCTTAGGAAGAACCCTAATACCCGGCTGATTTACCTTCCTAGGGGTTACTGTTAGGCTTAGGCCTAGGACTTTTAAAACCAGGAAGCCCTGTGCTCCAGGCACACTGCAGCTCTTCAAGGCATCCCAACGGGAGCGCAAAAGAGACACAACTTGGCTGCCTCCACTGCTATTTCCATGAGACCATCCCGAACCCTAGGCTGATTTTCCTTCCTAGCGTTGAGGTTTGAGTTAGGCCTAGGGTTAGTGTTTTTTTAACCTGAAAGCCCTGAGTTCCAAGAACACAGCAGCTGCGAAGGACTACCCAAGACGTGCACAAAAGTACCACCACATGCCTGCCGCCACAGCTACTTCCTTGGGGACATCCCTAATTCCTGGCTGATTTGCCTTTCTCGTCGTCGGGTTGGGGTTAGGTAGGCCTTGTGCTAGGATTTTGAAAATCAGGAAGCCCAGACCTCCAGGCACACTGGAGCTGTGAAAGGCATCCAAAAGGGAGTGCAAAAGTGCCACCACATGGCTGCTTTCACAGCTTTTTCCTTTGCACCATCCCTATACCTAGGCTGATTTATCTGCCTAGGGTTAGGGTTAGGGTTCAGGCTAGGGCTAGGATTTTTTGAACCAGGAAGCCCTGAGTTCCAGGCTTACTGCAGCTGCCAAAGGCATCCCAAAGGGAGCTCAGAAATGCCACAACATGGCTGCTTTCACAGCTTTTTCCTTAGGAAGAACCCTCATACCCGGCTGATTTACCTTCCTAGGGTTACTGTTAGGCTTAGGCCTAGGACTTTTAAAACCAGGAAGCCCTGTGCTCCAGGCACACTGCAGCTGTTCAATTCATCCCAAGGGCAGCGCAAAAGTGACACAACTTGGCTGCCTCCACTGCTATTTCCATGAGACCATCCCGAATCATAGGCTGATTTTCCTTCCAAGCGTTGAGGTTTGAGTTAGGCCTAGGGTTAGGGTTCTTTTAACCAGAAAGCCCTGAGTTCCAAGAACACAGCAGCTGCGAAGGACTACCCAAGAAGAGCACAAAAGTACCACAACATGCCTGCCTCCACAGCGATTTCCTTGGGGACATCCTTAATTACTGGCTGATTTGCCTTTCTCGTCGTCGGGCTGGGGTTAGGTAGGCCTTGTGCTAGGATTTTTAAAATCAGGAAGCCCAGACCTCCAGGCACACTGGAGCTGTGAAAGGCATCCAAAAGGGAGTGCAAAAGTGCCACAACATGGCTGCTTTCACAGCTTTTTCCTTGGCACCATCCCTATACCTAGGCTGATTTATCTGCCTAGGGTTAGGGTTAGGGTTCAGCCTAGGGCTAGGATTTTTTGAACCAGGAAGCCCTGAGTTCCAGGCTTACTGCAGGTGCCAAAGGCATCCCAAAGGGAGCGCAGAAGTGCCACAACATGGCTGCTTCCACAGCTTTTTCCTTAGGAAGAACCCTCATAACTGGATGATTTACCTTCCTAGGGTTACTGTTAGGCTTAGGCCTAGGACTTTTAAAACCAGGAAGCCCTGTGCTCCAGGCACACTGCAGCTGTTCAAGGCATCCCAAGGGGAGCGCAAAAGTGACACAACTTGGCTGCCTCCACTGCTATTTCCATGAGACCATCCCGAATCATAGGCTGATTTTCCTTCCTAGCGTTGAGGTTTGAGTTAGGCCTAGGGTTAGTGTTCTTTTAACCAGAAAGCCCTGAGTTCCAAGAACACAGCAGCTGCGAAGGACTACCCAAGAAGAGCACAAAAGTACCACAACATGCCTGCCTCCACAGCTATTTCCTTGGGGACATCCCTAATTCCTGGCTGATTTGCCTTTCTCGTCGTCGGGCTGGGGTTAGGTAGGCCTTGTGCGAGGATTTTTAAAATCAGGAAGCCCAGACCTCCAGGCACACTGGAGCTGTGAAAGGCATCCAAAAGGGAGTGCAAAAGTGCCACAACATGGCTGCTTTCACAGCTTTTTCCTTGGCACCATCCCTATACCTAGGCTGATTTATCTGCCTAGGGTTAGTGTTAGGGTTCAGCCTAGAGCTAGGATATTTTGAACCAGGAAGCCCTGAGTTCCAGGCTTACTGCAGCTGCCAAAGGCATCCCAAAGTGAGCTCAGAAATGCCACAACATGGCTACTTACACAGCTTTTTCCTTAGGAGGAACCCTCATACCCGGCTGATTTACCTTCGTAGGGTTTCTATTAGGCTTAAGACTAGGACATTAAAATCAGGAAGCCCAGACCTCCAGGCACACTGGAGCTGTGAAAGGCATCCAAAAGGGAGTGCAAAAGTGCCACCACATGGCTGGTTTCACGGCTTTTTCCTTTGCACCATCCCTATACCTAGGCTGATTTATCTGCCTAGGGTTAGGGTTAGGGTTCAGCCTAGGGCTAGGATTTTTTGAACCAGGAAGCCCTGAGTTCCAGGCTTACTGCAGCTGCCAAAGGCATCCCAAAGGGAGCGCAGAAGTGCCACAACATGGCTGCTTTCACAGCTTTTTCCTTAGGAAGAACCCTCATACCTGGATGATTTACCTTCCTAGGGTTACTGTTAGGCTTAGGCCTAGGACTTTTAAAACCAGGAAGCCCTGTGCTCCAGGCACACTGCAGCTGTTCAAGGCATCCCAAGGGGAGCGCAAAAGTGACACAACTTGGCTGCCTCCACTGCTATTTCCATGAGACCATCCCGAATCATAGGCTGATTTTCCTTCCTAGCGTTGAGGTTTGAGTTAGGCCTAGGGTTATTGTTCTTTTAACCAGAAAGCCCTGAGTTCCAAGAACACAGCAGCTGCGAAGGACTACCCAAGAAGAGCACAAAAGTACCACAACATGCCTGCCTCCACAGCTATTTCCTTGGGGACATCCCTAATTCCTGGCTGATTTGCCTTTCTCGTCGTCGGGTTGGGGTTAGGTAGGCCTTGTGCTAGGATTTTTAAAATCAGGAAGCCCAGACCTCCAGGCACACTGGAGCTGTGAAAGGCATCCAAAAGGGAGTGCAAAAGTGCCACAACATGGCTGCTTTCACAGCTTTTTCCTTGGCACCATCACTATACCTAGGCTTATTTATCTGCCTAGGGTTAGGGTTAGGGTTCAGCCTAGGGCGAGGATTTTTTGAACCAGGAAGCCCTGAGTTCCAGGCATACTGTAGCTGCCAAAGGCATCCCAAAGGGAGCGCAGAAGTGCCACAACATGGCTGCTTTCACAGCTTTTTCCTAAGGAAGAACCCTAATACCCGGCTGATTTACCTTCCTAGGGTTACTGTTAGGCTTGGGCCAAGGACTTTTAAAACCAGGAAGCCCTGTGCTCCAGGCACACTGCAGCTGTTCAAGGCATCCCAAGGGGAGCGCAAAAGTGACACAACTTGGCTGCCTCCACTGCTATTTCCATGAGACCATCCCCAACCATAGGCTGATTTTCCTTCCTAGCGTTGAGGTTTGAGTTAGGCCTAGGGTTAGAGTTTTTTAACCAGAAAGCCCTGAGTTCCAAGAACACAGCAGCTGCGAAGGACTACCCAAGAAGAGCACAAAAGTACCACAACATGCCTGCCTCCACAGCTATTTCCTTGGGGACATCCCTAATTCCTGGCTGATTTGCCTTTCTCGTCGTCAGGTTGAGGTTAGGTAGGCCTTGTGCTAGGATTTTTAAAATCAGGAAGCCCAGAACTCCAGGCACACTGGAGCTGTGAAAGGCATCCCAAAGGGAGTGCAAAAGTGCCACAACATGGCTGCTTTCACAGCTTTTTCCTTAGGAAGAACCCTAATACCCGGCTGATTTACCTTCCTAGGGTTACTGTTAGGCTTGGGCCAAGGACTTTTAAAACCAGGAAGCCCTGTGCTCCAGGCACACTGCAGCTGTTCAAGGCATCCCAACGGGAGTGCAAAAGTGACACAACTTGGCTGCGTCCACTGCTATTTCCATGAGACCATCCCGAACCATAGGCTGATTTTCCTTCCTAGCGTTGAGTTTTGAGTTAGGCCTAGGGTTAGTGTTCTTTTAACCTGAAAGCCCTGAGTTCCAAGAACACAGCAACTGCGAAGGACTACCCAAGAAGAGCACAAAAGTACCACAACATGCCTGCCTCCACAGCTATTTCCTTGGGGACATCCCTAATTCCTGGCTGATTTGCCTTTCTCGTCGTCGGGTTGGGGTTAGGTAGGACTTGTGCTAGGATTTTTAAAATCAGGAAGCCCAGACCTCCAGGCACACTGGAGCTGTGAAAGGCATCCAAAAGGGAGTGCAAAAGTGCCACAACATGGCTGCTTTCACAGCTTTTTCCTTGGCACCATCCCTATACCTAGGCTGATTTATCTGCCTAGGGTTAGGGTTAGGCTTCAGCCTAGGGCTAGGATTTTTTGAACCAGGAAGCCCTGAGTTCCAGGCTTACTGCAGCTGCCAAAGGCATCCTAAAGTGAGCTCAGAAATGCCACAACATGGCTACATACACAGCTTTTTCCTTAGGAGGAACCCTCATACCCGGCTGATTTACCTTCGTAGGGTTTTTATTAGGCTTAGCCCTAGGACTTTAAAATCAGGAAGCCCAGACCTCCAGGCACACTGGAGCTGTGAAAGGCATCCAAAAGGGAGTGCAAAAGTGCCACAACATGGCTGCTTTCACAGCTTTTTCCTTTGCACCATCCCTATACCTAGGCTGATTTATCTGCCTAGGGTTAGGGTTAGGGTTCAGCCTAGGGCTAGGATTTTTTGAACCAGGAAGCCCTGAGTTCCAGGCTTACTGCAGCTGCCAAAGGCATCCCAAAGGGAGCGCAGAAGTGCCACAACATGGCAGCTTTCACAGCTTTTTCCTTAGGAAGAACCCTCATACCCGGCTGATTTACCTTCCAAGGGTTACTGTCAGGCTTAGGCCTAGGACTTTTAAAACCAGGAAGCCCTGTGCTCCAGGCACACTGCAGCTGTTCTAGGCATCCCAAAGGGAGGGCAAAAGTGACACCACTTGGCTGCCTCCACTGCTATTTCCATGAGACCATCCCCAAACATAGGCTGATTTTCCTTCCTAGCGTTGAGGTTTGAGTTAGGCCTAGGGTTTGTGTTCTTTTAACCTGAAAGCCCTGAGTTCCAAGAACACAGCAGCTGCGAAGGACTACCCAAGAAGAGCACAAAAGTGTTGTATTCATATTGTTGCATATCATATTTCCAGAGCCTCATACCTTCTGGGTGGTTTTGTCACAGCAGATCTCCACAACAGTGGTGTTGTTGCTTCTCAGTCAGGGCTCCTCTCCAAAGCTCTCCCTGACCACCCCGCCCCCTTTTATCTCAGTTACCTCCATGGGCTACAGCTGCTGCCCAATCAAGGACATCACAGCTGCAGCCCATTTACAATAACTAGAATCAAGGCAGGGTCACTACTACAATACAAAGATCGTTCACTGCCATACATAAATTTACAATAAATACATTTAGTCAGGCCCCTACACAAAAGTACTACAACAGGCCTGCCTCCACCGCTTTTTCCTTGGGGACATCCCTAATTCCTGGCTGAAATGCCTTTCTCGTCTTAGGGTTGAGGTTAGGTAGGCCTAGTGCTAGGATTTTTAAAATCAGGAAGCCCAGACCTCCAGGCACACTGGAGATGTGAAAGGCATCCAAAAGGGAGTGCAAAAGTGCCACAACATGGCTGCTTTCACAGCTTTTTCCTTGGCACCATCCCTATACCTAGGCTGATTTATCTGCCTAGGGTTAGGGTTAGGGTTCAGCCTAGGGCTAGGATTTTTTGAACCAGGAAGCCCTGAGTTCCAGGCTTACTGCAGCTGCCAAAGGCATCCCAAAGGGAGTGCAGAAGTGCCACAACATGGCTGCTTTCACAGCTTTTTCCTTAGGAAGAACCCTCATACCCGGCTGATTTACCTTCCTAGGGTTACTGTTAGGCTTAGGCCTAGGACTTTTAAAACCAGGAAGCCCTGTGCTCCAGGCACACTGCAGCTGTTCAAGGCATCCCAAGGGCAGCGCAAAAGTGACACAACTTGGCTGCCTCCACTACTATTTCCATGAGACCATCCCGAACCTTAGGCTGATTTTCCTTCCTAGCGTTGAGTTTGAGTTAGGCCGAGGTTTAGTGTTCTTTTAACCTGAAAGCCCTGAGTTCCAAGAACACAGCAGCTGCGAAGGACTGCCCAAGAAGTGCACAAAAGTACCACCACCTGCCTGCCTCCACAGCTATTTCCTTGGGGACATCTCTAATTCCTGGCTGATTTGCCTTTCTCGTCGTCGGGTTGGGGATAGGTAGGCCTTGTGCTAGGATTTTTAAAATCAGGAAGCCCAGACCTCCAGGCACACTGGAGCTGTGAAAGGCATCCAAAAGGGAGTGCAAAAGTGCCACAACATGGCTGCTTTCACAGCTTCTTCCTTGGCACCATCCCTATACCTAGGCTGATTTATCTGCCTAGGGTTATGGTTAGGGTTCAGCCTAGGGCTCGGATTTTTTGAACCAGGAAGCCCTGAGTTCCAGGCTTACTGTAGCTGCCAAAGGCATCCCAAAGGGAGCGCAGAAGTGCCACAACATGGCAGCTTTCACAGCTTTTTCCTTAGGAAGAACCCTAATACCCGGCTGATTTACCTTCCTAGGGGTTACTGTTAGGCTTAGGCCTAGGACTTTTAAAACCAGGAAGCCCTGTGCTCCAGGCACACTGCAGCTCTTCAAGGCATCCCAACGGGAGCGCAAAAGAGACACAACTTGGCTGCCTCCACTGCTATTTCCATGAGACCATCCCGAACCCTAGGCTGATTTTCCTTCCTAGCGTTGAGGTTTGAGTTAGGCCTAGGGTTAGTGTTTTTTTAACCTGAAAGCCCTGAGTTCCAAGAACACAGCAGCTGCGAAGGACTACCCGAGACGTGCACAAAAGTACCACCACATGCCTGCCGCCACAGCTACTTCCTTGGGGACATCCCTAATTCCTGGCTGATTTGCCTTTCTCGTCGTCGGGTTGGGGTTAGGTAGGCCTTGTGCTAGGATTTTGAAAATCAGGAAGCCCAGACCTCCAGGCACACTGGAGCTGTGAAAGGCATCCAAAAGGGAGTGCAAAAGTGCCACCACATGGCTGCTTTCACAGCTTTTTCCTTTGCACCATCCCTATACCTAGGCTGATTTATCTGCCTAGGGTTAGGGTTAGGGTTCAGGCTAGGGCTAGGATTTTTTGAACCAGGAAGCCCTGAGTTCCAGGCTTACTGCAGCTGCCAAAGGCATCCCAAAGGGAGCTCAGAAATGCCACAACATGGCTGCTTTCACAGCTTTTTCCTTAGGAAGAACCCTCATACCCGGCTGATTTACCTTCCTAGGGTTACTGTTAGGCTTAGGCCTAGGACTTTTAAAACCAGGAAGCCCTGTGCTCCAGGCACACTGCAGCTGTTCAATTCATCCCAAGGGCAGCGCAAAAGTGACACAACTTGGCTGCCTCCACTGCTATTTCCATGAGACCATCCCGAATCATAGGCTGATTTTCCTTCCAAGCGTTGAGGTTTGAGTTAGGCCTAGGGTTAGGGTTCTTTTAACCAGAAAGCCCTGAGTTCCAAGAACACAGCAGCTGCGAAGGACTACCCAAGAAGAGCACAAAAGTACCACAACATGCCTGCCTCCACAGCGATTTCCTTGGGGACATCCTTAATTACTGGCTGATTTGCCTTTCTCGTCGTCGGGCTGGGGTTAGGTAGGCCTTGTGCTAGGATTTTTAAAATCAGGAAGCCCAGACCTCCAGGCACACTGGAGCTGTGAAAGGCATCCAAAAGGGAGTGCAAAAGTGCCACAACATGGCTGCTTTCACAGCTTTTTCCTTGGCACCATCCCTATACCTAGGCTGATTTATCTGCCTAGGGTTAGGGTTCAGCCTAGGGCTAGGATTTTTTGAATCAGGAAGCCCTGAGTTCCAGGCTTACTGCAGCTGCCAAAGGCATCCCAAAGGGAGCACAGAAGTGCCACAACATGGCTGCTTTCACAGCTTTTTCCTTAGGAAGAACCCTGATACCCGGCTGATTTACCTTCCTAGGGTTACTGTTAGGCTTAGGCCTAGGACTTTTAAAACCAGGAAGCCCTGTGCTCCAGGCACACTGCAGCTGTTCAATTCATCCCAATGGCAGCGCAAAAGTGACACAACTTGGCTGCCTCCACTGCTATTTCCATGAGACCATCCCGAATCATAGGCTGATTTTCCTTCCAAGCGTTGAGTTTTGAGTTAGGCCTAGGGTTAGGGTTCTTTTAACCAGAAAGCCCTGAGTTCCAAGAACACAGCAGCTGCGAAGGACTACCCAAGAAGAGCACAAAAGTACCACAACATGCCTGCCTCCACAGCTATTTCCTTGGGGACATCCCTAATTCCTGGCTGATTTGCCTTTCTCGTCGTCGGGCTGGGGTTAGGTAGGCCTTGTGCTAGGATTTTTAAAATCAGGAAGCCCAGACCTCCAGGCACACTGGAGCTGTGAAAGGCATCCAAAAGGGAGTGCAAAAGTGCCACAACATGGCTGCTTTCACAGCTTTTTCCGTGGCACCATCCCTATACCTAGGCTGATTTATCTGCCTAGGGTTAGTGTTAGGGTTCAGCCTAAAGCTAGGATATTTTGAACCAGGAAGCCCTGAGTTCCAGGCTTACTGCAGCTGCCAAAGGCATCCCAAAGTGAGCTCAGAAATGCCACAACATGGCTACTTACACAGCTTTTTCCTTAGGAGGAACCCTCATACCCGGCTGATTTACCTTCCTAGGGTTTCTATTAGGCTTAGGCCTAGGACTTTTAAAACCAGGAAGCCCTGTGCTCCAGGCACACTGCAGCTGTTCAAGGCATCCGAAAGAGAGGGCAAAAGTGACACAACTTGGCTGCCTCCACTGCTATTTCCATGAGACCATCCCGAACCATAGGCTGATTTTCCTTCCTAGCGTTGAGGTTTGAGTTAGGCCTATGGTTACTGTTCTTTTAACCTGAAAGCCCTGAGTTCCAAGAATACAGCAGCTGCGAAAGTACACCCAAGAAGAGCACAAAAGTACCACAACATGCCTGCCTCCACAGCGATTTCCTTAGGGACATCCCTAATTCCTGGCTGATTTGCCTTTCTCGTCGTCGGGTTGGGGTTAGGTAGGCCTTGTGCTAGGATTTTGAAAATCAGGAAGCCCAGACCTCCAGGCACACTGGAGCTGTGAAAGGCATCCAAAAGGGAGTGCAAAAGTGCCACCACATGGCTGGTTTCACGGCTTTTTCCTTTGCACCATCCCTATAACTAGGCTGATTTATCTGCCTAGGGTTAGGGTTAGGGTTCAGCCTAGGGCTAGGATTTTTTGAACCAGGAAGCCCTGAGTTCCAGGCTTACTGCAGGTGCCAAAGGCATCCCAAAGGGAGCGCAGAAGTGCCACAACATGGCTGCTTTCACAGCTTTTTCCTTAGGAAGAACCCTCATACCTGGATGATTTACCTTCCTAGGGTTACTGTTAGGCTTAGGCCTAGGACTTTTAAAACCAGGAAGCCCTGTGCTCCAGGCACACTGCAGCTGTTCAAGGCATCCCAAGGGGAGCGCAAAAGTGACACAACTTGGCTGCCTCCACTGCTATTTCCATGAGACCATCCCGAATCATAGGCTGATTTTCCTTCCTAGCGTTGAGGTTTGAGTTAGGCCTAGGGTTAGTGTTCTTTTAACCAGAAAGCCCTGAGTTCCAAGAACACAGCAGCTGCGAAGGACTACCCAAGAAGAGCACAAAAGTACCACAACATGCCTGCCTCCACAGCTATTTCCTTGGGGACATCCCTAATTCCTGGCTGATTTGCCTTTCTCGTCGTCGGGTTGGGGTTAGGTAGGCCTTGTGCTAGGATTTTTAAAATCAGGAAGCCCAGACCTCCAGGCACACTGGAGCTGTGAAAGGCATCCAAAAGGGAGTGCAAAAGTGCCACAACATGGCTGCTTTCACAGCTTTTTCTTTGGCACCATCACTATACCTAGGCTTATTTATCTGCCTAGGGTTAGGGTTAGGGTTCAGCCTAGGGCGAGGATTTTTTGAACCAGGAAGCCCTGAGTTCCAGGCTTACTGTAGCTGCCAAAGGCATCCCAAAGGGAGCGCAGAAGTGCCACAACATGGCTGCTTTCACAGCTTTTTCCTAAGGAAGAACCCTAATACCCGGCTGATTTACCTTCCTAGGGTTACTGTTAGGCTTGGGCCAAGGACTTTTAAAACCAGGAAGCCCTGTGCTCCAGGCACACTGCAGCTGTTCAAGGCATCCCAACGGGAGTGCAAAAGTGACACAACTTGGATGCCTCCACTGCTATTTCCATGAGACCATCCCCAACCTTAGGCTGGTTTTCCTTCCTAGCATTGAGTTTTGAGTTAGGCCTATGGTTACTGTTCTTTTAACCTGAAAGCCCTGAGTTCCAAGAACACAGCAGCTGCGAAGGACTACCCAAGAAGAGCACAAAAGTACCACAACATGCCTGCCTCCACAGCTATTTCCTTGGGGACATCCCTAATTCCTGGCTGATTTGCCTTTCTCGTCGTCGGGTTGGGGTTAGGTAGGACTTGTGCTAGGATTTTTAAAATCAGGAAGCCCAGACCTCCAGGCACACTGGAGCTGTGAAAGGCATCCAAAAGGGAGTGCAAAAGTGCCACAACATGGCTGCTTTCACAGCTTTTTCCTTGGCACCATCCCTATACCTAGGCTGATTTATCTGCCTAGGGTTAGGGTTAGGCTTCAGCCTAGGGCTAGGATTTTTTGAACCAGGAAGCCCTGAGTTCCAGGCTTACTGCAGCTGCCAAAGGCATCCTAAAGTGAGCTCAGAAATGCCACAACATGGCTACATACACAGCTTTTTCCTTAGGAGGAACCCTCATACCCGGCTGATTTACCTTCGTAGGGTTTTTATTAGGCTTAGCCCTAGGACTTTAAAATCAGGAAGCCCAGACCTCCAGGCACACTGGAGCTGTGAAAGGCATCCAAAAGGGAGTGCAAAAGTGCCACAACATGGCTGCTTTCACAGCTTTTTCCTTTGCACCATCCCTATACCTAGGCTGATTTATCTGCCTAGGGTTAGGGTTAGGGTTCAGCCTAGGGCTAGGATTTTTTGAACCAGGAAGCCCTGAGTTCCAGGCTTACTGCAGCTGCCAAAGGCATCCCAAAGGGAGCGCAGAAGTGCCACAACATGGCTGCTTTCACAGCTTTTTCCTTAGGAAGAACCCTCATACCCGGCTGATTTACCTTCCAAGGGTTACTGTCAGGCTTAGGCCTAGGACTTTTAAAACCAGGAAGCCCTGTGCTCCAGGCACACTGCAGCTGTTCTAGGCATCCCAAAGGGAGGGCAAAAGTGACACCACTTGGCTGCCTCCACTGCTATTTCCATGAGACCATCCCCAAACATAGGCTGATTTTCCTTCCTAGCGTTGAGGTTTGAGTTAGGCCTAGGGTTTGTGTTCTTTTAACCTGAAAGCCCTGAGTTCCAAGAACACAGCAGCTGCGAAGGACTACCCAAGAAGAGCACAAAAGTGTTGTATTCATATTGTTGCATATCATATTTCCAGAGCCTCATACCTTCTGGGTGGTTTTGTCACAGCAGATCTCCACAACAGTGGTGTTGTTGCTTCTCAGTCAGGGCTCCTCTCCAAAGCTCTCCCTGACCACCCCGCCCCCTTTTATCTCAGTTACCTCCATGGGCTACAGCTGCTGCCCAATCAAGGACATCACAGCTGCAGCCCATTTACAATAACTAGAATCAAGGCAGGGTCACTACTACAATACAAAGATCGTTCACTGCCATACATATATTTACAATAAATACATTTAGTCAGGCCCCTACACAAAAGTACTACAACAGGCCTGCCTCCACCGCTTTTTCCTTGGGGACATCCCTAATTCCTGGCTGAAATGCCTTTCTCGTCTTAGGGTTGAGGTTAGGTAGGCCTAGTGCTAGGATTTTTAAAATCAGGAAGCCCAGACCTCCAGGCACACTGGAGATGTGAAAGGCATCCAAAAGGGAGTGCAAAAGTGCCACAACATGGCTGCTTTCACAGCTTTTTCCTTGGCACCATCCCTATACCTAGGCTGATTTATCTGCCTAGGGTTAGGGTTAGGGTTCAGCCTAGGGCTAGGATTTTTTGAACCAGGAAGCCCTGAGTTCCAGGCTTACTGCAGCTGCCAAAGGCATCCCAAAGGGAGCGCAGAAGTGCCACAACATGGCTGCTTTCACAGCTTTTTCCTAAGGAAGAACCCTAATACCCGGCTGATTTACCTTCCTAGGGTTACTGTTAGGCTTGGGCCAAGGACTTTTAAAACCAGGAAGCCCTGTGCTCCAGGCACACTGCAGCTGTTCAAGGCATCCCAACGGGAGTGCAAAAGTGACACAACTTGGATGCCTCCACTGCTATTTCCATGAGACCATCCCCAACTTTAGGCTGGTTTTCCTTCCTAGCATTGAGTTTTGAGTTAGGCCTATGGTTACTGTTCTTTTAACCTGAAAGCCCTGAGTTCCAAGAACACAGCAGCTGCGAAGGACTACCCAAGAAGAGCACAAAAGTACCACCACATGCCTGCCTCCACAGCTATTTCCTTGGGGACATCCCTAATTCCTGGCTGATTTGCCTTTCTCGTCGTCGGGTTGGGGTTAGGTAGGCCTTGTGCTAGGATTTTTAAAATCAGGAAGCCCAGACCTCCAGGCACACTGGAGCTGTGAAAGGCATCCAAAAGGGAGTGCAAAAGTGCCACAACATGGCTGCTTTCACAGCTTTTTCCTTGGCACCATCACTATACCTAGGCTTATTTATCTGCCTAGGGTTAGGGTTCAGCCTAGGGCGAGGATTTTTTGAACCAGGAAGCCCTGAGTTCCAGGCTTACTGTAGCTGCCAAAGGCATCCCAAAGGGAGCGCAGAAGTGCCACAACATGGCTGCTTTCACAGCTTTTTCCTAAGGAAGAACCCTAATACCCGGCTGATTTACCTTCCTAGGGTTACTGTTAGGCTTGGGCCAAGGACTTTTAAAACCAGGAAGCCCTGTGCTCCAGGCACACTGCAGCTGTTCAAGGCATCCCAAGGGGAGCGCAAAAGTGACACAACTTGGCTGCCTCCACTGCTATTTCCATGAGACCATCCCCAAACATAGGCTGATTTTCCTTCCTAGCGTTGAGGTTTGAGTTAGGCCTAGGGTTAGAGTTTTTTAACCAGAAAGCCCTGAGTTCCAAGAACACAGCAGCTGCGAAGGACTACCCAAGAAGAGCACAAAAGTACCACAACATGCCTGCCTCCACAGCTATTTCCTTGGGGACATCCCTAATTCCTGGCTGATTTGCCTTTCTCGTCGTCAGGTTGAGGTTAGGTAGGCCTTGTGCTAGGATTTTTAAAATCAGGAAGCCCAGACCTCCAGGCACACTGGAGCTGTGAAAGGCATCCAAAAGGGAGTGCAAAAGTGCCACAACATGGCTGCTTTCACAGCTTTTTCCTTGGCACCATCCCTATACCTAGGCTGATTTATCTGCCTAGGGTTAGGGTTAGGCTTCAGCCTAGGGCTAGGATTTTTTGAACCAGGAAGCCCTGAGTTCCAGGCTTACTGCAGCTGCCAAAGGCATCCTAAAGTGAGCTCAGAAATGCCACAACATGGCTACATACACAGCTTTTTCCTTAGGAGGAACCCTCATACCCGGCTGATTTACCTTCGTAGGGTTTTTATTAGGCTTAGCCCTAGGACTTTAAAATCAGGAAGCCCAGACCTCCAGGCACACTGGAGCTGTGAAAGGCATCCAAAAGGGAGTGCAAAAGTGCCACAACATGGCTGCTTTCACAGCTTTTTCCTTTGCACCATCCCTATACCTAGGCTGATTTATCTGCCTAGGGTTAGGGTTAGGGTTCAGCCTAGGGCTACGATTTTTTGAACCAGGAAGCCCTGAGTTCCAGGCTTACTGCAGCTGCCAAAGGCATCCCAAAGGGAGCGCAGAAGTGCCACAACATGGCTGCTTTCACAGCTTTTTCCTTAGGAAGAACCCTCATACCCGGCTGATTTACCTTCCAAGGGTTACTGTTAGGCTTAGGCCTAGGACTTTTAAAACCAGGAAGCCCTGTGCTCCAGGCACACTGCAGCTGTTCTAGGCATCCCAAAGGGAGGGCAAAAGTGACACCACTTGGCTGCCTCCACTGCTATTTCCATGAGACCATCCCCAAACATAGGCTGATTTTCCTTCCTAGCGTTGAGGTTTGAGTTAGGCCTAGGGTTTGTGTTCTTTTAACCTGAAAGCCCTGAGTTCCAAGAACACAGCAGCTGCGAAGGACTACCCAAGAAGAGCACAAAAGTGTTGTATTCATATTGTTGCAGATCATATTTCCAGAGCCTCATACCTTCTGGGTGGTTTTGTCACAGCAGATCTCCACAACAGTGGTGTTGTTGCTTCTCAGTCAGGGCTCCTCTCCAAAGCTCTCCCTGACCACCCCGCCCCCTTTTATCTCAGTTACCTCCATGGGCTACAGCTGCTGCCCAATCAAGGACATCACAGCTGCAGCCCATTTACAATAACTAGAATCAAGGCAGGGTCACTACTACAATACAAAGATCGTTCACTGCCATACATATATTTACAATAAATACATTTAGTCAGGCCCCTACACAAAAGTACTACAACAGGCCTGCCTCCACCGCTTTTTCCTTGGGGACATCCCTAATTCCTGGCTGAAATGCCTTTCTCGTCTTAGGGTTGAGGTTAGGTAGGCCTAGTGCTAGGATTTTTAAAATCAGGAAGCCCAGACCTCCAGGCACACTGGAGATGTGAAAGGCATCCAAAAGGGAGTGCAAAAGTGCCACAACATGGCTGCTTTCACAGCTTTTTCCTTGGCACCATCCCTATACCTAGGCTGATTTATCTGCCTAGGGTTAGGGTTAGGGTTCAGCCTAGGGCTAGGATTTTTTGAACCAGGAAGCCCTGAGTTCCAGGCTTACTGCAGCTGCCAAAGGCATCCCAAAGGGAGTGCAGAAGTGCCACAACATGGCTGCTTTCACAGCTTTTTCCTTAGGAAGAACCCTCATACCCGGCTGATTTACCTTCCTAGGGTTACTGTTAGGCTTAGGCCTAGGACTTTTAAAACCAGGAAGCCCTGTGCTCCAGGCACACTGCAGCTGTTCAAGGCATCCCAACGGGAGTGCAAAAGTGACACAACTTGGCTGCCTCCACTGCTATTTCCCTGAGACCATCCCCACCATAGGCTGATTTTCCTTCCTAGCGTTGAGGTTTGAGTTAGGCCTAGGGTTAGTGTTCTTTTAACCTGAAAGCCCTGAGTTCCAAGAACACAGCAGCTGCGAAGGACTACCCAAGAAGTGCACAAAAGTACCACCACACGCCTGCCTCCACAGCGATTTCCTTGGGGACATCCCTAATTCCTGGCTGATTTGCCTTTCTCGCCGTCAGGTGGGGGTTAGGTAGGCCTTGTGCTAGGATTTTTAAAATCAGGAAGCCCAGACCTCCAGGCACACTGGAGCTGTGAAAGGCATCCAAAAGGGAGTGCAAAAGTGCCACAACATGGCTGCTTTCACAGCTTTTTCCTTAGGAAGAACCCTCATACCCGGCTGATTTACCTTCCTAGGGTTACTGTTAGGCTTAGGCCTAGGACTTTTAAAACCAGGAAGCCCTGTGCTCCAGGCACACTGCAGCTGTTCAAGGCATCCCAAGGGCAGCGCAAAAGTGACACAACTTGGCTGCCTCCACTACTATTTCCATGAGACCATCCCGAACCATAGGCTGATTTTCCTTCCTAGCGTTGAGTTTGAGTTAGGCCGAGGTTTAGTGTTCTTTTAACCTGAAAGCCCTGAGTTCCAAGAACACAGCAGCTGCGAAGGACAGCCCAAGAAGTGCACAAAAGTACCACCACCTGCCTGCCTCCACAGCTATTTCCTTGGGGACATCTCTAATTCCTGGCTGATTTGCCTTTCTCGTCGTCGGGTTGGGGATAGGTAGGCCTTGTGCTAGGATTTTTAAAATCAGGAAGCCCAGACCTCCAGGCACACTGGAGCTGTGAAAGGCATCCAAAAGGGAGTGCAAAAGTGCCACAACATGGCTGCTTTCACAGCTTCTTCCTTGGCACCATCCCTATACCTAGGCTGATTTATCTGCCTAGGGTTAGGGTTAGGGTTCAGCCTAGGGCTCGGATTTTTTGAACCAGGAAGCCCTGAGTTCCAGGCTTACTGTAGCTGCCAAAGGCATCCCAAAGGGAGCGCAGAAGTGCCACAACATGGCAGCTTTCACAGCTTTTTCCTTAGGAAGAACCCTAATACCCGGCTGATTTACCTTCCTAGGGGTTACTGTTAGGCTTAGGCCTAGGACTTTTAAAACCAGGAAGCCCTGTGCTCCAGGCACACTGCAGCTCTTCAAGGCATCCCAACGGGAGCGCAAAAGAGACACAACTTGGCTGCCTCCACTGCCATTTCCATGAGACCATCCCGAACCCTAGGCTGATTTTCCTTCCTAGCGTTGAGGTTTGAGTTAGGCCTAGGGTTAGTGTTTTTTTAACCTGAAAGCCCTGAGTTCCAAGAACACAGCAGCTGCGAAGGACTACCCAAGAAGAGCACAAAAGTACCACCACATGCCTGCCGCCACAGCTACTTCCTTGGGGACATCCCTAATTCCTGGCTGATTTGCCTTTCTCGTCGTCGGGTTGGGGTTAGGTAGGCCTTGTGCTAGGATTTTGAAAATCAGGAAGCCCAGACCTCCAGGCACACTGGAGCTGTGAAAGGCATCCAAAAGGGAGTGCAAAAGTGCCACCACATGGCTGCTTTCACAGCTTTTTCCTTTGCACCATCCCTATACCTAGGCTGATTTATCTGCCTAGGGTTAGGGTTAGGGTTCAGGCTAGGGCTAGGATTTTTTGAACCAGGAAGCCCTGAGTTCCAGGCTTACTGCAGCTGCCAAAGGCATCCCAAAGGGAGCTCAGAAATGCCACAACATGGCTGCTTTCACAGCTTTTTCCTTAGGAAGAACCCTGATACCCGGCTGATTTACCTTCCTAGGGTTACTGTTAGGCTTAGGCCTAGGACTTTTAAAACCAGGAAGCCCTGTGCTCCAGGCACACTGCAGCTGTTCAATTCATCCCAAGGGCAGCGCAAAAGTGACACAACTTGGCTGCCTCCACTGCTATTTCCATGAGACCATCCCGAATCATAGGCTGATTTTCCTTCCAAGCGTTGAGGTTTGAGTTAGGCCTAGGGTTAGGGTTCTTTTAACCAGAAAGCCCTGAGTTCCAAGAACACAGCAGCTGCGAAGGACTACCCAAGAAGAGCACAAAAGTACCACAACATGCCTGCCTCCACAGCGATTTCCTTGGGGACATCCTTAATTACTGGCTGATTTGCCTTTCTCGTCGTCGGGCTGGGGTTAGGTAGGCCTTGTGCTAGGATTTTTAAAATCAGGAAGCCCAGACCTCCAGGCACACTGGAGCTGTGAAAGGCATCCAAAAGGGAGTGCAAAAGTGCCACAACATGGCTGCTTTCACAGCTTTTTCCTTGGCACCATCCCTATACCTAGGCTGATTTATCTGCCTAGGGTTAGGGTTCAGCCTAGGGCTAGGATTTTTTGAATCAGGAAGCCCTGAGTTCCAGGCTTACTGCAGCTGCCAAAGGCATCCCAAAGGGAGCACAGAAGTGCCACAACATGGCTGCTTTCACAGCTTTTTCCTTAGGAAGAACCCTCATACCCGGCTGATTTACCTTCCTAGGGTTACTGTTAGGCTTAGGCCTAGGACTTTTAAAACCAGGAAGCCCTGTGCTCCAGGCACACTGCAGCTGTTCAATTCATCCCAATGGCAGCGCAAAAGTGACACAACTTGGCTGCCTCCACTGCTATTTCCATGAGACCATCCCGAATCATAGGCTGATTTTCCTTCCAAGCGTTGAGTTTTGAGTTAGGCCTAGGGTTAGGGTTCTTTTAACCTGAAAGCCCTGAGTTCCAAGAACACAGCAGCTGCGAAGGACTACCCAAGAAGAGCACAAAAGTACCACAACATGCCTGCCTCCACAGCTATTTCCTTGGGGACATCCCTAATTCCTGGCTGATTTGCCTTTCTCGTCGTCGGGCTGGGGTTAGGTAGGCCTTGTGCTAGGATTTTTAAAATCAGGAAGCCCAGACCTCCAGGCACACTGGAGCTGTGAAAGGCATCCAAAAGGGAGTGCAAAAGTGCCACAACATGGCTGCTTTCACAGCTTTTTCCTTGGCACCATCCCTATACCTAGGCTGATTTATCTGCCTAGGGTTAGGGTTCAGCCTAGGGCTAGGATTTTTTGAATCAGGAAGCCCTGAGTTCCAGGCTTACTGCAGCTGCCAAAGGCATCCCAAAGTGAGCTCAGAAATGCCACAACATGGCTACTTACACAGCTTTTTCCTTAGGAGGAACCCTCATACCCGGCTGATTTACCTTCGTAGGGTTTCTATTAGGCTTAGGCCTAGGACTTTTAAAACCAGGAAGCCCTGTGCTCCAGGCACACTGCAGCTGTTCAAGGCATCCGAAAGAGAGGGCAAAAGTGACACAACTTGGCTGCCTCCACTGCTATTTCCATGAGACCATCCCCAACCATAGGCTGATTTTCCTTCCTAGCGTTGAGGTTTGAGTTAGGCCTAGGGTTAGGGTTCTTTTAACCAGAAAGCCCTGAGTTCCAAGAACACAGCAGCTGCGAAAGTACACCCAAGAAGAGCACAAAAGTACCACAACATGCCTGCCTCCACAGCGATTTCCTTGGGGACATCCCTAATTCCTGGCTGATTTGCCTTTCTCGTCGTCGGGTTGGGGTTAGGTAGGCCTTGTGCTAGGATTTTGAAAATCAGGAAGCCCAGACCTCCAGGCACACTGGAGCTGTAAAAGGCATCCAAAAGGGAGTGCAAAAGTGCCACCACATGGCTGGTTTCACGGCTTTTTCCTTTGCACCATCCCTATACCTAGGCTGATTTATCTGCCTAGGGTTAGGGTTTAAGGTTCAGCCTAGGGCTAGGATTTTTTGAACCAGGAAGCCCTGAGTTCCAGGCTTACTGCAGGTGCCAAAGGCATCCCAAAGGGAGCGCAGAAGTGCCACAACATGGCTGCTTTCACAGCTTTTTCCTTAGGAAGAACCCTCATACCTGGATGATTTACCTTCCTAGGGTTACTGTTAGGCTTAGGCCTAGGACTTTTAAAACCAGGAAGCCCTGTGCTCCAGGCACACTGCAGCTGTTCAAGGCATCCCAAGGGGAGCGCAAAAGTGACACAACTTGGCTGCCTCCACTGCTATTTCCATGAGACCATCCCCAACCATAGGCTGATTTTCCTTCCTAGCGTTGAGGTTTGAGTTAGGCCTAGGGTTAGAGTTTTTTAACCAGAAAGCCCTGAGTTCCAAGAACACAGCAGCTGCGAAGGACTACCCAAGAAGAGCACAAAAGTACCACAACATGCCTGCCTCCACAGCTATTTCCTTGGGGACATCCCTAATTCCTGGCTGATTTGCCTTTCTCGTCGTCAGGTTGAGGTTAGGTAGGCCTTGTGCTAGGATTTTGAAAATCAGGAAGCCCAGACCTCCAGGCACACTGGAGCTGTGAAAGGCATCCAAAAGGGAGTGCAAAAGTGCCACAACATGGCTGCTTTCACAGCTTTTTCCTTAGGAAGAACCCTAATACCCGGCTGATTTACCTTCCTAGGGTTACTGTTAGGCTTGGGCCAAGGACTTTTAAAACCATGAAGCCCTGTGCTCCAGGCACACTGCAGCTGTTCAAGGCATCCCAACGCGAGTGCAAAAGTGACACAACTTGGCTGCGTCCACTGCTATTTCCATGAGACCATCCCGAACCATAGGCTGATTTTCCTTCCTAGCGTTGAGTTTTGAGTTAGGCCTAGGGTTAGTGTTCTTTTAACCTGAAAGCCCTGAGTTCCAAGAACACAGCAACTGCGAAGGACTACCCAAGAAGAGCACAAAAGTACCACAACATGCCTGCCTCCACAGCTATTTCCTTGGGGACATCCCTAATTCCTGGCTGATTTGCCTTTCTCGTCGTCGGGTTGGGGTTAGGTAGGCCTTGTGCTAGGATTTTGAAAATCAGGAAGCCCAGACCTCCAGGCACACTGGAGCTGTGAAAGGCATCCAAAAGGGAGTGCAAAAGTGCCACCACATGGCTGCTTTCACAGCTTTTTCCTTTGCACCATCCCTATACCTAGGCTGATTTATCTGCCTAGGGTTAGGGTTAGGGTTCAGGCTAGGGCTAGGATTTTTTGAACCAGGAAGCCCTGAGTTCCAGGCTTACTGCAGCTGCCAAAGGCATCCCAAAGGGAGCTCAGAAATGCCACAACATGGCTGCTTTCACAGCTTTTTCCTTAGGAAGAACCCTGATACCCGGCTGATTTACCTTCCTAGGGTTACTGTTAGGCTTAGGCCTAGGACTTTTAAAACCAGGAAGCCCTGTGCTCCAGGCACACTGCAGCTGTTCAATTCATCCCAAGGGCAGCGCAAAAGTGACACAACTTGGCTGCCTCCACTGCTATTTCCATGAGACCATCCCGAATCATAGGCTGATTTTCCTTCCAAGCGTTGAGGTTTGAGTTAGGCCTAGGGTTAGGGTTCTTTTAACCAGAAAGCCCTGAGTTCCAAGAACACAGCAGCTGCGAAGGACTACCCAAGAAGAGCACAAAAGTACCACAACATGCCTGCCTCCACAGCGATTTCCTTGGGGACATCCTTAATTACTGGCTGATTTGCCTTTCTCGTCGTCGGGCTGGGGTTAGGTAGGCCTTGTGCTAGGATTTTTAAAATCAGGAAGCCCAGACCTCCAGGCACACTGGAGCTGTGAAAGGCATCCAAAAGGGAGTGCAAAAGTGCCACAACATGGCTGCTTTCACAGCTTTTTCCTTGGCACCATCCCTATACCTAGGCTGATTTATCTGCCTAGGGTTAGGGTTCAGCCTAGGGCTAGGATTTTTTGAATCAGGAAGCCCTGAGTTCCAGGCTTACTGCAGCTGCCAAAGGCATCCCAAAGGGAGCACAGAAGTGCCACAACATGGCTGCTTTCACAGCTTTTTCCTTAGGAAGAACCCTCATACCCGGCTGATTTACCTTCCTAGGGTTACTGTTAGGCTTAGGCCTAGGACTTTTAAAACCAGGAAGCCCTGTGCTCCAGGCACACTGCAGCTGTTCAATTCATCCCAATGGCAGCGCAAAAGTGACACAACTTGGCTGCCTCCACTGCTATTTCCATGAGACCATCCCGAATCATAGGCTGATTTTCCTTCCAAGCGTTGAGTTTTGAGTTAGGCCTAGGGTTAGGGTTCTTTTAACCTGAAAGCCCTGAGTTCCAAGAACACAGCAGCTGCGAAGGACTACCCAAGAAGAGCACAAAAGTACCACAACATGCCTGCCTCCACAGCTATTTCCTTGGGGACATCCCTAATTCCTGGCTGATTTGCCTTTCTCGTCGTCGGGCTGGGGTTAGGTAGGCCTTGTGCTAGGATTTTGAAAATCAGGAAGCCCAGACCTCCAGGCACACTGGAGCTGTGAAAGGCATCCAAAAGGGAGTGCAAAAGTGCCACAACATGGCTGCTTTCACAGCTTTTTCCTTGGCACCATCCCTATACCTAGGCTGATTTATCTGCCTAGGGTTAGGGTTCAGCCTAGGGCTAGGATTTTTTGAATCAGGAAGCCCTGAGTTCCAGGCTTACTGCAGCTGCCAAAGGCATCCCAAAGTGAGCTCAGAAATGCCACAACATGGCTACTTACACAGCTTTTTCCTTAGGAGGAACCCTCATACCCGGCTGATTTACCTTCGTAGGGTTTCTATTAGGCTTAGGCCTAGGACTTTTAAAACCAGGAAGCCCTGTGCTCCAGGCACACTGCAGCTGTTCAAGGCATCCGAAAGAGAGGGCAAAAGTGACACAACTTGGCTGCCTCCACTGCTATTTCCATGAGACCATCCCGAACCATAGGCTGATTTTCCTTCCTAGCGTTGAGGTTTGAGTTAGGCCTAGGGTTAGGGTTCTTTTAACCAGAAAGCCCTGAGTTCCAAGAACACAGCAGCTGCGAAAGTACACCCAAGAAGAGCACAAAAGTACCACAACATGCCTGCCTCCACAGCGATTTCCTTGGGGACATCCCTAATTCCTGGCTGATTTGCCTTTCTCGTCGTCGGGTTGGGGTTAGGTAGGCCTTGTGCTAGGATTTTGAAAATCAGGAAGCCCAGACCTCCAGGCACACTGGAGCTGTAAAAGGCATCCAAAAGGGAGTGCAAAAGTGCCACCACATGGCTGGTTTCACGGCTTTTTCCTTTGCACCATCCCTATACCTAGGCTGATTTATCTGCCTAGGGTTAGGGTTTAAGGTTCAGCCTAGGGCTAGGATTTTTTGAACCAGGAAGCCCTGAGTTCCAGGCTTACTGCAGGTGCCAAAGGCATCCCAAAGGGAGCGCAGAAGTGCCACAACATGGCTGCTTTCACAGCTTTTTCCTTAGGAAGAACCCTCATACCTGGATGATTTACCTTCCTAGGGTTACTGTTAGGCTTAGGCCTAGGACTTTTAAAACCAGGAAGCCCTGTGCTCCAGGCACACTGCAGCTGTTCAAGGCATCCCAAGGGGAGCGCAAAAGTGACACAACTTGGCTGCCTCCACTGCTATTTCCATGAGACCATCCCCAACCATAGGCTGATTTTCCTTCCTAGCGTTGAGGTTTGAGTTAGGCCTAGGGTTAGAGTTTTTTAACCAGAAAGCCCTGAGTTCCAAGAACACAGCAGCTGCGAAGGACTACCCAAGAAGAGCACAAAAGTACCACAACATGCCTGCCTCCACAGCTATTTCCTTGGGGACATCCCTAATTCCTGGCTGATTTGCCTTTCTCGTCGTCAGGTTGAGGTTAGGTAGGCCTTGTGCTAGGATTTTTAAAATCAGGAAGCCCAGACCTCCAGGCACACTGGAGCTGTGAAAGGCATCCAAAAGGGAGTGCAAAAGTGCCACAACATGGCTGCTTTCACAGCTTTTTCCTTAGGAAGAACCCTAATACCCGGCTGATTTACCTTCCTAGGGTTACTGTTAGGCTTGGGCCAAGGACTTTTAAAACCATGAAGCCCTGTGCTCCAGGCACACTGCAGCTGTTCAAGGCATCCCAACGCGAGTGCAAAAGTGACACAACTTGGCTGCGTCCACTGCTATTTCCATGAGACCATCCCGAACCATAGGCTGATTTTCCTTCCTAGCGTTGAGTTTTGAGTTAGGCCTAGGGTTAGTGTTCTTTTAACCTGAAAGCCCTGAGTTCCAAGAACACAGCAACTGCGAAGGACTACCCAAGAAGAGCACAAAAGTACCACAACATGCCTGCCTCCACAGCTATTTCCTTGGGGACATCCCTAATTCCTGGCTGATTTGCCTTTCTCGTCGTCGGGTTGGGGTTAGGTAGGCCTTGTGCTAGGATTTTTAAAATCAGGAAGCCCAGACCTCCAGGCACACTGGAGCTGTGAAAGGCATCCAAAAGGGAGTGCAAAAGTGCCACAACATGGCTGCTTTCACAGCTTTTTCCTTGGCACCATCCCTATACCTAGGCTGATTTATCTGCCTAGGGTTAGGGTTAGGCTTCAGCCTAGGGCTAGGATTTTTTGAACCAGGAAGCCCTGAGTTCCAGGCTTACTGCAGCTGCCAAAGGCATCCTAAAGTGAGCTCAGAAATGCCACAACATGGCTACATACACAGCTTTTTCCTTAGGAGGAACCCTCATACCCGGCTGATTTACCTTCGTAGGGTTTTTATTAGGCTTAGCCCTAGGACTTTAAAATCAGGAAGCCCAGACCTCCAGGCACACTGGAGCTGTGAAAGGCATCCAAAAGGGAGTGCAAAAGTGCCACAACATGGCTGCTTTCACAGCTTTTTCCTTTGCACCATCCCTATACCTAGGCTGATTTATCTGCCTAGGGTTAGGGTTAGGGTTCAGCCTAGGGCTAGGATTTTTTGAACCAGGAAGCCCTGAGTTCCAGGCTTACTGCAGCTGCCAAAGGCATCCCAAAGGGAGCGCAGAAGTGCCACAACATGGCTGCTTTCACAGCTTTTTCCTTAGGAAGAACCCTCATACCCGGCTGATTTACCTTCCAAGGGTTACTGTCAGGCTTAGGCCTAGGACTTTTAAAACCAGGAAGCCCTGTGCTCCAGGCACACTGCAGCTGTTCTAGGCATCCCAAAGGGAGGGCAAAAGTGACACCACTTGGCTGCCTCCACTGCTATTTCCATGAGACCATCCCCAAACATAGGCTGATTTTCCTTCCTAGCGTTGAGGTTTGAGTTAGGCCTAGGGTTTGTGTTCTTTTAACCTGAAAGCCCTGAGTTCCAAGAACACAGCAGCTGCGAAGGACTACCCAAGAAGAGCACAAAAGTGTTGTATTCATATTGTTGCATATCATATTTCCAGAGCCTCATACCTTCTGGGTGGTTTTGTCACAGCAGATCTCCACAACAGTGGTGTTGTTGCTTCTCAGTCAGGGCTCCTCTCCAAAGCTCTCCCTGACCACCCCGCCCCCTTTTATCTCAGTTACCTCCATGGGCTACAGCTGCTGCCCAATCAAGGACATCACAGCTGCAGCCCATTTACAATAACTAGAATCAAGGCAGGGTCACTACTACAATACAAAGATCGTTCACTGCCATACATATATTTACAATAAATACATTTAGTCAGGCCCCTACACAAAAGTACTACAACAGGCCTGCCTCCACCGCTTTTTCCTTGGGGACATCCCTAATTCCTGGCTGAAATGCCTTTCTCGTCTTAGGGTTGAGGTTAGGTAGGCCTAGTGCTAGGATTTTTAAAATCAGGAAGCCCAGACCTCCAGGCACACTGGAGATGTGAAAGGCATCCAAAAGGGAGTGCAAAAGTGCCACAACATGGCTGCTTTCACAGCTTTTTCCTTGGCACCATCCCTATACCTAGGCTGATTTATCTGCCTAGGGTTAGGGTTAGGCTTCAGCCTAGGGCTAGGATTTTTTGAACCAGGAAGCCCTGAGTTCCAGGCTTACTGCAGCTGCCAAAGGCATCCCAAAGGGAGTGCAGAAGTGCCACAACATGGCTGCTTTCACAGCTTTTTCCTTAGGAAGAACCCTCATACCCGGCTGATTTACCTTCCTAGGGTTACTGTTAGGCTTAGGCCTAGGACTTTTAAAACCAGGAAGCCCTGTGCTCCAGGCACACTGCAGCTGTTCAAGGCATCCCAACGGGAGTGCAAAAGTGACACAACTTGGCTGCCTCCACTGCTATTTCCCTGAGACCATCCCCAACCATAGGCTGATTTTCCTTCCTAGCGTTGAGGTTTGAGTTAGGCCGAGGGTTAGTGTTCTTTTAACCTGAAAGCCCTGAGTTCCAAGAACACAGCAGCTGCGAAGGACTACCCAAGAAGTGCACAAAAGTACCACCACCCGCCTGCCTCCACAGCTATTTCCTTGGGGACATCCCTAATTCCTGGCTGATTTGCCTTTCTCGTCGTCAGGTTGGGGTTAGGTAGGCCTTGTGCTAGGATTTTTAAAATCAGGAAGCCCAGACCTCCAGGCACACTGGAGCTGTGAAAGGCATCCAAAAGGGAGTGCAAAAGTGCCACAACATGGCTGCTTTCACAGCTTTTTCCTTGGCACCATCCCTATACCTAGGCTGATTTATCTGCCTAGGGTTAGGGTTAGGGTTCAGCCTAGGGCTAGGATTTTTTGAACCAGGAAGCCCTGAGTTCCAGGCTTACTGCAGCTGCCAAAGGCATCCCAAAGGGAGCGCAGAAGTGCCACAACATGGCTGCTTTCACAGCTTTTTCCTTAGGAAGAACCCTCATACCCGGCTGATTTACCTTCCTAGGGTTACTGTTAGGCTTAGGCCTAGGACTTTTAAAACCAGGAAGCCCTGTGCTCCAGGCACACTGCAGCTGTTCAAGGCATCCCAACGGGAGTGCAAAAGTGACACAACTTGGCTGCCTCCACTGCTATTTCCCTGAGACCATCCCCAACCATAGGCTGATTTTCCTTCCTAGCGTTGAGGTTTGAGTTAGGCCGAGGGTTAGTGTTCTTTTAACCTGAAAGCCCTGAGTTCCAAGAACACAGCAGCTGCGAAGGACTACCCAAGAAGTGCACAAAAGTACCACCACAACATGCCTGCCTCCACAGCGATTTCCTTGGGGACATCCCTAATTCCTGGCTGATTTGCCTTTCTCGTCGTCAGGTTGGGGTTAGGTAGGCCTTGTGCTAGGATTTTTAAAATCAGGAAGCCCAGACCTCCAGGCACACTGGAGCTGTGAAAGGCATCCAAAAGGGAGTGCAAAAGTGCCACAACATGGCTGCTTTCACAGCTTTTTCCTTAGGAAGAACCCTCATACCCGGCTGATTTACCTTCCTAGGGTTACTGTTAGGCTTAGGCCTATGACTTTGAAAACCAGGAAGCCCTGTGCTCCAGGCACACTGCAGCTGTTAAATTCATCCCAAGGGCAGCGCAAAAGTGACACAACTTGGCTGCCTCCACTGCTATTTCCATGAGACCATCCCGAATCATAGGCTGATTTTCCTTCCAAGCGTTGAGGTTTGAGTTAGGCCTAGGGTTAGGGTTCTTTTAACCAGAAAGCCCTGAGTTCCAAGAACACAGCAGCTGCGAAAGTACACCCAAGAAGAGCACAAAAGTACCACAACATGCCTGCCTCCACAGCGATTTCCTTGGGGACATCCCTAATTCCTGGCTGATTTGCCTTTCTCGTCGTCGGGTTGGGGTTAGGTAGGCCTTGTGCTAGGATTTTGAAAATCAGGAAGCCCAGACCTCCAGGCACACTGGAGCTGTGAAAGGCATCCAAAAGGGAGTGCAAA
This sequence comes from Melospiza georgiana, assembly GCF_028018845.1. NCBI lineage: Eukaryota > Metazoa > Chordata > Aves > Passeriformes > Passerellidae > Melospiza > Melospiza georgiana. Next base: position 1,264,278 of record NC_080448.1, read on the forward strand.
AGTGTCACAACATGGCTGCTTTCACAGCTTTTTCCTTGGCACCATCCCTATACCTTGACTGATTTATCTGCCTAGGGTTAGGGTTAGGGTTCAGCCTAGGGCTAGGATTTTTTGAACCAGGAAGCCCTGAGTTCCAGGCTTACTGCAGCTGCCAAAGGCATCCCAAAGTGAGCGCAGAAATGCCACAACATGGCTGCTTACACAGCTTTTTCCTTAGGAGGAACCCTCATACCCGGCTGAATTACCTTCGTAGGGTTTCTATTAGGCTTAAGCCTAGGACATTAAAATCAGGAAGCCCAGACCTCCAGGCACACTGCAGCTGCCAAAGGCATCCCAAAGGGAGCGCAGAAGTGCCACAACATGGCTGCTTTCACAGCTTTTTCCTTAGGAAGAACCCTAATACCCGGCTGATTTACCTTCCTAGGGTTACTGTTAGGCTTAGGCCTAGGACTTTGAAAACCAGGAAGCCCTGTGCTCCAGGCACACTGCAGGTGTTCAATTCATCCCAAGGGCAGCGCAAAAGTGACACAACTTGGCTGCCTCCACTGCTATTTCCATGAGACCATCCCGAATCATAGGCTGATTTTCCTTCCTAGCGTTGAGGTTTGAGTTAGGCCTAGGGTTAGTGTTCTTTTAACCAGAAAGCCCTGAGTTCCAAGAACACAGCAGCTGCGAAGGACTACCCAAGAAGAGCACAAAAGTACCACAACATGCCTGCCTCCACAGCTATTTCCTTGGGGACATCCCTAATTCCTGGCTGATTTGCCTTTCTCGTCGTCGGGTTGGGGTTAGGTAGGCCTTGTGCTAGGATTTTTAAAATCAGGAAGCCCAGACCTCCAGGCACACTGGAGCTGTGAAAGGCATCCAAAAGGGAGTGCAAAAGTGCCACAACATGGCTGCTTTCACAGCTTTTTCCTTGGCACCATCACTATACCTAGGCTTATTTATCTGCCTAGGGTTAGGGTTAGGGTTCAGCCTAGGGCGAGGATTTTTTGAACCAGGAAGCCCTGAGTTCCAGGCTTACTGTAGCTGCCAAAGGCATCCCAAAGGGAGCGCAGAAGTGCCACAACATGGCTGCTTTCACAGCTTTTTCCTAAGGAAGAACCCTAATACCCGGCTGATTTACCTTCCTAGGGTTACTGTTAGGCTTGGGCCAAGGACTTTTAAAACCAGGAAGCCCTGTGCTCCAGGCACACTGCAGCTGTTCAAGGCATCCCAAGGGGAGCGCAAAAGTGACACAACTTGGCTGCCTCCACTGCTATTTCCATGAGACCATCCCCAACCATAGGCTGATTTTCCTTCCTAGCGTTGAGGTTTGAGTTAGGCCTAGGGTTACTGTTCTTTTAACCTGAAAGCCCTGAGTTCCAAGAACACAGCAGCTGCGAAGGACTACCCAAGAAGAGCACAAAAGTACCACCACATGCCTGCCTCCACAGCTATTTCCTTGGGGACATCCCTAATTCCTGGCTGATTTGCCTTTCTCGTCGTCAGGTTGAGGTTAGGTAGGACTTGTGCTAGGATTTTTAAAATCAGGAAGCCCAGACCTCCAGGCACACTGGAGCTGTGAAAGGCATCCAAAAGGGAGTGCAAAAGTGCCACAACATGGCTGCTTTCACAGCTTTTTCCTAAGGAAGAACCCTAATACCCGGCTGATTTACCTTCCTAGGGTTACTGTTAGGCTTGGGCCAAGGACTTTGAAAACCAGGAAGCCCTGTGCTCCAGGCACACTGCAGCTATTCAAGGCATCCCAACGGGAGTGCAAAAGTGACACAACTTGGATGCCTCCACTGCTATTTCCATGAGACCATCCCCAACCTTAGGCTGGTTTTCCTTCCTAGCATTGAGTTTTGAGTTAGGCCTATGGTTACTGTTCTTTTAACCTGAAAGCCCTGAGTTCCAAGAACACAGCAGCTGCGAAGGACTACCCAAGAAGAGCACAAAAGTACCACCACATGCCTGCCTCCACAGCTATTTCCTTGGGGACATCCCTAATTCCTGGCTGATTTGCCTTTCTCGTCGTCGGGTTGGGGTTAGGTAGGCCTTGTGCTAGGATTTTTAAAATCAGGAAGCCCAGACCTCCAGGCACACTGGAGCTGTGAAAGGCATCCAAAAGGGAGTGCAAAAGTGCCACAACATGGCTGCTTTCACAGCTTTTTCCTTAGGAAGAACCCTAATACCCGGCTGATTTACCTTCCAAGGGTTACTGTCAGGCTTAGACCTAGGACTTTTAAAACCAGGAAGCCCTGTGCTCCAGGCACACTGCAGCTGTTCTAGGCATCCCAAAGGGAGGGCAAAAGTGACACCACTTGGCTGCCTCCACTGCTATTTCCATGAGACCATCCCCAAACATAGGCTGATTTTCCTTCCTAGCGTTGAGGTTTGAGTTAGGCCTAGGGTTTGTGTTCTTTTAACCAGAAAGCCCTGAGTTCCAAGAACACAGCAGCTGCGAAGGACTACCCAAGAAGAGCACAAAAGTACCACAACATGCCTGCCTCCACAGCTATTTCCTTGGGGACATCCCTAATTCCTGGCTGATTTGCCTTTCTCGTCGTCGGGTTGGGGTTAGGTAGGCCTTGTGCTAGGATTTTTAAAATCAGGAAGCCCAGACCTCCAGGCACACTGGAGCTGTGAAAGGCATCCAAAAGGGAGTGCAAAAGTGCCACAACATGGCTGCTTTCACAGCTTTTTCCTTGGCACCATCACTATACCTAGGCTTATTTATCTGCCTAGGGTTAGGGTTAGGGTTCAGCCTAGGGCGGGGATTTTTTGAACCAGGAAGCCCTGAGTTCCAGGCTTACTGTAGCTGCCAAAGGCATCCCAAAGGGAGCGCAGAAGTGCCACAACATGGCTGCTTTCACAGCTTTTTCCTAAGGAAGAACCCTAATACCCGGCTGATTTACCTTCCTAGGGTTACTGTTAGGCTTGGGCTAAGGACTTTTAAAACCAGGAAGCCCTGTGCTGCAGGCACACTGCAGCTGTTCAAGGCATCCCAACGGGAGTGCAAAAGTGACACAACTTGGATGCCTCCACTGCTATTTCCATGAGACCATCCCCAACCTTAGGCTGGTTTTCCTTCCTAGCATTGAGTTTTGAGTTAGGCCTATGGTTACTGTTCTTTTAACCTGAAAGCCCTGAGTTCCAAGAACACAGCAGCTGCGAAGGACTACCCAAGAAGAGCACAAAAGTACCACCACATGCCTGCCTCCACAGCTATTTCCTTGGGGACATCCCTAATTCCTGGCTGATTTGCCTTTCTCGTCGTCGGGTTGGGGTTAGGTAGGCCTTGTGCTAGGATTTTGAAAATCAGGAAGCCCAGACCTCCAGGCACACTGGAGCTGTGAAAGGCATCCAAAAGGGAGTGCAAAAGTGCCACAACATGGCTGCTTTCACAGCTTTTTCCTTAGGAAGAACCCTAATACCCGGCTGATTTACCTTCCTAGGGTTACTGTTAGGCTTGGGCCAAGGACTTTTAAAACCAGGAAGCCCTGTGCTCCAGGCACACTGCAGCTGTTCAAGGCATCCCAACGCGAGTGCAAAAGTGACACAACTTGGCTGCGTCCACTGCTATTTCCATGAGACCATCCCGAACCATAGGCTGATTTTCCTTCCTAGCGTTGAGGTTTGAGTTAGGCCTAGGGTTAGGGTTCTTTTAACCTGAAAGCCCTGAGTTCCAAGAACACAGCAACTGCGAAGGACTACCCAAGAAGAGCACAAAAGTACCACAACATGCCTGCCTCCACAGCTATTTCCTTGGGGACATCCCTAATTCCTGGCTGATTTGCCTTTCTCGTCGTCGGGTTGGGGTTAGGTAGGACTTGTGCTAGGATTTTTAAAATCAGGAAGCCCAGACCTCCAGGCACACTGGAGCTGTGAAAGGCATCCAAAAGGGAGTGCAAAAGTGCCACAACATGGCTGCTTTCACAGCTTTTTCCTTGGCACCATCCCTATACCTAGGCTGATTTATCTGCCTAGGGTTAGGGTTAGGCTTCAGCCTAGGGCTAGGATTTTTTGAACCAGGAAGCCCTGAGTTCCAGGCTTACTGCAGCTGCCAAAGGCATCCTAAAGTGAGCTCAGAAATGCCACAACATGGCTACATACACAGCTTTTTCCTTAGGAGGAACCCTCATACCCGGCTGATTTACCTTCGTAGGGTTTTTATTAGGCTTAGCCCTAGGACTTTAAAATCAGGAAGCCCAGACCTCCAGGCACACTGGAGCTGTGAAAGGCATCCAAAAGGGAGTGCAAAAGTGCCACAACATGGCTGCTTTCACAGCTTTTTCCTTGGCACCATCCCTATACCTAGGCTGATTTATCTGCCTAGGGTTAGGGTTAGGGTTCAGCCTAGGGCTCGGATTTTTTGAACCAGGAAGCCCTGAGTTCCAGGCTTACTGTAGCTGCCAAAGGCATCCCAAAGGGAGCGCAGAAGTGCCACAACATGGCAGCTTTCACAGCTTTTTCCTTAGGAAGAACCCTAATACCCGGCTGATTTACCTTCCTAGGGGTTACTGTTAGGCTTAGGCCTAGGACTTTTAAAACCAGGAAGCCCTGTGCTCCAGGCACACTGCAGCTCTTCAAGGCATCACAAGGGGAGCGCAAAAGTGACACAACTTGGCTGCCTCCACTGCTATTTCCATGAGACCATCCCCAAACATAGGCTGATTTTCCTTCCTAGCGTTGAGGTTTGAGTCAGGCCTAGGGTTAGTGTTTTTTTCACCTGAAAGCCCTGAGTTCCAAGAACACAGCAGCTGCGAAGGACTACCCAAGAAGAGCACAAAAGTGTTGTATTCATATTGTTGCATATCATATTTCCAGAGCCTCATACCTTCTGGGTGGTTTTGTCACAGCAGATCTCCACAACAGTGGTGTTGTTGCTTCTCAGTCAGGGCTCCTCTCCAAAGCTCTCCCTGACCACCCCGCCCCCTTTTATCTCAGTTACCTCCATGGGCTACAGCTGCTGCCCAATCAAGGACATCACAGCTGCAGCCCATTTACAATAACTAGAATCAAGGCAGGGTCACTACTACAATACAAAGATCGTTCACTGCCATACATATATTTACAATAAATACATTTAGTCAGGCCCCTACACAAAAGTACTACAACAGGCCTGCCTCCACCGCTTTTTCCTTGGGGACATCCCTAATTCCTGGCTGAAATGCCTTTCTCGTCTTAGGGTTGAGGTTAGGTAGGCCTAGTGCTAGGATTTTTAAAATCAGGAAGCCCAGACCTCCAGGCACACTGGAGATGTGAAAGGCATCCAAAAGGGAGTGCAAAAGTGCCACAACATGGCTGCTTTCACAGCTTTTTCCTTGGCACCATCCCTATACCTAGGCTGATTTATCTGCCTAGGGTTAGGGTTAGGGTTCAGCCTAGGGCTAGGATTTTTTGAACCAGGAAGCCCTGAGTTCCAGGCTTACTGCAGCTGCCAAAGGCATCCCAAAGGGAGCGCAGAAGTGCCACAACATGGCTGCTTTCACAGCTTTTTCCTTAGGAAGAACCCTAATACCCGGCTGATTTACCTTCCTAGGGTTACTGTTAGGCTTAGGCCTAGGACTTTTAAAACCAGGAAGCCCTGTGCTCCAGGCACACTGCAGCTGTTCAAGGCATCCCAACGGGAGTGCAAAAGTGACACAACTTGGCTGCCTCCACTGCTATTTCCCTGAGACCATCCCCAACCATAGGCTGATTTTCCTTCCTAGCGTTGAGGTTTGAGTTAGGCCGAGGGTTAGTGTTCTTTTAACCTGAAAGCCCTGAGTTCCAAGAACACAGCAGCTGCGAAGGACTACCCAAGAAGTGCACAAAAGTACCACCACACGCCTGCCTCCACAGCGATTTCCTTGGGGACATCCCTAATTCCTGGCTGATTTGCCTTTCTCGTCGTCAGGTTGGGGTTAGGTAGGCCTTGTGCTAGGATTTTTAAAATCAGGAAGCCCAGACCTCCAGGCACACTGGAGCTGTGAAAGGCATCCAAAAGGGAGTGCAAAAGTGCCACAACATGGCTGCTTTCACAGCTTTTTCCTTAGGAAGAACCCTCATACCCGGCTGATTTACCTTCCTAGGGTTACTGTTAGGCTTAGGCCTAGGACTTTTAAAACCAGGAAGCCCTGTGCTCCAGGCACACTGCAGCTGTTCAAGGCATCCCAAGGGCAGCGCAAAAGTGACACAACTTGGCTGCCTCCACTACTATTTCAATGAGACCATCCCGAACCTTAGGCTGATTTTCCTTCCTAGCGTTGAGGTTTGAGTTAGGCCGAGGTTTAGTGTTCTTTTAACCTGAAAGCCCTGAGTTCCAAGAACACAGCAGCTGCGAAGGACTACCCAAGAAGAGCACAAAAGTACCACAACATGCCTGCCTCCACAGCTATTTCCTTGGGGACATCCCTAATTCCTGGCTGATTTGCCTTTCTCGTCGTCGGGTTGGGGTTAGGTAGGACTTGTGCTAGGATTTTTAAAATCAGGAAGCCCAGACCTCCAGGCACACTGGAGCTGTGAAAGGCATCCAAAAGGGAGTGCAAAAGTGCCACAACATGGCTGCTTTCACAGCTTTTTCCTTGGCACCATACCTATACCTAGGCTGATTTATCTGCCTAGGGTTAGGGTTAGGCTTCAGCCTAGGGCTAGGATTTTTTGAACCAGGAAGCCCTGAGTTCCAGGCTTACTGCAGCTGCCAAAGGCATCCCAAAGTGAGCTCAGAAATGCCACAACATGGCTACATACACAGCTTTTTCCTTAGGAGGAACCCTCATACCCGGCTGATTTACCTTCGTAGGGTTTCTATTAGGCTTAGCCCTAGGACTTTAAAATCAGGAAGCCCAGACCTCCAGGCACACTGGAGCTGTGAAAGGCATCCAAAAGGGAGTGCAAAAGTTCCACAACATGGCTGCTTTCACAGCTTTTTCCTTGGCACCATCCCTATACCTAGGCTGATTTATCTGCCTAGGGTTAGGGTTAGGGTTCAGCCTAGGGCTAGGATTTTTTGAACCAGGAAGCCCTGAGTTCCAGGCTTACTGCAGCTGCCAAAGGCATCCCAAAGGGAGCGCAGAAGTGCCACAACATGGCTGCTTTCACAGCTTTTTCCTTAGGAAGAACCCTCATACCCGGCTGATTTACCTTCCAAGGGTTACTGTCAGGCTTAGGCCTAGGACTTTTAAAACCAGGAAGCCCTGTGCTCCAGGCACACTGCAGCTGTTCTAGGCATCCCAAAGGGAGGGCAAAAGTGACACCACTTGGCTGCCTCCACTGCTATTTCCATGAGACCATCCCGAATCATAGGCTGATTTTCCTTCCAAGCGTTGAGGTTTGAGTTAGGCCTAGGGTTAGGGTTCTTTTAACCTGAAAGCCCTGAGTTCCAAGCACACAGCAGCTGCGAAGGACTACCCAAGAAGAGCACAAAAGTACCACAACATGCCTGCCTCCACAGCTATTTCCTTGGGGACATCCCTAATTCCTGGCTGATTTGCCTTTCTCGTCGTCGGGCTGGGGTTAGGTAGGCCTTGTGCTAGGATTTTTAAAATCAGGAAGCCCAGACCTCCAGGCACACTGGAGCTGTGAAAGGCATCCAAAAGGGAGTGCAAAAGTGCCACAACATGGCTGCTTTCACAGCTTTTTCCTTGGCACCATCCCTATACCTAGGCTGATTTATCTGCCTAGGGTTAGGGTTAGGGTTAAGCCTAGAGCTAGGATATTTTGAACCAGGAAGCCCTGAGTTCCAGGCTTACTGCAGGTGCCAAAGGCATCCCAAAGTGAGCTCAGAAATGCCACAACATGGCTACTTACACAGCTTTTTCCTTAGGAGGAACCCTCATACCCGGCTGATTTACCTTCGTAGGGTTTCTATTAGGCTTAGGACTAGGACTTTAAAATCAGGAAGCCCAGACCTCCAGGCACACTGGAGCTGTGAAAGGCATCCAAAAGGGAGTGCAAAAGTGCCACCACATGGCTGGTTTCACGGCTTTTTCCTTTGCAACATCTCTATACCTAGGCTGATTTATCTGCCTAGGGTTAGGGTTAGGGTTCAGCCTAGGGCTAGGATTTTTTGAACCAGGAAGCCCTGAGTTCCAGGCTTACTGCAGCTGCCAAAGGCATCCCAAAGGGAGCTCAGAAATGCCACAACATGGCTGCTTTCACAGCTTTTTCCTTTGGAAGAACCCTCATACCCGGCTGATTTACCTTCCTAGGGTTACTGTTAGGCTTAGGCCTAGGACTTTTAAAACCAGGAAGCCCTGTGCTCCAGGCACACTGCAGCTGTTCAAGGCATCCGAAAGGGAGGGCAAAAGTGACACAACTTGGCTGCCTCCACTGCTATTTCCATGAGACCATCCCGAATCATAGGCTGATTTTCCTTCCTAGCGTTGACGTTTGAGTTAGGCCTAGGGTTAGGGTTCTTTTAACCAGAAAGCCCTGAGTTCCAAGAACACAGCAGCTGCGAAGGACTACCCAAGAAGAGCAAAAAAGTACCACAACATGCCTGCCTCCACAGCTATTTCCTTGGGGACATCCCTAATTCCTGGCTGATTTGCCTTTCTCGTCGTCGGGTTGGGGTTAGGTAGGCCTTGTGCTAGGATTTTGAAAATCAGGAAGCCCAGACCTCCAGGCACACTGGAGCTGTGAAAGGCATCCAAAAGGGAGTGCAAAAGTGCCACAACATGGCTGCTTTCACAGCTTTTTCCTTTGCACCATCCCTATACCTAGGCTGATTTATCTGCCTAGGTTTATGGTTAGGCTTCAGCCTAGGGCTAGGATTTTTTGAACCAGGAAGCCCTGAGTTCCAGGCTTACTGCAGCTGCCAAAGGCATCCCAAAGGGAGCGCAGAAGTGCCACAACATGGCTGCTTTCACAGCTTCTTCCTTAGGAAGAACCCTGATACCCGGCTGATTTACCTTCCTAGGGTTACTGTTAGGCTTAGGCCTAGGACTTTTAAAACCAGGAAGCCCTGTGCTCCAGGCACACTGCAGCTGTTCAAGGCATCCGAAAGAGAGGGCAAAAGTGACACAACTTGGCTGCCTCCACTGCTATTTCCATGAGACCATCCCGAACCATAGGCTGATTTTCCTTCCTAGCGTTGAGGTTTGAGTTAGGCCTAGGGTTAGGGTTCTTTTAACCAGAAAGCCCTGAGTTCCAAGAACACAGCAGCTGCGAAAGCACACCCAAGAAGAGCACAAAAGTACCACAACATGCCTGCCTCCACAGCGATTTCCTTGGGGACATCCCTAATTCCTGGCTGATTTGCCTTTCTCGTCGTCAGGTTGGGGTTAGGTAGGCCTTGTGCTAGGATTTTGAAAATCAGGAAGCCCAGACCTCCAGGCACACTGGAGCTGTGAAAGGCATCCAAAAGGGAGTGCAAAAGTGCCACAACATGGCTGCTTTCACAGCTTTTTCGTTGGCACCATCCCTATACCTAGGCTGATTTATCTGCCTAGGGTTAGGGTTAGGTTTCAGCCTAGGGCTAGGATTTTTTGAATCAGGAAGCCCTGAGTTCCAGGCTTACTGCAGCTGCCAAAGGCATCCCAAAGGGAGCGCAGAAGTGCCACAACATGGCTGCTTTCACAGCTTTTTCCTTAGGAAGAACCCTAATACCCGGCTGATTTACCTTCCTAGGGTTACTGTTAGGCTTAGGCCTAGGACTTTGAAAACCAGGAAGCCCTGTGCTCCAGGCACACTGGAGCTGTTCAATTCATCCCAAGGGCAGCGCAAAAGTGTCACAACTTGGCTGCCTCCACTGCTATTTCCATGAGACCATCCCCAACCATAGGCTGATTTTCCTTCCTAGCGTTGAGGTTTGAGTTAGGCCTAGGGTTAGGGTTCTTTTAACCTGAAAGCCCTGAGTTCCAAGAACACAGCAGCTGCGAAGGACTACCCAAGAAGAGCACAAAAGTACCACAACATGCCTGCCTCCACAGCTATTTCCTTGGGGACATCCCTAATTCCTGGCTGATTTGCCTTTCTCGTCGTCGGGTTGGGGTTAGGTAGGCCTTGTGCTAGGATTTTGAAAATCAGGAAGCCCAGACCTCCAGGCACACTGGAGCTGTGAAAGGCATCCAAAAGGGAGTGCAAAAGTGCCACAACATGGCTGCTTTCACAGCTTTTTCCTTTGCACCATCCCTATACCTTGACTGATTTATCTGCCTAGGGTTAGGGTTAGGCTTCAGCCTAGGGCTAGGATTTTTTGAACCAGGAAGCCCTGAGTTCCAGGCTTACTGCAGGTGCCAAAGGCATCCCAAAGTGAGCGCAGAAATGCCACAACATGGCTGCTTACACAGCTTTTTCCTTAGGAGGAACCCTCATACCCGGCTGATTTACCTTCGTAGGGTTTCTATTAGGCTTAAGCCTAGGACATTAAAATCAGGAAGCCCAGACCTCCAGGCACACTGGAGCTGTGAAAGGCATCCAAAAGGGAGTGCAAAAGTGCCACCACATGGCTGGTTTCACGGCTTTTTCCTTTGCACCATCCCTATACCTAGGCTGATTTATCTGCCTAGGGTTAGGGTTAGGGTTCAGCCTAGGGCTAGGATTTTTTGAACCAGGAAGCCCTGAGTTCCAGGCTTACTGCAGCTGCCAAAGGCATCCCAAAGGGAGCGCAGAAGTGCCACAACATGGCTGCTTTCACAGCTTTTTCCTTTGGAAGAACCCTCATACCCGGCTGATTTACCTTCCTAGGGTTACTGTTAGGCTTAGGCCTAGGACTTTTAAAACCAGGAAGCCCTGTGCTCCAGGCACACTGCAGCTGTTCAAGGCATCCCAAGGGGAGTGCAAAAGTGACACAACTTGGCTGCCTCCACTGCTATTTCCATGAGACCATCCCCAACCTTAGGCTGATTTTCATTCCTAGCGTTGAGGTTTGAGTTAGGCCTAGGGTTAGGGTTCTTTCAACCAGAAAGCCCTGAGTTCCAAGAACACAGCAGCTGCGAAGGACTACCCAAGAAGAGCACAAAAGTACCACAACATGCCTGCCTCCACAGCTATTTCCTTGGGGACATCCCTAATTCCTGGCTGATTTGCCTTTCTCATCGTCGGGTTGGGGTTAGGTAGGCCTTGTGCTAGGATTTTTAAAATCAGGAAGCCCAGAACTCCAGGCACACTGGAGCTGTGAAAGGCATCCAAAAGGGAGTGCAAAAGTGTCACAACATGGCTGCTTTCACAGCTTCTTCCTTGGCACCATCACTATACCTAGGCTGATTTATCTGCCTAGGTTTATGGTTAGGGTTCAGCCTAGGGCTAGGATTTTTTGAACCAGGAAGCCCTGAGTTCCAGGCTTACTGCAGCTGCCAAAGGCATCCCAAAGGGAGCGCAGAAGTGCCAGAACATGGCTGCTTTCACAGCTTTTTCCTAAGGAAGAACCCTAATACCCGGCTGATTTACCTTCCTAGGGTTACTGTTAGGCTTGGGCAAAGGACTTTTAAAATCAAGAAGCCCTGTGCTCCAGGCACACTGCAGCTGTTCAAGGAATCCCAAGGGGAGCACAAAAGTGACACAACTTGGCTGCCTCCACTGCTATTTCCATGAGACCATCCCCAACCTTAGGCTGGTTTTCCTTCCTAGCGTTGAGTTTTGAGTTAGGCCTATGGTTACTGTTCTTTTAACCTGAAAGCCCTGAGTTCCAAGAATACAGCAGCTGCGAAGGACTACCCAAGAAGAGCACAAAAGTACCACAACATGCCTGCCTCCACAGCTATTTCCTTGGGGACATCCCTAATTCCTGGCTGATTTGCCTTTCTCGTCGTCGGGTTGGGGTTAGGTAGGCCTTGTGCTAGGATTTTTAAAATCAGGAAGCCCAGACCTCCAGGCACACTGGAGCTGTGAAAGGCATCCCAAAGGGAGTGCAAAAGTGCCACAACATGGCTGCTTTCACAGCTTTTTCCTTAGGAAGAACCCTAATACCCGGCTGAGTTACCTTCCTAGGGTTACTGTTAGGCTTGGGCCAAGGACTTTTAAAACCAGGAAGCCCTGTGCTCCAGGCACACTGCAGCTGTTCAAGGCATCCCAACGGGAGTGCAAAAGTGACACAACTTGGCTGCCTCCACTGCTATTTCCATGAGACCATCCCCAACATTAGGCTGGTTTTCCTTCCTAGCGTTGAGGTTTGAGTTAGGCCTATGGTTACTGTTCTTTTAACCTGAAAGCCCTGAGTTCCAAGAACACAGCAGCTGCGAAGGACTACCCAAGAAGAGCACAAAAGTACCACAACATGCCTGCCTCCACAGCTATTTCCTTGGGGACATCCCTAATTCCTGGCTGATTTGCCTTTCTCGTCGTCGGGTTGGGGTTAGGTAGGCCTTGTGCTAGGATTTTTAAAATCAGGAAGCCCAGACCTCCAGGCACACTGGAGCTGTGAAAGGCATCCCAAAGGGAGTGCAAAAGTGCCACAACATGGCTGCTTTCACAGCTTTTTCCTTAGGAAGAACCCTAATACCCGGCTGATTTACCTTCCTAGGGTTACTGTTAGGCTTGGGCCAAGGACTTTTAAAACCAGGAAGCCCTGTGCTCCAGGCACACTGCAGCTGTTCAAGGCATCCCAACGCGAGTGCAAAAGTGACACAACTTGGCTGCGTCCACTGCTATTTCCATGAGACCATCCCGAACCTTAGGCTGATTTTCCTTCCTAGCGTTGAGGTTTGAGTTAGGCCTAGGGTTAGTGTTCTTTTAACCTGAAAGCCCTGAGTTCCAAGAACACAGCAACTGCGAAGGACTACCCAAGAAGAGCACAAAAGTACCACAACATGCCTGCCTCCACAGCTATTTCCTTGGGGACATCCCTAATTCCTGGCTGATTTGCCTTTCTCGTCGTCGGGTTGGGGTTAGGTAGGCCTTGTGCTAGGATTTTTAAAATCAGGAAGCCCAGACCTCCAGGCACACTGGAGCTGTGAAAGGCATCCAAAAGGGAGTGCAAAAGTGCCACAACATGGCTGCTTTCACAGCTTTTTCCTTGGCACCATCCCTATACCTAGGCTGATTTATCTGCCTAGGGTTAGGGTTAGGCTTCAGCCTAGGGCTAGGATTTTTTGAACCAGGAAGCCCTGAGTTCCAGGCTTACTGCAGCTGCCAAAGGCATCCCAAAGTGAGCTCAGAAAGGCCACAACATGGCTACTTACACAGCTTTTTCCTTAGGAGGAACCCTCATACCCGGCTGATTTACCTTCGTAGGGTTTCTATTAGGCTTAGCCCAAGGACTTTAAAATCAGGAAGCCCAGACCTCCAGGCACACTGGAGCTGTGAAAGGCATCCAAAAGGGAGTGCAAAAGTTCCACAACATGGCTGCTTTCACAGCTTTTTCCTTTGCACCATCCCTATACCTAGGCTGATTTATCTGCCTAGGGTTAGGGTTAGGGTTCAGCCTAGGGCTAGGATGTTTTGAACCAGGAAGCCCTGAGTTCCAGGCTTACTGCAGCTGCCAAAGGCATCCCAAAGGGAGCGCAGAAGTGCCACAACATGGCTGCTTTCACAGCTTTTTCCTTAGGAAGAACCCTCATACCCGGCTGATTTACCTTCCAAGGGTTACTGTCAGGCTTAGGCCTAGGACTTTTAAAACCAGGAAGCCCTGTGCTCCAGGCACACTGCAGCTGTTCTAGGCATCCCAAAGGGAGGGCAAAAGTGACACCACTTGGCTGCCTCCACTGCTATTTCCATGAGACCATCCCCAAACATAGGCTGATTTTCCTTCCTAGCGTTGAGGTTTGAGTTAGGCCTATGGTTAGTGTTCTTTTAACCTGAAAGCCCTGAGTTCCAAGAACACAGCAGCTGCGAAGGACTACCCAAGAAGAGCACAAAAGTGTTGTATTCATATTGTTGCATATCATATTTCCAGAGCCTCATACCTTCTGGGTGGTTTTGTCACAGCAGATCTCCACAACAGTGGTGTTGTTGCTTCTCAGTCAGGGCTCCTCTCCAAAGCTCTCCCTGACCACCCCGCCCCCTTTTATCTCAGTTACCTCCATGGGCTACAGCTGCTGCCCAATCAAGGACATCACAGCTGCAGCCCATTTACAATAACTAGAATCAAGGCAGGGTCACTACTACAATACAAAGATCGTTCACTGCCATACATATATTTACAATAAATACATTTAGTCAGGCCCCTACACAAAAGTACTACAACAGGCCTGCCTCCACCGCTTTTTCCTTGGGGACATCCCTAATTCCTGGCTGAAATGCCTTTCTCGTCTTAGGGTTGAGGTTAGGTAGGCCTAGTGCTAGGATTTTTAAAATCAGGAAGCCCAGACCTCCAGGCACACTGGAGATGTGAAAGGCATCCAAAAGGGAGTGCAAAAGTGCCACAACATGGCTGCTTTCACAGCTTTTTCCTTGGCACCATCCCTATACCTAGGCTGATTTATCTGCCTAGGGTTAGGGTTAGGGTTCAGCCTAGGGCTAGGATTTTTTGAACCAGGAAGCCCTGAGTTCCAGGCTTACTGCAGCTGCCAAAGGCATCCCAAAGGGAGCGCAGAAGTGCCACAACATGGCTGCTTTCACAGCTTTTTCCTTAGGAAGAACCCTCATACCCGGCTGATTTACCTTCCTAGGGTTACTGTTAGGCTTAGGCCTAGGACTTTTAAAACCAGGAAGCCCTGTGCTCCAGGCACACTGCAGCTGTTCAAGGCATCCCAACGGGAGTGCAAAAGTGACACAACTTGGCTGCCTCCACTGCTATTTCCCTGAGACCATCCCCAACCATAGGCTGATTTTCCTTCCTAGCGTTGAGGTTTGAGTTAGGCCGAGGGTTAGTGTTCTTTTAACCTGAAAGCCCTGAGTTCCAAGAACACAGCAGCTGCGAAGGACTACCCAAGAAGTGCACAAAAGTACCACCACACGCCTGCCTCCACAGCTATTTCCTTGGGGACATCCCTAATTCCTGGCTGATTTGCCTTTCTCGTCGTCAGGTTGGGGTTAGGTAGGCCTTGTGCTAGGATTTTTAAAATCAGGAAGCCCAGACCTCCAGGCACACTGGAGCTGTGAAAGGCATCCAAAAGGGAGTGCAAAAGTGCCACAACATGGCTGCTTTCACAGCTTTTTCCTTAGGAAGAACCCTCATACCCGGCTGATTTACCTTCCTAGGGTTACTGTTAGGCTTAGGCCTAGGACTTTTAAAACCAGGAAGCCCTGTGCTCCAGGCACACTGCAGCTGTTCAAGGCATCCCAAGGGCAGCGCAAAAGTGACACAACTTGGCTGCCTCCACTGCTATTTCCATGAGACCATCCCGAACCTTAGGCTGATTTTCCTTCCTAGCGTTGAGGTTTGAGTTAGGCCGAGGTTTAGTGTTCTTTTAACCTGAAAGCCCTGAGTTCCAAGAACACAGCAGCTGCGAAGGACTACCCAAGAAGTGCACAAAAGTACCACCACCTGCCTGCCTCCACAGCTATTTCCTTGGGGACATCCCTAATTCCTGGCTGATTTGCCTTTCTCGTCGTCGGGTTGGGGATTGGTAGGCCTTGTGCTAGGATTTTTAAGATCAGGAAGCCCAGACCTCCAGGCACACTGGAGCTGTGAAAGGCATCCAAAAGGGAGTGCAAAAGTGCCACAACATGGCTGCTTTCACAGCTTTTTCCTTGGCACCATCCCTATACCTAGGCTGATTTATCTGCCTAGGGTTAGGGTTAGGGTTCAGCCTAGGGCTCGGATTTTTTGAACCAGGAAGCCCTGAGTTCCAGGCTTACTGTAGCTGCCAAAGGCATCCCAAAGGGAGCGCAGAAGTGCCACAACATGGCAGCTTTCACAGCTTTTTCCTGAGGAAGAACCCTAATACCTGGCTGATTTACCTTCCTAGGGGTTACTGTTAGGCTTAGGCCTAGGACTTTTAAAACCAGGAAGCCCTGTGCTCCAGGCACACTGCAGCTCTTCAAGGCATCACAAGGGGAGCGCAAAAGTGACACAACTTGCCTGCCTCCACTGCTATTTCCATGAGACCATCCCCAAACATAGGCTGATTTTCCTTCCTAGCGTTGAGGTTTGAGTTAGGCCTAGGGTTAGTGTTTTTTTCACCTGAAAGCCCTGAGTTCCAAGAACACAGCAGCTGCGAAGGACTACCCAAGAAGAGCACAAAAGTGTTGTATTCATATTGTTGCATATCATATTTCCAGAGCCTCATACCTTCTGGGTGGTTTTGTCACAGCAGATCTCCACAACAGTGGTGTTGTTGCTTCTCAGTCAGGGCTCCTCTCCAAAGCTCTCCCTGACCACCCCGCCCCCTTTTATCTCAGTTACCTCCATGGGCTACAGCTGCTGCCCAATCAAGGACATCACAGCTGCAGCCCATTTACAATAACTAGAATCAAGGCAGGGTCACTACTACAATACAAAGATCGTTCACTGCCATACATATATTTACAATAAATACATTTAGTC